>NC_084936.1:23607500-24207500 GCF_958298935.1 Phragmites australis | reverse complement strand
AGATGTTCTTTCCAAACAGAAATCGCTAGTACATTGCACATACATGCAGCTAATCTAAGCTAACAGATATCGGCATACATGTACATGTTCTTTTCAAACAGAAGACAGCAAATATATACACGTGCGCGTGTGGGATCTCAGAGACAACTCAATACAAAGGATCAGATAATGCTGTGTGATTGTGTTGATGATTTGTAGCTCTTTTTTTTTTATTAAGCATTGGTATTAAGAATCTCTGATCTATTATCTTAATATTTGAGAGGAAAAATGAGCCACCACGTTCGCTTTCAAGACTACAAAATTGTCACGTTAATCTAAAAAAAAATATCTAGACCATTCATTATTATGAATATCTAATGATCTAGATTTAACCAAAAGTCTAGATTAGATACGATTAATAATTAGGCAAATTCAGATTAAAAGATATGAAAAAATAACAATTTGATTTCCATACATATTGGAAAGCAAAATATCTAAACAAAAAGTCCATACGGATTTGTACAAGTAGAGATTGCATTAGGATATATTGTATGAATTCGTGGCTGGGCAGCTGGGAATCAACATCTTCATAGATGGATCCAATGACTGTCGCTGAGGAAGATGAAGCAGAAGCTACGCCGGTGCGCGAGTGAGCCGAAGGAAGAGCTGACCTGGGGTGTGCCAGTGACGTGCGCTGCTCAATTTCCTGCACAAAGCACGAGTTCACGATGAAGGAGGCTATGACGATGCTCAAGTCGACAGTGTTGTGGCACAAGGGGTTCTGCATCGGCGAGCTCATGGGTATCAATCACGGTCTTCTGGAGATGAAAAACATGGGCATCGATCACGACCTTCTGGAGATGACAAACATGGTGTTCTATCACGGTGTCGTCCTTGAGGACCACCCATTGCTACTTGCTACAACATCTAGGATGAGTCTCAGACTAGGAACAAACTTAATCTCGTCACTAGAGAAACTTAGGCTGCCACAACATCTATCGCGCCATCCGTGAGGCGCAACGCGACGCATCATTAGTGAGGCGTCCTGCAGCCCCGCTTTACATGTCATGCCCTACGAACTCGATCCTGCAGTTGGAGAAAATCGGGCCACCATGACAACTCACTTGTCATATGTGAGGCCAACACTACGCATCATCAGTGAGGCGACATGCTTCACATCGCAACATCCCGATGACGTGGAATAAGAAAGCATGGGCATGGAAGAATCAATATGGCAGCAAGATGGCAGTGACAACGAACTTGAGAATAGCAACAAACGCAGTAGCACAAATCTTACCTCCATGGTTCCAAGCCACTGTAGATCACCTCAACGAATAGGGACACTCTCAAGTAAGTCGACGTATAAGAGCTTGATGAAGCATCCATGGCTGGCAGGCTGGAGCTCTGAGAAGCAGCCATGGGCGGATAGTTAGCGGGCAGGAGCTAGGCAATGGCATTCGTCGACTCCATGGGAGCATGCAGAGCAAGTAGCTGGTCTGCTGGGGAGGAGGTGGTCAGGATTCACTTGCTTTGGCGAAGAAGATGTTTGAGCTATTTTGCATGAAGAAGATGGTGTGGTGAAAAGTAAAATAGAAGAGAACTGAAGATTGGGAGGTAAGGAGAGAAACACTAAGTCTATTATTTTAATATTTTAGGGAAAAAATGAGTCACCTTGTTCAATCTTAAAATCACGAAATTACCATGTTAATCTAAAATTAGAAAAGGATCTAGACTACTCATTGTTATTAATATATAACGATCTAGATTAAACCAAAAAGTCTATATCAAATACGATTTTAATAAATAGGTAATTCTAAATTAAAAGATATGAAAAATAACAATTTGATTTTCATACGATTTGGGAAGCAAAACATCTAAATAAAGGGTCCAAATCAAATAAAATTAATAATAATTGAAATTAGGGTTAGAATAGAAAAAAAGATCCTTATCAAATATAGTCTTAGAAGAAAAATTGAATTATTATAAAAATCAAATACCTAAATAATCAATAGCTAAAATTCATAATAAAAAATAATGATTTTTTTATTTTTTTTACTAAGATAATATATTAAGAAGCACCGTGTAGCTCAAGGTCATCATATCAGACAGGCTACAGGCAAGACAAACATATTCTGATTTTTGTCGAGATACTTACACCTGACGTGTAATTATGATAGTTGATCAAACGTATAAGAATTAAACCAATATATGTATACGATTCGAGTACAAGTTTGAAGTATAAATAATTTTCTCTTACACTAACATAATTTTTATCTATTCTTCTAAGTTTTATGTGTTTTCTAACTAAATGACACTAACCTTTAAGAAAATAATGAGACTATTTTTTAATCAAATATTATCGTGATAAAATATTACAGCGAGGCTAGCCACACTATTAACGTAAGCAACCTTGCTAGTTTTATATGCTAATTGTTGGCGGGGTGGAAAGCATTAGTATTACGTTACAAATCGCATGAAAAACTGATGAGAGGTAAGAAAACAAATAATTTGCACTAATGTTGCAAGTTAACAAACATCGCATGCAGATGTGAATGTTGCGTGCTAAATCTTCAAGTGAAATGCTGAATTAATGGGTGGCTTAGTACTTCTGCATGCAACGACGCACTTTCTTGTCATGTCCGGGGGGCCTACTTCCATCACGGTCCAATCTTTAAAAATTATTATGTAAGTTATTTAGCCTTCGTATTAAGGGTCTATGATTTTATATATGCTAATTGTTGACTGGTGTGAAAGGAATTAGTATTATCTACACATCACGTGAAAAACGGATGTGAGGTAAGAAAACAAATAATTTGCAGTAATCCTTGGATACATAGTTAGATGAGTTATGATTATTTATTATGGAAACTAATGTCAAATAAATTTCCTTTTCTCTGATTAATATGGAAATTATCTGAGCCATTATAACTCAGTCCCACCGGGCATACATAGTTAGATGTTTTTCTTTTTTCTATTAATGTGGGATTTTTCTTAGTGTATGTTGTTAGTATATAGGCATAGATGGATTTAGACCACATAATTAAGTGTAGTTCTTCGGATTTTACTGATAATTTGTTTCAAGAAAAGTCTATTTTTCAATAAATTCAGACTTCGATTTCAAATCATGATTTATGAAAGTGCCTAATTTACAACATAAAACTCTCCGAACAGTATAGAAAACAGTCCTAACCATTAACGGCAATTGTTTTTTTACACGTGGCTTCCAAGTCAACACAAAACCGCTCATTTATTGCCACGTTAGTGACAAGTAGGACAACCACCTCGGTTTGGGTCCAGGAGGCTAAGACACACTGATTCATTATAGTATGAGAACAGTTTCAGAGTTAATTGTTGAACGCAAATCGACGCCAGAGCCCAAGTATGCAAAACTAGAAAAAAAATGTGAGCATGAACAACTGAAGATATACTTGTGGGTTTTTTTTAGAACAAGCTATGTAGCCATGCTTCATGGTAACGTATGAAAAATATCTTGAGCTACATTTTTTTGCATGATAGAAAAGTTGTAGATATTAAGAAAGTAGATTGGGCGTGACTATATGTTTCAATGCTTGAAACTACAGTATATTATTTCTCAATCACAATACTAGGTCCTTGAATTAAATCCAACCACCTCCACCTATAAGTAGTTGGATAATCCAAAGGTCCAAAATTGTAATTGAAAAAAATGTTGGTTCTAACACTCGAAAAAAATCAGCAAGAGCACACTTGTAGAAGAAGGGATTGAATTGTTGCCGCTTGGGAAAAAAATTCTAATGACTTTGTAATGATATCTTAGTGTAGACACAAGGCCGGGGCGGGTTGGCGAGGCTCGAGCCCCAAGTAGTCTTGGTTTAAATGTAAGGGGCTCCATTGCTTGGAAGTTCGATGGTCAACACTGTCGTCTAAGAGACCTATGGTTGACACCGTTGTCTAAGAGACCTATGGTTGACATTGCCAAGTAAGTCATACGGTATGAAGGAAAAGATAACCAACTTACGTTAGTCGGTGTAGCAAAGTGTAGGTCTCCTTGATGTGGGCACGCGGATTTACAATAGAAGTGGTGGCACATCAATTTGCTAATTCCTCGGAATCAGTCTCATATTTGTTTCGTTTATTGTAAGCTATAAGTTAATGACATAGTTTGTAATGATGTGACTAACCTTTTTTCTTTTTGGATTCGCCCTTGTCCCTTAAAAAAGAAAAGTCACAGGATTCAGTAGCATTACAAACACTCTTCATTCAATAGTAGGCTCATGGGCCTTAAGCATGCATTTTTATATATGAGAGTTCTGTTGAGATTTCCAAAAACTCTTGGATGCTACATCGATATGAATGGAACGACTAAGTCATGACTGGAGGTGGCTCTTCCTGCAGCGGTGGATCTATGAACAGAATGGCTATACGTACGACTGCAGTGTACAACCAGTGATGACGGTTGCGTGATGGCCTGCTGGCCTTCTGTCCTGTCATGTTGGCCGTGTGATGCCCAGTCGTAGGCTGTAGTCGTACACTGCTGTTGTATGCATAGCATTACTCATCTATGAACAAGCGGGATGAGGATGGGGCTTGCAATCTCTTCTCCTTGGGATTTTTCTCATTCTTCCTTTGGTCTCCCTCTTCACTCCCATCACGTTCCAACAAGCGACATGTCGCATCGGAGTTAAGAGCACGATAGTCCCCAAAATCTGTTGTAGAACATGTGTAGCAAACCTGGAGATTTCTTATTAGATGCTAGATATCTAGCAGCTTAGTACACTCTAGCATATGGACATTGCAATTACTATATCATCCTTAATTTTACTTTCAGTTCAAGAATATTAATGTTCTATGTATAACTATTTTGCAGTGTACTCCATTTAAATAGGTCAGTGAATGTAAGTATTGCGAACGAAACAGTAACTAGAAACTTGCTAAAAATAATAGGAAACTCATAAAAAAAACGAGATTGCTTCTAAACCAAAAAAATATCATCCACCAGAAATTAACACTAAACATTTACCATGGAGGAATACATTTCGACTTTGGCCCGCTTTATGGAACATTTTTGTACTACAAGAATTGACTCACCGAGCATCAAAATAGAAAGAGCCTTTTGAAATTGTGAGACACTCCTGAAAAATCTCGGCCACGTGCACACAACGCGAGAGGGCTAGTTTTCTGTTTCATAGTTTGTTAGTGTCAGTCAAAGATTTTCAGATGAACTAGGAAAAGCCAATCCTTTGTTTATTGCGCTTTGCTTAGTCATCTGAATTGGATTAAAACCTAGTGTTACTTATCTGCGAACGGATCATGCTCTGTCTCGGAGATCTTGCCGAGCGTCCTGTCCACGAGGCGCCACAGGTCCTCCAGTACCTTGCCTTCCCGCCTCGCCTTCTGCTCGTGGTTGAACGCCGCAAGCGCGCTCTTCTCCTCGGTGCTGTACACCTGGTTTTCCTTCCGGGGGCGCACGGCGGTGATCCTCGCGTGCCTTCTCCCGCTCATCACGTACGCGGCGTCCTCGAACCTCTGAATGTCCTCGGCGGACAGGCCCACCTCGCCGCGCGGCGGGATGCGCTAGCTTCCATCCCCTGCTGCACGAATTGCGCCATGGCGTCGCCCTCCCATGGCCGCAGCGCGCCGCCGTAGTTGACCTGCGCATTGTCACGGGGCGGGGGTGGTATCGACTCGACCAGTGGTGGCACCGCGTTTTCCAGCGGTAGGTGCTTCGGCGCGTCGGTCGTCTCCCAGAACCTGACCGCTTCTTCCTTCGCATCGTCGACGTTCTTGGCATTGGCAACGGCGCGATCGGATTCTGAGTCGCTGGATGATCGCCTGCTTTTCTTCCTCCTCGACCCACCCTTCCACTTCTTCCTGGTCATGCTCTTCCCACGTTTCTTGGAACTCCTATGACTCCTTGATCTCTTCCTGCTCTTCCTGTCCTGGGAATCCTCGGAGTCGTCGTAGGAGGTCACCGAGTCACCGTCGCTATCCATACCACGCGATCTACGGCGATGGCAGCGGTGTCCCTTGCTTCTGCTGCGGCCACGACCCTTCGAGAGGCGCCGGTGCCTCCTATCGCCCCTGCTGGAACCCTCCGATCAGCTGGAATCTGAAGACCTATCGGAACAGTCGTACCCGTGAGGCGGCGGCGGTCCTCGAAAGGGCTACGAGACCGGCCGCGTCGCGAGCCGATCGGCGAGGCCTGGGGCTCCGACTCCCGGCGTGGAATGGCGGTCGTTCGTTTGGGACCCCGGGATGGTGGTTCATCGTCGCGGTTTGTATTGGCCTTGGGTGTAGTAGGGGCGGTTCATAGCCAGGCCAAGGCGAGTTTTTTCGGAGTCGGTTCCCCCGGGGTGTGAGTGTGTCAGTGAGTTGGACCGTTGGCCTGTTTGAAATGTTAGTTGGGCTTTCTGTCTTTGGTTACGCAAGTTGGGCTTCGTTTTCGTGGATTATGCTTGATGCCTGAATTTTTTATTTATATATTTTAAACTAAAAAATTACAGAAATATGTGGCCATTTTGGAAACTTGAAAACTAGACACTTTGCCAACTGAAAACGGGCGATAGGTTGATGTGGACGCCAGCGTGGATAGGAAGGCAGTTGAGGCACTTCCCTCCCATCCAGTGGGAGAGAAGTACTCTCCGATCAAGGAGCTAGAAGTGGTATTTTTTTAAAAAAATTGCACATCCATTAAAATGCAGTTCTATGAGACAAGGTAATTCAAGGAATTTCTCGAAATATTTTTTTTAAAAAAATTGCACATCCCTACGATCCCGACTTCACGTAGATAGGCCCCGCTTCCTATTGAGGAATCGAACTGCCCCGCTTCCTATTGAGGAATTGAACTGCTTCTAAGAATTCAAGTTTTATAGAGAGTAGGGTACAACCCGGTATTTTTCTTCATAGATAAATGTGTAAGGGTTATTACAAAGATCATGATACATGATTTTGAATATTAGAATACCGAGGATAGAACAAAGATTCTATTATGTGGAGCAGGAATATTTCTCCTTCTTCTTCTACGCGCCGCTTCGCACTCCCCTTCTTCTTGGTGGCATAGAAGAACTTGATGCCTTTGATTAGTTCTTCATACCCCAGAAGTACTACCTCATGCATCTTTAATTCCTCATCCTGGAGGCGTCATTCCTCCTCCCGTCTTTGAATCTCCTTGGCCTTCCGCTTGCTTTCCTATTCTCGTTGTTGATGTTCCCCATGCCGCACTCGACATGCCTCCTGCCTCTGGCGTGCTTCCTCTATCCTGAGTTTGTACTCTCCTTTGGTTTTGGCCTCTCTAATCCATCCCCCATCGTAGGACGGCCTAACCATGATGATCCTTTGCTTGAAGAGACAAGGCTGTCATTTATAAATGTGGTGCGAGAACGATAGTTCAGAATATGAAATTAGAAGGCGCAAAAGAGTAAAAAAAAGGGAACACACCATGAAAGCAGAGTATATTCTGGGATATTGGAAGAATCTCTGTTGAAAGGTCTTCACATCGAAAGATTTCACCATCCGCGCTCGGTCACCACACGAGCGCAACCGAAGCTCATGCCAGTGTGGCACTATGAGGGGTTGTTTCTTCAAGAATCTATGGCCATCTGGAAAGATGTGACAACCCAATTTCACATTAGTAAATTAATAATGAGTAAATTAATTAATAAAAATATAAATGAAGAAATAATACAAAAGTAGATAAATGGGATTTAGAATTAAATTAAGGTCATCCTAAATAAATAGAAAGTTGAGAAGGCATTGGGCTAAAGGCAATTTCTTTTTGTGTTTCTCTTGCCCCGTTTTTGTTCTTCCTTCGGATCGAGCCCACTCTTTCTCTCCCCACCTCCCCCTCTTCCTTTCTTTTTCTGTTTGGATAGGACAATTGCTTGGAGCCCTCTGTAGTGATGCTGATGAAGATTGAAGTTGAAAAAAGGAATTGGATGTACAATACAAACAAAATAGAATAATATGTGTAAAATATTTATACAAGTTATTCTCTAAATCTGTCCCCACTTCAGGATGACCCTCCCTATGCTCTGCCTTGCGGCCCCGTGCTCTCATGTGGTTCGCTGAGTACGTGAGAGGGTCCGACGGGTATACTATGCACGTAGGTCGGCTGTTGGGAGCATGTGTCACATACTTCTCCTATGACTGCTGCATCGGTACGAGAGGTGCGTTGCCTAACTGGGATGGCTCAACCACATTGTGCATAGCACCCGAGTAGATGTGGGCGTCAATGTCGTGCTTATGAGAGTCTCTTAAGTAGCACTCGGGGGCGTGGCTGACACTTCTCGCCCGCTGGGAGGGAGATTTTTAGACTTATTGCCCATCGATAAGTGGTTGGCCTCGGTGGCAGCTGAGCACGCCACAATGTCATACTTGTCCTATGATTGTTTGAAAAAAATAAATCACCCACTAAAAGGGCGATTTTTAAACCTATTGCCCGTACAGTGGGTGATATTTACTTCTTGCTCACTGAACGAGACAGAAGCGTCTAGTTTTGCAGCTTTTCAAAATTGTTGTATATCTCTGCAATTTTTTAATTTAAAAAATATATATAAATAAAAAAAATCCTTGATGTGTTCGATTGGATAATGGAAGATAGTCTGATGCTACATAATTTTTTATATATATATTTTAATATTTGCAAAATTACATGCCCATTTCAAAAATTGATAAGAATAGACTACTATCGCCCGCTGGATAGGTGACATCAAAATGTAACCGATCTAATGGCCTGCCACATCAAGGTGCCGCTCGTTGGATGGGTGACACCTTGCTGTCGCCCATCTAGCAAGCAACACCTTGATATCGCCCAATCAGAGTGCGTTGGCAAGATGTAGCCCGTTGGATGGGTGACATCTTGCTGTTGCCCTACCAATGGACGTCATCTTGTTGAATTAGGGTTTCAACCCGCTGTCGCATTGGTTTGTGGCAAAATAAGCATCGTCCATGCACCACCATTTTTTGTTGTCGATGTGTCCATTGCCATTCAATGTTTTTGAGATAATTTGGATATGCAGAATTCACGAAAAAAGAAGGTTGAACACGGTGATTTTAATCGGAGCTGCGACATACACTGTGGCATGTATGGTACACGATCATTCTATATCCATGTACCGCTTCTAAACCTAACATGCTTTAAGGAATTTAAAGAACATGATCACAACATCTAGTCTACTAAGCGCAATGTGGGTACTTTCCCATCCTCATTGCTTCTAGTCCTTTCTCATGCGCTCGATGTGCCCTCTCATGCTTCCTCTCCGCCTCATGGGCCTCTGCCATCATGCGGTTATGCTTCTCCCTCATCTTCTTCTACTCCTCTTGAATGCATTTGAATGTAGCCTCCATCCTCTCATCAGCTTTCATTTCATGGAAGCGTCTCCAAGCGGCCCAGTGCTGAGTGTGTAGGACGAACACATATGCTTGCGACTACTCAGTATTCAGCTACGGTAAGAAGTCACATAGTAGTGGCAAAGACTGGAATGGAGATCAAAATATTTAATGGTAAATCTAAGATGTATTTGGAGTAGTTTGGCTAGGAGTGTTTACATGCGCCCTTTTACATTCCCTAAGGCAAGTTACCCGAAACTCTGTAATGCCACCGGGTGTATCGTACATGCCATTGTACGTTAGGTCCACGTGTTTATTATGTTTGTTATGGAATGATCATGGTATGACTGTTGGTCCGAATAGCATCACAGAAAAAATATGGTAGATACAAGATATTATGGCATCG
This sequence comes from Phragmites australis, assembly GCF_958298935.1. Classification (NCBI taxonomy): domain Eukaryota; kingdom Viridiplantae; phylum Streptophyta; class Magnoliopsida; order Poales; family Poaceae; genus Phragmites; species Phragmites australis. The sequence continues at coordinate 24,197,809 of NC_084936.1, read as the reverse complement.
ACAATAACATAGTAGCATGAACATAGATCATTAATGTACATCCAAGTCATAACCGACAACTACATACAACGGTACATTATCCTAAACTCGTCCCCTCTTGGAGACAACCCCCCTTGTCTCACTCACCTCTGAACCTTGTGCCTCTGTGCTCTGACGTGGTGTGCTGAGTATGTTAGTGGGTCGGGGGGGGGGGGATCGGTTGTGCAGGCCATCCAACGGGTGGTGGTGTCACATAGTCATTCTGGCTAGGCTGCATCCCTGTCAGTAGCGCACTAGGTAGCTGCAAATCCCCGAACTCATCCCCCCTAACTGAAGATATAGTTGTACCTAGGGACCTGAGTACCGTCCCTGATTAGTTGCTCCATGTAGCTAGCCTGCACATCTACGTGCCCGGGATCCTCGATCTCTACATTTGGAGTAACGAAGAAAACATGTTAGCATTGATAACCTGACATATGTAATAATTACTTAGTCATGATGTGGTTGTTGTACCTGAGTCGGAGACGCGAGAAAGAGGAAGGACCTGTGTCTGCGACAAAAGGCTGCGAAGCCTCGTTGCCATCATAGAAGTGGTCACTGGCACCGGTGAACACTGGCCTGAACGCAACGACGGTGTAGTGGGGGTCACTGGCAGCAGAGAAAGAGTGCCTTGCCAAGTGGCTGTTGTAATGCGGGTCACCACTACTGGTGAACAACTGTATCACAGAGCTATCACCGCAGAAAGGGTGGAAGATAGCCTCGAGGGCTTGGCGACATATGTGGTATGTACCAGTGGCTCTAGCGGGCTGGTGAACGTGGTCGAGGGCATGACGGAAGAGGAGCCTGGGCTAGAGGTCTTGTAGAAACTTTCGTGGATGACCTGCGGCTCGCGATCTTGATCACTACCTAGACCTACTAGTAGATCTAGCTGAACGCTGAGCTCAACTCACTCCTGGAGATGTCGAGGCCATTGTCCAACCGCTCCTGGTTCGTCCGTGCCTCTACCCCAATCTGGTTAAGTATGTTCTTCTGCAAACAAAAATGTCATTTGATTAGACAATTTGTTTGTAACCTTAAATTGTCTGAGGGGGCGCGTAGATGTGCCTCCTCGTCAGTGTACGGCCTCCATCGTTCACCACCAGCTTATCGAGTTGGTGAACGAAGTCCGAGTATGCGTGATGGGTCTGCACATTGAACCAAATCGGCTCTAAAATAAAACTAAGTTAGAGTAACATAGTAATGAAAGGATTTAACTAATACGTGCAAAGTTGGTAGCTCTTACCCAACATCGGCACCACAAAGAACCCATGGTCAAGTCGTCAACACCGAAGTAGAAAACTGGTATGCATTGTGGTTGGTAATAGGCCTACCGGTGGCGAACCACTTGTATGACCAGAAATGCAGCAGTGGCGGACACCTAGTGAGCATCGTGTTTGCATCGGCCTTCATGCAGGAGTCGCTTAAGCCCCGGTACATCGTAGCCAGCACAGTTGAGGCCCAGCTATACTGGGGGACCTCCCCTGGTCTGATGCCCACAACCTCTATGGTGTAGGGGGTCATGCTTCGTGTGACCGTGTTGTTGTGGATCTCGGTCAACATGATCTACCCGAACAACCACAACAGGTTCACCTCCAAGTGGCGGGAGATGTCGTTGTCGCCTGACAGTGGGTGGATGTTGTCCACCTGTCAGTGAAGAAAAGACTAAAAATAAGTTCATTAGTTAGTAGCACAAATCACATGATTGAACATTATATGAGCGATGTTCCATAAACCATAAACTGAACGAGGAAGACCTTCATCGGACTGTACTTCTCCGATCCCGAAAAAGGCTTGAAGGGGGCTAGGTCATCCCTTCGAGCAATGATGGAGAAGCGAGCAAGGAACCACACCACGCCCACGTCTCTCGCTCCAATTGCGGCACCTACGCAAGGTAGGCCCAACAACAGGGAGACATCCTCAAGTGTGGGTGTCATCTCGCCACACGAGAGATGGAAGGTGTGCATCTCGGGATGCTACCTGTCCACAAGGGCTGCGAGCAAGGCCCTGTTGTAGCTGAAGCACATGGCCGACTTAGTGCCCCCCAGCAACGCGTCCACCTCCACCATTCGACACAGTGGAAGAAGGCCAGCAGCATGCAACCTGCAAACAAGATACGTTTAGCGAAGACTTGCAGCAACAAGCCTTAGACAACGTTACTTTGAGATGTTACAAACCTCATGATTCATCGAGCATCAATCTTCATGAGCTCATCAAGCACACGGGGTCATAGTACCAGGAGCTCCTCAGTTTGCACAGTGGTGAGGTACGAACGGTGCCTGAGGACAAGCTGAGAGTCAAGCAGCTCCATGTGTGCCATACCAGCAAATTCAAAAGTTATTTATACTTTGTTAAGCAAACCAAATACACAATAACAAGTAAGAGTTCAACATATGACATGATATATTAAAGTGTTCAATGTGTACATATTATGTTAACATAGTTCCATACATATATTCATCAGGACACAACATACTCGATGAAAATAACAATCACAACTTAGCACATTACAACTTCAAACATAATAACAGTCTCATTAGTTCAATAAGAAACTACAATGTTCCAAACATGAATATTCACACACCGCAAATTACAACATGAATCAAACCCACTGAGTAGACGAAGCTGCCGATCCACGAGCATGAGGACATCTCTGATTTGCAGCTGTATCAGAAGGACCTGCTTCACCAGGGTTGGCACTTGGCACACCATCGGTGCATTTCTTGTAAGTGCACCCTGTTCCGTTGCACGTACCACACTATTTCATGCGACGACCGACTTCTGCTTCATCCTTGTCATTACAAATCCTCGTCGTCCTGCGTCGTCCCTTCTTCTGCTTCATCTTCTCAGGATCAGCGATAAACACACAATCCAGCCCAGGATCCTTCATGAAAGAACCACAAATCCCGAAACCATCTACCTCATTATTCTAGGTGCTGAAGAGAGCTTCATTCTTGAAGTAGTCCACGATGTAACTTTGAGTCCTCATCCCCGTCATAGCACACACGATAATCATATATGAGCATGGCTTATATAGTAGCATCAGCTTGTATCAGCTGCAAACGCACCTATCATCGAAGAGGGTGCACTCATGGATAACATTCTCATGCTTGCCCCACCTTCTACCTTTGTCCCTACAAAGAACTTCGTATTTGTGTTGTGCAGTACCCATAGGCTTCACCCGGTGCATCTTTGCCTTCTATGTCTTGTCTTCCATGTACTTAGTGACCTTCATCCCATAAATCAGACGGACATCATTTTGCATCGGCTAAGCTAATGCATAATGGTCCCTGAAATACTTGTAGGTTCCTTGAAGTACAAACTCTACAATCTCGACAAGTAGTATGCCTCATACACATTTCATCACCCAGTTGTACATCTCTACTAAATTTGTAGTCATAATGTCATACCTAGCCTCATTTGTGTCATAGACAAGATCTCACTTCTCTTTCGGCTCATTCTCAATCCACTCACTGAATGACTTGGTGGATGACCCAGTCCTCCACATTATGCTAGCTTCATGGTCCGTTGGCTGTCACTCAAGAGCTATTGATTCATCCTTCGATCCCCTCGCTGGCCTCCGTGCACGCTTCTGTGTCAACTCATCCAGTGTCTTCCACAAGACATCAAATTTCCGCATTTGGTTCTGACCGCACATCTTCTTGAACATGTTCATGAGTTTCTTATTCTTGAATTGCTGGAAGAAATTTGCACCCAAATACTGCATGCATCACCTACACTGCAAATCTGGCCACACTGGACCCATCCTGCCATCCTTCGTACAAATCTGCAGATCCAGAATAGCCTTCAACATCCATGCATGTCGATCATATGTAAGGCACACGTCTAGTCGAGCACCCACAATTATCATCTTGATACAGTATAGGAACTGCTGGTGTTCTCACTCTCTATAAATGCAAAGGCCAATGGTAGCACTTGGTTGTTCCCATCAACCCCAATAGCAGTCATAATCTGACCCTTGTATATGCCGATAAGAAAAGTGTCATCCATGCAGAGAAAAGGGAGACAATGCTCAAAAGCTTTGATACATGCTCCTAAGTCAAAAAAAAGATGCGCATCAGGACATACTTGCCAGGTTCAGATATCAATGTGTGCTTATTGAAGTCGTAATAAGTCATCGGGTTCCTTCGAGCAATGATTTAAAGTAAGTGTGGAAGATTTTCATATGACGCTTTGCAGATACTGATCCTCATCTCAATTACCTTTCTTTTCACTCTCCACGTCTTATTGTAACTGATAGTGTACTAATACTTCTTCTCAATTGCCTTGATTATGGATCCTAGTTTATAGTTAATGTTGTTCACAATTTGGATGTACATCACATTAGAATCAAAGATTGATGTGATGTTTCTGTGGTTGGGCTCAAGTTCGTCCAGCGTGCAAGTGTGGTCCATCAGAATCGATACCTTCTAATACTCAACCCACTTCCCCTTGAAGCTGTGCACCCACCATGGGCAACCATCCTTCACACACTTCACATTGTATTCTTTCTTGCTTGACTTCACAACATAAAACTGTCATCGAAGCGATGTCGCCCATTGAATCACAACATCCTTTAGGACTTGACTGGTAGGGTACCTAGCCCCTTCGATCACCTCATCCTGCATATACTCCCAGGGCACCTGATTCCCTTTATTCAACATAAGGCTGTTAAAGTTTAGATTGATCTAGTTCCTAGAAATAGGAGCATTGTCCTCATCATTTGACATGTCATACTCAGGAGCTTCATCGACCTCAAGATCATCCCGCTCTATCTGTTCAATTAGAGAAGATATTTGTTCCCCTCGTTTGCCTCACCGGTGGGTTCAGTCGGATCATCCAATGACCATCCAACATCTGGTTCGTCATCCTCATTACCCTCCTCCTTGTCACACTCTTCCTCATCACCCGCCTCCTACTCCTCCGCATACCCCCATCCTGCATCTCCCTAACTCTCCTTGTTCTTCTATTGCACAAGCAACATAGGTGGCGAACATCTTTTCACTACATCATGTTGGCACCTCCTCCAAACTTGATTTTTCCTGAGCGGATACACCGCCCAGTACACACCATCTCTCCTACGGTTGCTCACAAGGCTAATAGTAATCTCTTGAACCTTATGGTCTATTTTAAAACCCCGCATCAACAAGTCATACAAATGCTCGATACTCTTCTACATCGGTATGGACATACCCTTGTCCATTAACTCAAATGCCGATAGTACTACCCCTTCCGGTCTATAAAGCATTTCACTATCCCCATAAAAAATCATAAACTATCACTTATCCAACATACCTACATACTATCGATATAAAACCCTACTACTATTCTGACAGAGCAAAAAAATATATGTAAACCTACATCTATAATATTGCAACATTGATTTAAAACATGGTCCAACATTACTCTACATTGCAAAAAAAATAAACATCCCCAGACCATTACATCTGAAACCTCCAAATACAACATCTATTAGCTAATTTCTGTCTAAACTATGCTTAAATCCTACATCTAATTCTGAACCTATATCTAAATACTACATCTAATTACTAACATATGCCTACAGACTAGATCTAGTTGTTAAACTATGTGTAATCCTATATCTACATTCTAACCTATGTCTAAACCCTAGATCTAACATCCAACCTATGTCAAAACCTACCCCTAGTGGCTATCACAGCATATTTGAAAACAAAAACTAAGCAAATTTTTTTTACCTTTTTTCTGGCAGGGTTTCACTGCTTCTTCGTCCTCCCTCCCCTCCCCTCCCCTCTCCTCTCCTCTCTTCCCTCTCAGCACCCTCTCTCTTCACTTGGGTGGAAATGAAGCAAATGATGGGTGACGTAAGGCCAAGCACGCAACGCGATTTTTATATCGAAAAGGTGTTGCCCGATGGGCCCATAGGGGCACAAAGGAATGAAGGTGCTGCCTGTTAGACGGACGGCAACAGGGTATCGTCCATCCAACTAGTGGCACCTTGATGTGTTGGCCATGTCAGCTGCCATATTTAATTCTGGGTGGTTGGACCGTGGGGCTCATAAAGTGCTGCCCATCTAATGAGCGACATCTTATTGTCAGGTTTCCAACGGGCGATGATAGTCTATTCTCGACTATTTTTGAAATAGACATGTAATTTTGTGTGTGTATATATACATATATAATGAACGCCTTTGTCTTGGATTGTCGAACATTACGAGCGTCGCGTCATTGTCAGCAGCACAACCCTTTGAAGAAAACCTACAGTGTGAGCAAATAAAGAGAAACTAATTTCTTTATGGTATACATTTTCTTCGGTTCAAAACTTACCACACTGAGATAACCGCGCGCGGAAACCTTCGCTGTTTACTCTTCACAATCCATCCATAGTTGATCACCGTTAACGATAGAGCGCACTTGAGCAATGAGGGTCAATAGTCAAACCACATCGTCCCAAAACCTTCGGTATACCGTTGGTTGGAAGCAGCAACCGTCAAGCAAACGACCACGTTCCCGTCCCATTCAATCCGCCATCCAACGACCCCAGCACGACGTACACAGAGCCTTCTGTCCAATCGTTCTGACCTATGTCGCGAGCCTTCTGATCATCATCAGCCTGAGGGGGCCAACCCGCCGGCCTACCATGCCAGGCGCGTAGCCGCCCAAACCCATCGTCAGCCGGGCGGCCGGGCCATGTGGCCGTCGGCAGCGGCACGGCGCTCCTGTAGCCTGGCCGCGCCGTGCCATACGTGCTGAGGTGCATCCACAAGCGAGATGTCAGAAGTGTTCGGAGAGACCATCACTAACGTGTACATCTACCTCAGTCAACAGCAGCGAGACTACAGCGTTGGCCCACGGCGAGTGTACAAGCGTCAACGTACACGTCGACGACGCGACGGCCGGCCGGGTTCGGTACCTAGTCTAGTCTCCTGCGTGTGACCGCGTGTCCGGCCAGGGAATCCCTTGCTGCTGAGGTCTCGTTCTCTATCTGACAAGTGAGGCGCCGAAGAGATAATGCGAGGAGAAAGGAAGCGTTGGTGCCTTCTTGATCCATACCGCGTACCGTCTCTTTCTCTCAGGTGATTGTCCCTGTGCGGCTGTGCATGGGGATGGCGCCGGCCGGCCGGCCGGGCATGTTCAGACGCGATGTTATCACGTTACCCGCCCCTCGCGTTCAACCTGTGCACATCTCGCCGTAATTTGGCTGTACGTACACGTGCGTGACCGTGGTTTTCCCATGTATATCGCGATACCGATCTCTTGTCTAGTCACTAGCTCACAGCCTCACTGGCCTTCGATCGAAAATGGTGAGTCGTGGAGTGCGTGTATCCTGCGTGACGACCAGGTCCGGTCAGGCCGCTGTTCTTGTCTGCAGACCGGTGGGTTTGATGCTCCGTTACTATAGAAATAATTTAATAGAATGTTTCTGTATAAATAATTATTGTGAAATCATTTGTGTATATATTATCATAGATAATTCTAAATAAGAACCGTCTGTGATAATGACGAAGCGCATCTGGGAGTAGTGAGACGCTTTTAGTATAGACGCTTCTTATTAGGAACCTCTATATAATCTTAATACAGACGGTTCATATTTAGAGTCGTCTGTAATAAAACGAATATCATAGACAACTCTAAATATGACCTATCTGTACTATTATTACCGACGGCTCGTATTTGGAGCCGTATGTGATATTCGTTTTATTACAAACGGTTCTAAATACGAGCCGTGCATAAAAATAATACAGACGACTCTAAACACGAGCTGTCTGAGAAAATGGTCGAAGGGAGGTAAGACATTATAGTACAGACGGATCTAAATATGAAGTCGTTTATAATATTAGAACAATACATCATCCCCTACCTCCAGATCAAGGTAGAATAGTACCGACTAAGTGAAGAACAGTGCGCAGCTTTTGGAGGAAGACACCGGCGATTTTTTAAAAAATTGTTAGATTTCGGTGAAAACTTGAAGATTTATTAGCATTTGTTACTCAAGGTAAGTATTATGTTCTAATTTAATTTAGATAGTCTTAGATTCGGTTTGAAGAGCTAGCTAGATCTAGATCTAGATTTTTTCTATAATGACATAGTTTTGTTCTATTCATTAGATGATATAGATATGTATTCTAATTTAGTTTTAGATTTTATTCTATTCATTAGATGATGGAGATAATTAAGTCTATATCTACATCTAGACTTAGATTTTTTTTCATGATGATCTAGAATATATTAGTTGTTCTAGGTATATATGAAGCTCAAAGTATAGATCAATATTTAATTATGTGTTATTTTTTAGATAAATTTTGGATTTTTGGTATATAAATATAAAATTATCAATAACTATATAATATTCAACGACAAGTTTTGAATTAATATTTGCCATTATTTTTATGTATTCATGTATTTAATATAACGGTAATCATTAATTATTATTTGTATGGTTCATTCATGCATGCATGCATGATAGCTCCATTAATTATTATTTATATGGTTCATTCATACATGCATGTGTGGTAGCTCTATTTTTTTTTATGAAAAGCTCTATTTTTTTATTGGGTTGATTTGACATTAATTTACTTCATATATTGTAGATAGATTGTGACTAGATGTACAGTTCTCGTACGAACCAATGGTACCTTGATGGTATGATGGCTTCTCTGGTAACTGCCGAGGAGGATCGATTGGAGAAGGGTGATGAATTTATATATTGCCCTTTTACGATTGTAGAAACAAAAGATCATTTCTTAGACAGAATGCAACCCTATAGATCCAAACGTACTTGATTATTAGGGGCTTCAAACCAGACTACACATGTTGGACCAAATATGGTGAAGAGCAGAATGTGTTACATGAAAACGTTGGTATTGTCGAAGAACCCGGAATCGGCGTAAGAAGAGAAGATGACAAGGAATTTGATGCAGATGATGATGATTGTGGTGCTACAAGTGACAATGATAAGTTGTATCAGATGCTGTGCGATGCAGACATGAACTTGAGTACTCAGAGTGACTTTAACAAATTCATGTGCTTGATCGAGGACATGGAGAAACCGTTGTTCTCTGGATGCAAACCGGAATACACAAAGTTGTCATCTTGTATGGTCGATTAGACAAGAGTTTCACAGCGCTATTAGAACTCTTATCGGATATGCTTTTAGATGGAAACGAGCTGTCCAAAAGCACATACAAAGCAAAACAGGTTTTTTGTCCATTGGGGATGGAAGTAGAAATGATACATGCATGTTCGAATGACTGTATCCTCTACCGTAAATATCTATCAGACTTGCATTCATATCTCGTGTGCAAAGCATCTCGATAAAAGTATAAGAGTCAATCAGATGATGGCGAGATGAAGAAAAGAATTCCTGCTAAGGTGGTGTGGTATTTGCCTATAATTTTACGTCTTTAGCATTTGTTTGTGAATTGAAAAGAGGCCAAATTGTTGTATTGGCACTTGGAGGGCCGCAAGCAAGATGGAAAGCTAAGGCACCCTATCGATTCTCCCTAGTGGAGAAACATCGACATGATCTTCGATGACTTTGGTATAGAACTGAGGAATATAAGGTTTGCTTTGAGTATGGACGGAATGCATCTTTTTGGGAACATGAGTAGCACGCACAACACTTGGCCAGTTGTTCTCAGTATTTACAACCTACCTCATTGGCTGTGTATGAAGCGAAAATAGTTGATGACATCGCTGCTTATCCAAGGTCCGAAACAACATGGGAACGATATTGATGTGTATCTAAGACCATTGGTGAAAGATCTAAAAACATTGTGGAACGAAGGGGCGCAAGTATGAGATGCGCACAAAAGAGAGAATTTCACACTACGCACCTTATTGTTCTGCACGATCAATGATTTGCCTGCACTAAGTAACTTTTTAGGCCAGAGTAAACAAGTAGACACAGCGTGCCCTCATTTCTTAGATAGTACCGTGAGTATGTCGCTGCCCCACTCGCGTAAAACGGTGTTCATGTGCCACCGTAGGTTCCTTAACATATATCACCCATACCACAACATGAATGAACAATTCGACAGAACGAGAGAGAGAGAGAGAGAGAGAGAGAGAGAGAGAGAGAGAGAGAGAGAGAGAGAGAGAGAGAGAGAGAGAGAGAGATTTATGTCCAAGGCACTATAGTGGACAAGAGAGGCACAATATAGTTAAAGATCTCGATGTTGTGTTTGGAAAGGGGAGTAAAAAATCTAAGGATACCAGTGTCATGTGGAAGAAGAGATTGATATTATGGGAGCTACCATATTGAAAGCACCTTGAAGTTTGCCATTGCATAGACATCATGCATGTAGAGAAGAACATATGCAAAAGCTTGGTTGGTCGTTTACTTAATATTATAGGCAAGACGAAGGACAGACTCAACGCAAAGCTTGACTTAGTTGATTTGAAGATCAGACCTGAGTTGGCACTTGAGCCCTCTGAAAAAGGTAGAACGAGGCTTCCTCCTACCTGCTATAATCTAAAAAAGGCCGAGAGAACCGAAATGTGCCGGTGCTTGCATGGTGTAAAAGTTCCGTCCGGTTACTCCGCCAACATCTCGAAACTTGTTTTGTTGCAAGATTTGAAATTAGTTAGCTTGAAGTCCAATGATTGCCATATGTTGATGACACAGATACTTCTTGTTGCAATCTGAAATATCCAGCCGACCTATCTTCGAGACACAATCACCAAGTTGTGTTACTTCTTCAACACAATTTCTCAGAAGGTCATCGATCCTGAAGTACTTGATGTTTTACAGGCTGATGGGGTGAAGACAGTATGTCATCTTGAGATGTACTTTCCTTCATCGTTTTTTGATATCATAGTACATGTTATCGTTCACCTCGTGAGAGAGATAAATACATGCACCCAGTATTCCTACGTCAGATGTACCTGTTTGAGAGGTACATGGGAATTCTCAAGAAGTATGTATGGAATCGATCTCGTCCAGAGGGCATCATCATCTAAGGTTACACAACCGAAGAGGTAGTCCAGTTCTGCATCGATTACATGGAGTAGCTCAAACCAATAGGTGTGTCCATGTCTCGCCATGAGGGGAGATTGGATGGGAAGGGGATCATATGTAGGAAATCAATCATTGCTGACTTTGCCACGTTATCTAAAGCACATTTCACGGTCTTGTAACATATGATTGAAGTGTCCCCATATATCGACATGCACATGGACGTGCTATGTAGATATAATCCAGGTCGTATGGAGGCTTGGATTACAAAACAGCACAACTGCAGCTTTAACTATTGGTTGACAGCGCGAGTCAGTAATAATAGTTCAACATAGAACAATATTGGTTGGTTGGCAAAATGGCTAAGTCACACAGTCATGATATTTGAAGCATACGATATAAAGGGTACACCTTTTATACCAAAGCATGGGATAGTAAGAGCACAATACAGAACATAGGTGTGCACATAGATGCCTTTCAGGACAAATGTGGGGTTTGTGCGTATTATGGGTATACAGAGGAGATTTGGGAACTCGACTATGTATGTTTCAAGATCCCCTTTTTCGGTGCAGTTGGGTCGCACTCTCAAGTATTAAGGTAGATAAGTATGGAATGACTACTGTCGACCTCGAACGTGCCGCATACAAAGACGAACCATTTGTACTCACCAAACAATTTGTCCAGGTCTTTTATGTGCAAGACCCAGCAAATCTAAAGCTTCACGTAGTCCTTCTGGAAAAAAGTATGTCGTGGACGAAGAAGAGTAGAATCAATTTGATGAATGCCCTCTTGAAGATTACATCGCCCTTAATGAAGAACAACTTCCGACCGGGGCCGCTTGCTATCTGCGTGTCGATCATCAAGAAGGGCTGATTGTTAAAGCTGTATGATGTTATTCGATTGTTATGTACCTATATATTGCAATGTAATATGTTAAATTGAATTAGTTATAAATTTACTTAAAAATTTCATCGTATTAATTTATGGTTTAATATGTACTATAACATGGTGTTAAGATCAACAAGTACAAATAAGAGTACAATTAAATTTGATTACTTTCCTCTCTCAGATGGCAACGACCTTAACGAAGAACAGCTTCCGAGACCAACAACATGTTTAGTGTTGATGTTAAATTTTGGATTATAGTAACATGAATGAGATCTATACCATTTGATAGTACACATTAAACCATAAATTTACATAAAAATTTCATCCCATTTGGAGTTGGTATGAATTATATAAGTGCTGAGATCTGGCCATGTTCTCTGAGTATTCTAGCTTGGGCATATGATATCTCTAATTGTTTGGTTGAATGTATAGCACCTGGTGGCTAATTAGTGTGTGTCTCAGTTTTGTTCCTATATATTGAGATGCACCTAGTGGTTTTGTTCTCATATGTGTAGTCAGTTCATTTGATCCCTGGATTAGTGCTGCAGTGGATTTCAATGTGAGCTTTACATATCTCATACTAGATAAATTGGTGATCCAATTGCTGTTACTATCCCTTTTGCAATTTATTGTTCAATTTTGTTTCTGTATGAGATATGGTCTCGGGAGTGACCTTCTAGCCTGTTTTGAGTATGTGCACTTTGGCTTGACACTGCAGTATTGCCCATGATGATTCTTTGATTAATGAGAACTTTGTCCAGGTGTTCTTACTAGCTGAATATTTAGTAACATTGTCCAATTGATGATGAATTCGATAGGACAATTAGGGACCAGGACCATGTTAGTCTTGGGGGCAATTGTTACATTGTTTCTGAGAGCACATTTATTTAATTTTTATTCCTACTATCCAGTACTTGGAATATACATGATGGTGGATACTAATGGTCCTGTTTACCTGCCATTTCATTCAAAGGTCATGTATATATATATTACTATATGGCTGTTATGTTTGCTTGTGGCCTTGTGCTAGCCATCCATTACCAATTGGCTTGCTAGCAGGTGGTAATTTGTGGAGGACCTCTCTCTCTCTCTCTCTCTCTCTCTCTCTCTCTCTCTCTCTCTCTCTCTCTCTCCATTATTTTTTATGAGTTCCTGGTTCAATAATTCTATCAGACAAAAGATAGTATGAAGTCATTTCAATGAAGTATGGCATATTAGCATGTTTTTAGCCTATTGAGCTTACCATCTAGAAGAGACTGTTTGTACTCCACAAATACTCCCTCTTTGTTGATCTGGATAGCAAGGTTCATTTATGATTTTGCTTGATGATGAATATTTGTGCTGAGAATTGGGCATGTTCTCTGAATATTCTAGCTTAGGCATGTGATATCTCTAATTGTTTGGTTGAATCGATAGCACCTAGAGGCTAATTAGTGTGTGTCTCAATTCTGTTCCTGCACATTGAGATACATCTGGTGGTTTGTTCTCCTATGTGCAGTCAGTTCATTTGATCCCTGGATTAGTGCTGCAGTGGATTTCAGACTGAGCTTTATATCCCATACTAGATAAATTGGTGATCTAATTGTTGTTACTATCCCTTTTGCAATTTGTTGTTTAATTTTGTTTCTGTATGAGATATGGTCTCAGCAATGACCTTCCAATCCTGTTCCGAATATGTGCACTTTGGCTTAACACTGCAGTACTGTCCATGATGATTCTTTGATGAATAAGAACTTTGTATAGGTTTTCTTACTAGCTGAATATTTAGGAACATTGCCCAATTAATGATGAATTTGATAGGACAATTAGGTAGCAGGACCATGTTAGTCTTGGGGCCAATTGTTATATTGTTTATGAGAGCACGTTTATTCAATTTTTATTCCTGATGTCCAGTACTTAGAATATACATGATGGTGGATACTGATGGTCCTGTTTATATGTTGTTTCATTCAAAGGTCATGTGTGTGTGTATATATTACTATATGGCTGTTATGTTGCTTGTGGTCTTGTGCTAGCAATTCATTACCAATTGACTTGTCAGCAGCTGGTAATTTATGGAGGATCTCTCCCTCTCTCTCCATTATTTTGTATGAGTTCCTGGGTCAATAATTCTGTTAGACAAAAGAAAGTATGAAGTCATTTCAATGAAGTATGACATATTGGCATGTTTTTAGCATGTTGAGCTTACCATCTACAAGAGACCGTCTGTACTCCACAAGTACATTGCAGTTCTTTTAGCTTTGTTCTAATCTTAACTGTGGGAAGATTCTTAGAAGTAGCACCCAGAACAAGAGACTATATGATCCATTTATTCGGAAAAGAGTGTATGTTTGGAAAGGGTAGTCGACTGTAATCCTATACTATATATCCACATCTCTTTTTTTATTTCTTTCTGAGATCGATACACAATCTATTGCTACTCATGTCAATAAGACAGGCATGCCAACACAGCCTCAACAAGTGCAGACAGCATTCCGTAGAGCATTCGCCTCACCTTGACAGATAAGGGTCAGGATAACCTACCCAAACTAGAAGGCCGTGCCGCATAGTGAGAAAAAATTCTTGTGGGAAACAATTAAAGCCTAATTTGACTTCCCTGAAGGAGAGGATGTGAAAAGATAGGCAATAGCCAAGATGGGCAAGGCATGGAAGACCTTCAAGAGCGAGCTGTATAATACATATGTGAAGCGGGATCTCATCCCTAATAATATTGATTATGGGTACTTGGTGGATCAATGGATAGAGTTTGTGGCGAGGTACCAGTATGAGAAATTTCAGTAACAAAGTCAGGCTAACAAGGCACGCCAGTCACGCAACACGCACCCCCATAGGCTCAACACCGGTAGGTATGCGTGCAAGGAGTTAGACTAGGACAAAGAGGATGAGCAGGCAGCTCGGGAGAACCACTTCACACTATTTTCATAGTTCCCAGAGAGGTGGGCCCAGAACTGGTTCCGAGGAAGGGCCGTGTGCTCAGCTGATGGTTCCGTCACCTTCAGGAAGCCAAACACTGAGTAAGTGGCTCAAAGGATCCTGCAAATTTTAGAAGAATCCACTCAAGGATCATTCTAGTCATCTCGGGAAAAAAAACATACTAACCTTGGTTCTAGGGAACAAAGAGCACCTAGGTCACACACGTGGCATAGGTGTTTCTGTTCCATGGAAGTTGGGATTCTCTAATGACGCCGATTCATATAGGAGCCGAAGGAGAAACAAAGCTGAGTGCGAAGCAGCCGAGAGTGAACGGATGAGAATGGAGATTGTTGCTAAGGTTGAAGCAAGGATGAAAGAACAGATAGATATGATTGCAGAAAGAATGGAAAAACGGGTCGAGGAGCGAGTACGGGCAATGAGGCAGCAAGATGTAGCCATAACACTTGAATCTCCACTGGCTCGGCAACGGAGTAGCTGCTCATCTGCACCAGATAACGATTCAGATAACATGCTCGATCAACATGACTTCTCTAATGACGGATTTGAAGTTGACCCCCCTCGTTGACGACATTCCAAAAGAGGTCCTTAGTGAGAGATACCCAGTCGACAATATAGAGGTGGCCACCAAGTGCAAGCTCTTACTGCCCACCACTGTTGGCTCCGATAACATCATTGAGGTTGGAACGAGCTTGGCGTTCCTATGTGGCGGGGAACAGACGATTCACAAAGTCCCGCTATAAGCTGGTTACGCTAGAGTATTAGTGGACATGATCTATAGGAATTGCACGTGTCTCGCACTTCCTATTCCCCCAGAGGACGACGTCAGGACACCTGGGGAGGCCATCCACTCCTTCATCCAGTGGCCGAAGAAGTTCATAACACTGGTTACCCCTCCATCGCATCCATAGACTCTATCTCCAGTACGCGATGGCAGCGACTTCTCTTTTCGTCGTGCTCCGCCGAGGATCAAATCTCTTTCTGCACCACATGAGAAACAACAATTGTGCAACAAATCTGGCCAACAATCTAAAAAACGGCACCCCCGGAAAGCGCAGAGCTAACAAACAGAAGGGTAAGAGCAAGAAGGTAGAAGAATAACCTCTGTCAAACACCTACGTGGAAAGCGAGCTGTTACTGAGCAAGAAAACGTTAGAGCAATTGAGCTAGGCAAGTATGATTCTGCATGACATATATATGAAGAGGTTCCATGAGGAGAAACATCTTTCTGCAGTACCACAGGCAGCCACAGGACACCAACATCTATGGGTACTATTTTGCCCAGTATATGATGCAAATCGTCTAGTCCACCAGTATATCCACTGGTTAGTGTAATTATAGTTTATTAAAATATATTTTTCATCGTTGTGCCTAACTATTTTAATTTTCTTTTACAGACATAGAAATTTCGTACAAATAGTCTCGAGAAAGTGGATCTCAGATATATTAAAAAGCGGCTCATCCATTTCATAAATGCATAGATCTTAAAGGAGAGTGGAGAATTTTATGATCGTGAGAACTTTATGAACCAAGGTTTGTAATCTCAACAGAAGCGAGTCAGTTTAATATATTGAAAATGCTTGCATCTTGTAGTCTATTGATGTATTATACGCTAAAATGAAGCAAATGAACTCATTACTTCCTTTTAATTCAATGTGCTAAAGCTAATTTGTTAGTTTATATATTGTCAAGCACGAGAATGAAGAATGTTTTGCAAATGTTGTGAGGCTCTATAATATTGACATTTTACTTCTATTTATGTGTATGATTTTGTGACATGATATGTGTTTGACTTTGTGATATTGAATGAATATGTTCGATCTACTGTGTGTATAGAGTTTGAATATAAATGATCTGCTGTGTATATGATATGTTGCTGATATATCAGTTTACATTAAAAAAATATATGAATTCAATACTATATATATGGTGCAGATGGTTCTAGGCCTATAACTATATGTATTAATCACAACAGATGATTCCTGTTTTTATATCACAAGCTCGAAAATAAAGTCGTTTGTATTGTACCATAGTACAGATGATTCATGATTAAAACCATCTATACTGTTACAATATCATAAATGGCACGTACGGGAGTTTTAAACCGTATATACAAATGTCTTGTCTATCAGTGCGGGACATGAGCGATCGATCTACCGGTCCAGAGCTTGTAGCATGCTTGTAACAGCAAGCAAGCGTTGGCGCTGCTGTCGACATCTCAGCCTTGGAGGTTGAGCCTGAGGCCGGCACATTCTGGCGAGTTGAGTCCAGATTTGGTTGACAGGGTTTTGTCACAAAACATAGAGCATGCATGCGCTTTCTCCAGTGCCTTTGACACGCTCATCTCAAGAGGATATACACCGGCTGTTTGCAAAACAAAAAGACTAATCAGTGTGATTCCCCACACGATACCAATTAGGTGGCAGTACACACAGGACCATGCATGGTTAAGGTTCATGCATCCTTAGCAACAATTTCCCTTTCTGACTGTACCACACAGGATCTCAAGCCTGTCTGTGGGGGCTGGAATCGAATCCATGGACGAAAAGAACGCCACGGAAGAAGGAATTAAAAACGAGGAACAACCAATGATCGAGCAATGAGGACTGATTGAGGAGAAGCTAGGACCGATCGATGAAAGATGCCGGGGGAGATGAGATCGGCCAGCTTTGTTGGAGAGGGAGAGATTTAGGTAGGGATGGCTGTTGCGTTGCGCGCGCGATGATGGTGAGATCGACCCGGCCTTAGCTAGTCCTCGCTGTTTGGCGCCAGGAGGGCTGCACCTGAGCGCTGTGAATCTGCCGAAGGCCGCACCGAATCCTAGCGCCGTGGGGCTGGAGCTCCCGACGCGCGGCATGTGTCCCCCGCGACCGGTTCGACGCCGGCGATGACAGCGAACGGCCGTGGTTGGCGCGCGGGCGCGCACCGTGTGCGACAGCAAAACCCCCCGCTTTCTCACTGATGGGAATGTCGCACAGGTCCCATGTTGCGCGTGATCGGTAGCAGGTTCGCAGCACGCGCTTTTCTTCAGTGTTTCTCTGTTCGTTTCACTAGCTAGCTAACCCTTGCGACGACCATGCATAGCTGTGGTTGCCGACAGAGAGCATGTGGGCAGCCGAAAAGATCTCTTCACCTGTAAAACCGAGGAGAGTTCAGTGAAGATCCTAGATGATCGATCGATGGAGAGACGTTTTGCGGGGGACTGGACTGATCGAACACGTCGGTTTCGACTGGTCTATTTGTCGAACGGGCCGGGTGGCCCGGTAGACCGCAGAGCGAATTCTCGGCACATGGCTGCCGATGGGGCACATGTAGTAAGATTTGGATTTTCTGGTGGATTGATTCGTTCTTCTGTCTTTTCGCTGAATTGTCACGATTACAATTGGTCTTTGTTCTCAGCTGTGTCAGAGACCGTCTCATTTTACCAGTACTTGCATGTGCTGCGTCATTCAGACGGACTCGTGTCTGGGTCTAAACCGCGGCGATCGAAATCCTTCATGTGTCTCGTACATGAATAATACGAAACGATATGGATTGTACAGTTGATATATCACCCGGCGCCAGCCTTTCATTCTCGATCTAATGGTCGAGATTAATCCTCGGTTGCCGTAGCACTTATTTTACAGACCTCCTAAATTTTAGATCCTGAAAATTAAGAGGACTGTTTAGGTGATGAAGAATGCCGACGAGGGTTAAGGAGAGGGTTGATTTGGTGGGACTCCTTCATCAATAGACTTAGAATAGGTTCTGGGAGGAAAGCTAGCCGCGTGGAGTGGAGGACGCTAGTGAGCCAGTGCCTGGGCGTGAGAGCAAAGGATGTTGGGTTAGCGCGATGCCAGTGGATCCTACGACAGTAGTGTCGTCAGAGACGGGTGGAGGAGGACGAGAGGCGGGGTGAACATGCGAACTCGATTGAGAGATAGGAGAGCGCGAGGGAAACTGTTGGCAAGTTGACGACGTCTAAAAAATAAAAAACAGTGGTTGACAAATAGCGTCTCCTTTTTTTAAGGACGTAGCATGTTAGTTTGTTACAGTCCAACCTATGCACTTTAGAGTTTGGACCATGATCTAGAACTAGGTACTGTCATTTGGGACGGAACGGGTAGGATCCAGGCGGGCACCGGGCAGCCAGACACCAACTGCCGAGGCATTAACAGCAGCCTGACACTCGCACATGCCAGCGCCCGGCGCCAGAAACGGTCGCGCACCGGAATTGGTTTGCCGTTGGAAAGCGAGGCCCGACCCACCCCACCTCAGGGCGGCGCTCGCCAGCCCCGCGGCCGGCCGGCAGCGAACTTGCTCGCGGCTGTGCTCGCACAGAGCCTCTCCTGTGCGTGAGCGTACGGCGTGACGAGGAAGGGGCAGGCGGGTGCGCGGCCTCGCAGGCCGAGGCGTCTCCAGGTTTCTCGATCCGTGGGTGGCGTCGCGGGGACGGGGGCGCTCGTACGTGCGAATCGTGCAGCGCGAATAGTGTTTTGCTCGCTGCCGCGCAAACACGTCCTGTGCGCGGAAAGTTGGATCGCTCGCGTCTTCTGCAGCTCTGCTCCCCCGTCCAGCTATGATAAACCTTCATGCATGCCATGGCATCATTGTTTGAGCTTTTTGTTTTACAACAGGTGACACTTGCATATGACAGTAAAATGCAGAGATGCAATATATACGTACGCAGTGGTAAACTACACTAAGAAGATTGTTATGATGAAGAAACACCGGGCTCCCAACGAAAGAAGCTAGGTTGATTAACGAGGGGAAAAGTGTGGTAGCGAATGGAAACACATTCATAAGATGAGATGCGTACAATGTACAAGCTTACATGCGTTTATGCGCTGCGAGTCCAATCACAGGCATGCAAGCGCGGTAATACTATAACTAGCTAGTAAAATGGAAGGCGTCCAGCCAGCTACTACATCTTGCTTTACACATGTGATCGTACAATTGCTGCCGACGCGCGCGTCCATCGTAGTACGTGCAAGCTCCAGGTCCAACGGCGATTAATGATCATGACACGGCATGCATGCCGGCTGGACCGTAAGCCGGGAGGGTGTGGTTGATCGATCTACCACGGGCCGTTCAGGTGCCCGGGGTAGGGCACGGCGCCGTTGTCCGCAGATGGCGCCGCGCGGCGGCCACTGGCTGCGGCAGCGCGCTCCAGTGACTGCACCTGCGTCTTGAGGAACTTGACGTAGTGGATGGCCTCGTCCAGCATGGACGCGGTGTCCATCTTAGTGCCCCCCGGGACGAGCCGCTGCAGGATACGGATGCGCTCGCTGATGCGCTCCCGCCGCATCCGCGCCGCCACGCTCTGCGGGTCCGTGGAGATGCGCACGTTGCGCCGCTTCGGCGGGCGCACCATCTCCGGGTCGATGTTCACCGGCTGCAGCGCCGCGACGCGGAAGATCATCTCCCGCATCGCCGATGACCCCACGGTGTTACCGTCCCCACCGGCGGCAGGAGCCTGCGCCACGTACTTCGAGCTGTTGCTGTCGTTGTACGCCGCAGTTACCTGGGAACACTGGTCTCTGGAGGCGGCGCCGACGGTGCCTGACATGTGAGGCACCGAGGAGAAGTGATGAGGAGCTTGCATGCACGACGAAGGGTGAGTCGAAGGCACCGTCATGGCGCCCTGGCCAGGGAATGCAGTGAGCTGCTCCAGCTGTAGCATTGCGTTCATCAGCTCGAGCTGCGCTTCCGGGGTGCAATTCAGCATGTCGAAGTCCATTCAGGGCTGTGAGACTCTAGCTACTGGATGACAGAATCTAGAAACTAGCTTGAAGAATGCGTAGAGGCCGGTCTAGAGGAGCTGGAGCAAGAGAGGTGACAAAGCTAGCAGCTAGCTAGCAAGTCTGGTTTCTGGAGGTTTAGGTATGAAAGGGTTGTGTAGTTACCGTGTTGTTCCACGCGAGGTGCTATTTATAGGGGATTGCTGGGTAGCCAAGGTGGCTTCTCTGGATTTGACTGGGCATAGTGTTTGTGTTCCCTGGCATCAGCCTTCTAGCTACCTTTTCTTGGGAGACTTATTCTTGCTCTCTTCTGGCTTCACAAAGCAGCATGTGTTGAGATAAACTATCCCTTTCTTTTATTTTCCCGAAAATGATGTGTCAAGATAATGTCTCAAAGAAACACGGAATCTGTCCTGTAACATTTCAAGACTTTACAAGAATGCCAACTGTCTAGCGTAGATATCTTCATTAAAGGCTCTTTTGATTTGGATATACGATAAGGTTGAGCCTAGCAACATTTGTTTCTTAAGTATATCCTGATTCCTGACTTAATCCACGCGTCAAAAAATGATCAAGGTGGAGGTTTATCACAATTGGGCTCGGTCTCTAGAGAATGGAGAACCCCTCACTATGTAAAATTCTTTAATAGATCTTATGGTAGAGTTATTCTGTGATTATGTGTACCAATTGTTGGAGCAAAACACAAAATGTGGTACGTATAAATTGTTAAATGTCCATCGCCGAATAACTTCTGTACGGGCCTTGAACTATTTTTATTTTTTTGGAAGGATATGCCAAGAACTGTTTTACATTGCAAAATGCTATTCAATATTCCGCAAAGTTCCTCTGGTACTTATTATCTACTCCTTATCAAAAGACTCATGATTTTCAGGTCTAATTAACCAGCTGGTGTGTCATTTCGCACGTTATCAGCCAATCAGTCAGATATTCAGATGATCGGATCCGTATATGTCGCTCTAACGCAGATCGCACTATTAGCGTTCTCTGCACCTAGACGAAAAAAATATGAGAATTTTTTTTAGTTTTATCATGCAGCTAGGTCTCACGGGATCGTTCGATGTTTCAGTGCTGATCTTGGCACGGCACCTTCTAAATGATTCGTGGCAAACAATACCTGATGTGCAATGCTGCAAGCATCTTTAATTTTCTATATTCATGTTCTCATCTGTTAGCAATTTAAAATATTTTCAAGAAGATGAATGCCTTCTCAAATATAAAAGAGGGGGGGGGGGGGATTTTCAGTTCAGTATACTTTGGCCTGATCGTTGCACATTTTATTTCAGTGGACACAGGAACTTATTCCGAAACACTGTAGAAAAACCGGCCACCATGAATCGTCCTTCCCGGCCTTAGGTAAATGTTTTTGGATCTATTATTATTTTTGTTCACACACTGTAGCAACAGCACACGTGGGAAGACTTCACTCAGGAAATCAACGCCTAAAATCAAGAGTCACTCTATTTCTGCTACCAAAATAAGTCTTTGAATAGATAGGAATATTCTTCATGGCTTATAAATTGACACTTTGCTTGCTAGCTTACCAACTTTCTATCAAGCCAGGATATTTGTTCAGCCGCCTTTTTTTTTTCTTTCCTTAAAATGAAGAAGTATAGCTAGACGTTATTTATTAAAGTCTTGGGTTTTTTCAAAGGATTTATGCATTATTGTTAGGGACTAGCCAGCTATTTTGTCTGTTTTCTTATAGACTGGTTCCCAAACCTCCTCCTTTTTTCCCTATTAGACTTTTGGTTTTTTTATAAAGCCAAGTTAAAAAATCATTAATTTGAGAGACATCCACAGGTGTGCGGCCACTTGCTCAAGGTATCATCAACCTTCATAAACAAGCTTTCCACAGTGATGCAGCTTGTCGAGGTAGGGAGGCGCGTCCAAAGCGGTTGCAGGGATTAACAAGTGACAAAGAGGTGAAAAATCGTCTCCACCAAAGAGGGACAAAAAGGACAGTTTAGGTCCGACACCATGTTAAGGTGGTGCAAGAATTTCACTCAACTACTCAAGAAGAATATACTACTACAGAACATACCATAAGTAGTGCTCTATCATTTTCAGTTGTGCAAAAATCACGACTGAAGATGTATCAGTGGTGGTTGTTAAACTTCCGTGCGCGAACAATGACTGAGGCGCTAAGAACCGGTACTGATAAGGACTATCAATGCCGGTTCATAGTTAGAACCGATACTAATACATCAGTGCCAGTTCCAGCCACGAATCAGCATAGATAGTCTATTTTCAGTGCCAGTTCGAGCCACAACTGGCACAGATGTGTCCGGGCCCAATTATTTAGTTCAATGCACTTTTGGATCACATCCGGGCCGTCGGCTGATATTTTCTATCCGCTCTCATCCGCTCAACTCTTATCTGCTCCATCGCTCTCATCCTTCTGCTCTTATCTGCTCCACTCATCCACCTACAGCTTTGTCGTCTGTCTGCTGGCCCTCATCCTGGCCACGCGCGTGGATCCCGGCAGGCCACAGCTTGCTAAAGGATGAGTGGGGCGAGGATCTACTCGGCTACATCGAGCAGCCACTCATAGAGCAGCCAATCGAGCTGAGCTCCGGATTCGCCGTGGGCTGAGCTCCAGATCACCGGATTCAAGCTTGGTTTGAGGGAGTCTCATAGCGAGGTGGCGTCGAGGCGGATTTGGCGAATTTCTGGTGCGTGGGGGAGTTCTTGGGTGGATTTGGCGGTGTTGCTTGCTTGGTTGTGGGTGGATTTGAGAAGGAAAAGTTTGCTTTGGCTGCTTGTTCATGATGTTTTGCAGTTGATTGCTTCGTTTTGGGCCTTCGTTGATGAGTCTTTGGTAGATTTGTTTGGTAGATAATGGCGTAGATCCCATACCTGTGTTGCTAACTTGCAATCTTTAGTTGTTTTCAGGGGATGCTCGCTCGTTCCTGCTCGATTTGGGTGGATCTCGCGGGTGTGCGCGGGTGAAACGATGGTGATATGAGTAAAATGAGTGATCTTGGAGTGGTTGGTGTATGCAGAGGCGGTGCGGCCTCCTAGCAGCCTCCGAGCTGAGTCGATTGATTGTGTTCTTGTGTTTAAGATGTGTTCTTATGTATGGATGAGAGATGAGAATATGAGATGTGTTCTTGTGTTTGAGATGTGTTCTCGTATATGGATGAGAGATGGGACGATTTGATTGTGTTGTGTTTGAGATGAGTCGATTTGAGGCGGTGTAGTCAGAGCTGGTGTGGAAGCGGAGAGCGCTGGCGGTCCTGGCAGCCGAGTCAGGTCGATTTCGAACCAGCTCATTTCTTCTTTTTTGACTCCCGATCCACCTATCACTGCCGGTTCGTGGTTCGAACCGGCAGTAATGGTGAGTTACTGTGTCAAGTATCAATACCGAGTAAGGAGTGCCGATTGAAAAACTGACAGTGAAGTCGTTTTTCAACCAGTACTGATATGTCTTTTTTAGTAGTGATAGAACATTGATTAGTAGACAAACTCCTCCAAGGATGGTCCTGTCACAAATGCAAAATCTCCAATTCTTTTCTTAATTTTAAGTAGCCAAATAGTTCATGCATGCATTTGTGCAGCTAGAGCTATATATGTAGGTGTGTAATGAGCTGCAGAGCCATATTAACTGTTACATGGCCTTCAAAGTAAAAATTTCTATTTCTACTTAATGAAAGGTGACGCACCTACCAATCTCCTTAAAAATAATTATCTTTGTCGAAAAGGGACAGGAATGACAGTTTAGGTTTGGAACCATGTTGAGGTGGATGGTGAAAGAATTTCACTCAACTACTCAAGCAAATAGTCTCGTAGGCCTACTACGTACTCGAGATGTCAAATTCCTCCAAGGATCATCCCATCACAAATATATGCATATTCTCTGATTTTTTTTTTTATAAAAAAGTATCCAAATAGCTCACGCGATTGTGCAGCCAGAGCTACTTATGTAAAAGTATATATAGTTAGCTGTCAAGCCCTATTAGCTAGCACTGTGGTGCATAACCTTCAATGTAACAATTTATATTTCTACTTAATGAAAGGTGGTGCGTCTACCAATCTCCTTAAAAATAAGGCTTGAAAATTCTGTTTGCATTTGCCAATTAAAAATAAAATTGTATTTGCTATACAATCACAATGCCTATAACTGAGAATATATTTGAATTTGTTAAATAACTATAACATATGTAATTAATCTACGTCTTAGTAATATGTTCCATCAAAATATAAATGGTGTAGATTTTTTCTTGATTAATGAGATAATTTCTAATATTTCCCTTTTCTTTTCACTCTTCTAATTCAGGGATTAGTAAGATGCTCGAATAGCAACAGTTGTTTATAGATACATACAAATAATGTTAACGACATTAACGGTCTCATAGGCATAACTTTGACCATTGTTTGTTTGTATATTAGTGAGAATTGACAGAATTATAATATTATAAAAGCACTAGAAGCGGGAAATATAGTGATACAGTTTTTTCGTGTATCATGTCTAAATTATTTTAAATATTTTGATGGTCGATTTTTTTGAAAGATTGGCCACACATGTCCTAAAATATCATTTCAGGAAAAGATCAGATGGAGCACCTGTTGATTTTGTTGAAGAATCTAGCATATCCAAATTAGTGTATGACTTTAATTAATTAGGCAAGAGCAGTCCAAATTAGGTAAGCACAGGTGCGTTCTGCAAAACAATCCTGCCAGCAACTTCCTAAACCTGTCTTTAGTGCATGATTCTAGTACTTGGATGCCGATTCATTCTTCAGCACCAAAGTACTCTCAATCAAACCTGATCCATGACAGGTAAAACGTAACACGGGAACAATGGAACTTAAGCCAGATACGGGCTAGTGGTCCCGGAGTGGCGGAGCCATTAGCGTTTGTTGCCGCCTCCGAGCTGCCACCAAAGGCCTGAGCATGGTCAACGGCCGCCAGGACGCCGGTCCGTTGGTCGGTTGGCGTCCGTCCTGTACGCACGGGCATGAATGGCCCGGAGCCCACCGAGCGATCCGCGCCGGAGCGCAGGCACGCTCCGTCCACATGCCGACCGGCCGGCTCCATCGGCCGATCCATCGATCGCGCATTCAAGCTCTTGGCTTGGTAATTGGCAATTTGGCACCAAGAGCGCGGTGGGTTCCGACGTGTCTGACGGACCAGAGCTTCGGCGGACGGAAACTGCCGCTCTACTGCTGTGCTAGCAGATGTGGTTTCCAGCTCCGATCGAGGTGTGAAGAGGAAGCATTGTGAACTGGTAACTTCTGAGAGCTGTCATTCAGTTTTCCCCCTCCTTTCGATGCTGGTAATCAGGCATGCTAGCTGCCACTTGAGTTTTACTAGTAATAATCGATTTTACTCGAGTCTCTATGGTTGATTCCTAGTCTGGTAATGTGAGGAAAAATATTTATGTACTTGGTTAACTTTAAGCCAAGCCAAAGCCGTGTGTGTCGGTCGACAGCTGCTTTAACTTTAGCATTTTTTGCGGATCAGCTTTTACATTGCATGTAGGATTTGGTTCCGATCAGAAGAAAAGTCAGTGAAATTAAAATCGATTGGAATTTTCAGCTTGTGTAGTTGTGGTGCCTCTCTAGGGTAGTCTCTAGAGCAGATTGCATGGAAGCTACCCGAATAAGAGCAGCCTTTCAACCTACTGTCGACACCAGAACCGGCTTACACATGCCCTAAACTAAACAGAACCTGAACTTACTCGTTTGGCCTCATCGTCACTGATGGCGGCCTGCACGTTGTGGGCAGTCTTGAGACTTGGTGATCTACAACGACAAGTGTCCTTCGACGGTAGAGATATCTGGTTCCATGCATTAGTTACATTATTGTGGTCAGTGTCACTGAAAAGAATCTCTTCAGGACCTGTTTCTTGCATATTGGGGATGATGGGCCATGGTCGTTCAGTGTTCACAATTTCACATCAAGTTTCGTTTATATCATGCAAGTAATTAAATGAGGGCAGACTTGATTGTGGGACACTATTATCTTGTGGCTTTTGCTCTAGAACATCGTCGTAGCGCAAATTTGACTGCGGACACTATACTTTTGGGATCATTGTTATTGGACACAATTTGGTGTCCTACCGCAAATGTAAAAAAATCTGCACCTTTGCTGTAGGACACCGAACTGTGACCTGAAGCAAATGCAGCTAAAAAGACAATGTCCCCTGGCCAATTTTCACTACAACAACGTCTCTAGACAAAAGCCACAAAATAACAAGTGTCCCATAGCAAAATTTCTCTTAATACAAAAACTAATAAATGCGAGACACTGATATGTTGCATGGAGCTGTGCCAAACCCAAACTGATGAGTCAATTAGTCAGGGTTCGGATCAGATGCACCACAGGAACTTAACTGGATGTGTCAAATCCCAGGTGCTATCACACAGCCAGAACGATGTAGAGTCTTCCTCCAATCCTCTTCCTAGGAGCAAACAGCAAAGCATCTGCACCTCTAGATTCTTATCTTTACGGCTTGACCTATTCTGCGATGTGCCTATTTCTATTTGCGCGTGATGCCAAAAGAAGATTTTGTGTTGTGACGTGTTACCCCCCCCCCCCCTCTCTCTCTACACGGCAGTGCTATTTTACACTTATAATGTAACCTATTATTCTATATCTATTGAATAAAATTTCAATGATAACTACCGAATCGTATTTTACTATTGAAATTTTATTCAATATTCCTGAAATTTTGTTCAGTAGGTTTAGAATAATATGCTACACCTAGAATGTATAATAACAAACATATATATAGATATATATGCTATTTTACACATAGGGTGTAGAATAGCTTATTTTACACTAGCCCAGCCCAACCCAACCTCGTGCCCGCGCTGCTCACGCACGTGTGACGGGCTGACCAATGGAGCGCGTGGGTTGGAGGCTCATGTGGGCGAGGGCGTCCATCATAGAATTTTTTATATATTTTTTATTTCTTTAATATTTTCAAGAATACATGGCCGTTTCAAAAAATCGCAGATCTAACCCACAATTGTCCTTCAATGGGCGAGAACAAGGAAGATCTCACCCGTTCATCGGGCGAGATCAAGTTCTCGCCTGCTGAATGGGCAAGACCTTCATGGCGTCTCCACCGCGCGGGCCTACCCAAAAGGTCTCACCTGTTGAGGGGGCGAGACCTTTTGGGTATTTAAACCCGTGTGGCCGGCCCTGCCGATGTCACACCTCATTTGTTTCCCACTTAGCCGAGAGGAGAGAAGAGGAGAGGAGAAGAGGGGAGGGGAGGGGAGGTCCCGTCGGAGGAAAAATGTATGCTTTTTTTTCTCTTATTTATTTATAAACCCGGTAGGATAGTCACTAGTGCTAGGTTTTGACATAGGTTAGATGCTATATATAGATTTTTTTTTTACAAATATGGTATGATAGCCACTAGATGTAGGTAAGAATGTAGATCTAGTTTTAGAATTATGGTTTGATATAGTTTAGCAATTAGCTCATATTTATACGTATATTTTAGCAAGTAGATGTAGTATTTAGACATATGTTACGTATTAAATATAGATTTTAGACATAGTGTAGTCATAACTGATGTGGTAGATGTAGGATTTAGATGTGTTTGATGTACGACCCGTGAATATTTTGTTGAAGTAGATTACATGTTGGGCTATGTTTGTATTGAATTTTCCATTGCAGATGTAGTTTTACGTAACTATTTATGTTCTGTTGCAATAATGTTAGGGTTTTTTTATCGATGGTTGTCAGGTATGTAGGATATGTGGTATTTTAGAATTTTTATAGGGACAGTGAAATTTTATATGGTCCAGAAGGGGTAGTATTGTCCGTATTTCAGTCAATGGACAAGGGTATCTCCAGACTTATGCACAAAAGTGCCGGACACTTGTATGACTGGTTGATGCAAGGTTTCAAAATAGACCTCAAGATTCAAGAGATGACCATTAACATTGTGGTCAACCGTTACAGAGAAGGTGTGTACTGAGAGTTGTTCCCTCTCTAGGAAGATGAAGTGTGAAAGAGATACCTGCAGGATATTGTGCATAGAGATTGGTCTCCTATGTTGCTTGTGCAATGGAAGAATAAGGAGGCAGTTGGGGAGATGCAGGGTGGGGGTTACACGGAGGAGGAGGGTGCTGAGGAAGAGTTTGAGAAGGATGTCGATCCGGATGATGCACATTCATCGGATTATTCAAATGAACCTACCAATGAGGCAGACGAGGGGGAACGAATCCATTCTCTAATTGAACAGATGGAGCGGGATGATCGTGAGGTTAACGAATCTCCTGCGTATGACATCTTGGATGATGAGGACGACCCCAACTTCAACAACCTTATGCAGAATGAGGTGACTTCAAGGTGCTAGGTATCCTATCAGCCAAGCCATAAAGGATGTTGTGACTCAATGGACGACATTGTTTCGATGGCAAATTTATGTTGTCAAGTAAAGCAACAAGAAATATGATGTCAAGTGTGCGAATGAGGTTTTCCCGTGGTGGGTGCACGGCTTTAAGGGGAAGTAGGTTGACTATTTGGAGGTGTCGATTATGGTCGAGCACACTTGCATGATGGACGAACTTGAGCCCAACCATAGGAACATAACCTCATCCTTTGTCGCCAATGTGATGTACGTCCAGATTGTGAATAGCCTGAACTACAAACCAGAATCTATAATTAGACAAATTGAGGAGGAGTACAAGTACACTATCAGCTACAACAAGGCATGGAGGGCAAAGAGGAAGGCAATCGAGATGAGGTTCGGGACCTACGAAGCATCGTATGAGAATCTACCATATTTACTACAGACCATTGCTCGAAGGAATCCTAGGACGTATTACAACATTGATAAGTACACATTGTTGTCCAAACTTGGCAAGTACGTCTTGAAGCGATGTTTCTTCTCAATATGGGCATGTATCGAAGCTTTCAAGCATTGTTGGCCTATCTTGTGCATCGACGACACTTTTCTTACCGGCAAGTTCACGAGACAGATCCTAACTGTCATTGGGGTTGATGAGAACAATCAAGTTATACTGTTGACCTTCGCATTTGTGGAGGGTGAGAACAACAACAGTTGATACTGGTTCTTGTATTGTGTGAGGATGATATTTGTTTGTGGTCGGCCAAACGTGTGCATTATACATGGCCAGCATACTGGGATGCTTAAGGCAATTCTAGATCTGCAAAATGGAACAAACGATGGTTTGATTGGACCTGTGTGGCCAGATCTGCAGAGTAGGTGGTGCATGAGGCATTTGGGTGCAAACTTCTTTCGCCAATTTAAGAACAAGAACCTCATGAATATGTTCAAGCGGTTGTGCAGTTAGAACCAGTAGTGCAAGTTTGATGCTCTTTGGAAGACACTGGATGAGCTGACGAAAAATCAAACACAGGAGCATGCAGGGAGGCCCATGAGGAGGTCGGAGGATGGACCAGTACCTCTTAAGTCCCTGCCAAAGGGCAATGAAGTTGGCATCACGTGGAGAACTGGGTCATCTATAAGGTCATTTAGCGAGTGAATTGAGAATGAGTCGAAGGAGCAGTAGGCTCTTCTCTACAACACAAATGGGGCTAGGTACGGTATTATGACTATAAATTCAGCAGAGGTTTACAACTAGGTGATGAAAAGTGTGAGGGGGTTACCGCTGGTGGGGATTGTAGAGTTCATACTTCAAGGGACATGCGAGTATTTCAGGGTCCGCTATGCAGTAGCGTACACAACTCTAAATAATGCTAGTATGATTTATGGGATGAAGATGGCTAACTACATGGAAGACAAGGGGAGAAGGCAAAGATGTATCGGGTAAAAATTATGGGAATTACACAGCACAAATACAAAATTCTATGGAGGGACAAAGGAAGGAGAGGGGCAAGCGTGAGAGAGTTATCCACAAGTGCACCTTCTTCGATGATAGGTGGGTTTGCACTTGCTACAAGCCGATGCTACTGCAGAAGCCATGCTCCCATGTGATTGCCACATGAGCTATGATGGGTATGAGGACTCGGAAGTATGTCTCTGACTACTTCAAGAAGGAAGCTTTGTTCAACACTTGGAACCATGAGGTCTACGGTTTCGGGATTTATGGTTTTTCACGAAGAAACCTAGGCCCGATTGTGTGTTTATCCCTAATCCTGACAAGATGAAGCAGAGGAAGGGACGACGCAGGACTACGAGGCTCCATAATGACATGGATGAAGCAAAAGTTGGGCGTCACATGAAATTGTGCAACAAGTGCAACAGAACAGGAACCACATACAAGAAATGCGTCATTGGTGTTCTAAGTATGAACCCCACGTTAGCAGGTCCTTCCAGGTTTGGTGCAGATGGCAGACATCCTCGGGGTCGTCGGTCGTCGGCTCATTTAGATTGATTAATGTTGTAATTCATGGTGTGATGGATATTCATGTGCACAAAAGAGCACGAGGCACGCATGCCATGGTGTGACTGCGGTATAATAGCAAGCTTAAAACTGTTCCTGCTTGCCACGGTTGCTTGATTCTGTTGTGGGGTAAGTGTGCATGACATCCTACCATGCTATGAATTTTATCTAATTTACATGCTTCCCTCTAACAGTATAATAATCCTAGGTGCAAGTATGAATGGTATGCGGACAAAGAAGAGTATGCGAGCATCAACTACGACTACGATGAGGCTAAGGCAACGAGGCACACGGCCATTGACGACCGAAGATGAGGCTACATGAGCTCAATGAAGAGTCGTGGGATAAGTACCTCACTATATACGGTAACATATAGGTTCCTCCATAATATGTATGCGGCGTATCGGCTGGGCTAAGGCCTGTGGCACACAGAATGACACAAGGGTACGTGTGCAGCAAGCCCTACTACCATGGATGCAACTTCCAAGAGATCCGCTAGGAATATCTGGATGAGAAGCCTCCATCTTTTCCACCTACCCAGTAGATATTTTCTTGCATCCAATAATCTGTCTTTCCATAAGGCATACTTTATTTAGCGATGGAGTACTACATGCCATTGTAACTTCTCATATAATATGTACGGGTTGGTGCATATTACCTTATGTATTATGACCACAGACAGGCAATGAATGCTTACGATGACCCTTATTTGTGATGTACTTCACTTTGTTCAATGAAATAGGCGGGTTTTATCATTGTACCAATACAATTTTTCTAAGTCCAATGCTTTTATAGGATTCCTTGCCTTCCATGCAGAAGCAACAATAACTCCTTGCTGAACTTTTGCAGAATGAAATGACCACACCAAGCAACAACTTTCACAGAGAGTCTCTGTCAAGCATCAATGCCACAATTTTTTCAGCTTTCATAGCGAATCCTATGCTCCAGCCCACATGCAAGCCCATGCACTCAGTTCTTGCATCAGCCCCCAACCACTGTAAATAACTCTATCCTTATCCATCGATACACCACTCCTTCCTCAGCTCTCTCAACTACAATGTCTTCCTCAGCTCCACCAAAACCATCCAAGAAAAATTGAGGGATTTTCATCCCCTAAGGGGTCAAACCGTCAATGTGCTTCTGTGGCGACCCTTGTAGGCTTCGCGAGTACCAGAACATCTCCTACACATATGGCCTACGCTTCTTCCTGTGTGCCAACTACTAATACGATAATTCTCGACATGGACCGTACGAGTACTCACCGGTATAACAACATAGATCACTAATGTGGCACTTTTCATATAATTTTATACATTGTCTTACTAATCTCCCATCTTCTTTCATTTATCCAGTCTCCTCCACCTATATGTGACTTCATGGAATGGCTCGACATGGTGCAAAATAAGCATCATAAGCGGTGGGTCGATATGAGCATGCGGTGGAGGAGGGAAGCATATGAATACCGGGAGTACGAGCAACAACATGAGGAACTACGACTAAAGCGTCAGGAGGAGCAGCTCATGAGGAAGCCGACGTAGGAGCGCGTCGCGACTGAAGCACGTGAATCAGAGAGGGAAAGGAAGCGGGAGAGGGCCTGTCGCGCGAAGGCGTAGGGCCCCAAAGCCCTGCGAAAGGGCAAATATCCTAGGTGCACTCGGTAGAGAGCATCTATTATAATCCGATATTTTTTCATTCCCTAAGGCATGTTAGAATTAGCAGTGGCACTAGCCCTTATTTAAGCACTAATCATGCTAAAGCAAATACTCAAGGGTGACAAAAGATTATATTCACATTTCAAGTTCATTCTTAGAAAAGACAAGTTTGCTCAACATATTTTATACCATGTTTAAATAAGAGCCTAAGCTTGCACTACTACGCTTAGCACAAATTCACAACTAGTACAAGAAAGTACAAAGAACATATAAGTGAAGCTTGGTAACTTGATTATCTTACAAAATACTATGCAATACAAATGCAATAAAAGTAAGATAGAGTATGTAGAAGGGCAACTCCCCCTCACACAATGCCATAGGAATAGCACACACCAAGCTCTCCCCTCAGAAGGGCAAACCTTGTTGCATGTAGAGGCTTGGTAAAAATGTCGGCTAGCTAGTGTTGGACATCTATGTAGCTCAACTCAATGTCTCCCTTCTCATTGTGATCTCTTAAGAAGTGAAATCTCACATCTATGTGTTTGGTTCTGAAGTGTTGAACCAGGTTATTGGCTAAGCTTATGTGTCACACCTGGTTTTAACGGTCAAAACCAGATGCGGCTTATGTGTGCCCAGGATATTCAACACACATAAGGACGTCACAAGTGAAGTAACAAAATCAATACTTTAACTTACAATCGTCAAACTCTTACACAAAGTCTTCACCTAAACAACTCTACTAACCAATCTATAACTATTAAACGACGGCAGTGGAATGAAAGCATCGGCGACCAAGCACTCCACAGGCACCGATTGGAAGACACGCTCCTAGAACACCAGGTCGTCATCTTGAAAGTTTTGAAAGTCTTCCACTGAGCAGCATATGTATTGTGGGAGATAGCAAGGGTGGGCACATGGAGTACTCAGCAAGTGTGGGAAAAGTAATGATATGCAGGCTTATACCAAGAATAGGCTAACACATGGTATTTTTGCGTAAATGCGATTAATGAAAACCCTTTTGGACTCAAAAGCATTAAGCAATTATTAAGTGAATGTAACCCATACAGTCCAACACGCAGCATACAAGCCTCCCCACCTTGCATACCATAACCGTCTAGTACTCCCTGTACTATAACCAAAACCACAACCATCTAGTACTCCCTGTACCAGAACCGTAACCACAACCATCTAGTACTCCCTGTACCAGAACCATAACCGCAACCAAACTCATAACCACAACCAAACTCATAACCACAACCCACTAATCATGTGAGGATCCAAGTCTCTTATATCCGTGAGCACGGTTGTTATAACAGTTTTACACTCTGCAGAGGTTGTACAACTTTCCCACGAGTCGTGATTTCATCACCTGCAAGCAGATGACTAAAGTCTCCATGTTGCAATGCCGGCCAAGCACTATACACACGCCAGTGGTGTGTTGCCAGGAGATCACTACGAAGCCTTTACAAAGAATCCTCCCAGTATGTGTCACCAACACTCCAGGTTTCCCCACTAGGTGCTGCCACCTAGAAGCCCCCTCTTGTGCCATGTGGTTTCTGAGAATTTCCTTCCCTCATCCACGCCTCCCATCTGGCCCACACAACACTGGAAGAACCCTAATTAATCGGCTAAGCCTTCCCATATCAGTCTCGTGTTTGTACGGAACTTCTCGGGTTGTCGCTCCACGAATCGGTCCTTACTTAGGTTACTTGAGCAAACACTAAACCAACATCATAACCATGACAACCATCAAAACTACTTTGCTCAAGGCCTAAGGTTCCATGTTGCTAGACCATTAACTAGTTAACCACTATTGTTGCATATGTTCATTAGTCAAGTATATGACACTTCCCAACATCCCAAAAGCATGGCTAAGCACTCTACCCACAAAGGACACCTAACCATAAACCATCTAGGTTCCAAGGGATGATAAGGGAAAATATAGGGAAAACCCTAACATAGGTGACTACCCATCATATTGACAGACATTGCATGCAATTTTGTAAAACAAAATATTTAAAAACATAGGTTCAAAATGATCAAGGACACTTGCTTTCTCCTTGCTGCTGCTCAGTGTATTCTTGCTCCTGGTCTTGATATTCTTCAAACTGATCCGGGGCGTTGACGACTAATCACACAATAACCGGCAAAGCACACAAACAAAACATACTAAGAACAGAGTACAAACAAGAAAAACAACAAGACAAAACCTATCTAGAAAGATAGAGCTCGGAGAAACGAATCTATCGGCGCAAGAATCGCTTAAATCGGAGTTACGACGGAAAAGATATGCTAAAAACAAGATTAGGGTTTATTTTAATTAAGAAAAGGACTTAATTGTAATTATGGAAAAGTATAGGGATCTTTTTGTAAAAACAGAGGGACCTATTTGTAATTATGGTAAAGTTCAGGGACTAAACTGTAAAAAGACAGGGGCTTTTAGGTAATTACAGAAAAGTCTAGGGGTTTTTCTGCAAAATTACCAATTAGAGGAATTATCTGGAATTTTTGGAATTATCTTTGTACTGGAAAAGCTTGAATTGCTGACTGGGTAGATGACTGGGCATATGGCTGATGTGGCATGA
Organism: Phragmites australis; assembly: GCF_958298935.1. Lineage (NCBI taxonomy): Eukaryota > Viridiplantae > Streptophyta > Magnoliopsida > Poales > Poaceae > Phragmites > Phragmites australis. The sequence goes on along the minus strand of NC_084936.1, from coordinate 24,162,730 downwards.
TGACAAGGATGACACACATGCAGATAGGCTAATTTGGCAAAGCAAGGTGGCAGCTGATGTGGCACATGCGCTAACTAGATTAAAGAGGCGACACGTGGCAACTCGCTACTGGCTACTAAAGAGGTATAGGTGCGATCTAATCTCGGCCGTTCGGACTAGATCGGACGGCTCAGAGAGGGAGGGGCTGCTGAGGGGATCACGGCGGCGATCTCGCCGGGAAGGGCTCTCCAGCGGCACAGGGACCAAGGCGACAGCGGGGAAAGCTTCAGCAGGGGTAGGCGCGTGCGATGGTGGGCTCGGGCTGCTCTGTTTTGCTCTGGAACTGCGCGGCGGCGATCTCGGTCGAAGTGGCGGCAATGGCGGCTCGGCAAGCTTCGATCTCAACGACTAGGGCTCGGGTCTCGGCAATTTTCAGATGAGATGAGTTCGGGGAGGGGGCGGGCACATATATAGGCGGCTCGGAGGGTCGTGGGGTGCTGCAGGACTCCAAGGCGGCGTCGGTTTTCTTGCTCGGATTCGGCGGCGCGGTAGAGTCCGTCTCGAAGACGATAGACCTGACCGGCGGGTCCCACATGGCAGTGGTACAAGAGAAGGCGGCGTTGGCGGGGTGTCTTCGGCGCGTGGACTGGCGCGCGGGAATGGGCCGATGCAGGGATGCGGCCCGGGTGGGAGAGGAGGCCGGGGCGGCTGATGGACCGAGGCCGAAGAGGAGCCGGGCCGGGAAAAAGGAAAAACAGCTCGCGAAAGATTTAATCTCTTTCTTTTTCCCTTAAACTCAAAATCAAATTTCAAATTCTAAATCCAGGCAAAAACTTTTCAAATAAATTCATCAAAAATCAAATAAAAAAACCTACTTGCCTAATTCAGCATGAATGCATTCAAACAAACAATAATCCTAATTCAAATTTGAATTTAACATTTAAAAATTAGGTTTTATCCTATGCTATTTGTTTAAACTCAAATTAAATCTAGAAAAATTTTAGAGAATTGCAAAATTTGAAAATCAAGGTGTTACATTATGGCACTGGTGTTGTCAGACAAAAGCGGCACACTCATGAAATCTAACCCAAAATCTCTCAAAGTAGCAACCATCCATAGAATCTGTGAGCAACAGCTACATATTAAACTTCAGCAGTAGACTGTGCAATACTAGACTGCTTACGAGAAGACCAACACACAAGAAAAGTACCCAAGAAATGATAAGTACTAAAGGTACTCTTCCTGTCAATTCGACAACTAGCAAAATCCGCATCTGAAAAGCCATGAAGAGAAAGCGAAGAGGATGCAGAAAATCAAAGGCCATACTCGAGAGTGTGCTTGAGATACCCCAAAATGTGTTTCACCGCTTGGCGGTGAGACATCCTCGGTTAATCCTGGAAGCAAGCACACAAGCATACGACAAAGTGGATGTTGGATCTTGTCACCGTTAGGTACAGGAGGGCCGATCATGCTCCTGTACTCCCGCTGGTCCACCTCATCTCCATCTTCATCTGGATCAAGTATGGTCGAGGTAGCCATTAGTATCGCCAATGGTTTTGCATCAGTCATGTCTAACTTGTTCAGTAGATCCTTGGTGTACTTCACCTAGTGGACGAAGGTGATTTGCTTGCACTGCTTGATTTGAAGTCCAAGGAAGAAGTTGAGCTCACCCATCATCGACATCTTGAGCTCTATGCCCATAATTTCTGTAAACTTGGCCACAAGTGTATGAGAAGAGACACAAAAAATGATATCATCCACGTAAATCTGAACAAGTAAGAAATCATTGACATGCCTATAAGTGAACAAAGTTTTATCAGCTGAACCTATCACATACCCATACCCTAGGAAGAAAGACCTAAGTCTATCATACCAAGCCCTAGGTGTCAGTTTAAGCCCATACAAAGCTTTCTGAAGCTTGTATACTTTATAAGGGTATTTGGGATGCTCAAAGCCTAGGAGTTGCTTGATATAGATCTCTTCCTCTATGAAACCATTTAGGAAAGCATTTTTGACATCCATTTGATACAACTTAAAACCTCAGGATGCCGCAAATGCAAGGAGGATCCTAATGGCTTCTAGCCTAGCTACTGGTGCAAAGGTCTCTCCATAGTCTATCCCCTCTACCTGAGTGAAACCATGAGCTACCAGTCTAGCTTTGTTTCTTACTACAGACCCATCCTCCCCCTTTTTTATTTTTGAAAACCCATTTGGTGCCTATGGTGTGAACATTTGGGGGTGGCTTTATAAGGATCCAAACTTGGTTTCTCTCAAAGTTTTCTAGATTTTCATGCATGGCATTGACCCAACTCGAATCAGATAAAGCATGTCCAACATCATGAGGCTCAAAGGAAGCAACAAATGTAGAATCAGTGAAATGAGCATAATGAGCAGATTTGGACCTCGTTACCCTTTCATTGATGTCACCGATCATCATCTGTAGAGGGTGTCACCACCGAATGTGTTAAGGGATTTCATGTTGCATGATGATCTCCCCCTCAAAGACTGTTGGTGCAGGCTCGAAAGCAGTTAAAGTGGAAGTAGAGACTGCATGACTCTCTGCTGGTGTAGAAGATGCAGGAACCAGCTCGGGAGCAAGTGTGGTAGTAGGAAGTAGTGGATCATCCTCGTCATCCCCGAAAGCTGGAAGGTCGCCATCTACAAAGATTCTTTCGCTCATCTCCTAGTCACCTACACACTCAAAGACAGGGCTAGCACAAGGGGTTGATTCATCAAAAGTCACATCACATGACTCCATGATATTGTCAGTGTCAAGATTAAAGACCCTGTAAGAATAACCATGAAGAGAATACCCTAAGAAAATGTCATCAGAAGAATGCGACTCGAACATGTCAAGATCGCCATGCTTTAGGATGAAGCAGCGACACCCAAAAACTCTCAAATGTGAAACATTCGGCTTCCTCCCAAAACGCAACTCATAAGAAGTTAAATTCGAGATCGAGCACAAGAAAATTCAATTGGGGATGTAGCACGCCATGCTAATGGCCTCAGCCCAAAACTTCCTTGGAGTCCTATGCTCATCGAGCATCGTCCTAGCCATCTCCACCAAATTGTGATTCTTCCTCTCAACCACACCATTCTGGTGAGGAACACGTAGGGCAGAAAATTGATGCTCAATGCCATACTCAAAACAGAAAGCATCAAATAGATAGTTCTTGAACTCGGTGCTATTATCACTACGAATTACTTTCAATGCTCCAAGGAGTTCTTTGAACAATCTCAAAGCCAAGCTCCAAAAGTGTGAAAACACATAATCCTTGATCACAAGAAAGAAGACCCAAAAGTAGCGAGAAAATTCATCAACAATGATAAAAACATACCCCTTCCCGCCAGTCGAACGAATCTGGGAAAAACTAACAATGTCCATATGGCGAAGTTCTCCCGGTCGTTCAGTTATCACTAGATTGACTGGTGGGTGGGGAGCGGCAACCATCTTGCCATGCTGACAAGAAGCACAACTAAGGTTCTTCTCAAACTTGAGCTTGAGCAATCCTCGGATCAAACCTAGGTCACTCAAACGAGTAAGCAAATGAAAGCTTATGTGATCTAGTCTCCTATGCCACATCCAAAGCTTAGAAGAAGGTTGTGCAATCAAACAACGAGAAGAACCAAGAGACTCAGAAAAATCAGCTCCAAAAACTCTCCTAACTCTAGAAATTTGACAAATCAAAGCATCAGAAGAATTAAGAACTTGAGAAGTATCGCGTTTGAAACGCACTTCTAAGTCCTCATTTAGCAACTGAGATACAGAGAGAAGATTGTATCCCAGATGTGGCGCACCAAAGCCACATCTTTGAGAGTGAAACTCTCATTCACCCTTACCATACCTTTGGCCTTCACTCTTCCTTTCCGATCATCCCCGAAAGTGATGTTCTCATTCCGCTTTATCGGGGTGAGGCTAGAGAACTATGATGCATCTCTGGTCATATGCTCACAAGAAAGAAAACCCAAGAGTAGCGAGAAAATTCATCAACAATGATAAGAACATACCCCTTCTCGCCCGTCGAACGAACCTGGGAAAAACCAACAATGTCTATTTGGCGAAGTTCTCCCGGTCGTTCAGTTATCACCAGATTGAATGGTGGGTGTGGAGTGGCAACCATCTTGCCATGCTGACAAGAAGCACAACTAAGGTTCTTCTCAAACTTGAGCTTAGGCAATCCTCGGATCAAACCTAGGGAACTCATACGAGTAAGCAAATGAAAGCTTATGTGACCTAGTCTCCTATGCCACATCCAAAGCTTAGAAGAAGGTTGTGCAATCAAACAACGAGAAGAACCAAGATACTCAGAAAAATCAGCTCCAAAAACTCTCCTAACTCTAGAAATTTGACAAATCAAAGCATCAAAAGAATTAAGAACTTGAGAAGTATCGCGTTTGAAATGCACTTCTAAGTCCTCATTTAGCAACTGAGATACAGAGAGAAGATTGTATCCCAGATGTGGCGCACCAAAGCCACATCTTTGAGAGTGAAACTCTCATTCACCCTTACCATACCTTTGGCCTTCACTCTTCCTTTCCGATCATCCCCGAAAGTGATGTTCCCATTCCGCTTCATCGGGGTGAGGCTAGAGAACCATGATGCATCTCTGGTCATATGCTCACAAGAAAGAAGACCCAAGAGTAGCGAGAAAATTCATCAACAATGATAAGAACATACCCCTTCGCGCCCGTCGAACGAACCTGGGAAAAACCAACAATGTCTATATGGCAAAGTTGTCCCGGTCGTTCAGTTATCACTAGATTGACTAGTGGGTGAGGAGCGGTAACCATCTTGCCATGCTGACAAGAAGCACAACTAAGGTTCTTCTCAAACTTGAGCTTGTGCAATCCTCGGATCAAACCTAGGGCACTCAAACGAGTAAGCAAATGAAAGCTTATGTGACCTAGTCTCCTATGCCACATCCAAAGCTTAGAAGAAGGTTGTGCAATCAAACAAAGAGAAGAACCAAGAGACTCAGAAAAATCAGCTCCAAAAACTCTCCAACTCTAGAAATTTGACAAATCAAAGCATCAGAAGAATTAAGAACTTGAGAAGTATCGCGATTGAAACGCACTTCTAAGTCCTCATTTAGCAACTGAGATACAGAGAGAAGATTGTATCCCAGATGTTGCGCACCAAAGCTACATCTTTGAGAGTGAAACTCTCATTCACTCTTACCATACCTTTGGCCTTCACTCTTCCTTTTCGATCATCCCCGAAAGTGATGTTCTCATTCCGCTTCATCGGGGTGAGGCTAGAGAACCATGATGCATCTCTGGTCATATGCTCACAAGAAAGAAGACCCAAGAGTAGCGAGAAAATTCATCAACAATGATAAGAACATACCCCTTCCCGCCCGTCGAACGAACCTGGGAAAAACCAACAATATATATATGGCAAAGTTCTCCCGGTCGTTCAGTTATCACCAGATTGACTGGTGGGTGAGGAGCGGCAACCATCTTGCCATGCTGACAAGAAGCACAACTAAGGTTCTTCTCAAACTTGAGCTTGGGCAATCCTCGGATCAAACCTAGGGCACTCAAGCGAGTAAGCAAATGAAAGCTTATGTGACCTAGTCTCGTATGCCACATCCAAAGCTTAGAAGAAGGTTATGTAATCAAACAACGAGAAGAACCAAGAGACTCAGAAAAATCTGCTCCAAAAACTCTCCTAACTCTAGAAATTTGACAAATCAAAGCATCAGAAGAATTAAGAACTTGAGAAGTATCGCGATTGAACCGCACTTCTAAGTCCTCATTTAGCAACTGAGATACAGAGAGAAGATTGTTTCCCAGATGTTGCGCACCAAAGCCACATCTTTGAGAGTGAAACTCTCATTCACCTTTACCATACCTTTGGCCTTCACTCTTCCTTTCCGATCATCCCCGAAAGTGATGTTCTCATTCCGCTTCATCGGGGTGAGGCTAGAGAACCATGATGCATCTCTGGTCATATGCCGCGAACAACTAGAGTCAATGAGTCACTTATTCTCGAGGCCTCGTCCTGCCACCTACATATGAGAAGAATAGTAGGTGGATGGCTTAGTACTGGGGTTAGATAGAAATCCCTTGGGAATTCAGTACTGGGTCATCCGCCCTGAAGCAGTGAGCGCTGGTGAATGCATATCAATACTAGCTCGCTGGGGGTGAGAACCACAATGAGAAAAATATGATCCGCCAAAGTGCTGGGACTCAAAGTCTCTTACACGTGGACAAAAACCATATGAGTCATGGTAAAATCCATGAAGGACAAAGCCTCTGGAAGAAAACTGATGAGTGTCTTAGACTCGTGGGAGAGAGCGAGGAAAAGGCTCATGTACACCAACAAAGGAGCAGTATATGTCCCAGGTACTCCACTCCTACTCACGCCGCCCATCTCTCCTACGACGAAAGCAAAAACCAATAAGGTGACCCTCTCTCTAGTAGTAGGTGCAGTGGTAGCGTCTCTCGAGAACTCTATTGTCGGTCACTCTAGGCTCTCTCACTGGGGCTCTCACCTTGGGTTGTGGAGTTTTCTTGGGTTGTGGTGCTGGATTCTTCTTGATAGGCTGTGGTGTGGGTTTCTTCTTGTTGGGTAGTGGTGTGACATTGATTTTGGACTTCTTAGCTTGTAGGGTAGTAGGTGTGGTGAAAATAATCTTATTATCACCATTGTAAGCAACCCTCTCAAATCCCAACCCAAGAGCCAAACCCGCCTTGTCAGCACACATATTTTTCTTAGTCAAGATCAAATTCATTTTTCCCTTGCCCTCTGAGTACTTCTCCACTAGAGAAAGGAGATACTAAGGGCCTGTTTGTTTGAGCTTCTGCTTTTGGTTTTTCTGAAAAGCTGTACTTTTGGCTTTTCCGAAAAGCTGCTTTTGGAAGTAGCCAGTTGGCTTCTACAATAAATTTTTGGCTTCTCGGTACATAACTTCTCAGAAAAGCTACTCTCAGCGAGCTTCTCAGCTTCTAGTTCATTTTCCTCAGAAGCAGCTTCTAGCTTCTCTAGAAGCCACTTCTCAGCAAACCCGTTTGTTCTGGCTTCTGGCTTCTGGGCTTCTGACAGAAGCAGAAGTCAGAAGCAGCTGGAAACAAACAGGCCCTAATTCTCATCCAAGAGTTTCTGAACTTGCCCTCTAACTCAGTTGAACTTGTCTTGAAAGACTATACAAGTGGAACAATTCAGCTATACATTCTTCAAACACTCAGCACTCGCCAATATAGATTCTAGCTCTTTAAGAAGCTTGTCTATCAGTTCAATATCCTTTGCAAGCAAAGGGAAATTCTTGCAAGCACCTAAGAGAGTAGACCTAGATTCCTTCTCAAGGAGCTTCTTCTCGACATTCTCAAGCCGAGTGGTGACTTGAGCATGCACATTTTGAAGCTCAGCAAGTTCAGTCATAACCACCAAACAACTCTCACACTCTTCATCATCAGACATAGACCTAAGCAATGCAAGTTCAGAAGAAACAGACTCATACTTAGGCCTAAGCCCCTTCAACTCATGTACAGCTTTCTTAAGTAACCTATCCTGGCTAATGAGAGCATATTCAAGATATCAACTTGGACAGAAAGCTGGTCGTAGGAAGGAAATACCTTGGAGGGATCAAGCTCAGGATCGCTGCCATTGTTGTCATCTGCCATGAAGTAGAGGCTGGTGAAGTCTTTGTTCTTCTTCTTGTCCTTCACCGGTAGCACCCCCTCCTCTGAGCTCTCATCCTCACTAGAAGAGGTGTCGATGTCGCTGAGAGCATGTAACACCCTGGTTTTTAGAGTTTGCAACTTTTAAAAAAAAATTCAACATTAGTAAGTAGCTTCACCAGTTGAATAGGTTTAAAACCTATTTTCATAAACAATCAATCAATATAAGTTATAATTTTGTGTGCATTACATGCTGAGTTTTGTTAGGAGTCACGTAAATGCATTAGAGATATTTTTCTTTTTCTTTCTATTTGGTGTTTTGAGTGAAAAATATTTTGAAAAGGTTTTTACAAAACTCAGTAGTAAATTAGTTAAGGATCTTAATGGTTAGAATTTAAAATCCTTGAATTCATCATCTATTCAATCCTTTATCATACCTGGTTCTTCTCTAGTTCAATTCAAATCTTATCCAAATCCTTGTTTAAAGCGAATCTCTCATCTTTGTCAAATTCTACCCAAATCCAAATTCAAATTCCTTACCTACTCCCATTCTTGTCAACCTCATTTTTCGTTTCTCTCAAATTCACTCCACGCTCAAATCAATTACAAAACCTATTCAAATTTCTCTAGAAAAGTTTTTTTTCTAAAACCCTATATATGCCTAAAGTGTCTTTGGACCCAATCCTACCTAAGCCCAAGCGCTTGGCCGGCACACAAGTCATGTAGAAGGTCCAACACAAAGGATCCACGAAATCTGTAAATATTAGCGGAGTCCTGGATAGTCTCATCTTCCCATACAATTTCGGAGTTCAAGATGATCTCAAATGCAAATGTTGACAATACCAAAGTTGTAGGTCTCATCAAGATCTTCAATTTGAACATATGGAAGCCCCCTTTTGGATAATTGAGCTAGGAGTTATGGCCCCCGAAATCAGTGTTGCGTAGATAGGTCTCAGTTCAAACAATTTATCTTGTGACGCATTTTTAGAAATCAAAATAGAGTTTCCAGAAATTCCAATGAATACCAAAGTTGTAGATATTTTCGAGTGCTACAATTTAGATTCTAGAAAAGTAAAATTTGGAGTCCGGACGGTGGCGATATCGTCCACGGAATAGGGTGCTGTGAAAAAAGAAATCCTAACCGACTCAAACTCGAACCCGAATCGTGTACGGCTTGGACTCCACCTCAACCAATCGCCCCTAACCCTATAAATAAGTGTTACACGTCCTCCCCTACCCCTTTCCATGCCTCCAAACCCTAGCCACCTCAGGTGCCCTGCCCGTGCACTGACGTTCGCCGGTGTCACCGCTGTCGCAACCCGTGATGCGCTACGTCATCGTATCCGCAAATCCTCCTTCCCCGATGTCAAAGCAAGGTGAGAACCCCTCCTTCTCCTTCTTTACCCCCTTTTTACAATCATACTAAGTCCCTATCCAAGCCCTAGCCCTGTCCAAAGCCCGATCTACGCCGCCACGGTCATTACCGTCGCCGATTGGCATTGACGTTCCCGGCTATCCAAATGTTAAATCGCCATGCCCTTTCACCAGTGCATGACCCATGATGTTCCCCGCGCTCTCACCAACCGAGTCATCCAGTAGAGCAGCCAAACCGCCAAGATCAAGGTTGACATACCCGCTGTCCGATTTCTAGACGCGTTCTCTGCGTGCACCGAGTTTTCTGTCGCGTTCCCCATCAATTCGGAAGTTGTATGGATGTGCCATCTGCGTCACGACATGTCCCATGAAGTCTTCTACGTGACCCTAATAGCCTTTCATCGGTTGTGCAGTGACTTGAGTGGAATGTGATTGCCAACCGCAGCATATCGCAACTGCCACCCATCTCATCTCCGCTGATCGTTCTTCCTCTCAGGGGATGATCTACCAAAACCCATGCCATATCATTGTGTTCCTAGGAAATACAAACATCTTTGTTTAGACGGTTCCTCAAAATTCATAGCCAATCTCCGGGAATGTGAACATCTTCATTGCTGCATCTGTTCGCAGTTACCACTAAACCTAGTAGCAGTAATTGCTGTTTTACCGCTACCTAGGATGACCCCTTCCAAAAATGACCCTACCTTTGAGTTAGCCTTTCTGTGTTGTATGCTATGCTTCCCTCGTTTCGCTGAAACACCACTGAAGCCCAACATCGATGTCAGTGGCCACGTGCTCGATCGCCATCTTCGACGAAACCCAAGTCACCAGCGCTACATAGAGTTGCCGGCAGTATCCTTAACCCAGAAGCATAACCTCTGACCTTTTTGATCCATCATAACCGGTCGAGACTAGATCTCAACGTACCTCTTCTTTAACCCAAGATTGTGCTTGCATATCATGCCAAGTCAGCACCACATCATCATCCTTAGCTAGTCAGCGAATTCTAGTCAACACTATACTTCTTGAACCTTGTGTAATTGTAGGATCGAATAAGCGCAAAATACCCAATCAGAGGGGGGGGGGTGAATGATTGCAGAAACCTAATTCAAAGATTAACTCACCCAAATCAAAACTCAATTAACTCAGTATTCCACTCGAAACAGAATGCACAAGCTCTAGTAAAAATGATGTAGAGAAAGATCTGCTGGTCAGATTGCTCTCAAATTTGATCAGCGGAAACTATATTCAAATACGAAACTAACCCAATAAGTATCGAGTAAATTGGATATGTGGATCAAAACGTATTCCTGGTCGAAGCAGACTATGTCAACCAGTATCGAGTAAATCAAAACCTAGTCGAGTTAACAAAAAGCTACTCGAGAACAAACCAAATCCACTCAAAAAATTTCTCAGATCAAACATTAGATATTATAGTAAGGTTTTGGATGAATTAAACCAAGATGAAACTTTATAGACACATGAAATTAACTGAAAACCAAAATCGAGCATGCAGAATCTAAAACGGAGAGAAAATTCTGAATCAACAACTCATGAACTTACGAAACTTGATTTTCATTGCATAGATGAGTTTACAAGATGTCTCTCCAAAGCATCCAGTAAGGATTTCCACGAAATTCCAAAACAGCTCTCTCTCGAGTTTCTCTATCTCTCTGCTACGTTCTGCGCCCCTATTACCCAATACAACATACCTCTCTATTTATAGGGTAGCCACACGCACAAACGTGACCGAATCAAACTACAACTCCCTGTCGTATTCAATCTGGTCTCTATCCTCTTCTAATCACAAGAGGACAAACAACTTTCACTAATTAATCTAATTAGCCAACAACTCTTACGTAATCATGCATACACATCTTCGATGCACACATGCATGTACGTAACCAACTCAGAGTCTGTCTCCAACACTAACTCTTGTCTCAAGTCTAGCCACCACACGACTCTCTCGTGCCTTATCCGACTTGAACACAAATTAGTCTTCACGTCCTCTCATGTTCAAATCGTCTCCTGTGTCCCGCATGACATCATCGATCACCACGACCTCAGTTCATCCTGAACCTAGTCGTCGAACCTCAGTTCCTCCGTGAACTTAGTTCATTGATACGTCATCGACCACGTTCGCCTTCGAGCAACACCTGCACATGAATCAATCAATAATCGAGTATGAGCACAAGGCCTTCCCGATTTGACTCAAGATCAGTTCACGCAACACCATGCAAACTCCAAGCAAAACCAACACGCTAACACAAGCATACCCAACTAATGTTAACGCATCAAACTAACTATGCTATCCAAGCATATCTTAGCAACTCATGAACATCAACCAAATGTCATTATGCTAAATCACTTTGCTCTGCCAATTTCATCAATTAAACTAATTTTTCATCACATGATCTCACAATCTCCCCCTTGATGAAAATGTCGGCAACCCTCATGTGAACATTGGCAACCTTTTAACAAACATGATTTGATTTTAAAATCAAACGCAAAGTGAAATCAAAAGATAAAAAAAAATCCTTTGAAGAAATTTTTTTCTCTCCCCCTTTGAAGAAAAAAAATCAAAATGAGCAACTTTCTCTCCCCCTTTGGCAATGATTTGACCAAAAATTCAAAACAGAGAATCAAATCTTGTTATTCAATTATTTCAATGAGCATCAGAATTCATCCACATATATAACAAATACTCGACCAAGCCACACTATCAAGAATACTTGCACCAACCCGTCTACACATGTAAAAATATAGTGTGAGCACAACTTATCAAGTATAATTAATGATTTATTTGTAAGGCATGGTCTCCCAATCTCAATCACTCGAATCCTCAATTTATATTCTATCAAAAACATGAATATCAAAAGTATGTCATCGTTTTGATTTAAAAAGACATATAACAAGATGCCAATTTTGATGTCAAGAACTTCTCATATTCTTTTGCAACGAATTATATGCACCATCAGCCTTATTCTATCCAAACATACCCAGCATATGTCAAAAAGACAATCAGAAGCTTAAGACAATGATTTTGGTCATACACGAGTTCTTCCAAGTTCATATCAAAGTGTAATGATAAGCAGTCTCGAAAAAAGAAGTACAACAGTGCATATTTACTTGATCTTTTGTCTATCAACTATTATTCAACTCCTTTTCATTTCTTTGATTCTTTCACATATAGCATTTTTATCAAAGATCAAAGTAATCAAGAGTTTAACCATGATAAAATTTAATTCAAGTTGTCATTCGATTTAAAAAGCCATGAAAAAAACTACACAGTTACACATGTAGATATGAAAGTGCAAAAACTCCTATATAGCATAAGCACTGGCTTCAAAAGTCACATATGTATCAGATATGATGCTCATCATATTTCATTATTTTCTTATTTTTATAAACTTCGACAAGTTCTAAAGATATAAGAACTCCTCCTCAAAACAATCCCATAGGATGAATAACACCAAGTTCTTCTCGAAGAAAAGTAAAACGAGAAGAATCCATAGGTTTTGTGAAAATGTCTGCCAAATGGTGTTCAGTATTCACACAGATAAGTTCAATATTTCCTTTTTCAACACTGACTCTAAAAAAATGAAATCTGATGTCAATGTGTTTAGTCCGAGAATATTGCACAAAATTTTTAGCAATACTTATAGCACTAGTGTTATCACAGAAAAGTTGAACACTCTCTAAATTAGCCCCATAATCTTTAAGTGTAGCAACTATTCAAAGAGTTTATGAACAACAACTAGTAGCAGCTGCATATTCAGATTCAGCAGTAGATTGTGCAACAGATGACTGTTTCCTAGATGACCATACAACAAGAGAATTACCCAAGAAATATACCATATGTACTTTTTCTGTCAATTCTACAACCTCCAAAATCAGCATCAGAAAAAGCTCTTAAGCTAATAGATGAAGAAGCAGAAAGCCAAATGCCAAAATCTTGAGTTCTATGAAGATACCTTAGAATCCGTTTGACAGCCTGTCGATGTGAAGCACGTGGAGAAGCTTGAAATCGCGCACACAAGCATACAACAAATTGTATGTCTGGCCTTGAAGCAGTGAGATACAAAAGTGATCCAATCATACTTCTATATTCTTTTTGATCAACTGGCTCACCATCTTCATCAGGATCAAGTGTCGTTGTTGCACCAATAGGTGTCATGATCGGTTTGCTGTTTTCCATCTCAAAATATCGTAACAGGTCTCGTGTATATTTACTTTGATGAACAAAAGTACCTTCTTTGGTTTATTTGACTTGAAGTCCCAAAAAATACGTTAGTTCACCCATCATACTCATCTCAAATTCTCTGCTCATCATTTCTGAAAACTGGGACACCAAAGCATGAGAAGAACAACCAAAGATGATATCATCCACATAAATCAGAACAAATAGTTGATCATTACCGTGCTTGAGCACAAACAATGTCTTATCCACTTTTCCCATTTCAAAACCATTTTCAAGCAAAAAGGTTTTAAACCTATCATACCACGCTCTAAGGGCTTGTTTTAAACCATACAAAGCTTTCGACAACTTGTATATATAATCTGGATATTTAGGATTTTCAAAACCAGGTGGTTGCTTAACATAAATCACTTCATTTATTTAGCCATTCAGAAAATAATTTTGACATCCATTTGATATAATCTAAGCCTTTAGATGCAGCAAAAGCTAAAAGAATTCTAATGGCTTCTAGTCTAGCAACCGGAGCAAAAGCTTACTCAAAATCTAGCCCTTCTACCTGTGTAAAACATTGAGCTACAAGTCTAGCTTTGTTTCTAACAACAACACCATCCTCACTTTGTTTATTTTTGAAAACCCATTTAGTATCGATAAGTGAATGACCCGGAGGAGGTGCGACCAGCTTCCATACTTTATTGCGTTCAAAATTTTCAAGTTCCTCATGCATGGCATTGATCCAAGATTCGTCAGTTAATGCATGTGAAACATCTTTGGGTTCAAAAGAAGCAACAAAAGCTGAATAAACATGAGAAATAGAATCAATAAACCTGGACCGTGTGACTCACTTATGCAAATCTCCAATCATCTGATCAGGTGGATGACTCCGCTGAATGTGCAAAGGAGCTGTCACTCGAGAAGCAATCTCTTCTTCTCCTTCAATACGCACAGATGATGTAGTAGCGTGAGGATGTCCAACTGTAACTGAAGTGATTTAAGGTGTCAAGGGATCTACAGCTGATTGTACCATCGGGATAAAAATCTCATCCTCATCAACCTCATCATCATCCACAAAAACTACACAAACGTGGTCAGAATAGGGTAGCCACACGCACAAACGTGACCGAATCGAACTACATAAACATGACTGAATTGAAAAACAACCTCTGGTGCTTGGTAATTTGTGGATTTTATACTCGTTTTCTTTGCATAGGCATCAATTTAAGTTTTCTTCAAAAAGTGCGGAGTATCCACAGAAATCTGCGGAGGTTCCGAACAAATCTACGGAGAGTCCGCAATTTGTAGGATCAAATATGCGCAAAAATACCCAATCAGAGGGGGGTGAATGATTATGGAAACTAAATTCAAAGATTAACTCACCCAAATCGAAACTCGATTTAAACTCAGTATTCCACTCAAAACAGATTGTACACGATCTAGTAAAAATGATATAGAGAAAGATCTGCGAGTCGGATTGCTCTCAAATTTGGTCATAAGAAACTAGATTCAAATACAAAACTAACCCAACAAGTATTGAACAAATCGGATATGTGGATCCAAAGTTATTCCTGATCGAAGCAGACTGTGTCAACCAGTATCGAGTAGATCGAAACCTAGTCGAGTTGACAAAAAGCTACGCGAGATCGAACCAAATCAACTCGAAATTTTCTCAGATCAAACACTAGATATTCTAGCATGGTTTTTTATGGATCAAATCAAGATGAAACTTGATAAAAGCACAAGATTAATCGAAAACCAAAACCAAACATGCATAATATAGAACAAAGAGAAAATTCCGAATCAGCAACTCATCAACTTACAAAACTTGATTTTCATTGCATAGATGAGTTTACAAGATGCCTCTCCAAATCATCCAACAAGGATTTCCACAAAAATCTCAAAACAGCTCTCTCTCAAGTTTCTCTATCTCTCTGTTGCGTTGTGTTGCCCTGTTCTGTGCTCTGTTGTGTTCTGCCCAATACAACAGACCTCTCTATTTATAGGGTAGCCACACGCACAAACATGACAATCGAACTACAACTCCCTGTTGTATTCAATCTAGTCTTTATCCTCCTCTAATCACAAGAGGACAAACAACTTCCGCTAATTAAGCTAATTATCCAACAACTCCTATGTAATCATGCATGCACATCTCCTATGCATACATGCATATACGTAACCAACTCAGAGTCTGTCTCTGACACTAACTCTTGTCTCAAGTCCAGCCACCACACGACTCCCTCGTGCCTGCTCCGACTCAAACACGAATTAGTTTTGACGTCCTCTCACGATCAGATCGCCTCATGCGTCCATCGCGAAGCCTTGTCTCCATATGCACTGTTCTCTCAGCTTGAACATCCCGCATGACATCCTCGATCACCACGACCTCAGTTCCTCCTGAACCTAGTCACCGAACTTTAGTTCCCCCTGAACTTAGTTCGTCGATTCATCATTAACCAGGTTCGCTTTCGAGCAACACCTGCACATGAATCAAACAACAATCGAGTACGACCACAAGTCCTTCCCGACTTGACTCAGGATCAGTTCACGCAACACCACGCAAACTTCAAACAAAACCAACATGCTAACATAAGCATACCTAACTAATGATAGAGCATCAAATCAACTATGCTATCCAAGCATATCTTAGCAACTCATGAACATCAACCAAATGTCATTATGCTAAATTACTTTGCTCTGCCAATTTCATCAATCAAACCAATTTTTCATCACATGATCTCACACAATTTTTTAATCCACTGCATTCAGATTGTTAAATTTTTAGATTTCGTCTATTCACCCCCCCCCCCTCTAGGTGACATTTCATAACCTTCATGTAAAAACTCACAAAGGGAAAAATAGTACCACACTTAACCTTCTCGGTCTCATAATCTTTTACAATTTTTATTCTTCATGAATAAATCTTCATAATCATTGCATACTCTTCAGTGTTTTAGAAAATATGATATGCATGCTCTTTAATAATTAAGTGACATAAAGCTTCAAAGTTAATTCAAATACACTAAGGCTTCTAAGTCTCTCAATAAAATTATCAAAGTTCGACAAATACGCTCTCCCTCATAGCAACATCCTTTGAACTTCATAACTCAAATGTCGTAATCATATTTTTCATAAATATGCATAATCAATGGTACACTATTACCAAAATGTTGAGTCTTTCATCTTCTCCCATAATTAATCTAAATATTGTGATGAGAGTAATTGGAGCAACATGCTTCATTCATGAAAGAGCTTAATTCATTTAAGTAACCACTTATTTGATAGTTGTGCAATTCAAACAAAGTTTACCTTTATAGAGGATTAATCCTTACAGAGGATATTTGGGGTAAATGAGTTGCAATGATGCATACCTATTGGCTATAACATAGAAATTCTCAACACTAAAGGTTGAATACTTGCAACTCTCTCTTAGTGGATTCAAAGTTACAATCAACAAATTTGTTCTATATATTTTTAGGATTTGGCTAGTACCACTATCCATTCTAGTTTAGATCTTGGTGATAGCGACTTCGGTGCCACCGGCAACGTTCTTCGGGGGATGTGGCAATGATGACGTGCAAGTCAACTACAACAGTTTTGGGTTGTGGTGTGCTTGTGTGTGTTGTGGCAGTGGCCTTTGAGCCACCGTGTTTTCTGTTTTAATGAGGCTCCATCATCGGATTCCATGCCGACGACAGCAAGTTCATGGGCGGTGGCTTATGGGCCCCACTACTTGTATGCGTGTGTGCGTTTGTGTATATTCATGCACAATATTGTAGGGCAAAAATAGTAACTCGATCCGATGGCGGTATACTTGTAACACCCGATGTTTTAGCATTTAGAGAATAGTCAAATTCACTCATTTAAAAAAAATCATAATTAATTAAAACCTACTTAAATCCAAGAAATATATATATATATATGTATATGTATATGTATATGTATATGTATATGTATATGTATATGTATATGTATATGTATATGTATATGTATATGTATATGTATATGTATATGTATATGTATATGTATATGTATATGTACATGTACATGTATATGTATATGTATATGTACATGTACGTGTATATATATATATATATGGATTTGTATATTTAAATATTCATGTATATATATATATATACCTTTGTAAATATGTATATGAATGAACAAATACATATGCATGTACATAAGTGTATATGTATGTATATGAATATATTATTATTTGGCTAAGTATTCCAAAATTCACCCGAGTCAATTTCTAAAATTTCAAAGCCAGCACTAATTTGTGCATTTGCATTTTGGTTTCTTGGAGTTCATGGTTCTTTGTTTGGGGACATGAATTTGAATATCTCTTAAATTCAAATCTCGATCTTAGATTTAAATTTAGCTTAAATCCAAATCAATTCCAATCTTGTCAGAATTATATATCTTTAATCCAAATCCTTCCAAATCAAGTCCTCAATTCAAATTCCCGTCAAATCTAGCTCAGAGAAATAATTCAAAATTTGAATTATTCAAACCCCTATCTCTTTTTGCAATATTCCCAAATCAATCCCCCTTTCTCTTTTCTTTCTTTTCTCCCTGGGCCATTTTCCCTTTCCTCCTTTAAATCAACCCAATTCTCCATCTCTAGTGATCTCTTCCCTTTCTCTTGTCGTAGCCCAAGATCAGGCGAGAGGCCCATTTCTTGTCCTTGTGCCACTCGACCTGGCCAGCCGTGCTCCACCGCAGTGTGGGCTGAATGCCTGTGCTCGACCCAGTATTTCCCGGAGTTTTTTTATTTTTATATTTTTTTTGATCAAAAATTTAAATAAATAGATTCCCCGCAAGAGAAATTGCAAAACTAGGCGCCTGCCGCCCTCTCAGGGGGCTGCAGCCCTTTGAGATGGCGGTTAGGCGACCTAACCGTCCCCTGAGAGGGCGGCAGGCCTAACCGCCTCCTCAGAGGGCGGCAAGGGGGCTAACCGCCCCCTCAGGGGGCGGGTAGGCCCGGGGAGGGCGGTTAGCCCCCTTGCCGCCCTCTCAGAGGGCGGTTAGGGCCTTTTTTTCCCTAAAAATGTAATTTTTTTGTGTAATTCAAGAAATAAAAAAAGGGCTTTAAGAAAATTTGGAATTTAAATTTGGAGTAGGTTATGTAATAGTCGGAGAATAAAAAATCAGTAATTAGCACTCGCAGCATTTTACATGAGTATGGGGTGCTAACGACGACAAACATAGTATTAAACATAGGGTGAAAATATTACAATACACTGTAACCGTGACGATACGATGAGGAAACAAAGGTGGCATGTACGGTTCGCACTAAGACCTACTTATTAGTGCACCGATCCTAATCATAACATGCCTTAGAGAGGGAAAGTATGTCGGGTTATATTAGATACTCTCTACTGAGTGCATCTATGATACTTTCCCTTTCGGAGGGCATCGGGACCTGCCGCCTTAGCACGGTGGGCTCTCTCTCGCTTCCTTTCCCTATCAGCCTCCCGATCCTGAGCCACGGTACGGTCGTGCGCCGCCTTTCTCATGCTCTCTTCTTCCTCCCGCTTGAGACGAAATTCCTCTTGCTATTGCTCGTACTCCCGACGTGCATATGCTTCCCTTCTCCTTCTGTGCATCATTTTGCTCATTGTCGAGCCATTGAATAAAATCACAGAGCGGTGGAGGGGACTAAACAAATGGAACAAGATGAGCGGTTAGTAAAATAGGGTGCGAAATCGGAAGAGATGAGGCTGATATCTGTTGTTGTACCGGTCGATAACCAGTTGTTGCATGTTGAGGCTTGTCATACTCGTAGTTGGCACACATGAAGAAGCGCAGCCCATAGGTGTATGAGATGTCCTGCGACTCACGGAGCTTGCAAAGGTTACCACAGAAGCACATTAGTGGTTTGAGACCTTCAGGTATGGTACTCCCCCAATGTTTCTTTGGTGGGCTTGATGGAGCTGAGGAAGACATTGCACTTGAGAGATCTGAGAAATGAGTGGTGCATCAACGTAAGGAGGTTCGGCTATTTATAGTTGGAGGAGGCAGGAGCATTGGATTCACTCTTGAAGAAAGAAGTGAGTGCAGGAGCGTAGCCGGTGGCAGGAGCATCGGATTTCATCTTGAAGAATGGGAAAGTTGTGTCATTGATCATGGTCAGAGATTCCACATTTATTGGTACCCGTGTTGTTATTTATTGTTTGAAAAAAGCTAGATAGTGTTGTCACTTCTTGTTTAAAGCCTGCGCAAGGAGGCATGTGTTGTCAAGTCATGGTTAAAGTTCAGTAGTGTGGTCACTTCTTCATTAAAGTAACACTCCCAACAGAGGAAGCGAGGTTTTTGTAAGATATAATGACGACGACAGAATGTAGCTTGTGATCGTGTCGGATTAAGAAATGCAACTAGGATGCCATCGTTTTGGAATACGAAATGCAGTTACGACATGCTAAGTTGACCATAAAGAGTAAACGTGTCTGAATACGTAGGAGTACATCACGAAGCGAACATGCATATGTAAGTTACATAAAATATAAAATGCTACTGCTGCCTCCCTCGTTGCCGTCGCGCGTGCGCCCCATCGTGGTCCCGATGCCACTGGTTAACCCTCACGTGACCCCTGGAGTAGGTGAGGGGGTCGGGTGGACTGACGTGTCTGGTAGGCCTAGTAGGGAGCACCGGTGTTGAGGCATCGTCCTGCGTGGGCTGTGTCCGAAGGGGAGCACTGGATACCTGGGACCGTTGGAGGACGTCGTAGTCAGGTGTGCCCCCGAAGAAGACACGAACGAGGTCGTATGTGGCGTCTGGGCCAGCCTCATCCTCCTTACTAGGGTAGGAGGACTGTGAAGGCTCTGCTGGCGTCCACGTGTACTGGCTGGAGCGGCCTACGAACAAATAATTATGTTACATACGAACAATGTGGTATTGGAAGTAGTAGTAAAAATTGTTGCAGTATATCAATAATATGGAATTACATCAGGTGCATCACCAGGTACATCAGTGATTAAAATGGTACAAAACGAGCACAACGCACCATAAAACTCACCTAGACAACAGGTGCATCACCAGGTGCATTTTTTGGACAATATTTGTACGTGTGACCTATTTCATTGCACTGACTGCATCACTTGACCCTAGGGCCAGCCTCGGATTCGTCCATATCGTTGCGAATCCGACGAGTTTGTCTTTGGCCAGGTGCGTTCTTCAACTTTTCCAAATCAGGCACATATATTCTTGCAGGCCCTGGATTACTTGTAAAAGTGTCAACAATGTCGTAACCATACAGCTCATGATTTCAGGTGTTGAGTATTTGATCTTTCATAAAATACTTTGAAACATATTGCCTGTGAAGCATATGGTTCTCCGCACACGCAGCTATGATATGTGTACAAGGTTTGTGGTGTAATTGTGGCTTCTGGCAACTACAAATGCATGTCCCACTCCTTAGCACACACTCTTGATCATGCCGCTCACGTCTACCCCCCCCCCCCCTCCGACCCTTATCCTGGCACAGGACACTGAACCTGTGCTCCGCAATCCCCTCTTGATTTGCGCGATGCATGTGGGCCTTCTTATTGGCCTTCTCCATGTACTCACATAGCATCTGTCCGTAAAGCATACGATTGTACTCCATTACAATCTTAGCAGCTGCATACCGATCAATAAAGTACTTATAAGTCCCATGCAAAATGCCTTCTACAATGCCAACTAGTGGTAGGGACCTCATTCCTCGCATGACCTAGTTATAAACCTCTGCAAGATTTGTAGTCATTACTCCATACCTTGCACCACCACTGTCGTACAACAGAGCCCATTTTTCATTTGGCTCATTACGTATCCACTGTGAGAAGCTCCGAATAGATGAGCCTGATCTCCTTACAATCTGCGAAGTATCGGTTGGAAGAGGTCCGAGAGCTATTGGTTCATCACCGTTAGGTGCAGCCTCCGCAGTTTGTTTTAGAGTTATTTCATCAAGTCTTGCCCATAGTGCATTGAACTTCCGTTGCTGGTTTTGACTCCACAACTTTTTGAAAAGCTTCATCAACTTTTTGTTTTTAAACTGTCTGTAGAAGTTCACACCCATATGCCGCATGCACCACCTGCTTTTGAGGTCGGGCCACTGTGTTGCTACACCCCGTCGAACGCTACCATGTTGCATATCCAGCAAAGCCTGCAACAATCCTGCATATCTATCATGAATGAGACACACATCTGGTCGGTCAAGAACAATTGCATGTTTGACCCGCTTTAGGAACCAATACCAGCTGTCCCAATTCTCACTCTCCACGAAAGCAAACCCTAGTGGCAGGACTTGGTTGTTACTGTCGACCCCAATTGCAGACAATATCTGCCCTTTGTACTTCCCAGTCAGGAATGTTCCATCTAGACATATGATGGGTCGGCAATATCGAAATGCTTTGATAGTTGCAGTGAATGCAAAGAAAGCACGCTGCAACACTCTTTTCCCGCTGTACTCCACATCAGTAGAGGGGTAATGCTTGATATCATAGTAGCTGCCTGGGTTCCTTCCACAAATTGTGGCTAATTGACGAGGTAGATTGTGATATGAATCTTCATATGTTCCGAACCTCATCTCAATAGCCTTTTGTTTCGCCCTCCATACCTTCGCATAGTTTATTGTGTACTGGAACCTTTGCTCAATAGCACAGATTATTGATCGTGGCTCATACCTTAGGTTGTCCACAATCTCCCCGTACATAATATTTGCAATGAAGACAGATGACAGGTTCCGGTGCGCGAACTCTATTTCCTCAATGTGACAATTATGTTCCTTAACCATTGAGCACTACCAGTAGTCTACCCATTTCCCTCTGAATGCGTGCACCCACCAAGGACACTGCGGCACCAAACACTTCACATCGTACTCCCTTTTACTGGATTTTACAACCTTGAATTGCCTCTGAAGAGACAACGACCAGAATTTCACTGCATCAATAACTGCCTCATTTGTAGGGTACATAGCACCCTGTGACATCTCATTCTCATGGTACTGCCACGGTGTCCGGTGAGCCTCGCTAACCACCAGCTTCGAAAATTCATGATCCCTCCACTCTGCAGGAACTGGAGCATTACCCTCCTCGTCAGACGAATCCCCATCGGCAAGGCCTTCCTCCAACTCTTCATCCTCCAAATCCATATATTCAATGATGCTAGGGATGTGCTCCCCTTCATCAGCTACACCCATCGTTTGCAGCTCTGGAATATTACCAACATCCTCCCTGGACCCAACATTAGCCGCCTCTGATTCATCTTCCACTGTCTCACTTGGTGCTGCTACTGCTTCCGTAGAGTTCACCTCAGTTTGATCTTTCAGTTACGCCTCAGCTAACAAAACCAGTGGCAGGCCACGTTCACAACATATATCTATATACTGTCTCCAAGTTGATGTGGCTTCAATGGGAACAAGCTCACCAAAGTATCCATGACTAGCACGACTGAGGACAGCTTTCAACTTCAGCTCATGTTGCTGCGGATCCAGTTGGAAAAACCGCATGAGCCATTTGCACACACCCACAATGGTCCTCTCATTAGCTTTACTAAGACCCTTCATGACATGACGAAATCCAGATAAATCTACACCGTTATGACCGTACCTAATTCACCCTCACCATAATATATCTGAAAAATTAATTTATCTGTCATCCCTGGAAACACCCGCAAACATAATCAATGTTAAGACCAACAAACTATATTTCTAATTATCGGATAAAATAATTTCTAAATGCTACATCCTAAGCTCGCAAATTATCATATACTGCTACCTGCTATGTCGCACATTACAACACTAATATAGTAAAAATAATATACTAAAAATAATATTCTATATTTCACTGCTATCGTACAATTTTCTAAGTAAATTTGACAATTTTCTAAACCCTAGGTCATACATGTCTAAAACATATGTCATATATACTACTACTGTACTAATTAACAACAATAAAAGGAAAAAAAGACTTACCCGAAAATAATCTTCAAATCCGCAGCTCAAATGCAGCAGGGCTTCGCTGGGCTCTCTTCCTCCCCTCTCCTCTCCTCTCTTCTCCTCCCTCTTCTCAACTTTTTCTTTTTTCTGAATAAAATGATATTTTGGGCTAATTTTAGCCCCTTTTATAGAAGAGGCCAGGTGGGGCAGGCAGCCGAGCGCGGCGGGCGGGAAGGCCCCTTACCGCCCCATGAGAGGGCGGTAAGGGTCCTTACCGCCCTCTCAGGGGGCGGTAAGGGAGGCGGCTCGGGCGGGCAGGCCGTACCCGCCCTCTGAGGGGGCGGTTAGGCCTCCCGCCCTCGCAGGGGGCGGTTAGACCTAACCGCCCTCTTAGAGGGCTACAGGCATCTAGTTTTGCAATTTCCCCTGCGAGGAATCTATTTATTTAAATTTTTAATGAAAAAAATATAAAAATAAAAAAGCTCGTATTTTCCGCACCAAACCGAGTTCTCACTAGTTAGTGATGCGTGAGACCTGTCAATATGACCCATATTCTTTCTCCAGCACCTTTCCTTTTCGTACTCGAAGAACGACAAAACCGCTCGTGGATGATCTCACCCACGGGCATGTGAGCGGACCACCTCTATCGTGCCTTGGATGCACCCGGGAGAAACTCCACTCCTCTGCCGCACCGCTTTTCCTCTTTTCTCCATTGCCCGGCCACCTACTCACGCTCTTATCCTCATCCGAACCGAGCTTCGCAAGAAACCCTAGCGCCGCCTACCACTGCATTTGCTCACTGCCTCCCACAACAAGACCCAAAGCACTGTCTCACTCCCTTCCACCATTGTCTGCTGCCAAAGAGTCCTATCACACTACGATCAAAGGAGGTCTAGCTCCTTCTTCTTTCCTAGTGAGATCGACAACCGTGCACATCTTCATTAGTGAGCGGCTACCTCTCCTTCCTTTGTTCGTCGGGAGCTCTTCTCCCCCATCCTTCTTCCCTAGTCGTGATGCGCTATGGGACACAAGACATGACAAGATATGCAAGGCAGGGATCTACTAGGAGGGGCGTTCCCTTTTTCTATACTACTGATCCCTTGGCGCATCGGGGCTACGCCGGGTAGGCACCCTGTCGTGGCAACATCGTCTTCTCGCTGCAACTGCTCGATGGCAGCAGGCCACCTCCTTCAGGCCCAACCAAGGCCAACTCGTCCTCGGATAGCCTCAGCCTAGTAGCGCAGGCTCAGTTTCCTTCTTGGCTGAAGCACATCTAGGTCGAGCTTTTTTATATTTTTATATTTTTTCAATTAAAAATTTAAATAAATAGATTTCTCGTGGAAAAAATTATAAAACTAGACGCCCACCACCCTCTCATGGGGATGTTAGACCTTACCGCCCTCTGAGAGAGCGGTAAGCAGTCCGACAGACTCTTACCACCCTTTCATGGGGCGGGTATGCTTGCAGCCCTCTGAAGGGCAAAAATTCGATTTTGTACAACATACGTGACCGTATTTGCTTAAATGGACAACTATTTTTCGTATTTACAATTTTAGCACATGTATTCGGCACACGGTGTGCCGAAAATGATTTTTCGGTACACGGTGTACCGAAAAAGGTATTTTCAGCACACCGTGTGCCGAATACGCTGTATTCGGCACACGGTGTGCCGAAAATGACTGTATTCGGTACACCGTGTGCCGAAATACACTTTTGTCACGTCAAGTCACGTCGTTCTTTTTACTTTTCTCTTTTCTTTTCTTTTTGCTTTTGTCCTTTTGTGCCCACGATTTTTGGCCGGCTGCAGCCAACTGCATGGCGCATGTGCTCACCCATGTGTTGTTGTCTGCTCGGTGAGGCTTTAAATGGAGAGAGCAAGGAGGCATCAGCGAGCAGAGAAGAGCAAGGAGGCATCAGCGAGCAGAGAAGAGCAAGGAGGAGAGCAAGGAGGAGAGCAGGGAGAGGAGAGCAGAGAGGAGAGAAGAGCAGAGCAACAAATTAGTGTGAGCAGTCGAGCCCGAAGAGCTGCGGTGCAGCAGGACAGCCTTCCTTAGTAGTAAGTACTTATATTTATTTGAATCATAGATTATGTATGTACTTATATTTAGATTAGAAAATATAGTTATAGCATGTAGATATTAAGTTGCTAAAATAGAGTAGGTGTAAGATTTGCATATTCTATGATCTTGTAATAATAGATGGTACTATAGTGTAATAATAATCGTAATATTTAGATTAGAAAATGTAATTAGAGCAAGTGGACAGTTCGAATAAATTGGATAAACGATATTAAGTTGGTAAAGTAGAGTATGTATACTATTTGTATATTCTATTATCTCGCAACAGAAGCAACTATAGTGTAACATTAACTGTAATACTTAGAATAAAAAATGTAATTAGAGCAAATATAGTATTTATTCTGCTCGAATACATTGGATAAGTAATATTAAGTTGGAAAAACAGAGTAGGTACAATATTTGCATATTTTATGATCGCACAACAAAAGCAACTATAGTGTAATATTAATCGTAATATTTAGATTACAAAATGTAATTAGAGCAAGTAGATCGTTCAAATCATTTAGATAAATGATATTAAGTTGGTAAAATAGAGTAGGTATACTATTTGTATATTCTATTATCTCGCAACAGAAGCAATTATAGTGTAACATTAACTGTAATACTTAGAATAAAAAAAGGAATTACAGCAAGTATAGTATTTATTCCGTGCTAATGCATTAGCTAAAATAGAGTACGTATGTAACATACATCTAATTAGTTATTTGGTCATTTATGTTTGTTTAGCAGAGACGCTATGACTATCCATATTTATTATGGAGAACATCCCGCTGTTTTGCATGGGAGACTCGTGTCCATTCAAAACTGCCAGCACGTAGAGAGTACGGTTGAGCTACCAATTGATCTAAAAGGCTTACAAACACATGTTATGAGCCTTTTGTGTCTAAACCAGCAGTCCTACAATGTTATCCTAGAGGGTGTTAGGCCACGGCCTGTACCAAACAGCTCGCTCATTGTCCATACGTTGTTCGATTTGAGAACGAACAACGCTTGGGCCTTGTACTCACGTAAGGCATTAGAGGAGAACTTTGAAATAGGAGTGTACGTAACCATAGTATCACGACCGGTGCATGGTGAAGAGGTGGCTACTGTGGAAGGATTAGACCATAATGTGATGCATGATGAGGCGGGAGGGAATGTCGGGGAGGGCACTTCGGGTACGGATGGACCCGAAGTGGACCATGGTGAGGTAGATGCACAATGCATGGAGGATGAAGCCGGTGGTAGTGGCGACGAAGAAGGTGCTGACAATGATGACCCGGTGCCGGTGATCCAGTACTTTCATGGTGCTGGGCTGCTAAATTGTACCATCAGTGAGTATAACACCCTATCTAATTGGGGATATCAGAATAGCGACATCCAGGTGGGGCAACGGTTTCGGAACAGGGAAGAGGTCATCCACTTTATCAGTAACTATGCTGTAATCACAAGAAGGGACTACAAGTGTGCCCGATCTAACCATACAGAGTATGAGGTTAGGTGTACGAAGCATCCGACTTGTCCTTACTTCGTACGAGCCCATAAGCCAAAGCACGAGAACTATTTTGTGCTGAGTAGACACACCCCACATACATGCAGCGAAGAGGCTATTAGGAATGTGAGTCACGCGGTTGATGCGAGGTTCATAGCCCAACTACTCATCACCCTTGTTGGCACAAACATATGTTTGTCGCCAAAATCCATTATGAAGGAGGTGCAGACTAAGACGGGTATGCTGATGCCCACCGGATGCGGATGATGCAACAGTTATGCAACATTATGCGTGAGCTCACATCACGTCCATACGAGCCGACACATTACAGTTGGGGATCTGCTGTGTTGGCTGCTACATACAAAGGATTGTGTGCCGCAACCCAACGGTCAACAAAGATGGGATCTATTTCTGGTTGCCTACACCTTCTACAGCTCTGGAGCTGGGATTATCTCCCGGTGTGTCGACCGTGGGTGAGCAAGACCTACTATCCAGTTCCCATCTCTGACGGCGTCGCCGACGACATGAGGCCAACGATGGGTTATAGGTGGCTTCATGCCAGGCTGCGATGGAGTCACCACCAAGACCATGGAAACTACTCCCGGGTGATCAGTGACCTTGATGTCCTCAGTGCTGATCTTGTGGAGTGGGATCCATGGCGTAGTGAACGAGTGGCCGAAATTGCGACTAGCGGCCTCATCGCACCATCTTGTTTCCGTGACTCCGACCTATGGATGACTAGATGTTTTCTGCTTTATATGAACAATGTAGAAGTGTATTCTCCTGACCGTGTGCAGAGGCAGTTTGGTCATCGTCAGTTGGTGCCAGTACCTCCCCCACGAGACGCTGGTCAGGCGCACGAGTAAGTTTGTTACTGTAGATACCATTTTTATGTTACAAAATTTTAACTATTTATGTCACATACAGGAGGAGTGCCCAAGGAAACGCAAGCACCCACGACTGGGCGGAGATTAATGCAGAACACATAACCCGGTGGATGGAGTCTGGTGCAGTGGATGTCGTTGTTCCTGCGGGACAGTACGACGATAGCTCGTACTGGGAGTACCTTGCGTGGTATCAATCACGAACGCGTCCCACCTTACTTAGCGGCAGCGTACCGCCAGCCCCTAGACCCTTCCCCGAAGATCGTGCCCGGCTTCTACATGTGGTGGTAAGTGATGTTGTACTTATAACGATTTTCATTAGTTTGTCATCCGTATTACTGACATAACCCTCAACAACAACAGACCGAAGCGGGGATCGAAATGCATAGGCATGCGGAGCATGACCGTTGGGAAGCGAGTGGGTCAGCCACGCGAAGGGATAGGCACCCTCTCCGAGACTACATGACGACGAGAGGGTCTCGCCTTTGGTCCGCGATACGTGGACTAGGTGGTTGCGCCCCGCGTTATAGGGCATACGACGTACCTGCCATGGACCCGTCCCATGCCTCCCACAGCAGGCGCTCATCCAGTGCTCATGAGGCACATTCACGGGAGGCCCCTTCGTCTGCGGCACATCATGGGACACGTTCTTCTGCTGGAGCCGAGGAGGTGATACCTGAAGCTCCCGCTCCTGAGGAGTGCATACTGGGTTCCCAGCCCCCTCCGTTCACACAACCTACTCAAGCTACGCAGACAACTCCACCAGGATTATCAACTCACAACGAGGATGTCATTGACTGCACACACCAGACGCCCACCTGGAGTGGCACTCAAGATTTTGACTGGGTTGGTGCATTGCAATCGAGCAGCTTCACGGAGCTACTGAGCGGCCAATACCCCCAATATCCCGATGCACCAGGGGGTTCACACTGGTACCAGGAAGCTGGGACTTCATCATTTCGGACTCCCACCGAGCACGTACTACCGGCGGTCACACTCCTGCATGACGATCCTACAGCATGGTATATGCAGGGCCGAGTTAGCGGTTCTGGATACACATTCGGCGGAGTTGGAACACATCATGAAGACGAAGATGAGGACCAAGGGCACACATGGCAGGGGCCAGCTCAGGCGGCTGGGATGAGGGCCACACACCCGCCAGACGCTTACACTCCTGAGGATTTCTTGCGGCGTAGGCATCGTTAAAGAGCCATTTGTACTATGCCATACACTATATTATGTACTCATTTGTACTATGCCATACACTTCAATGTTCAAGTAATTATATTTAGTTTACATAATCTTTTTTAACTAATTATGACACATAACTTATTTATCAGTAACTTATTAAGTATTTGTATATATCATTTTCGACATTTCATACATGTTTATTGTTTGTTAAATAACCAGCGAATCGTGCTTTGGTGCAGACCAAAAAAGTTGCAGGGAAATCTCAATATGGCGAGAAATTCTACTACTGCATTCCCATGGACATATACAACGATCGATATAGCATTAACTGTCTGCTTGCAGGTTGTGCGTGGAGGGAAGGATGATCCCTTCAAAGAGAGCAACCTAATCCAAGCTGTGTCTAAATTAAATACAAGACCGCCATGTTCTGCGTTCACCGTTCCACTTCTACATGTAACAACCGACGACCTTAGGGCCCTATTACATGAGCGCCGCCGAATATATCTTAGGGTGCGAACTAGCCGACCATCCTTCTTTACTGGGTTTCTGTATGAGGCAACGAAGGATGGCGATGTTGCCCGACCAGTATGCATCCCACATACAGGTTCGTCATTTTCTATTTCATCACCATAGTTGTCTTATTGTTTTTGATTCGAATACCCCTCTTCTGCTTTAGGCATTCCCAGAAGACGCGGAGTTAATCAACAAAGAAATACCACACCTCTTGGCAATGCAAATGCTCTTCGGCGGGGGTGTGCTGCCTGGTTCGCGTCGAAGATGACGAAGATCAGCGAACCCAAGGGGTACAAGAGCTGATGAAAATTTGATGCCACTAATGCCTCGGCGTTCCACCAGCCACACAGGAGAAGGTTCAACTCTTACTACAAGAGCACATCCTACTACCGCGATACCTGAAGACGACAACGACGACGATTTCATGCCACCAATGCCTCGGCGTTCCATCAGCCACATAGGAGAAGGTTCAACGAACAATACAAGAGCACGTGCTCGAACCGTGATACCTCCGGACGACGACGATGACGACGATTTCATGCCATCAATGCCTCGACGTTCCACCAGCCACAGCCACACGGTTCAAGGTTCAACGAACCATACAAGACCACGTGCTCCAATCGTGATACCTCCAGACGATGACGACGACGATTTCATGCCACCAATGCCTGATACCTTATTAATCTTGCGCATGTTCGAATATACCCTGTTAAGACTATTGGTCGCCTTAAAGACTGTTTTTTTACTCATGCATTTTAAAATATTTTAGATTAGCAAATTTTTAATTTTGTTACATAAATTACACAGGCAAATCACATAATGGGAGGAGTACGGAAAAAAAGGTATTTCGGCACACGGTGTGCCGAATACCAACTGTATTCGGCACACCGTGTGCCGAATACGCTTTTTGGTTGTATTCGGCACACCGTGTGCCGAAAATGCCTTTTTCGGTACACCGTGTACCGAAAAATCATTTTCGGCACACCGTGTGCCGAATACATGTGCTAAAATTGTAAATACGAAAAATAGTTGTCCATTTAAGCAAATACGGTCACGTATGTTGTACAAAATCGAATTTTTCCCCCTCTGAAGCGGTAAGCTCAGTAAATGTCGGTGAACAGTATCCGAAATTCAATTTTACTCCTATCTTTTTTATTCAAAACAGTGATATTATGTCGCTCCAAAACTCCTAAAACTTTTTGTAAGTGTTACATAATTCATGTGCAACCCATTTTAATTAAATTCACCCAAAAATCCTATGTAGAATTTAAACTAAAATTCTCCAAAAAAAAAGGCTACTTTTATAACTTCTAGTAATTGTTAGGGCCTCAAATAAATTTCTAAAAATCTGGTAAAATTCACTAATATTATTCTTATGTGATGTGATAATTTCTAAAATTATTTTCAGTCCTAGATTATATGGTAAAAAAGTGGATTCCTTTGTAATGCACCATTTATATGTATTTTTATAATTTCATGTGATATTCTTCTTTTAACTTAATTTGAATTCAAACATATATAAACCTAGTGCTAAAAATAATTTTAGAAATTATCACATCACATAAGAAGAATATTAGTGAATTTTACCAGATTTTTAGAAATTTATTTGAGGCACTAACAATCGCTAAAAGTTATAAAAGTAGCCTTTTTTGAGAATTTTAGTTTAAATTCTACACATGATTTTTGGATTAATTCAATTAAAATGGGTTGCGCATGAATTATGGAACACGTAAAAAAAATTTAGAATTTTTGGAGCAACAGAACATCACTGTTTTGAATAGAAAAGATATGAGTGAAATTGAACTTCGGAGTATTGTTCACCTACATGTACTGTTCACGTACTGTACCTTATCGCCGTCTACGCGCCCATAAAAGTGCGGTAAGAGTCTGTGTGACTAGTTACCGCTCTCTTAGGAGGCGTTAAGTGTCTAATCGTTCTCTGAGAGGACAGTAGACGTCTAGTTTTGTAATTTTTTTCACGAAAAATCTATTTATTTAATTTTTTAATGAAAAAATATAAATAAATAAAAAACTCCATCTAGGTCTGGTTGTTGGCCCAGTAGCTCGAACCCATTATAATCTCTAGCGAATTTCTTTTATCCTTGGTTAGTCAGGCTAAAAACAATCGTGGGCTGTGCTTTTTCCTCCTCCGTGGCCCGCTTTGTATTTAACCCAGCCATTGATTCCAGTCGATTATTCATTTTTCGTAAATGGGCCATTAACTCCCTGGGCTATAGGACCGTAGGTCCTCAGCCCGATCCCAAATCAGACTTAGAACTTTTAGTCAGTTGGGCTTTGCCAAATGCGTCCATTTATAATCAGACCCAATTCCGTATCCAAAGCTCACCTAAACCCAAGTCCAGATCCAACCCAGATCCAGTCAACTAGGGCTCACTCGTCAGGGTCAATGGTCAACTGTTGGCCATTGAATATTGACTTTTAGTGAGGCCCACTAACCATTAATTTTCCTAAAATTTATTTAACATTAAGGACTATTTATGGAATATTCTCTCCTTTCTCCTTTTCATGAATTAATCTTAGACCAATATTTTGAAGATTGTAATTGTTGTGTTTAAACTCTAATTGTGACGATTCTTTCACTAAATTAATCTAAAATCGAGATCCATTTCTCTATCCTAGTGTAGTAGTTGTTAGGGCACTTTTGGTGTTCTGTTTGGTGTTTATTGGTTCTTCAGTTGTATAGGCGTCTTATAATCGTAAGTCATGCCATGCAGAAGTAGAAGACTTCGCATCTGAACTAGAAGGGTAGAGGAAGACTTTGAAGAAGTCACGTCCTAATCTTCTTGACCTTTTTGAACCTAAGTTTCAATAATCTAAAATGACTATCGAGGAATTATGCATGATTGTCCAATATTTGTAATATAAATATAGGGATACCTGTATGGTCGTAAAAAAATATCACAAAGAGAGAGATAGGGTTTATACAGGTTCGGACCTTTAAGTGGATAATAACCATATGCCATGTCTTGCCTTGATTAATCTCAAGATCAAAGTTTACAATAAGGATGTGTGTATATCTAACCCTAAGAAACTATGCAGGTTTCTGCGTGTTACTATTTCTAAAGCCCTAGACGGATGATGGTTGCTTCTGCCGTGGATGGTAAACAATGGAAAAACAATATTTCACCACTACATTTCGTCACTAATGATATATCAAGTGATAATATAAAATTTTGTCACTAATAAACTACATAATATTGAGGAAAAAATATTTTAGTCACAAGTAACCTGGTTAAACAGTGCAAAACAATGTTTTGCTACTATATTTTGTCACTAATGGTATTTCCTATGATGATGTCAAATTTTATCACTAATAAACTACATAATAATGAGAAAATAATTATTTAGTCACAATCAACTTGTTAAATAGTGGCAAAACAATGTTTCACCGCTACATTTTGTTACTAATGGTATATCAGGTGGCGATATAAAATTTTGTCAAAAGTAAACTATATAAAAGTGATGAAAACTAGTTTACTTATAATTAATATGAGAATTAGTGATAAGACAAAATTTTGACATAACCTTTTTGTCACTAATACTCTAATCTCTTTTAGTGTTGGAGTCTAAGTTTCGATAGAAGCCTGAAGTATCCTTCATGGATACTGTTTCATAATATGGCATAGTCAAATTTGTAGAGATATAGGAGCGACGGAGAGCTAGAGGATCGTTAGGTTAGAGCATTGGGCGGGGCCGCGTGGCGTGTGATACGGCGAGGGCATAGCTATGGATGAGTGGTGGTAGGGATGGTTGTGGAGCGATCTGTAGATCTATTGTAGTTCAACTTACTCAACTAACTAGTTATTTTGATTAAATTAAAATAACTAATTTGTTAATTAAATTATATTAATATAGATTCATAGATATTTATTGGTGTTTCCATCCCTACTAGCCGTGTCAAGTGCACTATGGTGTGCAAGCTGCAATGGACTCGTATTCGTCCCGCAAGGCACCAAGCATTTTCGCGTTCGAGCGCCGTGCACGGCCTAGCTTTTCACAGCCCAACGTTCAGAGGCGGCGGGTGCATAGGCGTGGCCTGGCACCCAATCGGCCTCCCTCCGGCACATTGCACACGCCCTCAGGAGTCGCGCACAACCATGTGCCCCGCCACGCTGCGTACGACCTCGAGAAAACCGGGCCTTCCAGGCTCCGGCCTTCCTTCG
This sequence comes from Phragmites australis, assembly GCF_958298935.1. Taxonomy (NCBI): domain Eukaryota; kingdom Viridiplantae; phylum Streptophyta; class Magnoliopsida; order Poales; family Poaceae; genus Phragmites; species Phragmites australis. Next base: position 24,129,319 of record NC_084936.1, on the reverse strand, counting down.
ACGGTCGAGGCTACCTAGGAAAAAATGACATGTTGATCATAACTGTCAGTTATTGAAAATCCAGTTGATGAGAGGGCACCAATATTAGATTAGTTCTACACGTCATGGTACGCGAAAAATGATAAATGAGATACTATATAGGTGACGGATATCTTTAGTGACGGATCATATTACGACTCATCATTTATGTATCCTCACATTAGGATCGATCTATGACCCGTCATTTATGACGGTTCAAGAACGATGAATCACTGATGACATAAGTGACGTATTGTAAATACACCCGTCACTAATATATAACATATTAGTGATGAATCTTTCTAGATCAGTCATAAGTGACGAGTCATGTTACGATCTGTCACTTATGATAAGTTATAAATGATATGTACTATTATGATCTGTCACTTATAACTCAACTTTTTTATTAACAGGATTTTTCTCCTTCTGTTCTAAGGATTTTTCAATTTTTCAATAACAAAATATTACCAAATCTGGATTCATCAAGATTACCTACATCTAAAGAAAGAAAGTCGGACTAGTTGAATTTACATAGCCTTTCATCATAAATATTTTTTTATTTTATTTTTTCTCACCTTAGCAGTATTTGAATATGAATCATTATATATTTTTGCTCAAGTTTGATGTAAGGGGTGGTGGCTATGGGCACAAATGTGAGTTCGGAAAACAGTGCAGAAACTTCAGAGTGCGAGAACTTAATCTTAGAAGCCGAATTTGGCCTCGAAAATTTACCGAACCCATCAAAATAGAGGAGAAATATATGTAACTTTTTTTTTATATCCGTAGAGTAAAAAAACATCCAAATTAGAGTCTATATATAAAAGTTATGCCCGTTTTACTAAAGCACTTCAGGTCACCTATCAAATTACGATAGCTGGTATGAGATATTATGAAATTCATAAAATATTTATACAAATTTGAATGAAGAAAAAATTTTATATGTAAATAAAAAATTCAGTAATCAATAATTCACTGAATTCAGTATCAAACAATTCAGTAATCAACAATTCAATAAAAATAGTCATCAGTATAGGGTCACAGTTATGACCCTTGACAAAAATATTAAAATGATAAAATATTCGGTTCCTTCAGAACGCATGTGAGAGTAAGGTGGTAAGGTAGCTACGCACCCAAGGGTAGGTCGCTGGTTCATTTCCTATGGAACGCAGAGTATAAACATAGTGTGAAAATAACAAGTGATATGTGGTGAGTGATGATGACCCCGGTGTGGCATGGCTCGGATGAAATTTTTTTATTATAAAAACACGAAAATTGTTCATAAGTGACAAGTCATAAGTGATGATCTATTACTTATGATTTCATTAGTGATGGGTCCTAATTCGTGACCTACGGTTAATTATCAGTGACATGTTTAAAATAATAATTATGAGATCAATCACCTATAACGATTATCACCTATCATTTATGATTTTTTTTTTTCATGTAAACAATCGACGCTTACTTACGCGGTACATTAAAACACATCATGATTTTACACCATAATAGACATTTAATCATATTAAATCGTACTTATAGACCTAATCTACATATACAATCGTCTATGCGGCATATTACCAATATTTTCTTTTTTTAAACAAGTGTTAATTCAGTCGTGAAAGTTGAAAAGGATGTTCGTTGAAAAAGATCATCTGCTTTTGATATTCAGCTCGGAAGAAATTTCTTCTCAGATTCTTTTAAAACTTCATTGTACTAAAGACCAAGGACTTCAACTAGAAAACAAAAAGTCTTACATAGTAAAGAAGTCCACAATAATTTTCAGGTCAACTTTGAAAATTACTTTGTTTAATGTGTTGTGTCTGCTGGCGCAATACTGAAGTGCCACACATCTTATATTATTCTGATAGTTTGTTAAGTAATGATGCATATCCACTGTTCTCTGGCAGCCTTTGTGTACTATTACTACTATATTGCAGGCCCATGTGATTTTTCTAATCACGGTGTACTTATGGAAGTTTGAAATAAGATACAAAATTAATCATCCCTGTATTTCTGAAATGTGTGTATTTGTTAATCACGGTGTGCTTATGGCTGAAGTAAACGGAAAAATAGTAAGTTACAAAGTGATGTGCAAAGATGAATAATAATTTATGAAGCCCGTTACTTCTGTGTATAAGAGCTGTGGCGTAGGAGTAAGACTCCGCCGACCGAATTGCGGTGTGGGAACAGAGCTTCGTCGATCTAAGTTGTGTGAGAGACAATCTAAGTTATGTGAGAAACAGTTGTTTGATTGGTTAGCGTATGAGTTGAGTTAGGTTGAACTTGTCTGTTGTCTGATCATGTTATTTAATGTGGATATCGTTCTGTTCAAGTTGATATCATTTTACCATCCCGGGTTTACGAGTTGTTAAAGTGTTTGAGTCAGTTTTTTTATAAACGAGGCAAATTCTTTTTCTTCTATAATCGTCATTTCAAAAAGCACTGGCTTCTAGAACCAAAAAAATTCCTCACTAAAATATTGTTTTAGTATGCAACACCTCACTTGAATATATTGCACTACTTCGCTTGAATATCAGTACGAGCAACAGAGCAGTTTATTCTAATTTTCTGGGTAAAGATCATATTTAAAAAAATCTTGAACCCAGAAAGCACCTAGTAGGGGCTACCGCCTTACCGGTCATCCTCTAAATTTCTTTGAAACTATATATAATTTCGTACCATATATAACATATAAGAATGCTTACTAGATCACTCAAAATTAGCTGAAGACGATATATCTCCACGTAACAACATTGCTAATTTCCACGTAGAGGAAAACTAAATTGGTAACATCATCTCTAATGGTTATAGATAGCTATTATATCTTAATTGAGAGAGTATATTTTTTAAATTTATATTGATTTATCTGTTCATAATATTTTATACTTTACAGAGAAAAGATATGTTGAGATGACTTGTAAGTACTAATTCTTCATCCTTTCTTTTTAAGAGCTAGTATTTACTTTTTTTCTTCTCTCTAAAGTATAAAATATTATATTAATTACAATATTAAAAAATATATTCTCTTAACTTAAAAAATAGCCGCTATCTCTATCCGTCAAAGATGCCGTAACGGAAGGTAATGCCGTTCCATCGCTGTCATCCTGTTTGTTTGCAATGAGTGATCAACGGCATCCGATCCATGCATGCATTTTGGCAGGTGTCAGCGCACATGGCCTGCGATGTAGGCCCTCTTTGCTCTAGGCTGACGTCGGTATTGGTCATCCTGGTAACGATCAAAGTTCGTGTGACTCTAGTACAATTGTTTATTCGTACTTTTGTAGATTTGTAACAAATGGAGAAAAGACATTGGACCTATTTTTTTAAGTAGATGCGGCACTACTTCAGAAAAAATTATCTGTAACATAATATCATTGCAGGTACTGTTATAACGGGCAGGATACTACTACAGAATTTATTTAGTGACACATTCCTGTAAAGACGGATCTATGAAATTGTATGTACAAAGAATACCACAGACGACTTCAAATTAGAACCATATAAGAAAATGATAACGAACAGTTTCAACAAAGTGAAACGCTATAATACATACAATTACAAACTACAACCATCTGTACTAAAAGTACATATAGTTTCAAACTGTAACTGTTTGTACTGTTCCATTTTTACAGACGGTTCAATTTAAAATCGTATGTACTATACACAATAATAGTATATACGATTCCAAACTAGAAAACTATTTGTACTATTAGCGTCTCACTATTTTGAAGCATATCTGTTATATAGATTATTTTCATATAATGCTTAGCATTAAATGATAAGTAAGATGGTAAGAAAGCTTCATAAAGGTGTGGGTAAGAAAATTATTTTTTGGATTTTTTTACTCTAGAAAAATTAGTACAAACTGTTCTAATTTGGAACTATTTGTACTAATCATTTGTACATATGGTTCAAAACATGTCTGTACAAATATAATTTGTTCAGATTCCTTAGTACAGTCGGTTCGAAAAAGTGTCCCACACGGGGTTTTCGAAGTGTCTGTACAAATCATTTCTCTAGTAGTGTGATAAATTATCACTACCGGTTTATAAGCTCAGCCAATAGATAAAAAGCCAAGCAATCAAGAACCGATAGTGATACCAGCACATAAAAGGCGTGCCAATAATAACTGGCAGTGATAATAGCTATCACTACCGGTTGGACTTACGAACTGGTAGTGATAGCCCACTGCCGTACAACTTTCAGCCCCTACCTATTCGGCTTCTCCCAAAAGTATTTAAATTGAACTCTTCAGTCAATCGCTCGGCTTCAAGCCCTTGCTCTCTCTCTCTCTCTCTCTCTCTCTCTCTCTCTCTCTCTCTCTCGCTGTGATGGACCCAACTCCACCACCATCTCCGGCTCTGGCCATTCCACACTCCCCCTTAGGGATGTCAACGGGGAAATTCCCCGCGGGGAATGGATAACCATCCCCGCCCCGATTGGGGGAAATTTTCCCCGTCCCCGCTCGCGGGGGAGAAAATTCTCCCATCCCCGTCCTCGCGCGGGGAAATATACCCGACGGGTTCCCCGTCCCCGCTACGCTAGCACGATGAAGGGCCTGCTGGCTGACGGGCTTTGGTGAGTTAGGCTTTAGTTGGGCCGTTTTTTGCATATATGGGCTATGGAGAGTTTAAATATTTCGAGAAATTATCCCCGCGGAAAAACGGGGACGGGGGACAGGGAACCGTCCCCGCCCCCGCCATACCCGACGGGAGAGAATTTTCCCCCATTAAACCCCCCGCGGGGAGAAAATTGGCCCCATCCCCATCCCCTAATAGAGGAATTCCCCGTCGGGGAACGGGGATCGGGGCCCCGTTGACATCCCTACTCCCCCTCGCCATGGCCACCATCTTCAGCCACACCACCCAGCCTTGTGCCTTTGTCCGTGATGAACTCCAACTCCAGATCGGCGGGGTTCCCCTCTGATGACGAAGTTTGGGACTTCTTCATCGATGAACTGAGGTAGAAGAGGTGCTGGAGCTCGGATGAAGAGGAGGACAAGGAGGAGGTGGAGGAGGAGGAGGTTGAGGACGACAAAGACGACAACGTTAACACCAATGACTACTTCTTCGTCATTGTGGACAATCCCAACTAGTTATGGTAGGCATAGGTGCGCAAAGGGTGTAACTAGTGGTTCTTTTGTGACGGCAGCGAACCAAAAATTGTAGGGTTCTTTTGCGCGTGAGCATCCACGTCGTTTTTTTGTGTGTGTATAGTGACTTAATTAAATATCAGTACGATTTGAACAAGTGATTCTGGATTAGCAATATAAAACTTAATTAATTATTGAGTCAATCAGATATATGGATCAAGATTTATGAACTTTGCAAATAAATTGTGACATATGGTGATAAAAATAGACTAAATCCAAAATTTGCGAGTATACAAGTAGAAAATTCAACCAACTAAACTTTTCAGAACTTTACTTTGATGCTCTAGGATGATTTTGGATGAATCAAACTAAAACAAATCACGTTGACCAAAAGATCCATAAAAAAACAACAATAAACGATGAAAACAAAAATCACAGAGAAGGAACGGAATTACCAACTCATCAACTTATAGAATTTGATCTTCATTACATGAATAAGTTCACAAGATGCATCTCTAAAGCATCCCTAAAAGATTTTTCTCAAAATCCTAAACCATAGATTGCTTTCTTTTTTAAAAAAGAAAATATCAAAACTCTCTCTCGGTCTCTCTTCAATTTATTGTCGGTTCGTCAATAATGATCGACACGGAAACAGCAGCCTTTCGCGTGGGCCACACTGACCGAGCGAGTGCTCCACGCAACCAGACTTGAAGCTTTTCCTTTTTTATTCGGATGACCAAAAGCCCACGTGGGACACGCATGATGGCCCACCAGCCCACATGGGACACGCATGATGGCCCAGCAGCCCACGTTGGCTACGCATTTTTTATTCACAAACACAAGCATGCATGCAACTCATGATTGCCAACCAGCCCGTGGATCACGCGTTTTTTATTCACAGCCGCATGCATGCATGCAAAGGTTACGGAATTAAAAAAACGCCGAAGGCACACGCTCCTCTTTCCTTTATTCTAACACACAATTCATTTCGTGCTTCATCGAATACACCTTCATGACATATGTCTCGTGACACGATTACTATCTCACATGTATCTCTCATGGTAAAATCTATCTCCACGACATCTTATGTACGTCTTATGATCTGTGTACGTCTAATGATATGATTATTTTCACGTATATTGTTCCTTAGTTTGAACCTCTTTGATATCAGTTCTTTTCTGAATCTAGTTTTGGTCCCTACCACTGATCACGTTCATCCTCAAAATACATCTATACATAAACAAAACCAACAACCAATTCCGATCACAAATTCTCTAAACTTGACTCACGCCAATCTACATAACACAACTCACACAAGAGTATTGCATATATCAAACCATAAATATCATTATAATACCACGACCAAATCCAAACAACATATTTGCAACATATGCACATCACCTATGTCATAATGCTGAATCGCTTTGTTTTTGCTAATTTCACAATAAAGCTTATTTTTCAGCATACATGATCTCACAGAAGGAGATTATTAGAAGCATTGATAATGATATAATCATAAGACGCTTCCAAGTGATGAAAAACCGAAGAATAGTATTTCCTCTATAGTTGTATGTTGTATTTTCTCTCTCATTATCTTTTAGTATGTATGACTTTATATATGAAAAAATAGTTATGGTTATGTTTGGTCTATTTGTTTTATGTTGGAGTTCAGTGGCAAGATCGCTCAGTGGAGCTGAGCCCGCCGGGGATCGAACCCCAGGCGCCGCACATTCCCCGTCAAATAGCCTCCGTGAAGGCTCCGGGAAGGAGGCCCGGTTCTTAAAAAAAACAAAAAAAGCCTCCTAGTTTAATTTTTGGCTCCGCTGACGCTACTTCATCAAAGTTGGTTTTTATATGCATTGTCAAGTGAAAGTCATAACCTTTTGTTGCTGACCTGGTAACTGATGTTGGCTCTCTCCTCCTTCCGAATTATCGTGTCTCTTTCCTAAAGGGAGATCATGATACAGCCTGTCTGCGTTTGTTCTCACCATTTCGTGGTAGAAGGCCGAGTACATGCATGTATCTACGTTCTTGAAGTATTCATGCACTGATGTGCAAAGGCCTCTACCGAGTACGTACATGCATGTACCTAAGCTCTTCTGCGGCGATGCGAGATAGAGTAAGGCGTAGAGGCCACCGACGTTTACTTCTGCGCGAGGCGTATGTACTTCGGTACTTGTTCGTATAGCAGGTTTGAAGCGTTGGAACCTGACGTTCTGATACCCACTCCCTGAAAATAACCATACCCCCTCCCTCCATGTCCCTCTGTAGAGACGCCATGAAGAAATAGCACAAAATTGTCTTGAATATAGTCTACGAGCAGACCGACGTTGTCTTGAATATATAGTCTGAAGCAAAGTGCAGTTGTGTGAAACTCTAAAGGTATGGGATTGAACTTCCTATTACTGATAAGCGTGAAGGTCCATACCACTACGAACCTAATTTAGATTAAGTGTCCACACATATGACTTTATATATGGGCCTATATTAAAAAAAAAATTGTCTTGAATATAGCCTGCGAGCATACCGACATGGGATATATAGTCTGAAGCAAAGTCCAGCTGTCTGAAACTCTAAAGATTCGGACTTAACACCGAAACGAATGCCACCGCTCGGTCTAAATTGTCAGTTTCTCATCATTCACAGCGTCGAGGATGTCACCATTTCCATTTCGTGTGGTGGTGCACTTTCCTGATCGTTATCACCATTTCGGCGGTGCATGCACCTAATCTCCTAAAGCATTATACATGTGCACAAGCAGCCACCGTACCATATATATACATGCATCACGCAATTCGTAATGTACCCCTTCCATTTCCGTACTCTGCGAGGCAGAGTAAGAAGTGCGTAGACGCTGCCACGTTTACCTCGTGCTCGTCCGTGCCATGGCAGCAGGTTTGTTTGACTCGTGCGCTCCGATCCAAGCTGACATCTCTCCCAAGTCCCAACTCCCTCTGTCTCCCCCTGTATATATGCCCCCACCATGCTGCACCCCTCTTCCCAGATCAGCTAGCTCAACGATCAAAGAAACATGTGTCCAACTCGCCACCTCCGCCTCGCCCTCTCGGCCCTCCTCGCCGGTGTCCTCCTGCTCTCCGCCGTCGTCCCGGCCGCCAGAGCGCAGGAAGAAACCGGTAAGTTCGCTGGCTGCAACTCCCGGCTAATGCGTCTCTACTAATCAATTTGGGACTGAAACGTTTGGTTGGCTTGTGTTGCAGAGCATGAGGAGGAGTTCAGCTACGTCCAAGGCGCGGAGAACGGACCGGAGAACTGGGGCGCGATCAAGGAGGAGTGGGCGGCGTGCAGCACGGGGCGGATGCAGTCCCCCATCGACCTGTCCGACGAGGACGTCTCGCTGGTGTGCTCCCTCGGCTACCTCAACCACACCTACCGCGCCGCCGAGGCCTCCATCGTCAACCGCGGCCACGACATCATGGTGCGTGCGTGATCGACGTGACAGCGGCAGTTAGCAGCTAGCTAGGAGCATTAACTCTCTTAATTAGCATATATTCCTGGGGTGTTTAGTACTGGGAATCAGGTCAGGATCGAAGCGTTCGCAGGTAGTAGGATAATTGATGGCTCTGGCCTCTGGGTCTCTCTGATCGATTGCAGGTGCGGTTCGATGGCGACGCCGGGAGCCTGGTGATCAACGGCACGGCGTACTACCTCCGGCAGCTGCACTGGCACTCGCCCACCGAGCACGCCGTCGACGACCGCAGGTGAGCCTCAAATCAGCTAGCGGTTAACCACGGCTGTCGTCATGGCCCCGGTTAGCGTTGACATGACATGGACGTCGTCCCGCCGTAGCAATTGCATGCTCAGCTCCGACGCGCGCGCGTGCAGGTACGACATGGAGCTGCACATGGTCCACGAGAGCGCCGAGAACAAGGCTGCCGTGATCGGCATCCTCTACAAGATCGGCAGACCCGACGCGTTCCTGCACAAGGTACGCTTGATCCCTTCTTTGATAAAGCAAACAAAGCGGCGTGCACGTGCTGCTTCGCCGGCAGGTTACAGTTAAATAACATCGCAAGACGCGCGCATGTGCGCTTGGCTCCTGCAGCTGGAGCCGTTCATCAGGCGGATCGCTGACGGGCCGGACAGGGAAGTGCGGGTCGGCGTGGTGGACCCCTGGGGCGCGCGCGGCAAGGGCTGCGCCTACTACCGCTACATGGGCTCCCTCACCACGCCGCCCTGCACCGAGGGGGTCATCTGGACCATCATCAAGAAGGTAGGCGTCGGCGCCATCTCGGTTTCGGTTCTTTGTTTACTTTAGATCATCCTCGTCATGACGCGACCAGCACAGTTTAGAAAAATGTTGTCATGTATACTATATTCTTCCGTGTGGTGTGTATCCAGTCGGTTTGGATTGTTAATGAAATTATTGTCGTTTCACTGAGGTTCGAAGTGTGTTTTTTTTCCCTGCAGGTTCGCACCGTGTCCAGATGCCAGCTGGAGCTTCTCAGGGAAGCCGTGCACGACGTAAGTCTCGTTAACTTTTTTCCACACGCATGACGAAATCGTTCGTAGGAACCATTCGTTTTCGCTTATTTCCCCCTTAACATGCGATTTCCACAGTCGCTGGTTCTGTCTTTCAAACATGGCAAAAATCTAAAGCAATATGAAAGCTGGTTTTGGTTTTTCTTCCAATTGACAAAATTTCGACTCGCATGTCTACCTGCTACAGGGCATGGAGGATAATGCGAGGCCGCTTCAGGAGGTGAACAACAGAGACATCGGCATTTTCCGGCCAAGACCTTGTAAACATTATGGTCTATTTCCATCTGCTGCCGAGTGATGCATGAGCTGACGTGGAGACGCAAGTAGTTCAGAATAAAGTAACAGGATATATACGTATATCCTTGTTCGTTTGATCCTTCAGTTTGAGTGAGCTTTACCCAGGAGGGATCGCAGTTTGATAGCGTATCGTATGGAAGATGAAGAAATGTCTGTAATTCTTTCCATTTCTGTGCCTTTGTTATACGATTAAATAAAACTATAGCTCATCTCCACGTTCATAAGCTTGTCAAGAAAATTGACCCTGGTCATGTGAGAATTTATTTGATTACTGTTGAGTACTTGGCGACTCAATTACTCGCCTAAAAAACTCAATTAGTCAAGTTTGACCATCCAACCGGCAGCGTCTTTTTTGAAAATAAAGAAATGTTAAGCTTATTTTGATCATTTTTCAGCAGTGACAACTCATATAATACCATCCAGCTGGATTTGTTTTCATATGAAAATCAAGAAAATATTAAAGATTATAGCACAAAGAGTTCACGTTGTTGCCTTGTTGGAGGGAGTTGCGGCATCATCTTAAGTGGCAATTGGAGTCCTCGCGCAAGAAGCAGAAGACCTTCGCCGCCGGTAGCCCCGCCTCGACGTAGCACGTTGAGTCTTCTCCCAGAGCAACAGCTGGGGATGCCCTTGCTTTCATTACAAGTCCATGTCCTAAACGGCCACCTGGCCGCACTCGCTCGAAGGAGGTTGTCTGCGGTTCTTTCTCGTCGAACTCAGCTTCTGCCCCCAATGAAGGAGATATTTGACCGCCAGTTCTCATTGAAAGAAAGGATTGAGAAGGATAGGGCGAAGAGTTATGCTGAGATGATGAATGTGGAGCGTCAGAGGCTCAGGCTCGAGGAGGAGCGTATGCTAATGGAAAAGGTAAAGGAAGATATGCTCATAATGAATATGGATCTTTCCCAAATGGATGAGGACCAGAAGGCATACTACAAAAGCCTCAGGCAGAACATTATTGCAGCTAGGCACGCCACTTCTGGACCATCCGTCTAATTTGTGATCTTGATTGTGAATTTGGTTGAGCGAAATCTTGTATGGACCTTTATTTGCTAGACAACTACAACTGTATTATGTTATGTTGAATGTTGCTTTGACAATTTGGGCTGTTGAGCCCCTCTCACGGGGACAAATTTTCAGCAAAGGTGTAGCTCGGCCTGAGCATTTTTTTTCATTTGCCAACATGTTTACATGATAAAAACCGAGCTTTCTACAATATTCTACTCCAATACGCACTAACATAGGACATACTACACATAATACGCACTTGTATAGGACATAGTGCTAAACATATTAACATAAAACCAAAAGAGACTGATACTACTTTCCTCTGTGGATCTGTCAAAGGTGTTCAACAAGGTCATCACAGAGGTGCTGATGACCCTGCCTACTTCTTATAGCACCATATCGTTGGTTGAATGCTAGCAATGGGGGGTTAGGTCGTGTGACGACTGCACATCCTCATGAGCACCCTCGTACACGTGTTTGACTTTCTCATCTAGTCTCTCATCTTCGATTATCATGTTGTGCATGATAATGTAGGAGGTCATGATGTTGTTAAAGGTTTCCTGATCCCATAACCTCGTTGCCCCCCCTGACTATGGAAAACTGGGACTGCAGTACTCCGAAGGCATGCTCCACATCCTTCGTGCTGCTGCCTACTGAAGCACGAAGTGTTGCTGCTTCCTCCCAACTGGAGATTGTATGGGCTTCACGAACGTGGCCCATTTCGAATAGATGTCGTCTGCAAGGTAGTACGCCATAGTGTAATGGTGTTCATTAATGGAGTATTGTACCTTTGGGGCCTCGCCTGCGGCAAGGTCATCGAGGAGATGTGAGCAGTGCAGAACGTTAATGTCGTTCAGAGAACCTGACATGCCGAAAAAGGCATGCTAAATCCACAGGTCTTGCGACGCCACTGCCTCGAGAATGATCGTCGGTGCGTTAACATGGCCAGTAAAATAACCCGACCACGCTGTCGGACAGTTCTTCCATCGGGCACTCGGTAAAGAGGCTATTTGCCGAGTGCCAGAGAGAAAGAACTCGGCAAACATCTGGCACTCGGCAAAGAGGCTATTTGCCGAGTGCCAGAGAGAAAGAACTCGGCAAAGAGGCTATTTGCCGAGTGCCAGAGAGGAAGAACTCGGCAAACATCTGGCACTCGGCAAAGAGTCTCCTTTCCCGAGTGTCATTTTTTGACACTCGGCAAACCCTATTTTTTGTCACTTTTGACCAAGTTCGTGGAGGCTATTTGCCGAGTGCCAGAGAGAAAGAACTCGGCAAACATGTGGCACTCGGCAAAGAGGCTCCTTTCCCGAGTGTCATTTTTTGACACTCGGCAAACCCTAATTTTTTTTTTCACTTTTGACCTCCAAACTTTTTCTGCAGTCCTCATACAATACATGGTACTCCATGTTCCAATGTGGCACATTTCTCGGACTTTTTCTATATTTCTTTAATTTATTTCAATTAATTGAATTTTCTTGGATAATTCAAATTATAACTGCTAGTCATTCGAATAATGAAAAAAAATGAATGGAAAAATGATATTCATGTTATTTAGTATAATGTGAGGTCGTATCCAGGAACAGACCACCAATTTCGAACATCTTGTTCACGAAACATGACCACGAACTTGCGGTCGAGTTGTTTTTAAATTGTATAAAAAAGCAAACGAAGTCCGAAAATCATGAAACTTGTCAAGATGTCATGATATCATATGTGGAGGCTGTGATAAAAATTTGAGAAGGTTTTGCGCAAGTTGTCACGTACGATGCTTGCAAACCACAAACTTGCGGTAAACTTCTTCGGAGATTCTTCGGTTTGCAAGCATCGTACATGACAACTTGCACAAAACCTTCTCAAATTTTTATCACAGCCTCCACATATGATATCATGACATCTTGACAAGTTTCATGATTTTTGGACTTCGTTTGCTTTTTATACAATTTAAAAACAACTCGACCGCAAGTTCGTGGTCATGTTTCGTGAACAAGATGTTCGAAATTGGTGGTCTGTTCCTGGATACGGCCTCACATTATACTAAATAACATGAATATCATTTTTCCATTCATTTTTTTTCATTATTCGAATGACTAGCAGTTATAATTTGAATTATCCAAGAAAATTCAATTAATTGAAATAAATTAAAGAAATATAGAAAAAGTCCGAGAAATGTGCCACATTGGAACATGGAGTACCAGGTATTGTATGAGGACTGCAGAAAAAGTTTGGAGGTCAAAAGTGAAAAAAAAATAGGGTTTGCCGAGTGTCAAAAAATGACACTCGGGAAAGGAGCCTCTTTGCCGAGTGCCAGGACGTCTGGCACTCGGCAAAGAATTTTAATTTTTTCTAAAAAACCCCCTCTTTGCCGAGGGCCAGATCGGGGGCACTCGGCAAAGAATTTTAATTTTTTTTAAAAAAAAACCCCTCTTTGCCGAGTGCCAGATCGGGGGCACTCGGCAAAGGGGGGATTTAACCCCCGGCCCAGCCGGCCCACACACACCGCACACACGCACCCGCCGCCGCCGCTGCCCGCGCCCGCGCCCGCGCCAGCCGCGCCAACGCCGCCCGCGCCCGCGGCGCCCACGCCCGCGGCGCCCGAGCCAGCCGCCCCCGCGCCAGCGCCGCCCGCTCCCGCGCCGCCCCCAGCGCCCCGCCGCCGGAGGAGGAGGAGAAAGAGAGGAGGAGGAGGAGAGGAGGAAGAAGGAGGAAGAGAAGGAGGAGGAGGAAGAAGGAGGAAGGAGGAAGAAGGAGGAAGAGAAGGAGGAGGAGGAAGAAGGAGGAAGGAGGAAGGAGGAAGGAGGAAGAAGAAGGAGGAGGAGGAGGAGGCGCCCTGGCCGCCGTTGCCACGTCCCCGACGCTTCCCGAGCCGTCGCCTTGTCCACCGGCGCCCTGGCCCCTTCACCACCGCCGCCCTACGACGCCCACTAGGTATGCCATACCGTCGTCGTCGTCGTAGTATTACTAGTAGTTGCGGTAGTAGTAGTGGTAGAGTAGCAGTGGTGGTAGTCTAAGTAGTCGTAGGAGTGGTTGTGACATTGTTATATATATGTGGTTGGATATAATCTTGTGCATGTCGGCCATCGTGCTGTTCATATATATGTGCATGTCGGCCATCGTGCCGTTGGTTTTCTTGCAGGTTTTGGAAACCTCACCGTGCAGGGGAGGTGCTGCCGAAATTTTGTATTAACAGTTTTATGTTTATTTTTTTGCAGAGAAGAGCCAGTCGGAGCGGCGCCGGAGTACCTCGGCGACCCCGATCGCCTTCCTTGCCGCTGCGGGTCTGCCTGCACCGCATCGCCTCGCCACTGCACCGACCCGCCACGACCCCGCTAGCCTGACTCCACCGCCACCCTAGGTATAACCCCTCTTTCCGTATCATGGTCGTAGATCACGTAACCCAGTTAGGCGTCTCCCGTTCGAAAGAGATACGGTTGGAAATATGCAGATATTTCCATATCTAAAACCGTATCTGTTTCGAATTGTCCACGTTTTTTGGACAGCCCGCGGATGCGTAGGTGGGGTTAGTTTCCATGGTCTGCTCCGATCCGAGACAGAGTTTCGGCATCATCTCCCTGTTGTTCTCCGGATACACACTCTCCCTAGCAGGACGTGTATTTGGAGAACAGCGGGGAGGTGCTGCCGAAATTCTGTCTCGAATAGGAGTAGAGCATGGAAACTAACCTCATCTACGGATCCTCGCGTGGGATTAGGACCTATCCTCACCTATTAGATAGTAGGAACGTCGTGTAGATGCAATTGATGTTTATATTACTCGCCGCTATATATGTTAGAGGATGGAGGACCGTGAGTGGATGTACACGGGCCGCGCAAGTCAGGGTCAGGTCACCAATGAATGGATCGACAAGACCGATGCTTTCTTGGAACGGGCATTTGGCGTGGCTGCTAAAGGAGCGAGTAAAATTTGCTGTCCCTGCAGCAAATGTGCAAACAGGAAAAGACAAACGAAGAAGGTCATGGGGGAACATCTTTGGAAGAATGGATTTACGGCAGACTATACCCGGTGGGTCTACCATGGTGAAGCCGATCGTATGAGAGAGGAGGTGGTGAGACCACGCGTCGAGGATTATGATGCTGATGCCGGGGTAGCAAACATGTTAAATGACTATCACGAGGCACAGTTCGCTGAAGGACGTACGGAGGAGGAGCCAGAGGCAACCGCAAAGGTGTTCTACGACATGTTTGCCGCGGCACAGAAACCCCTTCACGGCCAGATAAAGGTTTCTCAACTGGATGCCATTGGACGCATAATGGCGTTAAAGTCCCAGTATAGCCTGAGTCGAGACGCCTTCGATGGTATGTTGACAGTTATTGGCAGCCTGCTTCCGGAGGGTCACCTTCTGCCAAAGAGCATGCACGAGTCACAGAAACTCCTTCGTGCACTTAAGATGCCGTATGAGCAGATACATGCTTGCCCGAAGGGGTGCGTCCTATTTAGGAAAGAATACGTGGAAGCAAAGTACTGTCCAAAGTGTAAATCATCTAGGTTCCTGGAGGTAGATTCTGGTGATGGCCAGAAGAGGCAGCTTGACATTCCCGTGACAATCCTACGACACCTTCCGTTCATACCGAGGATCCAACGGCTATACATGACCGAGGAATCCGCGAAACAGATGACATGGCACAAAAATGGCAAACGATACAATCCTGACAGGATGGTACATGCATCCGATGGTGAAGCATGGACCCACTTTGATGGCATTCATCATGAGAAAGCTAAAGAGGCTCGTAATGTACGTGTTGCGCTGGCAACATATGGGTTCAATCCTTATGGAATGATGGCTGCCCCATACACATGTTGGCCCGTGTTCGTTATCCCCCTCAATCTCCCCCCCCCCCGGCATATGCTTTCAACGATAGAACGTATTCTTGTCGTTGATAATTCCTGGACACCCGGGGAATAATATGGGTGTGTTCATGGAGCCTGTGATTGATGAATTGGTCCGTGCTTGGGAGGAAGGGGTATGGACATACGACCGAGCTACAAAGAAAAACTTCAAAATGCATGTTTGGTACCACTACTCCCTGCATGACTTCCTGGCGTATGGGATATTCTGCGCCTGGTGTGTTCACGGGAAGTTCCCATGCCCAGTATGCAAGGAAGGTCTGAGGTTCATTTGGTTGCAGAAGGGTGGCAAGTATTCATCGTTCGACAAACATCGGCAATTCCTCCCTCTTGACCATGCATTCAGACGAGACATCAAGAACTTTACGAAAGGTGTCGTAGTGACAGACCCTGCACCACCGATAATGACTGGTGCCACGGTTCGTGAACAGATAGATGGTCTCGTGGTCAATCCAGAAGGTGGTTTTGTGGGATATGGTGAGCAACATATGTGGACTCATAAGTCGGGCTTGACTCGGCTCCCCTATTTTGATGACCTTCTCTTTCCACACAACATTGATGTAATGCACACTGAAAAGAATGTTGTCGAGGCACTTTGGGCAACAATCATGGACATTCCTGACAAGTCAAAGGACAACGTTAAGGCTAGAGTGGATCTGGCAATGATATGCGATAGACCAAACCAACATATGAAGCCTCCTAGTCGCGGCAAGACATGGAGAAGGCCTAAGGCCGATTTTGTCTTGAGCAAGCCCCAAAGGAGGGAAGTACTAGAATGGATCCAGACGTTAATGTTCCCTGATGGGTATGCAGCTAATCTGAGGAGGGGAGTGAACTTATCTACTATGCGAGTCTTAGGGATGAAGAGTCATGACTACCACATATGGATTGAGCGGCTTCTTCTGGCGATGGTTCGAGGCTATGTCCCTGAGCATGTCTGGCTAGTGCTGGCAGAGTTGAGCTATTTCTTTCGCCAGCTTTGTGCCAAGGAGTTATCTCGGACCGTGATTGCTGACTTGGAAAGAATGGCACCTGTGTTGCTCTGTAAGTTGGAGAAGATCTTTCCACCCGGCTTCTTCAATCCGATGCAGCATTTGATTTTGCACCTCCCGTACGAGGCATGAATGGGGGGGCCCGTGCAGGGCCGTTGGTGCTATCCAATCGAGAGATGTCTAAAGGTTCTTCGAAAGAAATGTAGAAATAAATGCAAAATCGAGGCTTCCATTGCAGAGGCATACATTCTGGAGGAGGTGGCGAACTTCACAACAACATACTATGGTGACAACCTCCCTAGCGTGCATAATCCACCCCCTCGTTACAATGCTGGCGAAAATGAATCGAACCTCAGCCTTTTCCGAGGCCAACTCGGAAGCGCAAGTGCATCGACCCCCAAGACCTTGAATCATGAAGAGTGGCGCCATATCATGCTATACGTGTTGACCAACCTTGACGAAGTGGCGCCGTACATGCAGTAAGTTCTCAACGAACTTGTTAAATACGCCGTCACTATTCTGCATCTAACCCCCTTGTTTCTCGTTGGTACAGGGAATTTCTTCATGAATTCTGGCGTCAATCAAGGGATCCTACCCCGCAGCAGGTAGATACCCTTCTTAGACAGGGTGCGGGAAATGGAATGCCCGATTTCATTTCTTGGTTCAAACGGAAGGTACCGTCCAATTTAGCTCGTACTTAGTTTGACATTCCAAGTTACTCGTACGTGCGAATAATATAACGATGTATCCTGCTTGAGCTTGCAGGGCCAGAGGGATGCGTCTATGTGTACCGAGTTGAGACAGGTTGCCGATGGCTTTGCCTATAGGGTCAGGTCATTTTCTGGTTATGACGTGAATGGATATCGCTTTCGCACAACAAGCTACGAGCAGAGTCGGCCCAATCGAAGAACCACAAGTTCCGGAGTTTTTACGCCCGGCGTTGATGAGGTCGAGTATTATGGAAGAATTGAAGAAATATACGAACTCAAGTTTCATGGTTCCAAACCTTTTAATCCCGTCATATTTAAATGCCATTGGTTTGATCCTGAAGTAACGAGACGGACATATTGTAATATTGGGCTAGTCGAAATTCGACAGGATTCCGTCTTACCAGGAGAGATGTCTATATTGTGGCCCAACAGGCCACGCAAGTTTATTATCTCCCATATGCGTGTCAAACCATAAGGCATCTTAAGGGTTGGGATATTGTGCACAGGGTATCGCCACACGGTAAAGTGCCTGTCCCAAACGATGAAGATTACAACTTAGACCCAAACACATATGACGGAGAGTTCTTTCAAGAAGAGGGACTAGAAGGGAGGTTTGAGATAGACTTAACCGAAGCGATCGGAATGGAAGTAGACAATGAAACGGTTATTGAAGAGGACGTTGGAGATGAGCTGCAAAATGTGAAGGACTTACAAATGCTTGAGCGATTACATTTAGACAATGACAATGGCAACATTGCTCATTCGGATAGTGTTGATTATTTCGACATGATTGATAGTGATGATGAGACTTATGATCCAGCTAATCCCGATCATGAAGATTATTTCTAATACATGTAATACTATGTTATTTTGTAATTACGTTTTGTTTATTTTGCATCTCTTTCTAAGTACTTCTTGTTTATCTGTGCTTATTGGTTTACTCTTTTTAATTGCAGGTGATTGAACAAAGATGGTGGGCGGTGGGATGAGGAAGCTAACGTCCTTGTACCGAAGGACAATGACCGCTGCACCGGGGCAGAGTAGGAGGAGGAGCAGCCGCAGGAGGGAGTCGTCGCTTGCCGCCCCGTCGCGTGAGGAAGAGGAGGAGGAGCAGGTGCCCCAGGAGGACACCGAGGAGGCGCAGGAGGACGCGCAGGAGGACGAGGAGGAGGCGCAGGAGGACGCGCAGGAGGACGACGAGGAGGAGGCGACAGCAGGGGGTTCCGCTTCCTCTAGTTCGTCGAGCGTCTACTTGCAAGGTCCCGCGAGCCTCCCTCAGCGACCGATACCTCGTGAGAGACGCCCGCTGATTCGACCCGAGGGGGAAAAGTAAGTAACTTTAGATGTTATCACTACTTTATATGATATGTTGAAAATCAAAATAGAAATTAATAATTTTTCTTAATCACTTGGGCAGGAACTGGACGATTGTGGCGAGTGGAGGTGCTCACACACGCCAAGTCAATGGCATCCTCGGTCTTCTGTGCAAGGAGCACTTCCCTGGCCTGGTTGAGTACGCCGGAGTGACGGGGCCGGCCTACTCGTTTGACAACTACGCCGCCGCCCCCGATGCTGCAGATCGGGCCCGCAGGGTATTCAACAACAAGGCGGAGCGGGTGAAGCAAGAGCTGTGGGTAAGTCTTCCTCGCACTACATTGCTCAATACATCGTATTTATTGGACATTCTTGAAATAATGAATGGATACATCGTGTTTGTATGCAGGATTTCTTTAGATGCCAGGACGGACATGAGGCCAGGGCGGATGCGGTGGCTACCAAATGCTGCAAAAAACTCGTCGTGGACATGCATTACGAGGCGCGCATCCAGGCCGTCGTAACTTACCACGGGACTGTCGTTGGAACGAAGGTCACCAAAAGGGACGCAAGAACCATGACGCTGACCCGGGACCAGTACCTGCAGGTAAATACAGAACATTAATACTGATTCCTTTTGAGATTAAGTAGGCTTAATTTCATCTTCTGATATGTCATGTACTGGATGGCCTGTAGATGATTCCTTATTGGTGCGCCGCGCATCCCCAGTGCTGGGAACAGATGGTGGACAAGTGGTGCTCACGCGAGTGGGAGGAGACGCACAACTTGTGCCGGGAGCGGCGTTTGATGATGCCAGGTGTAGCACACCATCAAGGCAGCCGCAACCTCAGCGGATACGCACAAACATGGGTACGCGAATTCATTTATTTATTCTAACGCTCAATTCTGCATGATTTCTAATCATCTTGCTGTTTTTCTCGCAGTCGGCGTCACATGGTGGCCAGCCTTGCTCCATCTTCAAGGCATTTGCTATGGCCCACAAGGGCAAGGCGACGTCCGACGTCGACTACAACCCGGAGGACGGGCCCGAGGCGTACAGCAATGCGACCGTCCACAACCACCTTAGTGAGTACACATCGATGGCAAGGGAGGTCCATGGGCCAGAGTACGATCCGAGCACCGAGGACCTTGATGGAGAAGTCGTCATGAGGGTGGGAGGAGGCAAGAAGCATGGGCGATACTGGATTGGCGACGGCGCAATCGACTCGGCCGCTACTCCCAGTCTCTCCCAGATTCGAGCAAGCAGCACGAGCACGAGCCCGGCCATACGACCTCGGAAGGACACTTCACACCACCGGGTGGAGGCACTCGAGGTTATTCCTGGTTTATTCGTCGTTCATTGGTTTTTTCATACCTTTCCTTTGCAT
The DNA here is from genome assembly GCF_958298935.1 of Phragmites australis. Classification (NCBI taxonomy): domain Eukaryota; kingdom Viridiplantae; phylum Streptophyta; class Magnoliopsida; order Poales; family Poaceae; genus Phragmites; species Phragmites australis. Next base: position 24,109,142 of record NC_084936.1, on the reverse strand, counting down.
TATTGTAACATTAGGGTGAATATATTGTAGGCCCAGCTAGAACAAGAGAGGAGGATACGGGAGCAAATGCAGGCGACGATGGAGAGGGTGGAGGCCGAGCGGGAGGCCGAGCAGCGGAGGATGGTGGAGATTCTTCAGTACATGCAAAGTATTGGCGCCGCTACGGGTGTAGCTCCGCCACCTTCGCTATTCGCTCCACCTCTACCTCCTCACTATTCTACTCCTGTGAGTATAAATGTTTTAGTTTGTATGTTCATGCTTACGGTCAAACCTAGTGGAGTATGAAAGTTTTATTCATGTATGGTATATATTTATCTTGTCTCACACATGCAATCTCTTCTCCTTTGTGCAGAATCAATCGGCGGCATCGAACGATCCTCATGCTTCAGCGAATCCTTCACCAAATCAGTTTCATTGACCATCTTGGTGATGATACTTGTGGTTGTTAATGGTACTTCTATTTGCAATTATGGTTGTAGATGATGGAGCACTTGGATTACTTGTGAACTTATTTGTGATATATTGTGAGACATGTGACGTTTGTGATATATATGTGGTGTTGGTGATATATATGTGATGTTGATGATATATATGTGATGTTGGTGATGTTTGTTATATATATATCTGTTTGTTTGGATGGGATGTCAAAAACAAATAAAAAAGGCTGTTTTCAGTCACTTTGCCGAGTGCAATGGCCATGACACTCGGCAAAGTGACAACATGCTTTGCCGAGAGCCACGATCCAGGCACTCGGCAAAGATGGCCTGTTTGCCGAGTGTCCTCCCGGTGGCACTCGGCACAGATGCCACCTTTGCCGAGTGTTTGATTCACTGGCGCTCGACAAAGCGAAGACCTTTGCCGAGTGTCAGATTAGCACTCGGCAAAGCCTTTGCCGAGTGCCCGATAAAGTGCACTCGGCAAAGAGGTCTTTGCCGATAAACTGTTTACCGAGCGCCCTTTGCCGAGTGTAGCACTCGGCAAAGCCTTTGCCGAGTGTATATCAGGCACTCGGCAAAGAAGCTGTCTCCGGTAGTGGTAGCAGGTTTGAAGCGTTGGAACCTGACGTTCAGACACCCACTCCCTAACGAAAATAACTATACCCGCTCCCTCCATATCCCTCTGTACAAACGCCATGAAGAAATAGAACAAAATTGTATTTGAATATAGCCTACGAGCGTACCGATGTCGTATATATAATATAAATGTAAATTATCTTTCGTGATTTTTTATCTCTGTATTGAAGAGTTTTTTTTTATATTAAATTCATGCCTCTTGTGTCTAATTTCCTAACAAAATTAAACGATCTGTTATCACTTGTTACAATCTCCCATTTGGTAACTCTACCAAAAATCAATCACGGTGTATTTTCGTAATCGCTTGAGCCATGGATCGAGCACGAGCAGCGTTTCAAGTTGTGACACCTTACATTTTCATCTCTAAGACTCAGTGTAGTAGTAACGCAGAGTTGCAGGCCGTAGCCCTTCCATTTTCGTACTCTGCGAGGCAGAGTAAGAAATGCGTAGACGCCGCCACGTTTACTTTATGCTCGTCCGTGCCATGGCAGCAGGTTTGTTTGACATGTTCCGATCCAACCTGACACCTCTCCCAACTCCCTCTCTGTCTCCCCCTATATATATGCCCCCACCATGCTGCCCCCTCTTACAGATCAGCTAGCTCAACGACCAAAAAAGCATGTATCCAACTCGCCACCTCCGCCTTGCCCTCTCGGCCCTCCTCGCCGGTGTCCTCCTGCTCTCCGCCGTCGTCCCGGCCGCCAGAGCGCAGGAAGAGACCGGTAAGCTCGCTGGCTGCAACTCCCGGTTAATGCGTCTCTACTAATCAATTTGGGACTGAAACGTTTGGGTGGCTTGTGTTGCAGAACATGAGGAGGAGTTCAGCTACGTCCGCGGCGAGGAGAATGGGCCGGAGCACTGGGGCGCGATCAAGGAGGAGTGGGCGGCGTGCGGCACGGGGCGGATGCAGTCCCCCATCGACCTGTCCCACGAGCGCGTCTCGCTGGTGCGCTCCCTCGGCTACCTCAACCACACCTACTGCGCCGCCGAGGCCACCATCGTCAACCGCGGCCACGACATCATGGTGCGTGCGTGATCGACGTGACACCAGCAGTTATCAGCTAGCTAACCAGGAGCATTAGCTCTCTTAATTAGCATATACTCCCGGGGTATTTAGTACTGGGAATCAGGTCAGGAGCGAAGCGTTCGCAGGTAGGATTATTGATGGCTCTGGCCTCTGGGTCTCTGATTGATTGCAGGTGCGGTTCGATGGCGACGCCGGGAGCCTGGTGATCAACGGCACGGCGTACTACCTCCGGCAGCTGCACTGGCACTCGCCCACCGAGCACACCGTCGACGGCCGCAGGTAAGCCTCCAATCAGCTAGCGGTTAACCACGGCTGTCGCCATGGCCCCGGTTAGCGTTGACATGACATGGACGTCGTCAAGCCGTAGCAATTGCATGCTCAGCTCCGACGCGCGCGCGTGCAGGTACGACATGGAGCTGCACATGGTCCACGAGAGCGCCGAGAACAAGGCCGCCGTGATCGGCATCCTCTATGAGATCGGCAGACACGACGCGTTCCTGCACAAGGTACTCTTGATCCCTTCTTTGATCAATCTAACAAAGCGGCGTGCATGTCTTGCTTAGCCGGCAGGTTACAGTTAATAACATCGCGAGACGCGCGCATCTGCGCTTGGCTCCTGCAGCTGGAGCCGTTCATCAGGCGGATCGCTGACCGGCGGGACAAGGAGGAGCGGATCGGCGTGGTGGACCCCCGGGGCACGCGCGGCACGGCCTGCGTCTACTACCGCTACATGGGCTCCCTCACTACGCCGCCCTGCACCGAGGGGGTCATCTGGACCATCGTCAAGAGGGTAGGTTTCGGCGCCATCTAGGTTTCGGTTCTTTGTTTACTTCAGATCATCCTCGTCATGACGCGAGCAGAACAGTTCAGAAAAATGTCGTGCTGTATACTATATTCTTCCGTGTGGTGTGTATCCAGTCGGTTTGGGTTGTTGAGGAAATTATTGGTTCCAAGTGCGTTCTTTTTTCCTGCAGGTTCGCACCGTGTCCAGTTATCAGCTGGAGTTTCTCAGGGAAGCCGTGCACGACGTAAGTCTCGTTTAACTCTTTTCCACACGCATGACGAAATCGTTCAGGAACCTTTCCTTTTCACTTGTTTTTTTCCTTTCAAGAATTCAAACGTGTGATTTCCACAACCGTTGGTTCTGTCTTTCAAACATGAACTCCACCGCCTCAGAGTGTGACTCTTAGACCTTACATCTAGAAGGCGCCTGGGAAGATTCAAATATGGCTAAAAGTCTAAAGCAATATGAAAGCTGGTTTTGGTTTTTCTTCCAATTGACCAAATTTCGGCTTCCGTGTTTACCTTCTACAGGACATGGAGAAAAACGCGAGGCCGCTTCAGGAGGTGAACAACAGAGACATCGGCATTTTCCGGCCAATCCCCCGTAAACACTAGGGTCCATTTCCATCTGCTGCCTAGTGATGCATGGGCTGACGTGGAGACGCCAGTAGTTTAGAATAAAGTTACAGGATACACACACACACACACACACACACACACACACACACACACACACACACACACACACACACACACGTATATATAGGCCTTGTTCATTCGATCCTTCCGTTTGAGTGAGCTTTACCCAGGAGGGATCGCATTTTTATAGCGTATCATATGGAAGATGAAGAAATGTCTGTAATTCTTTCCATTTCTGTGGCTTTGTTATACGATGAAATAAAACTAAAGTTCATGTCCACGTTGATGAGCTTGTTCAAGAAAATTGACCGTGGTCCTGTGAGAATTTATTTGATTACTGTTGAGTACTTGGTGACTCAATTGCTCGCCTAAAAAACCTCAATTAGTCAAGTATGACCATCCAACCGGCAGCGTCTTTCTTGAAACTAAAGAAATGGTAAGCTTTTGATCATTTTTCAGTAGTGACAACTCACATAATACCATCCAGCTGGATTTGTTTTGTAGGGCCAAGAATGGTGAATAGAGGAGGTGAATAGTCATTTCACTAAATTTCTTGGATAGTCTTCTCCTATTTAATTACTCAACGCACCTCAAAACAAACAACGGAAGCAAAAAAATGGAGAGACAAAATCCTTCAAAAATCTTTAAGGAAAATGTTGATCCATTTGTATGGATGTGAACCCTATGCTCCATTAAAGATCATATCAAGTGTCATGGCACGAGGTAATTCACTACTCAGAGGAAAATCTCTCAAATCAAGAAAGCAACAACACTGATTGAAAAAATTCTCCAAGTTAATGATCTAGAGGTAAGGGAATTCAAGACCAACTCTGATATGAACTTTATACCTCTAATAACAAGAAGAATAACCTCAATAAGGTGGAAAACCTGCAGCTTAACTACAAGAACGAAAATCACCAAGAAAATCAAAATCTTGCAAACAAAGCAAGGGAACCAATAGAAAGAGACTAGAGGCAGATGAACATAAGCACGGAAAGCCACAAACTTCATTACTCAAAGAGGAACGCCCTATTTTGACAGATTACAAAGTGTTATTATCTCAAAAAGCTCTCGCCTATTACAAAGGCTACGCTCTCCTCTCTTCCTCTAATAAAACTCAATCACATACAACTCAAATAGCTGGCTTAAGCCACCCACACAGCTCTACTACTCTATTTATAGGTCTAGGGAGGTAACTTAACCCTTAACTTTCTTTGTTCCTAAAATACCCATCTCTTCTACTGACCTCCAACAAACCATTGAGGTATTTTGGTCCATTTATTGTTGTGTTCATCAAACGGTCGTGGCTTCTAAATGACTTAGCTTTGCCTCGATGCAAACTTTGCGATGATACCACGAGCACTCCATCCATCCACCGTTTTGAGGCTAAACCATGAAAGCGTCTTGCACGCTTCTCAAAACATGACTCACTGCCGCTTAATTAAGCCCTAAGCAAGCATCACGATATCGACATATGTACTCCATCTTGCGATCTTGACCACTGGCAAGTCTTTCCCACTCTGAATCCCTCGAGACATCTTGTCACTTGCACTGACATCCCCTTCACTTGACTTTATCAATACGTCATCTTCATCCACCTTCACACGTTTTGCTTGACTTCCTGTGCACAGCTAGGATCACCCTTGACACCATCCGATCTCCTCGATCGTCCGACGCCAAACACCCTTCTTAGTCCCGATCCTCCCGCTGTCGACCACCAAGTTGCATCCATCAGCTGTACAACACAAGACAAGCAAATATACATTTCCACCATCATTTAACTCCATCACAAGTTAGTCCAAAACAAAATATCTGTTGCATAGCACATCCCACAAAAAAACATGAACGCCGAATGTTCCGTCATGTTCTGGTTTCTGAACGCTGGACCATCCAATCTATGCAATATTTCCTCTGCTGGAAACCTCCTAGAAAACACTCCAGTGAAGCCTCCGTTGTGCACAAAGCCCATCACCAGACCATCCGGTGAGTACAGTCTCATTAGGGCAATCTTGCACCCTCTCTAGAAAATTTACTCCAACGAAGCATCCGGTGAGCACACTTCAAACGGCAGACCATCCGATGTGTACATCTTCACCAGACACTCTTCGCATCTTCTCTGGAAAAATTAGTCCGGTGTCTATTTCACCCCATCGCTGGACTATCCGGCGTGTAGAATTTACCTCAGACAAGTTTTGTAACCTCTCTAGAAAAAATGATCCGACGTGTACTTCGTCTGAACGCCGGACCATCCGACGAGTACTTAAACTTCTGAGTCGAAATGCTCCGGCGTGAAACTCTTCTGAATGTCAGACCATCCGGCGAGTTCAATTTGCCGAGCGCTGGATCATTCGGCGAGTGCAATTTTCCTGGCTCAAAGACAAATCAATCTAATTCCATTTTCTCTGTAACTTTGGTTAGTCATGATCATAATTGCAATACATAGACATGCTTATGCAATCTCAAAATCATCAAACCCACTTAATCAACCTTGTCAATCACTCATCACAAATAAGTCAATGCACATTTTAACTTGGTTTCTCAATCTCCCCCTTGATGAATGCATTGACAACTCTCAAAGCACAAAGATTTTGGTTTGAAGAATTTTGAATAAGAGAAACTCATCCAAGTGACCAAAAGCTAAAAAAAGACCAAACCGAGATCACTTGGCATAAGAAGATTGCATAAGACCAAAGAGAAACAAAGACAAGCCAAAAAATGCAAAAACTCCCCCTTGATGAATGCACATTTTTCATTATGCAAGATTGTTCTTTGTGATTTATTGCATATTTTCTCCCCAAAAGCTTAGTGCATATTTTCTCCCCTTTTGGCAATGCAAATATCAAGGACAAAAGATCATGCAATGCATAAACATGTAGACCTAATGAGCTTCCACAAGTATATCACAAAGTATTTGCAAAAGCTAGAGACATCAAAGGGCTATGGAGAGTAAATTGTGGAGTTCACAATCGCATAGATGCTCAAAAAGAGATAGTGACATTAGAGCATCAAGCTTTACAAGCTAAGCCTGAAGAATTGTTGGCGCGTTTATGTTCATATAGCCGAATCATGTTAAAAGTGACTACCACATAAGCATTCATTCGTGTCGAGGCAATATAAGTCTTAAGAACTAGCAAACTTCAATCTCGAACTAGGCATACAAGTATTCATGGCAATAGGTTTTGCAAACGCTCACATATGAAACCAAGACTTAGTTAGATCAAATGATTTAAAAGATGAAACATTTAGGCATAGTTCTTTGTTTTTATTTTATCCTCAAGTTGCCTCTTATCCAAGCGAAGTGTCACACAACTAGGTATGGCAACACCTCGAAGCTTCAAGACAACCGTATTGGATCACATCTTAGCACAAGAAACTTGATTGATCTAGATTATTCAAAATTGCACAAATTATCAAGTTTTTCACAAGATCATGTCAAGTATTATCTTTATGACACAAGGAACATATGTTCTTCCAAGGTTCTATCATGAGCTAAACATTTGACAAAGACAGAAAATATAATGCAATATTCCCTAATCCACAGTCTTGAACCAAGAAACCTAGAGTAAGATATTCATCAAACTAGCCATAACTCAAGTATTGACTATGCCAAAGCAATTATGAACATGGTGATTAAGAATTGTAGCATTTCATAGTCTACATGATTCATAAAATAGCCAAATTTCGTATTTAGAAAAGTTAGCTTGTTTGAAATGGTTCATATCAAAGCATCAAGCGGAGCCTAAGTTTAAAAGCTTGCTCCGCATAACTACTCAACTTAGTCCAAATTTAAAACTAGCAACTGAAAATGCTAAAGACATACAAGTCAAAGCTCCACTATTATGATTATCTTACAAGATGCTATGCAATGCAAATACAACAAAAGTAAGATATATTATGTACAATGGAAACTCTCCCTCACATAATGCCATAGGGATGACACACTCCAAGCTCTCCCTTCAGATAGGCAAATTTAGTTGTATCTAGAGGTTTGGTGAAGATATCGGCAAGCTACTGTTGCGTATCTATGTATCTCAAGTCAATGTCTCCCTTCTCATCGTGCTTTTGCAAGAAGTGGAATCTCACATCTATGTATTTGGTTCTAGAGTGTTGTACTGTGTTGTTAGCTAAGCTTATGGCACTGGTGTTACACACAAAAGTGGATCACTCTTGAAGTCCAACCCAAAATCTCTCAAAGTAGCAATCATCCACAAAATTTAAGAACAATAGCTAGCAGCAGCAACATATGCAGCTTTAGCAATTGACTGCGCAATACTAGACTGTTTGCAAGAAGATTAACAAACAAAAGAGGTACCCAAGAAATGACAGGTACCAGAGGTACTCTTCCTATCAATTCTACAACCAGCAAAGTCGGCATCTAAAAAACCTCGAAGAGAAAGCAAAGAGGATGCAGAAAACCAAAGATCATACTCAAGGATGTGTTTGAGATACCTCAATATGCGCTTCACCACTTGGTGATGAGATGTCCTTGATGATGCTTGGAAGCGAGAACACAAGCATATGGCGAATTGGACGTCGGGTCTTGTCGTTGTCAGGTACAGGATGGAACCAATCATGCTCATGTACTCTCCCTGGTCTACCATCTTGCCATCTTCATCTAGATCAAATACGTTCGAGGTAGCCATTGGTGTCGCCAAGGGCTTCGCATCGCTCATGTCAAACTTCTTCAGCAAATCCTTAGTGTACTTCATTTGGTGGATAAATATAACTTGTATTGCTTGATTTAAAGTCCAAGGAAGAAGTTGAGCTCACCCATTATCGACATCTCAAATTTCCTGCTCATAGTTTCTGCAAACTTGTCCACAAGAGTATGAGAACAACCACCAAAGATGATATCATCCATGTATATTTGAATAGGTAGGAAATCATTGTCATGTTTAAAGGTAAATAAAGTTTTAACCATCGACCTTATTATGTACCCATGCTCTAACAAGAAGGACTTAAGCCTATCATACCAAGCCTTAGGCGCTTGCTTAAGCCCATACAAAGCCTTCTGAAGCTTGAAACACGGGAGTTGCTTGGTATATACCTCTTCTTCTATGAAACTATTTAGAAAAGCACTTTTGACATTCATTTGATATAACTTAAAACCCTTGGATGCCGAAAATGCAAGGAGAATCCTAATGACTTCTAGTCTAGCTACAGGTGTAAAGGTCTCTCTAAATTCTATCCCCTTTATTTGAGTGAAACCCTGAGCTACAAGTGTAGCTTTGTTTCTCACTACAGGCCCATCATGCCCCTGCTTGTTTTTGAAAACCCATTTGGTGCCTATGGTATGAACATTTGGGGGTGGCTCTTCAAGGACCCAAATTTTATTTCTCTCAAAGTTTTCTAACTCTTCATGCATGATATTGACCCAATTTGAATCAGAAAGAACGTTTCCAACATCAAGAGGCTCAAAAGATGCAATAAATGCAGAATCAATCAAATAAGCATATTGAGCAGATTTGAACCTCATTACCCTCTCATAAAGGTTGCCAATCATCTACCGTGGGGGTGTCTCCGCTGAATGTATTGAGGAGCCACACGTTGTGAGACGATCTCCCCCTCAAACACTGTCGGTGCAGGCTCGAAAGTAGCTGTAGTGGAAGTAGAGGCTGCAGGGCCTTCTGATAGTGTAGAAGAAGCAGGATCCAGCTCAGTTGCATGTGTGATAGGAAGTAGTGGATTATCCTCATCATCATCGAGAGCTGGAAGGTCGTCATCTACAAAGATACTTACGCTCAGCTCTTGGTCACCTGCACACTCAAGAATAGGGCTAGCGCGAAGGGTTGATTCATAAAAAGTCACATCACAGGATTCTATGATAGTGTTAGTATCAAGATTATAAACCCTGTAAGAATGACCATGAAGTAAATAACCTAAGAAAATCTCATCGAAAGAATGTGACTAGAACTTGTCAAGATTGCCATGATTTAGGATGAAGCAACGACACCTAAAAACTCTAAAGTAAGAAACTTTCGGTTTCCTCCCAAACCGCAACTCATAAGAAATCACATTAAAGATCGAGCGCAAAAAAAATCCTATTGGAGATATAGCAAGATGTGCTAATAGCCTCTGCCCAAAACTTCCCAGGAGTCCTATGCTCATCGAGCATCATCCTAGCCATCTTCACCAAAGTTCTATTTTTCCTTTCAACCACGCCATTCTACTAAGGAACACGTGGGGTAGAAAATTGATGCTCAATGTCATATTCAAGACATAAAGCATCAAAGAGATAGTTCTTAAACTCTGTGTCATTATCACTACGAAATACTTTCAATGCACCAGGAAGTTGCTTGAACAATCTCAAAGATAAGCATTGAAAGTGTGAGAACACTTCATCCTTGCTCACAAGAAAGAACACCCTAAAGTAGTGAGAGTAGTCATCAATAATGACAAGTACATACCACTTCCCACCTGCCAAAAGAACTCGAAAAGGACTAACAGTGTCCATATGGAGAAGTTCCCCCGGTCGTTCAGTCATCGCCAGATTAACTGATAGGTGAGAGGCGGCAACCATCTTGCCATGTCGACAATGAGCAAAAACAAGATTCTTCTCAAACTTGAGCTTGGGGAATCCTCGGACCAAGCCTAGAGCACTCAAATGAGTGAGCAAGTCAAAACTCAAATGCTGTAGCCACATATGCCACATCCAAAGCTCAGACAAAGGTTCGGTAATCAAACATCAAGAAGACCAAAAAGACACAAAAAATCAGCTCCAAATACTCTCTCTACTCGAGAAATCCAACAAATCAAAACGCCTGAGGAATAAGAACTCGGGAAGCATCACGCTTGAAGCGCACTTCCATGTCCTCATCCAACAACTGAGATACAGAAAGCAGATGGTATCCCAGATGCTCCACCAAAGCACATCCTTGAGAGTCGAACTCTCACTCACTCTAACCATACATTTAGCATTCACTTTTCCCTTTCTATCATCTCCGAATGTGACGTACTCGTGCCGCTTCGTCGGTGTGAGGCTGGAGAACCATGATACATCTTCGGTCATATGGTATGAACAACTAGAGTTGATGAGCCACTTGTTCTCCAGACCTTCGCCTGCCACCTACATATGAGACAAATAGTAGATGGATGGCTCAGTACTGGGGTTAGATAGAAATCTCTTGGGAATCCAGTACTAGGTCATCCACCCTAAAGTAGTAAAAGCAAGTGTATGCAAATCAGCACTAGCTCGCTGAGGGCGAGCACCACAATGAGAAGAATGTGGTCCGCCAAAGCGTTGCGACTCAAAGCCTCTGACGTGTGAACCAAAATCATATGAATCATGGTCAGATTCATGCCGGGCAACACCTCTAGTAGGATACTGAAGAACGTCATAACCTCATGACTAAGAGTGAGAAAAAAACTCACGTACACCAAAAAGTGGTGGTACATGCCCTAAGTTCTCCACTCCCACTCACATCGCTCATCTCTCCTACGGCGAAAGCAAAACCTAACTAGGTGAACCTCTCTTTGCCGTAGGTGGAGTGGTAGCGTCTCTAAGGTACTTGACTCCAATCACTCTAAACTCTCTCACAAGTTCTTTTATCTTATGCTGTAGAGATCTCTTGTGTTGTGATGTGGGTATCTTCTTACTGGATTATGGTGTAGGTTTCTTCTTGGTGGGTTATGGTGTGGCATTGATCTTATATTTTTCAGCCTCAAGGGTAATAGATGTGGAGAAAACATCTTATCATTCCCATTGTAAGCCAGCTTCTCAAAACTCAACCCCAAAGCTAAACCCGTTTTATCTGCGCACATTTTGGTCTTGGCCAATATCAGATTCATTTTTCCCTTGCCTTCTGAGCATTTCTCCATAAAAGAAAGGAGATACTCATTCTTAGCCACAAACTTTTGAACTTGCCCTCTAACCTAACTGAGTTTGTCCTTAAAGACAATGCAGGTGGAACAATTTAGTTGCACATCCTTAGAATACTCATCACTCTCCAATCTAGACTGTAGCTTCTTGATGTACTTGTCTTTCATCTCAACATCCTTTGCAAACAAAGGGCAATTCTTATAAGCGTCCAAGAGAGTAAACCTAGACTCCTCCTCAAGGAGCTTCTTCTTAGCAGTCTCAAGCTGATTGGCGTCTTGAGTATGCATAGTATGAAGCTCAGCAAGCTCACTCATGACAAAAAGGCAACTATCACACTCCTCAACCTTTGCCCTAGACTTAAACAAGGCAAACTCAGATGACACACACTCATACCTAGATTTGAGCTCCTTTAACTCACGAACTACTTTCTTAAGTAATCTATCCTGGCTAACAAGAGAATCATTCAAGGTATCAGCCAGAACAAAGAGCTGGTCGTAGGAAGGTGATACCTCTGAAGGATCAAGTTCGGGGTCGCTGGTGTTGTCGTCCGCCATGAAGCAAAGCCCAGTGAAGTCTTTATTCTTCCTCTTGTTCTTCACAGGTTGTTCCTCATCCACCGAGCTCTCTTCCTCACTTGAGGAAGTATCGACGTCATTGAGCGCTACCACAAAAGCTCGGGATGCTACTCTGGCCTCCTTCTTAGCCATCTTGTCGCGGTTCTTGAAGAGTGGCTTCTTGTTCTTCTTGTGCTTGTCATGGTCATGGCTGCGGTTCTCCCTCTTTTTGGGCTTGGGGTAGTTCACCTTGAAATGAGTGGTGTCACCACACTCATAACAAGCACGAGAACCACCTCTCCTCCGGTCTCGCTGGTTGTTATAGAAGAATGTGAACTTCTTCACGATCAAAGCCAAATCTTCATCATCAAGTGTGTCCACCTACTCTTTAGTGATAGAAACCAAGGAGGACAAAGCAAATCCACCAGGTGAAGGGTTAGCATAAGAGAAGCCAACTCTAGCCTAACTACCACCACAAAGTCATAAAACCAACACCATGTTCTGAGACAGGGGGTTTTCTTGGCCTATTCTGGCCACCTTGGCTATTTCTGTGGATTTAATCTTGCTGAAGAGTTTATCACAAGTCAATGTGTCATAACTAGATAACTCTTCAATGCTCGAGATCTTCACTTCCCATATACCATGGTCAAGAGAATAGAGAAGACTGGTCGCCCTCTTATGATCAGAGTATGGCAAAACCCCAATGGATCTAAGGTTGCTAACAATTCCACCAAACCTAGCAAACATAGTATCTAAAAATTCTCTGGATCCTTCCATAAACATTAGATATTCTTGATTATATGTGCTCTGAAGCTAAGCTTTGATTTGGTTAGTGCCTTCATGAAAGACACTAAGAGTAGCCCAAATCTCTCGAGTAGTACGGAGGTGCTGAACTATATCAAACTTATTATGATTCAAGCTAGTGAATAGTATATTTTGAGCCTTGCTATTGGCTTCATATTGTTCAATGTAGACCTAAGAAGTGTGAGCGACAGGAATCTAATAGTTGGAGTCTACAATCTCCCATATAACACTTCCTTAGTTTAAGAGATAAGTCTCTGTGCGCACCTTCCAGTATGAAAAATCACAACCTTCAAAGAGCGGGATCTTACCATGTATCTCCAATGTCGCCTACGGATCACAAAGCCGGTTAAAATCAACAAGTGATCAAACTGGCTCTAATAACAATTGTAGAACCAAGAATAACGACTAGAGGGGGTGAATAGGCTCCTCACCAAATTTCTTGGATGGCTTTCTCCTATTTGATCACCCAACGCACCTCAAACAAAGAGCAGAAGTAGAAATAGAGAGACACAAAATCCTTCAAAAATCTTCGAGGAAAATATGCTCCACTTGTATGGATCTAAACCCTAGGTTCAGTTGAAGACCATATCAAGTGTCATGGCGCGAGGTAATTCACTACTTAAAGAAAAATGTCTCAAAGAAAGAAAGCAACAACACCAATTGAAGAAATTCTTCAAGTTAATAATTATAGGCAAGGGAATTCAAAACCACCTCTGATATGAATTTTATGCTTCTAGTAAAAATAAGAATAACCTCAACAAGGTCAAAAAATTACAACTTAACCAGAATAACGAAAATCACCAAGAAAATCATAGAACCTACAACCAAAGCAAGGGAGCCAATAGAAGGAGACTAGAAAGAGAAGAACACAAGCATTGAAAACCACAAACTTCATTACTTAAAGAGGAACGCCCTATTTTGACAGATTTCAAAGTGTTTTTCTCTCAAAAAGCTCTCATCTATTACAATGACTAGGCTCTCATCTCTTCCTCTTCTAAAACTCAACCACATACAGCTCAAATGGCAGGCTCAAGCCACCCACACAACCCAACTCCTCTATTTATAGGCTTATGGATGTAGCTTAGCTCTTAAGCTTCCTTCTTCCTAAAATACCCATCTCTTCTAATGCCCCCCCTACAAACTACCAGAGTATTTTGGTCTATTTTTTGCTCCGTCCATCGAACAATCGTGGCTTATTCATGATTTAGCTTCACCTTGACATAAGCTTCACGATGATGCCATATGCACTCCATTCGTCCATACTTTTAAGGCCAAACCATGAAACTGGCATTGCACGCTTCTCAATGCATGACTTATTGCCGCTTAATTAAACCTTAAGCAATCATCTTGGTGTTGACACGTGTACTCTATGTTGCGATCTTGACCGCCTACAAGTCTTTCTCGCTCCTGATCTCTCAGGCCGCCTTGTCACTTGTACCGACATTCCCTTCGCTCGACTCTGTCAACACGTCGTCTTCATCCACTTTCACATGCTTTGGTTGATTCCACTTCCATAGCTAGGATCACCATTGACTCCACCCGACATCCTCGATCGTCTAGCACCAAACACTCTTCTTAGCTCCAATCATCACGTCGTCGACTGCCATGTTGCATTCATCACCTGTACAACACAAGACAAGCAAACATGCATTTCCAACATCATTTAACTCCATCACAAGTTAGTCGAAAATAAAATCTCTGTTGCACAGCACATCCCACAGAAAAAACATTAACGTTGGATGTTCCGGCATGTTCTGGTTTCTGAACATTGGACCATCCGGCCTATGCAATATTTCCTCTGCTGGAAATATCCTGGAAAACACTCCGATGAAGCCTCCGATGTGCACAAAGCCTATCACTGGACCATCCAGTGAGTACAATCTCGCCAGGGGCAATCTTGCACCCTCTTTGGAAAATTTACTTTGTCGAAGCATCCGGTAAGCATACTTCAAAGGCCGGACCATCCAACGTGTACATCTTCACCTCACACACTTTGCATCCTCTCTGGAAAAATTAGTCCAACATTCATTTCACCTTATCACCGGACCATCCGGCGTGTAGAATTTATCCTAGACACGTTCTGCAACCTCTCTGAAAAAAATACTTCATCGTGTACTTCGTCTGAATGCCGAACCATCCGGCGAGTACTTCGACTTTTACTTCTGAGTTGAAATGCTCCGGCATGAAACTCTTCTAAACGCCGGACCATCCGACGAGTTCAATTTCTCAAGCGTCGAATCATCTTAGGAGTGCAATTTTCCTAGCTCATAGACAAAAACACTCCAACTCTATTTTCTCTGCAAATTTAGTTAGTCATGATCATAATTGCAATACATAGATACGCTCATGTAGTCTCAAAATTATCAGACCCACTCAATCAACATTGTCAATCAATCATCACAAATAAATCAAAGCACATTTCAACTTGGTTTATCAAGGTTCTTATGAAAATCAAAAAATATTAAAGATTATAGTATTGTTGAGCAGTAGGAACTAAGATTTCGAACATCAAGATCCAGCTCCCACACACGCTAAAAGAGTCCAAGAACCCTAACTTCATTTGACATCTTCCTAATTTTTGATGTACCCATACCGTTCCCAATTAATTCTAACACGGGTTAGTCAAGTAAACTATCGTGACACGCTGGTCGTGCTCAACAAATCGAGGACACTGCAGATTCTGATGAACAGGACAACCTCACCATTACTTTCTTTAGCACTACAACAGAATGGATCATCTGCACTGAGTCATCAGTGTCGGCTAAGGCAAAACCGGTACTGATGAAGTATCAGTATCGATTCGTAACATCTCACACTCGATTATTGATTGAGTAGATTAAACCAATATTGATACTCAGTATTAGTGCTGGTTTTTTTACATAAACTGATATCAGTACCGATTTATAATTCGAGCCGACAATAATGGTTTGAACGGATCCAAAATTTTAGTTGAATGGATCTTTGACTTACGTCTGCTTGCATCCCCTTGGCCAGTTTATCTCCGCTGATATTTTGTAAGTGTCTTGCACTCTCATCCACTCATCTCTCTCGACCACTCTCATATGCTCTCAACCATTTTTATCTGATCCCCCACTAGGCGCCTCGTCCTCCCCGTCGGTGCGTCCCCTGACCCCTTCTTCCTCTGATCCCGTCTCCTCAAGCTTCAGCTCTACGTTGGGTGTGTAATTTGGAGAGGGGTTTTTGGTGCGTGCAGCGGATGGGCTCAGGGTGGACAAGTTCTTCGAGCTAGACGAGCGAGGGAGGTACAGGGTGATGTTCCTACGTGGCGTGATCTAGGAGACGGGCCGGTGGGGGGTCAGCCATGCCCGCCCGGCCATCGAGTCCTGGCCTGAACACGGTCTCCATCATCGTTGATTCCTACAAGGACCCTAGTGCTGTCACCAAAGGTGCCGGTGATGGACGGCCGCAAGCTGTTCGCACGAGGACTGCTTGGTGTGGAGCTTGGGCCCAACGACGTACCACCGTTCGCTGCGAGACCGAACTGGTGCCTGGTGTTCCTTAATGCATCGATGCGGCAATTCGAGGGGCTGGAGGATGCCGACGAAATCCTCATCAACTCATTCCTGGACATCAAGCCCAAGGTGAGGTCATTCGAACCATGCGCCACACTGTTTGTTGTTTTGCACAACTGAAATTAAGAAAGCTCATAGAATTGATCTGTTCTTGTCTCGATCTATGGATATCACATAAATAAACTGTTGACTGAACCGGAGTGAAGTTATTGAAGCAGCAAAGCCATATGGAGTACGTTTGTGGATGGGTCATGAATTGCATTACGAACATAAAAGTTGCCTACATGAGCTAACTGATCAATAGTAAGAACATTTCCTTTTCTCGATATGTTCTTGTCTTGTCTCTTTCAAGAGAATAAAATCACTAGTAAATTGTGCAGGGAATAAAATTGTATTTGTGTGATCTCATTCTTGTTTCATTCTGCTATTCGATTGGTGACTCATCGGATCGGGACAATGGTGGCGGCGGTAGTCAGGCCGATTCAAAATTTTCAAGTCAGATCATTTATTTTTATTTTTATTTTTCTCCCAGGAACCTTTCAGTGTCGACTAATTACTGTGGACCGGAACTGATATTTATTATCAGTATCGATTAACAAGCCGACAGTGATAGTCATATAACTATCAGTGCCGAGTAATCAATAGATGTTCAAAAACCACCACTGATGACCATTTCTATAGTAGTAAAGCCTCAACATTGGGTAAAAGATGTAGTATCTGAACGCACGTCCAAAAGCACACCACACTCACATATACCCTAAAGCGCACGCTAGACCTATAACATATATATACACTTCTACTAAAGAGATTCAAAAAGTCTCAAGCTCCACAAATGACAGACACGTTGTCCTCCTAATATGGTGCACAAATGCTCAAGGCTATCTGAAAAAATAAATGATGCGAGGT
Organism: Phragmites australis; assembly: GCF_958298935.1. NCBI lineage: Eukaryota > Viridiplantae > Streptophyta > Magnoliopsida > Poales > Poaceae > Phragmites > Phragmites australis. The sequence goes on along the minus strand of NC_084936.1, from coordinate 24,092,004 downwards.
CGGGAGTCGATTGCTTACTCACCGCGAGCAGACCATCCCGCTACTAGCACGTTCCTAGCCTCACGGTTGTTGTCCCTGATAGTGGCAGGCACAAGTCTAGACTAGGGTTGGCAATTAGACCCGTGGGTTCGGGTACCTGTGGATTCTGCACCCGACAGCTCCGCTTTAAATTCTAAATTTTCGCTCATGAGTCTGGTGGGTCGGGTACCTGAATAGGGCTGCGTCAAGTCAGGTTCGGATTTTACATTTCGCCCACTGGTCAGCTGGTACAGTAGTAGCCCAACCCACTTCATAGCATTCGGTCCAGCTCATGAACGGAGAAGTGAAAACCCTAGTTGATTAATTCTTCTTGGCCGCCACAACCTATAGTGCTTGACCTCGACGCATTGCTCGCTGCCCAACCAAACCCCTCAGTGGTCGGTGATGCTGATGCATCGCCGCCGCCCGAGCTCTCTTGTTGCTACTCTGCGCTCTCCTCCTCACGATGGCCATCGCATTCTCCCCTACCGATGTCGCGGCTGCCACCGCCGGCAAGGGTGGTGACGAGGGCTGTGTGGGAAAAGAAGCGGGGGAGGGCAGAGACGGGTGACCGTGGTGAAGGCCGGCAGGAAGGTGGTGGCACAGGGCAATGCGAGGGCAAGCAAGGTGGTGGAGGTGCATGGATCTGGGCCTCGCCGACACGCCGATGTCCCGCCGCACCCCAAGTCCAACGCTGGCCGATCCGCAAGGTGAGCGACTTAGCGCCAAGATGTGGTGAGCTACTGTGGTGCTGCTGTGCTAATGTTGAACTGAACCCATCAGGTATCAAAACCCGATGGACGTCTGACGGGTTCGGATTTAGGTTTCATTTTTAGCTTGTTTGATAATTCGGGTTCGGGTTGGATTGTGGCTGGCGGATTTTGGATCAGATGTGATTTTGCTCCATCTGAACCTGACCCGACTCATTGCCAGTCCTAGTCTAGACCCGCGCGCTATGTGCTATGGACCAGTATAAATTAACTCCAGTTTGCGAAAATCTACAAAAGACCATCCAGTGTGGCAGTTGTATTTTTCAGATCAGAGTATCTTTTCTCGTATTTGAATGGACAACGAAGAGAAGACGCGCATGGGTTTCAAGTCTGAACTTTTTTCCGCAGGAGTAGAAAACAGCAAGTGCAAGTTACCGTTGATGAGCGAGACCTTCTGCAGTTCTCACGGTTGGTAGGAGGTTGAATTTTCGATACACCTGTGCTAGTCGTCCGTAGTTGGTGACGCTGAATGACCTAACGCCGCGTCGTTCAGCGTCACAATGCAATGGCATGTGAAAAACGAGTGAAAGGAAACGACATTTTTCAGCTCGGTCGGTAAGACGGCAACGTCCTTTCCACTCCACTGCCTTCTCTGTGTGTTAGACTAGTGCCTGCTTCGGTGCTCGGCGGTGGCTGATCACATGTCTTGCTGGACTTGTGCTGCTCTACTGCTCTAGACTGCCAGTGCTGTGCATAGACGGACGGGATCGAGAGAGAGGCCATCAGGACTCGGGAACGCACAAGTCTACATGTATGGAACAGCGAACTAGACCGGCAAATAAGCGAGGCTCCGTGTGGTGCGGTAGAAATGTCCGCATGGTGTGAAACGCATGCGTGGTGGTCAGCTGGTCACCATTGTGAGGCCCGCGTAACGTTCCTGGTACGCGGTTGCCCTCTTTGGTCAAAGCCTGCCCACGTAAGAGTATGAGATCCTGAATGGTAAGTAGTGCAGCAGCAGATCGTGTGATCTGAGTAGTTCAGCGGAAGAGTGGAAAGGTCCATCGCTGCATTAAAAAAAAAAACTTAAAAGTGACAGATCATAATCGATATGGGTGATGGGTTCTGCACCCTTTATCCCTAACACGTCATTGATAACCAGTCATAAGTGATGAATAAGTATTCGTCACCAATAAGATTATTTATTGGTGACGGATCAAAACTTAATCCATCACTAATGAATATAACAAGTGACGGGTCACAGTTATGACATGTCACTTATGACTTTCAGGTTTTTCTACACGGCCAGGTTATAGACCAGGCCAGCCACTGAAAGTTGCGTATTTCGTCTCCATGATGAGGAAAACGTGGTTCGTCAAAGTGTTTAGACTCAAAACCTCTTACACGTGGACCAAAATCATATGAGTCATTGCAAAATCCACGTCGGGCAACACCTCTAGGAAGAGACTGAAAAGCGCTAGGAACTCGTGAGTGGAAGCGAAGAAAAGACTCATGTACACCAACAGAGGGGTGATACATGTCCCAGGTGCTTCACTCTCACTCACGCCACTCATCTCTCTTATGACGGAAGCAAAACCCAACCAAGTGAGCCTCTCTCTGGCAGTAGGTGCAGTGATAGCGTCTCTTGGGAACTCAACTACCGGTCACTCGAGGCTCTTTCGCAGGCTCTCTCATCTTATGCTGTGGAGCCCTCTTAGGTTGTGGTGCGAGTTTCTTCTTTGTGGGTTGAGGAATGTGTTTCTTGATGGGTTGTGGTGTGATATTGATTTTGGACTTCTCAGCTTCTAAGGTAGTATGTGTGGTGAACACAGTCTTACTCTCCCTACTGTAAGCCATCTCTCAAAACACAACTCAAGAGCCAAACCCGGCTTGTTAGCACACATCTTGATCTTGGCCAAAATCAAATTCATTTTTCCTTTTCCCTCTGAGCACTTCTCCACCAGAGAAAGGAGGTACTCATTCTCAGTTAAAAGTTTTTGAACTTGCCCTCTAACCCAACTGAGTTTGTCCTGAAAGATGGTGCAGGTGAAATAATTTGGCTGCACATCCTTAGAACTCTGAGCACTCTCGAATCTAGACTCTAGCTCCTTTATACGCATGTCTTTCAGTTCAACATCCATTGCAAGTAAAGGGCAATTCTTACAAGCACCTAAAAGAGTAGACATAGACTCTTCCTCAAGGACCTTCTTCTCGACACTCTCAAGTCGACTAGCGACTTGAGCATGCACATTATGAAGCTCGCCAAGTTCAGCCATGACAATTAGGCAACTCTCACACTCCTCAACATCTGACCTAGACCTAAATAATGCAAGTTCAGTAGAGACAGACTCATACTTAGGCCTAAGATCCTTCAACTCACACACATCTTTCTTTAGTAACCTATCCTAACTAATGAGAGCATCATTCAAGGTATCGACTTAGATGGAAACCTGGTCGTAGGAAGACAATATCTCGAAAAGATCCAGCTCAGGGTCGCTATCGTCGTTGTTGTCATCCGCCATGAAGCATAGGCCAGTGAAGTCTTTGGCCTTCTTCTTGTTCTTTGCTTATGGTTCATCATCCTCTGAGCTCTCCTTATTGCTGGAAGAAGTGTTGATGTCACTGAGAGCCGTCACGAATGCCCTAGAAGCCGCCTTAGCTGCCTTCTTGGCCATCTTGTCACGGTTCTTCTTGAAGAAGGGCTTCTTGTTCTTCTTCTTGTGCTTATTGTAATCGTGGTCGCTGTCCTCCCTCTTCTTGAACTTGGGGCAGTCTTCCTTAAAGTGGGTAGTGTCGCCGCACTCAAAGAAAGCACGAGAACCACCCCTCCTCTGGTCTCAACGATTGTTGTAGAAGTGGGTGAACTTCTTCGCAATCCGCGCAAGGTGCTCATCATCCAGTGCGTTCACCTGCTCCTCTGTGACAGAAATCAAGGAAGACAAAGCAAATCCACTCGATGAAGTATTAGCATAAGAAAAGCCAGTTACAGACTAATTTCCACCACCAGATCTGGAAACCAAAGCAATGTTCTGAGACATGGGATTTTCGAGACAGATCCGAGCCTCCTTGGCTATCTCGGTAGATTTGTGCTTGCTGAAGAGCTCATCACAAATCAACGTGTCATGACTTGGAGACTTTTCAATGCTCGAGATCTTTACTTCTCATATGCTACGGTCAAGAGCATAGAGAAGCTTGATCACTCTCTCATGATCAGAATAGGACAAAACACCAGTTCATCCAAGATTGCTAACAATCCCATCAAAGCGAGCAAACATTGCATCCAAAGACTATCCAGGGCCTTGCACAAATATTTGATATTCTTGGTTGTATGTGCTTTGGCGTCTGGCCTTAATCTGATTAGTGCCTTCATGAAAAACACTAAGAGTATTCTAGAGCTCTCGGGCAGTACGGAAGTGTTAGACCCTGTCAAACTCATTCCGACTCAGGCTATTGAACAAAATATTTCTGGCCTTGTTGTTGGACTCATACTGTTCGATTTGAACCTGAGTTGTGCGAGCATTAGGGATCTCGTAGTTGGAATCAACTACTTCTCATATTGTACTTCATTGGCTTAAAAGATAAGCCTCCATGCATACCTTCCAGTATGAAAAATCACGATCATCAAACAGCGAAATCTTCCCACTTTTCTCCATGTTGCCTACGAATCACAAAGCCGGTTAAGGTCAATAAATGATCAAACCAGCTCTGATACCAATTGTAGGAACAAGATTGACGAATAGGGAATGAATAGGCTCCTCAACAAATTTCTTACAAAATCGATGGCCTTCTCCTATTTGGATCACCCAACACACATCAAAAATTCAAGCGGAAACAAAAATCAAGAGAAGTTTTAACAAGAGAAAATTGAAACAACACGACTCCACGGATGATATATGATCCATAGATTCTATTTAAGATCAATCTATATGTCTTAGCACTCGAAAGATCACAACTAGCAAAGAAAAAAGAAAAGATGAACACCGAACAATGAGACTCTCCAAATTGATTGTCTAGAGGTAAGGAAATTCAAGATCCCATCACATAAGCGTGTGTATTTGAATTTTATACCTCTGGCAACCAGAAGAATGATCTCACAAGATGTTGAAATTTCAGCCCAAAAATAAAAACGAAAATCAAAACCGGTAAAAAAAAACTAGCACACAAGGCAAGAGAACCAAGAGAGTGAAACTAGACGGAGGGTAATACAAGCTTCGCGATGGTGCCACATACTCCTCCAGTCCTACCACAGTTTTGAGGCCAAACCGTGAAATCCTAGCACGCTTCTCAAAGCGTGACTAGCCGCCACTTGCTTCCACCTGAAGCAAGCACTCCGATGATGACACATATCCTCCCTCTTGTGATCCTGAACACCGATAAGTCTCTCCCGCTCCTGATCTCTCGAGCTGCCTTGTCACTTGCACTGGCTCCCCTTCTCTTGACTTTGTCAACACGCAATTTTCATCCTCTGTTTCATGCTTTGGTTGACCTTCATGTATACATATAGGATCACCCTTGACTCCGCGAGACCCTCCTTGATCGTCTGGCACCAAGCACCCGCTTAGCCCCAATCACGCACCATCGACCGTTAAGTTGCATCCATCACATACACACCATAAAACAAGCAAACACATTTCTCTACACTCCAAAACTTCTCTAGGTTAGCACAAAATCAAAAACATCAACTCAAAGCATATTCTGTAGAAAACATGAACACCGGATGTTCCGGTGGGTTCCCTAAACACCGGACCATCCGGTGAGTGTAACATTATCTGTTCTAGTAAAAATTTTCTCTCTGAAAGAAAAGGTCCAGTGAAAGCTTCCGGTGATCTCATGTCCATCACCGGATAATCCGATGTGTGCCAATCCATCGAACCACCCTCCTGCAACCTCTCTGTAATAAAAGGTCTGGTGCTTTCTCTGCTGTTCACAATTACAACACTGGACTATCCAGCATACATAATCAGACTTGGCGCCAGAAATCTCCTCCATGTAGGAAATACTTCGGCGCTCTCAAAATCCATCACCGAACCATCTGGTGTTCGCTTTCATTTCTGCTTTAGGACTGAAAATGCTCTGGTGATACCCTCCGGTGTAGCCACCACATCATCAGACCTTCCGGTGCAATGATCTCCAATTTCGCTCAAAAAATTACTCTCTGCAAGAAATAGTCCAGCGAGTATACACTACCCACACTGAAACTTTTGGTAAACACCGGAACTTCCGGGGTTTGTAATTTTTCTGCGTACAGAGAAGAATTCACCAATTCCAAACACCGTCGACTTGAGTTAGACATGAACAATAACAAGCATCCACAAACACATGCTAACCAAGTTCAAAATACATCAACTGTTGTCAATGCCTTATCACATGAAAACCAAGGCACTTCTCCACTTGGTTTCTCAGATATAGAGACTTGGCTCACAAGATGAAGTGAAAGTTTAAGCAAAGAAGCCAAGTATACAAGATTGGGCACTTCAATGAAGATCATGATCATCATATACCCAAATCCTCATCCAAAGGTAAAAGAGGTAAATAGTAGCTAGATATTTGTTCATGCAAAAAAAAATTAATTGTTGTAGCTCATTTGCCTTGTCTAGGTTATGCAGGTGCATATTTCTATTTATTGCAATATCTAGTGTAGATTTTCATATGGTAGGTTGCTTGTGTTTCTCTCTTTCTTATGAGCAACCTACGTAGTTTATTAATTGTAAGTTTTTTCATGTCACTAGTTTCGTAATTGGTATCTTTTATGTGCCACGAACCAATCTATAGGGTATCCTCCCTATTGTTATTAATAATAAGTGCATATGTCTCGCAAATATTCAATACTTGTATGCACGTATTTAGAGGAGCATATCCTTGGGTTTTGATTTTGAGACTAACATGTGTTGCAAGCTACATCTTTTATAGTCTCATGGAGCAATCAACACGTCTCTGGAGGTATGCAATGCTTAAAGTCTTCAATTGTTATCATTGTTAATTTATTTCTACATTTAAGCTACCTCCATGTATGATATGACTTAAATTTCCTACATCTATAGTCTAAATATGCATATATTGTTATATTCCTACCAGTGGTATTCACAAGTGGGTCTCATCATATGTATGCACATATATAGCGGGAGTTCAAATCATATTATATGAGTTTTATGAATTGTGATCCATGTACTTTCATTTTAATTGGTACCATATTCTTGTAATTGTATCCTCACAAGTGCTATCTTTTCAATTAGTATCATTCTATGAATCATAATTTATGAGACTCTCCTATGTGCTATAACGCTTTTTCTCGAATTCAATATGTGTTTGTAGCCCTTTTTTTAGATTATTGACAAAGGGAGAAAAATTTGACGACCAAAGCAAGAGGCATGCCTAGTGAAGAAAAAAGATGCCTAGGGATGCCAATATTCACAAAGGGGGAGAAGCCCAAAATTGACAAAGGATGACTCATATACATTTGGCATCAAGAGCATGCAAATAGAGAAGCTCTTGCATGGGTCGTTCAATGGAGATAGTGGTAATAGAGAAATAGAGAGCCACAACAAAAGGGGGACTAAGTGGTAAGAACATGAATCCAAGCAATCTGGCAAGATTTTGTGCTCTTTACAATTGGTATCATTTATTTTCCACTTGCTTTGGTTGTGTTGTCATCAATCACCAAAAAGGGGGAGATTGTAGCAAAATGACCCTATTAGCCCATGATCGTGATTTTGGTGATTAATAACAACATAGTCAATAGGACTAATATGTTTGTCAAGTATATGTTTTAGTAGGTCTCATGGATACAATACATAAAAAAAGTAAAAAAAAGTCACCGCAGTCGGGACAAAGTTTTAATTAATTGGAGAAGTCCCAAAAAAAGTATACTCACCGGATGACCCGGTGTTGGAAGAACTGTATGCACCGGAGCTTTGTGTCCAGAGGTAGTTATACCTCACCGAATGGTCTGACGTCAAATATATAGAAGCAGCGGAGCATTGTTGACAAAGGGGAGAATGCATATGGCTTCACCGGATGGTCCATTCATCATCGAAGGATCACACCGGACTAATTCTTGCATAGAAGAATCCAAGCACAGAAGAACGAGGATCCACTCACCGAAAGGTCCAGTGTCTGTGTTGTACACACCGGAGCATTTCTTGCAAAGGCATTTCCAAGTGCTGAAGGATGAAGACCAACTGACCGGATAGTCCGGTGTGAAGAGGAAGTGCACTGGATGCTTGAACTGGAGCAATTTACACAGAGGGGCTGCAGAGGCTCGGATGGCTCAAATGTACTCACCGGATAGTCCGGTGGTGGAGATGATGTATACACCGGAGTATCTGTTATTCATAAAAGCTTTGAGTGAAAGTCCAACGGCTAGTTTCTGAAGATGTACTCACCGGATGATCCGGTGTTAGCATTATTGTTCTCAACGGATCATCTGGTGTTAACAGCATTTCTGAGTCGTTAGGTTAACAGCTAGCTTTAGGGTTTAAGGCTATAAATACCCCTTCACTTAGTCTTTTGAAGGTGTGGCATGCTGCTGGAGTACAGAGAAACACAAATACACTTGAGAAGACATCCAAGCCACCAAAGTGCTTAAAGTGATCATCCAAGGCGTTTAAACACAAGATTAGAGAGTGTTTAGTGCTTGTAGACCTAGAGTGACTTGTAGTTAGGTGTTGCAGCTTGAAGAAGCGATCAAGAAGTGATCCTAGCTTGTACCAAATGGTATCCCAGAGCCTTAGAGTCTTGGTGACTCGCTGGCATCTCAGGTCTTGGTGGCTCGAGCTTGTTGACCTTCCGACTTGGTGTGGAGCAGTGGCAAGATATGTGTACGGGGATGCGGAGACCCTTGTCTTGGTGGCTCAAGCTCTGAAATGATCATGACGGCAAGCAAGCGAAAGAGAGGCTAGTGGTCAGGCCTTGCCATAGTGGTTTGGCAGCTCATCTGGCTTAAGGTCTTGCCTTGATGACTTGGTGGCTCAAGAGTCATGACTGGATGCTGACCGGAATCATATCCTTGGTGGAGCTTCAACGTGAACTAGGGGTGGCATTCATGCCATCGATATCACGGGATAAAAATTTCGTGTGTCGAGTTTGCTCCCTCTACCGTATTTACGCTTTTGTATTTAAATTCTTGCAATTTACCTTACTAGATAGGTTGCAATCACTTTTGAACAATAGAGTAGACACACTAGATAAACTTAGAGCATATTTAAATAGAAATTGAGATAGGTTTTTCTTGTGAAGTTTTTAGAACTCATTTGGTTAGTTTTCAAAGTGTCCTAATTCATCCCCCCCCCCTCTTAGTACGTCAACGATCCCTCACAGTATCCCATGACGAATACCTCACAGCGACCGGGGCCCTCGGAATAGGACTCAACTGTTACCGTGGATCCAGGCATGGGTAGCCCAATCGAGTTATCAACACTTACCTAAACATGAAAATGCGCCCCCTACCTAGCGTGCCAATTGACGAGGGTTAATCCCTAATAATGTATTCGGGGTATGCCGGATGATGGGTGTGTGATCAACATTTCAAGTGGTTGTTGGTGTGTGTATCAAAGGAACTCAAGAACACCAAGATTTATCCAGATTTCAGCCTCCTGTGAGATAACAACCTTACGTTCTGTGTATTTTCTTATGAGTTGGATGAACTTATCCAGAGTGTCCCCTTACAAGCCTGATCCTTCTCCCTTGATATAGCAGGAGGCGAGTTGTACATACAAGCAGACCGTGCTAAATACGGTGGCTACCCTATACCTGATGAATATAGCTACTCCTAGATCATCATTACAGGGAGCGGGTACGCCCGGCCCGCCCTGTCCTATCCACCAAACGCCGTCACGCCTGCCTACCAGCCAGTCACACTAGCCTGCCAGCCCGTTTTGTAGCATTAAATGCTATGGAATGGGTCACTCCGTCTCTGCGCCAACCCACGACTTCGTTCAACGAAAGGGTGCTTGTAGAAGGAAAATGTATGAGTGGATGGTATTAAATGCGATTAAACGGGTTATGTGTGTACCTGCTCAGCTCTTGTTGATCGTAGGGTCTAATTTCCATTCTACGATGAGGGGCCTAGTCGTGTGAGCCTCGCCTGGTCGCGTGGTGGGGACATGGTTTTAAAAATATTAACTTCTAGCTGATATCTGCTGATGTGAGCCCTCCTAACAGAAAATCCCTTATTCTTTACTTCGACAGTTTGCATCAAACCTTTAGTCAAGTGTTAAAACCCCGCCTCCATTCGCATTGTTATGAGCTCTTGCTAATGGTTGGTCTATTGACCAACTTGACGTGAAAATGCTTTTTTCCATGGTCATCTTGCCGAAATTGTTTATTGCTGACAACTATCGAGCTTCTCTGATCCAGCTCGGCGTGATCTTGTTTCTCGCTTAAACCGTTCTCTTATGGCCTTAAACAGGTTCTGCGATCTTGTTATATTCCGTTTGCAACTCTTGACTCTTCTCTCCGAGCTCGGCTTCTCCAGCTCCAAATCTGACTACTTTTTGTTTATTTACAAGAGTGGGCCCAATAGCACATATCTATTATTATGTCGATGATTTTGTTCTTAGCACCTCTTTTATGGTGTTTCTTTAGCGCATCATTCGTGCTTTGTGCTATGAATTTAAGATGACTAATCTTGGTGCACTTTGTCACTTTCTTTCGCATCTCAGGCTCCTTGAACACCTGTTGAGGTTGTGTTGCGCAAGATATAATTCCTTGGTATCGAAAAAGACGATAGTGTCTCCCACAATGCTAGGGAGAGCCTTAGGGCTGACACCCAGAGTCCTGGTATAAAGGAAGATGGCATTGCCTCCTATGGATGTCATTGGGACGGTCATTTCTATGATAAGGTCAACTAGTCTGTAAACTGAAAATTGCGAAGGAAGGGTACGACTAGAAGCGGCCACCAGGATCTCTGAGTCGCATTCCACCAGGCAGCAAAATGCAGCAATTGGAAATGTGGCAATCTACTTTGGTGGGGGCAGCGAAGACGATCTGGAAGACGTATGCTTCACCGTCAAATAAGGGTCGATTCATCGCGTATATCTTCCCATGGAATGGCAGTGGATTGAAACTGTGTTCACACGCCCAGGTTGGCACTCTGCATTGCTTCTCCCCGGAGGTGACCGTGATGACTCCATCGGCGCTCACGCTGATGGAAGTAGCAAGGACGTTTCTTAGGTACCTCCACTTCCCTGCCTCCTCGTGCGCTCCAATAAGCGACCGGTCCACGTGACGTACGTCAGGAGGGTCGCCAGTGAAGGGGTGGAGGCGGCGGATGGCGGTGTCGTGGTCCCGCTGCAGCAGGAGGATGCCGTCGACGGAGTCCAGGACGCAGTGGTTCCTGAAGAGCGGGAGCCGGACGCGGACGAAGGCGACTGTGGAGCGGTTAAAGAAGCGGACGTACCCGTGCAGCTTGCCGTGGCCCGGGAAGAGGCCGTGATCCCCGGGCAGCATCATCCACCGCCGCGGGTGGAACCGCGGGTCGACGATGCCACGGCCGCGCGGGCAGGCGGTGCGGTGCTAGAACGCCAGTTGGTGCACACGGCGCGGAAGCGGACGTAGTCCAGCAGGTCGCTGGCCAGCACCCGCCATCCGATCAGGCCGATCAGGTCCTCGTGCAGAGACGACCACGGGGATGCGTCCAATTCCGTGATGACGGCGGCAGCAGCATTAGGGACCGTGCTTCGGCAGCTGCGCTTGCTGCTGCACTCGGTCATGGCCGATGGGCTGCTGCGCTTGCGCTTGCTTTCTAGGCGCTGACGATGACATGAAGCTCGATCTACCAAACAGCAGATCAGGCCCGGTTCACCAAACTAAGAGGAAACAAGATAGTTTGAACAGAAAAAACGTTTCGGTGATCACCAGGCAAAGACGACACGCCGGCAGGCTTCACGTCCGGTTGACGTGGAAGTGGATGTGAGTGGCAGCAATCCCAGACGAGGCGATGGATTGTGGGGATAGAGAGAAGTAGGAAAAGGGATGAGGAAGAAGGAGACAGTTCGGGTGATGGAAGAAAAATTCTCGGCAAAATTGGATATGCGTCAGTCTTAAACATGGCAATTTGGAACGTAATTTGGAAACATGCCACGCAAGTTTCGCATTGGTGATTTGGGTTGTATTTGGACGAGTAACGCGACTGTTTGTTTGAGCTGAAACAGGCTGGAGCTATAACAATCTAGTTGCAGGCCTAGCAAACTAGGAGGCTTCCTATCCACAGGCCAACCGAGTGGAAAGCTCCACATCGGTCGGCCCATGAAGCCAATACAGTTCGGTTTTTCATTCCCTTTTCTTTCCGTTTTCTTTTCCTATTCCAGGTAGAAATTGCGCTTGTGATTTATGTTCATGTTCTTTGTAGTTTTAGGCACTCAACAATTCAGAATAATGAATTCAATAATTATGAAGATCTAATTCAATACTTTTAAAAGCTATGATCAACATTTTCTAAGATCTAATTCAACATTATGTGAGATTTGTTCCAACATTTTGATTCAAAAGAATTAATTCAACAATTTTTTAAACATCATTCATATTTTTAAAATCTATGCTCCACAATTCTAAATATTTCAATATTTCTGGGATCTGTTTCAACATTTTTGTTCAAAATAATTAATTCAACGATTTTTTAAACTTCACTCAACAATTATGAATATTTAATTCAACATTTTTAAAAGTTATGCAACAATTTCTAAAACCTATTTTAACATGTTGTGTTATATGTTTCAATATTTTGCGAAACATGTTCCACATTTTGTATGTGGGTTGTTGCAACAATGTATTTGAATTGTTGAAATAGTACATTCAAATTGTTATTTTTCTAAAAAAAAAGTTCAATATATATTCCCCTCAAACTAGCCGTAGGCTCCCCGGGCCAAATACTGCCCATGCCAATGAAAACCTATAAACAAAGTTGTCACTCCACGGTGGGCTCTCGCGCAGTGGTTGTGACGGGGCATGGGAAGGCCTCGTGCTTCTCGCGTAGGCCTCCGTCTGAGCAGCCCATCTAAGTCTCTGTGCTTGAGCTATTAGAAATATTACTTTTTTGCAAAATGAAATATTATACTATTTTAATGGGGTTCAAAGAATGGATCTCAGTTATCTATTTCTTCTACGATTGATAAGAGAATTTTGGATTATTTTGCAAGAGAGTCATTATTTCTCAATTTTTTAAAATAAAATAATTTATGGACATGGAGTCTTGGTATTTTTGCATTTGCAAAATTATTTTTCGATAATTTTTATTTCTATTTATTAAATGTATTAGGCTGGGTGTCACTATATAATCGTTGTTAATTATAAGGGACTTTTCCATACTTTCATCCAAATTATTGTTAATATAAATATATAACCATATTGCTTTGTGCTTGAAACAAAGGCTTTATTTACTATTCGATACAATTTTTAAAATAATTCGCATACAAAAATCATTAATGTGTGAATTTATAGATATTTTCATTTTCCCATTAGTTTGAGGATTTTACCTTTTTCATCAAGGATTAATGTGAGGGATCCAGGAGGTGCCTACAACTGGTATGTACTAATTATGAATGCCACATGTATGGAGGTTTATTTTTCTTAAAGATCCAATGTGTAGTAACAATCGCCGTATTAGAGTATGCCTTAGGATTATCAAGAATTGTTTTATTGAAAAATGCAAAGTTTACTTCTTCAACATGTATAACATACTTTTAATAAATACAAAAACAAAATTACAAAATTATATTGGATTTTTTGTAATTTCTTTTTCCTAAAATGTAGTTCCTGTTGCCATAATTTTAGTTCCAGAATTTAATATACATTGAGTCATAATTTAAACCTTGAAAATATTTAGTTAGTATTTACCTGCGGTAGACTTTTATTAAATTTTTCGTATTAATTTTGCTATAACTTTTTATAAATTTTATTTTTTAATCCATAAAAAATGTGTGTGGAGACTTTTTAGCTAATACAACATTCTTAGGAAATTTAAATACAAAATTTTAAATTTTAAATTGAATCTATATATACCTATAGACCAAAATTTTAGATCGCAAATATGAGCTTACATGCATACATAAGTGTTTTAATCCATATTAAATTATAGTTATGAGTTCTACTTAACTCAAAGTAGTTTATTTCATTTACGCTAAAAGAAGTAGTTTATTTTAGAATATATGGTTTTTATTTAACTGATTTCTAAATTTATTTTTGGATTGGTACATATTAATAATTTGAACTTATATGTACATATACTTTGAAGATTTATTATTTATACCTCAACTTAAAATACATTTATTATTTTTGTAGGGGAACTTCAAAATTATTTAGATAGTAGTTGTACTCTATTATGCATTAATTGTATTTAAAAAGATGTTTACAATTCTAAGTGACCTTTCGTTCCCCCCTCTGTCAGGCTCTCTGAACAAGACAGTGTAAGTTCTTGGCCCTGTAGAGCTAGAAGATTTGAGCCGGCACTCGGGTTGGTTCTTCCTTCCAATTTCTATCAGGTTCTCGCAATTTGCTAAAGGCATTCAACAAATACGCATTGCCATTTCTCAAAAAATATCCATTACAAGCCTCAACATAGTAGGATAATTACATGACGACATGAATGTTAAAGAGAAAAAAAAAAGTAACCTTAGAACGCCTGAACTTCTGCCTAACAAGAATGGTCCTAATCTGTTACATATATTAGAAGGCTAATAATTGGAGCAATTCTAGTTACTATATCTATTATTCATGTGAGTCTCATGTATATATGTATATATACATGCATATGTGTATGTATATGTACACATACGTGTGAATATATATATATATATATATATATATATATATATATATATATATATATATATTCGTACTATTGTCGTCTACGTGTTAAAATTATGTGTATGCATGAAAGTATTATTTTTTTATAATTAAATGAATGTGTCAAATATTGATGATTTCACAAATAAATATTGAGATGCTTAAAATTGATGAATCTAAAAATTTTAGTTTTTTTTTATCATGCTCTGTGAAAAAAATAGGTGTAACGTAGACGTATCAATCTGCCTAATTTAGGTAACAGAAGATAAGCAGTTGCTACTAGTGCAGGCCCTCCACTTTCCCATCACCCCCAAATCTTGGTGATCTTGGGGGCCACGATGAACGGGTTGTTCCTCACGCTCTGCTCAAGGTCTGCCGCCTTGTAGTCGAAGCCGCAGGCGTGCTCATTCGAGTACTGGTGCAGCGAGCAGAACGTGCCACTGCAACGGCATGCAACTAGAGGAGCCCAACCTTCTTCTGTCACGCCGCACACCTGTTCGACGCCGCTTTCTCCGCCGGCATGGCTGCGGTGGCGAAAGCGAAAGCGAAATCATACGTCCTCGGCTGCTCCAGCGTATGCGGCACGAGGGCTTTGGATGGTAGCCAACGCTCGCCCTGCTAATTCCTAGGTGTGTTGACCGACGAGGCGCGCGTTTGGATTGACGCCAGGGCGCGCCCATGTGCCGGCGCTCCTTTGTAGTTCATTTTTACACCTACACGGGGCCAAAACGACTGCGGCGAATTCGATAGCCAATTATTTGGTGAACCTAGGAATATCAATAGAGACGGAGGTGGAGAGATTTCGTTTCTCGTAAACTTATATGGGGATAGAGACAGAAAGACGCTCCTTGTTCCTGTTACCTGTTATATCCCTAATATCACATATATATATACATATTTTTTTAATATATAAATGTACAAACATTACATTACGTTTAGTAAATAATAAATTACTTTTTTTTCTAACCTACGATATTTAATCAATCTTGTATTAATTACTCTTGTATGTATCAATAAATTATTTATTTATACAATGTACACATTGTTAATATATAAAAATAATCAAATATCATTCAATTTTATATTCTCATTGGAGACCCGATCCCCACAAAATTCCCCGCGGGGATGGGGATGGAAGAAATCTTTCCCCCGATAGCTAAATAAGGATGAGGATGGAGAAGCATTCCTCGGCGGGGATTGGCCCCGTTGCCATGGCTAGGTGAACCTAAGTTTTGGCATGGCCAGCGTGGGCATCATCTAAACAGGCCCTATACCTCAATGGGGGCGGCGTTGACGTGCACCTTGTAGCATGTGGAGCGGAGGTCCTTGGTCATCACACTCACAAAGAGCCCATAGCCATTCACGCACAGCAACGCATGACCACCGGAGGCCTCCAGCTTCTCCGCCATGGGTTGGATCGCTTTGCGAATCACAAGTGCATGCGACCTGGAAATGACTGCCTCGCCACTGGAGGTGTGTATTGGCGTGAGAGAAAGCGCATCCCTCTCGCGCCCCTTTTTACGGGACTGGACCGGCAGTGATTGGATGCCACGCGGGACTTGACTTCCAAGTCAGCGCCTGGCCACTCTAGGATAAAGCCCTGAGATGATGGTATCTCTTTCAGATGGAGGTAAGCATATCACGATAGCACAAGTATCCCTTACCATCCTCTAAGAGGGCGGTTAGATCCCACCCCTACCTTACCACCCGTACCCCCTTACCGTTCTCTCATAGGGCAGTTAGCGTCCCTACCGCACTCTAAAGGGGCGGTTAGCCCCCCACCATGCACCCTCCCCTTACCGCCCTCCTAAAGGGCGGTTAGCACCCCTACCGCTCTCTAAGGGAGCGGTTAGTCCAGTTTTGTAATAACAATAACAAAAATATCATAAATTATATAAGATAAAAATAACAAAATTCCTAGAAAATATTTAAGTGAAGATAGAATAAATACATGTAAGTGAAATGATAAAATCACACTGAATGTTAGATAGATGTGTACATGAGATGAGCATATAAAATTTAAATATTATTAATAGCATGTAGGCTACATCTAAGATACATACATGGCTTAGGTAATAGATTAAAAATGATACAATAACCTTGAATTCAACAAGTATGGTAATTAGTAGCATAAATATTATGAACGAAATGACCCTTGATGTTGTCTGTGCGTTATCTTCGGGCCATCCACTGGTAATCATATTATGAGGATTTTGGTCTACGTGGTGCTAGTGTATACGGAAAATAATTAAAGTTAGGATCCTAGTTATCTACCCCATCGTTAGAGAATTCACAACGCTGTGGAGTTATCTGAGGAGTAAGCACGAAGTCATCATCATCGGAACCAACCCATTCAGTTGTTGCGGAAGTGGTAGAAGCATGTCCTCTTGTGGTGGTTGTCGAACGACCACCTCTTTCACGGCGGCTCGAACCACCACCTCTTTCGCAATAGCGTGAAGGTCTTGAATGAGCATCTCTGTGTCTCCAGTTATGTCCGGGTAGGCAGCTGTCACCGAAGAACAAATGTAGTCCTAAAAAGTTCTCGATTGGTTTGTTCAGCAACTATTCATCATGAGGGAATACCTAGTATAAAAAAGAACATATGAAAATATAAACATATCTTAGAAGTGTAACCTAACAAATAACTGGGACATATAATAACGATGAACATACCTTAATGTGCTCCTCGTACTGCTGAGGGTGCATAAATATAGTGTGTGCTCGCTTGCTGAAACACTTTGCTATGTCGGCTAGTTCGTACACCTTGATATATCTCTAACGACACTCTAACAAGTGTGTCTTAAGGTCCATGGAAGTCATAGAGCTTACCGTTCGCCGTCATTCCTCTGTGGTGAAACAGGGACAGCGGGCCATGGTTTGCCATTTTGACAGCACTTTGTTCAAGTTCTCCTCCTTGAACACATCATCACCTTTTGCCTGGATCTCCCTCATAGTCTGTAGGGTTACCATTGAGAATTTGGATGTCCACGAGAAATATCTACTTGAGGAAGCAACCATGGTGTGGTATTAGTTATTAGATGCTAGTGCTGTTTCAGAAAACTACGATGTCATGACCTTCTCGTTGCCTTGGCCTCGCATTTTATATGCAGGGACCGATGGTGTTTGGACTAAGTGTAGGTATGTAATTTGAAGATAGTGCATACATTGCATGCCTTTGTGCACCGAGCGATCACTAGACTCTGAGTAGTCAGCATCATGCGGTCACATCGCTCTAAAAAAGTGACAGCGAGCAATTATGTCAATCTGAAATGCTGATAGCGAGAGGTCGCATCTCCCTAAAAAGGTGGCAGCGAGAGGTGACTTCACTCCGAGAAGCTGGTAGCGTGATGTCACATAGGATTAAAAAATGCATTAATGATATAGTAAGTAGTAACGTCTGAATATGTAATACATAGAAAGTATACATGTACAAATATGTAAGACTAGACGTGCCATATATACCCTTCGTCATATTACTGACGAAGGCACATCATCGGGGTGAGATAGGAATATGTGAGGTAAAAAGGGTTTGTAGAATAATGGCAGGTGATAATTCATTCGAGTACGGTTACATAACACAGTTACACTGCCATACGACACACACATCTGCCACCCCTATGATCCTTATCCCAACTCAAGACAGTGAACATATGCTCCGCAGTTCCCTCCTGATTTGTGCGGTGCATATGTGCCTTCTTTGTGGTATTCTCCATATACTCACATAGCATCGATCCATAGAGCATATGGTTATCTACCATTGCCTTTGAGACAGCTATGTAGCGATCAATGAAATATCTACAAGTTCCATGATGAATATCTTCAACAATTCCAACAAGAGTGAGAGACCTCATACCCCACATAACCCAGTTATAGATCTCAGTAAGATTAGTTGTCATTATACCATACCTTGCCCCTCCAGTGTTGTACATCAGGGCATATTTCTCTCTTGGCTCATTTTGTATCCACTACAAGAAGTTACTAACAGATGATCCTAGCCTCCTCACTATATGGGGAGTATCTTTTAGGATGGGTCCAAGATCAACCAGCTCCTCTCCGGTGTCTGCTACCTCGGCTAATTATTTCATGGTTAGTTCGTCTAGCCTTGCTTATAGTGCGTTAAACTTTTTCTGCTGGTTTTGGCTATACAATTTCTTGAAAAGATTCATCAAGTTCTTGTTTTTGAACTGTATGTAAAAGTTTGCACCCATATGTCTCATGCACCACCTGCCCTTCAAGTCAGGCCATTTTTCTATTACACATCATTGAACACAGTCGTATTGCATATCCAGCAAAGCCTGCAACAGCCCTGCATGTCTATCATGAATCAAACATATATCAAGCATCCAGAACAATAGCATACTTTACCCACTCAAAGAACCAATACCATCTATCCCCATTCTCGCTCTCCTTAAAGACAAACCCCAGTGGCATCACTTGTTTGTTCCCATCTATCTCAATTGAAGACAATATCTGTCATTTATACTTCCCAGTGAGGAATATCCCGTCCAAGCAAATGATGGGTCGACAGAGCCTAAATGCATTTATGGTTGCGACAAATGTAAAGAAAGCATGCTGCAATACTCACTTTTCAGGCTTTTCACTCGAGGGGTAATGCTTGATGTCAAAGTAACTTATAGGGTTTCTTGCACATATTGTGGCTAGTTGACGTGGTAAGTTATCATATGATGCTTCGTATGACCCAAACCTCATCTCACTAGCCTTCTGTTTCGTCCTCCATGCCTTCGCATAGTTTATTGTGTACTGGAATCTTTCCTCAATAGTACGAATTATTGATCGTGGCTCATACTTTAGGCTATCCACAATCTCTCCGTATATAACACTGGCACTAAAAGCATATGACAGGTTGTGGGAGAACTCTATTTCCTCAATATGATAGTTATACTCCCTAACTATTGAGCACTCTCAGTGGTCAACCCACTTTTCCCTAAATGCATGGACCCGCCATGGACAATTAGGCACCAAACATTTGACGTCATACTCCCTTTTGTTTTACTTCACAACCTTGAACTGTCTCTGAAGAGACAGCGATCAGTATTTCACTACATCAATAATAACCTCCTTATTAGGGTACATAGCACCTTGGGAGACCTCATTCTCATGATATTCCCACGGTGTCCAATGTCCCTCACTGACCACTAGCTTTAAAAATTCTTGATTCCTCGACTCTGCATGAACAGGAGCACTTTTCTCCTCGTCGGATGAATCTCCATCGGTAATGACTTCCTTGAGCTCTTGATCCTCTCTCTCCATCTCGTAAATTATGCTAGAGATGTGCTCCCCATCATCGGCTACACCCCTCGGTTGCATCTCCTACGCATCCCCAACGTCCATCTCGTCCCCCACAGTTATCGGGTCTGCTTCATCCACCACTGTCTGACTTGTTCCTGTTATTGTTTCCCCAATGTTTATCTTTGTTAGATCCTTTTGGTACACTTTAACTAGCAGCACAAGAGGGAGATCATGTTCACATGCTATATCTATGTCCTGCCTCCAAATAGATGTCACATTAATCGGGACAAGCCCCCCAAAATACCCCTGAGTAGCACGGCTTAGCACAGCTCTCAGCTTAAGCTCATGTTGCTAGAGATCCAGTTGAAAATGGTGCATCAGCCACTTGCACACACCCACTAGGGTCCTCTCATTGGCTCTACTAAGTCCTTTGATGACATGCTGAAATCCAGAGAGATCTACACCGCTAGGACTGTAACCAATCTGGCATTCATCATAGTATATCTGAAAATATAGCTTATCGTGCATACTTGAAAACATCCAAAAATATGTCCAACGTTAATACCAGAAAACTATACTTCTGATTATTGAAACTCTGACAAAATTACCGAAACCGATGGTCACCTAACAATACATTTAGTTCATTAGAATCAATATTGCTCCTAAGCAAACTAAACAATTTAAACTAATTAAGCCCACATCTACTTAATTAAATTTCTAATTATCTATAATTATTACCTACATCATTATTTTGTAAAATCTAGATAATCAAAACTACCGTACTCTAAATACAACTATACATATGATGGATATCCTACCATATTGAACTAGATCTTTACAATATACTACAAAGGACAGAAAAGCCTTATTTTCTAATTACCTTGTTAAACCCTAGGTCTCATATAATGTAAGTATGTAACTACTGCTATGTCGCTCAACTCAAGACATAGTGGTATTTTAATTATTAATAAAAACATAAGTCTAGAAAAATTACCAAAAATCGATATCTAAAATCCGCATACCAAAAATAGTAGAGCTTCATGGCACTGCCTCCCTCTCCTCTCCTTCCCCTCTCTTCTTCCCTCTCCTCTCCTCCCCCTCTCTTTCCTTTTTCATGAATTAAAATGGCTATTTTGGCTGAATTTTAGCCTTTTATAGCGTGGGGGGTGGGGGCACGAGGGGACTAGCCGCCCCTTAAGAGGATGGCAAAGGGCCAAACCGCCCTCTGAGAGGGCAGTAAGGGGCGGTGCGTCTAGGGGTGGAGCCTACACGCCCTCTCAGAGAGCGGTAAGGCAGGGGTGGGGTCTAACCGCCCTCTAGATACCCATGTCACCGTGACATACTTACTGCTCTCTGAAAGAATTGTAACTCTTCAGAGGATGATAGGCGTCTATTTCTATAATTCTTTTCATCTGAAGTCTATTTATTAAAATATTAATATTAGAAAATGTAAATGAGTCTGTGTGCGTGGAGTGATAGCAATTGTGTAGTCTCGGTTTGGATCACAGGCCATGCGCTCCTCGACATGGTGGGTTGTGATAGGCTTCGTGTAGGGTCTGAGGCTGTGTTGTGCGGGCATATGGCGAACTATTTCAGATAAGAATCTTGCATGTAATTTTTTATTTTGGATTTTGCAAATATATATCTTCATTTTGAAAAATTACAAATCTATACTTCTATCGTTCTTCCAACAGGCAATAAGAACCTATTGCCTATTGGGTGATAGGTCCAGCCAACATGGACAAGGCTCGTTACCTGGGCGACAGATACTTGTTGCCCATTAAACAGGTGACAGGTGATAGCTCATATTTATGAACTACAGAGATTGCATAATTTCTAAGTAATCGAAGGTTCAACATACTATACTAACAGGAAAAAAAAATGATCATGAAACTCCTAGATCATAAAAACTTTCTATTAGATGTTTATTTTTTCTCTAACTATATCGAAACAATTTATAAGCTGTTTGGTTTGTTCTTTTTATGCTGTGATCCGATCACGGTGGGAAACGATCCCGTTAGTTCCAGTTTGGTTTGGGTGCCCTGCAATCCGATACCATATAAATGGATTACAATCTAAGTACAACTTGGATTACACTCTCCAACGAGTGGATTCAGATCCCATTACCGTGATATCAGCAACCTCTAAACACGTGATTTGTCTCCCTATCCTCTCTCTCCAAAGCTATGGTGGCAGCGTGGAGAGGGGAGGATGCGGCACGGAGGTGGCATTCGATTCGGCGAGGGCAAGGAGGTGTGGCCTAACGCACACGCCCGGCTGTCAACGAGGCAAGGAGGCAGTAGTCCGCGCTGCTGTGTGGCGGCTTGATTCGACGAGCGTGCATCGACTTGGTTCAACAAGCACGCGATGGCTGACTCGATGTGGGACGGTGAACACACGCAGCTGACCGTGGCCGAACCGCCAGAGCTTTCCAGATTTGGTACCATCCTCCATCTCCTTGCCAGAGTGCAGTGTTCCAGATGTGACGGTGTCTTCCACGACCTCATGTTGGTGACTCTGCTTCTTTGCAACAGCCTGGTATAGTAGCTTCGCGTGTTGCTGCTGCCGCAGCTGTCAATGGTCTTCGCCCATACAAGGTCTGGACGGCGGCCGAAGCACATCGTTTTTCATCTTCACCCCGCTCTCTTCGTTAATCGAGATACTGGTGGTACTAAGCAAGTCGCAGCGCTGCAGCACGGTGAGATTTAACCAAATGCTATATTGGCATCCCATACCATTCTTAAATGGAACCAAACAAATCAGGTGATCATGTACTGCACCTCCAAAACCCCTGTATTGCAATTACGTTTACGTTTGCATTAACAAACCTTCAACCAAATACCATCTTAGTTCCTATGCCTCTTTTGAAACACAAGTTCCCGGCCGTTCCTCCCCTCTAGAAACCAGAGTGTCGTAGTCGTAGCTTTTATGTCCTCAATTAGAACACGGGGATTTTTCCTAATTCCTACGATAATCGAACGGTTTCTCGGGAAATTCTCCAAACGGGGCTTTCTAAAAAAAGATTCTGAACAACATTCTAGTTTTCCCTTGATACTGACTTAGTATATATCCGAGAATTCAACTTTCAAATGGTATTTATACACTGCAAGTCTTCAACTGGTCTTATTGATCTGCCGGTCAAATTAAAACGCCAGAAAATCACTGAAGATAAACGTCGCTTCTGCTTTCATCATCCATCCACCACCAGACTGAACCCAGTGCAAGAAACTTGCAGGAGACATGGATTGTGAGGGCTCCGAATGAACGGATGGACTTCGCCGAGTCAGATAGACGACGCCTTTATAAAGGAACCAAACACAACATGCCCACATGCACTGAATCGCATGGTTAGAAAGTTGACAATTTTCCACTGTTGGCGTCTATTCTACCTAAACAACCATGAGGTGACGTGAAAGGAGAAAGGGCTTATTGATTCATCTTTCTTTTTGGAGGGAAGAGATAAAGTATTTCTGTTAAGTTGTTGCATTTTCAGTGATCAGCCTTGATAAAATTAGAACTGCTGAGTCTTAAAAAAGAGCTCGTATTAGGGGCTATTTGGATATATATATATATATATATATGAGACTATACCAAAATCAATAGGTACCCTAGAAATTAGTGTAGCAATTACCTCAACATGCGCATTTCCCCCCAACAATCTTCCCTAACAATATCTAGCAATATCTAGGACGTTTCGCAAAACAAGAAAAAACGATGTCTAGGACGAACTTTCTTCTTTGCCCGAAGAATGAGAAAGACGTCTAAATCAGTACTGAAGATGCGAAAAGAACTCGACCGTTGGTAACAGGTGTGTACACATAGTCTAGCACCTCCCATCAGCTAAGCTAGTGCTAATTTGTTTGCTCCAACAATCTGTCGACTAGCTTTCATCTCCAACCATATTTCATTTATTTCGTTCTTTTTCTGATTCTCTTCCCTGTTCTCATTCCTTTTATTTTCTCTCAT
The DNA here is from genome assembly GCF_958298935.1 of Phragmites australis. Taxonomy (NCBI): domain Eukaryota; kingdom Viridiplantae; phylum Streptophyta; class Magnoliopsida; order Poales; family Poaceae; genus Phragmites; species Phragmites australis. Next base: position 24,068,284 of record NC_084936.1, on the reverse strand, counting down.
CTCCAACAGCTTTCCCTCGAGGAGAATCGTTAAGGGAAAGAAGAGAGAATTCCGTCCTGGAGGGAATGACCCTGGAAATCCCGTCGTGACGGGAATCGTGAAGGAGAAACCGTTGAAACGCTGAAGGGAACGAAAATCCCGTCATGAAGAGATTTTGGTTTCTGAAGGAAAACCGTTAGAAATAGTATTACAATGGCAATAAGCAGATGCAACCACTAGCTATCCAATTGTGGCTGCTCTGCATTAAGAAAACCTGAAGATTGCTAACCATGTGCAACAACACAGCATTACAGCAACCTGGCACAACAGCGACGGCTTTGAATAACGCAAGGAGAGAGAGAGAGAGAGACCAGCAAGCCGATAATAAAGGGGATGGAGTCCACAGCAGCAGTAGCTTCTCGTACAAGAGAACAATATGGAATGGAAATGGAGGGGCTCGAGCTCGATCAGTTCAGGGAAGCGACGTTTCAACGGAAAGCCGTATGCCAGATGCCACGAGTGATGGCCGGCGCTCTCCCGGTGCTTATCCCCACTTGACATGTCGCCCTCCAGAGCTTACTTTAGCTTGTACTGCTATTCACAGTGACGGGACCTGATCCTACGGGTTTGCTTGTTATGTACTCTCTCCAATTATAAATACATAATAATTTAGCTTTAAAAATACATATTATTTTTAATAAAATATGGTCTTCAATGTAGAGTTTTATTAGAATATATTTATAAAATTTATTGGATTTGTAAAATTATAAAAGTATTTTAAAGATAAATCAATACGTATAATTTTAAGATTTTCAAAGCTATTGTTAGTCAAATTTATAAAAAAATGATTATATTTTAAAACGATATGTATTTATGATCGAATGAAGTAGATTGTAACATCGTATGTTGGATGTGTTGAAGTACAAAACTTTTCCAAATAGATTAGCTAACCAAAGACCAAGGTGATGCCGCCCAATATGATATGGAGGAGTTTTGTATGTTGCAAACGATCATCGCAGCTACTGTGCAGAGTTTGTAACTTGGATACCTGGAGTGGTTCTTTTCATGCAGCATATGAAGATTGGAGTTGACAATCGGCAGCATCTGCATCTCGGTGCGCGCATCTTTTTGCGGGAAGCAGAAGTGCAGAACAGAGTTTGCCATGCGCGCAACCAACAATTGCAGGGCAGGTTGAGATGGTCCAAACAGTTTTGTGAACCTTGCTCCAGGTCGAGTGTGCCTGTTCTTCAGGCAGCACTTGGTTATGCTGAACTTTTCATTTAGGTCAGGCAAAAATTTCAGGTTTCAAATTATGCAAGGAATTTGAGATCCATGATACTGAACATTTCACATGTCAAACCATAGTCTGCATTTGGTACCCAGTTTAGCATTTCGCTACAAAAGGAACCTCGACAAGAGCAAGCAGCCAAGTGAACGAACGAATTATTGAGACTTCTGACATATCGCTATCAGAGCACGTCCAAAGCAGATGGCTTCTTACGTAGGGCAATAGAACGATTGGTTTTGATACCATATAGGAGTAGATTATTCAACCCTGCACTTGATTCCCTGACGCAAAGAAGTTTGTAGCTGTGACTGGACCCAATGTACAGCAAAGCATTTGGTACGTCGATAATTGCAGAATTCATTTATCATGCTCCCCGTGCAAGAACTTGAGAAACACGTGGACCGAAAGATATAATTTGCATTGAGATCTTGAAAAGGGTGGGGGGAAAGATGCAGTGAGCCCAGATGCAGATGCAGGGGACGGATCAATAGATGAGAACCAGTAAGATATAGCAGCAAGGTGGCTTCATGTTGCAGTGCCAGACGAGATTGGAGTCACCTATGTGCATCCTCCAAGTACCATTATAAATGGAGGATCACAGCACATGGCGCCAAAAGCTCAAACCGTCAAGATTTCCATTGGGGCACTGATACGAGGAAGATGGCACAGGTACACGTACAATGCACACACACACTTTATAGGCGTAGCGGAAGATAGAAAGACACTGAAAGATCACCACCTCCATTGATACACATGGAACTATCTACACCTCAAAGCCTGCAAGGAGGAAGAGGATCAACCAAGTTGTCCAGTTGCTCTCGCAACCTGAAGCAATGCAAGCCTCTTCGTGGAAACAGCAGCAGCTCGGCCTTTGGTGGCTGCCGATCATATGATCTCTCCAACACGGAGCAGCGGTTGTGCTGCTCCGGTCGCGAACCTTGGCAATCAGTTATTGCCCTTCTTCTCTACTCTAATGTACAATTTACAAGTGAAGGACACAATTCTTGAACACACTTCACACATCGATGAAACACAACTTGCCTTCTATTCTGTTCTGCACCGCCTTGATCGCAGCGACTCTAGCAGCTGTGGCCGCTCTGTTTGCAGCCATGACAGCCTTGTTCACTTGATCATCTACTCTCGGGAGATGAAAGGCGCCATCTGCAGCCCTTTGAGCAGCCTAATTGCACAATGGAACAATTAGAATTCCTGAAGCAAAGAGGCATATCAATTATCAGTGTGTACATGTGGATTGTGGTATACCTGTAGGGCACGCTGAACAGCTGGGTCAGACACAGGCAAGGAGTTCTTCAGAATCCCAGAATCCCACTCCCCGCATCGCTCATCGCCGTTTCGAAATGCGTACATCCCAAACCCCTGCTTCTTCCCTTCGTGCCAAGAGCCATCGTAACAATGGCCATTGGCGAAGCTGTACACACCGAAACCATGGATCTTGTCTGCAAAGTAATCCCCAGTGTACCGATCACCATTCCTGCAATGGATTTTGCTAGAACTAGAATTAGCAATAGAATAGTACTCACAATTCAACAATGTAATATCCTCAAGAAAAAAACAAATCAACAATGCAATGGCATGTTGTTGCGCACCAAACGAAGAGATCTTTGCAATGTAATGGTGTTTACCTAAAATGGTAGCAGCCGAGGCCGTGCTTGACGCCGCCATTGAACTCGCCGGCGTACGAGCTGCCGTCGGAGCAGGTCTGGACGCCGAGGCCGTGGCTATGGCCGCCGGCCCACTCACCGGCGTAGCAGTCACCGCTGTGGAAGCTGTAGACGCCGTGGCCGTGGCGGAGGCCCTGCCTGTACTGGCCGCGGTACCGGCTGCCGCGCACCCAACTCTCGACGCCGTAGCCGTCGTACTTGCCGTCCACCCAGTGGCCCTCGTACTTGCCCTTCCCGAAGAAGTTGTACACGCCGCTGCCGCTGCACCGGCCCCCGTGGAACTCCCCCTCGTAGCAGTCCCTGTTGCTGTAAAACTCCACGCCCTCCCGCACCGCGCGCCCGTCCGCCTCCTCCTTCCCCTTCTTCCGCTGCTCCTCGCCATCGCTCTCCCCGATGAACCACTGCACGGAGGCCGAGAACGCGGGCGCGCGCCGGACGCGGCGGAGCCGCGCGACGGCTGCCGCGGCGAGGAGCGCGGCCCCGGCCGCGGCCGCCAGGAGGGCGAGGTGGTGGCCGCCCCGGCGCAGGAGCACTGCGAACGTGAGGAGCAGGAGGACGACGACGAGGAGCAGCACGGACTGGGCCGGGCCGGGCCGGAACCTGTGGTGGGCCCGGCGGAGCAGGGCCCGGGGCTTGGCCAGCGGCACCTGCGCCTTCTTGTCGTCGGGCTCCGGGTCGTCGAGCGCGTGGAAGGACGCGGTCCGCACGGTTGGCGAACGGAGCAGCGACGACGGCGTCCGCGTCAGCTTACCCGACCCGCCGCCGCCGTGCCCGTCCATTCCTCCTCGCCGTCTCGCCCCCGCCGCCTAAGCTCTCCTCCTGCTTCCGTCAATCCGCCCTTTGTTGTTTCGTGCCAAGCTGTCTCTGTTGCCTCCTCAGATCGATGCAGAGGGAGTGGTTGAGAAGCGGGGAAGAGGAAGAAGAGGGGAAAGGGGCGGAGAGGGGTCCCATATAACCACCGAGCGGCGGTGTGTAGCTTCGTTCGCGGGCTAACTCACCGTATGTTCAGTCTAACTCTGTACAAACATGTCCTTGCCAGACTGTAGCGATCATGTTCAGGATATGGATATGATTTTATTGATTGTTAATAATATAAGTGTACGAGAGTAATATATTTGTTAAGTATATATTTTAGTAGATCTTATGGACGTAATATACGAAGAAATCATTAAAATCAGAACGAAGATCGATCAAATTGAAGAAATCCTGAAAAAAGTGTACACGTCGGAAAGACCGATGCAGAGGAGATTATACACGCTAATGCAACTGTACTGCTGGAAGATCCGGCGCATAAAGTCAGTACACACCGAAGTGTTTTTGACAATAAGGAGAAAAGTTGAATCACATCGGATGGTCCGGTGATATAAAGTTGAATACACTGTAGTATTTCTTACAGAGAATGTTACAATTATTGAAGAGTAAAGATCAACACGCTGGATGGTCCGTCGCACTGATGATATACACGTCAGAGTATTTTGTGCAGAGAAGAAAGTTGCTCGATTGGCAGAAGCGGTGTACACGCCGGATGGTCCGGCGACAGAGCTCGTGAACACGCCAGAACATCCGGTGTTCATAGAAAGTTTGAGTGGGGTTCTAACGGCTAGTTTTTTAGATGATATACACGTTGGATGGTCCAATGAGTACAATGTTGTTTACACTGAATCATTTGGTATATAAAGTAAAGTTGAGCTGTTGGGACAACAGATAATCCGTGAGGTTGAGGCTATAAATACCTTTTCACTCAGTTATTTGAAGTTGCTAGAGTTCAGAGAAGCTCATATACACTTGAGAAGATATACAAGCTACTAAAGTACTTAAAATGATCATCACATGAAATTAAGCATATGATTAGAGAGTGATTAGTACTAATAGGCCTAGAGAGTGTTGTTGCTAGGTGTTGCAGTCTAGAGAGTGTATTAAGGAGTGATCATATACTGTACCAAGTGGTACACTGACATCTTAAAGTCTTGGTGACTCACTAGCACCTTGGGGCTTGATGGGTCAAGCTTGTTGACCCTCTAACTTGGTATTGAGCAGTGGTAAGACTCTTATACGAGAACGCAAAGACCCTTGTCTTGTTGGCTCAAGCTCCGAACTAAAGACGACAACAAGTGACCAGAAGAGAGACTTATGGTGAGATCTTGTTTTGGTGACTTAGTGGCTCAACCTACTTGAGGTCTATGTGGCTCAAGGGTCATGATCGGGTAACGCCTGTGAGCTATAGTCTAGATGGCTGCTCCAACATGGACTAGAGTGACGTTTATGCCATCGATACCATATGATAAAAATCTCCTGTAACGAGTTTGTTTTGTCTACCATCTTTATGTTTCTGTATTTATTTCTTGCAAGCTATCCTTACATGTTTACTTTCATAGAATAGTTTTTTTTTGTTTGACTATAGGTTGCAAACATTTGAACAGTTGACTAGACACACTAGATGAACCTAGAGCATATTTAGATAGAAATTGATATAGATTTATATTGTGAAGTTTTTGAAGCCGATTAATTTTAAGTGTTCTAATTCACTCTTTCTCTTAGGACATCACTAATTCCTACACACTCGTATAATTTTAGAGATGAGTATGTTTGTTTGCATGTATTTATTGTTCTAGTCTAACTTAATAGATGTATATATATATTTTTAGCCTAATTCGGGAGTAAAGCTTGTTTTGCATCTTAGCCAGACGGATACAAAATATTATATCTGCTTATGCAGGCGGGTATACTTATCAGTGTCATAAACTCATCTTCATACTAGAAATCAATCACGATCTCAACTGTTACATCCACTTATACGATCTCAGATTTAATAAAAAAACTCAATTCAATTTATTTAGACATATATATAAATAATTAAATAATAATTTTTTAATAAATATAACTTTACTTAAACTAAGTCCTCTTAACCAAATTACATGATGCAGCTTTAAGAAACCACGTCCCAAAAACAAACACACTCTGTATGTCCTCTCACGTGACGTCTCACCCCAACTAGCGATGATTCCAACTGCGACTTGTCTAGGCGCAGCACACGGCTCAGGCTATGTATAGATCATGCAAAACGATCTGCTCTGCAGAATCTCTTGGCTTGTCAGTCATGTCGCTACAGACGATCGGAGAGAGAAGATAACACGGCACATGGAAAAGGGCCTCCCTGTATGCGCCAGGAGGCATGTGCATAGAAGGTTTCCCTGCGTTTCCTCTGTTTCGCATCTTGTCGGTGTGGGCAGAAAAAGTAGGTTGCAAACGATTCCACCCTACGCTACTACATTGCCCTACACCGTTTGGCAGTACCCAGTACCCAATTTGTTGGACAAGGGGATCGGAGCATCTTAAATGCACAGGATAATTTTGAATGAGATGATGTAAATAACATATTTGCTTTGATGTATGAAATATGGTAGTGTTTGATTGAATTTACGTGGCACATGTATGAATGTGTTTAGTTGCTAAAAATATAAGCACTATATCTATTTATAAATTAATTTCTTTATAATATGATAATTTTATAATTATGATTATCAACAAATTATTCTAATTACTACTAATATTTACTAATTATAATTAATTATAACTTAACATATTACTATTTATTGTTAATTACCTATAGTAATATTTAATTATGTCTAATAACATATAACTAGCCGTTGGCCCGTGCAAATTGCGCGGCTAACAATCTTGTTTACAGTTAATTTGTTTTTTCTCCTAAATATCTTCTAATTCAGTTTAATCCATAAATTTATTTTTCCTAAGTGATCTTCTATAATATAAAAGAATAAATTTATTTTAATTACTTATTGCATATCTTATGAATCAGGATGCATATGCAACCTAAGTGCTAAAATTAGTTTAAAGAGGTGCAAAGTATAACATCTAACCCTATGCACCAAACAACTCAGGTCCTCAATGGCTTAACACAAAACTTGGCACATTGATATGCATGTGAATGTATATACAAGGTATATGTAGATTCTTATATTCTAGACATGCCTTGAGCTTTTTGGTGCATATAATTCAAATACATGTAAGCTAGATGTTCTACATTCATAAGCTCATGTGTTCTAGTGGACCTAAATGTTCCATGCTCGCATGTTGAGCTTCCTCCAGAGTAAATCGCACATGCATATTTTTTTCTTGTTATCTCCAAATCATAGATTATTAAAAAACTGTGAAGTAAGCCATTTCATCTAAAGACCCTCTCTTGATCTCTAACTGAATTTAGTCAACAACTGATTGAACATATTGACATAAACTAATATGGTGCCGAAGCTTGTACAACAGTTGAGACAACCGATCACTATGATAATCTCAATATCATCTGCATACAATCGTAATTAGAGAACCATTACAATTTGTTCTTTAGCAATGGCCCACCTAATAGATACACCACAATTTTATAATTTGTACATCCAATTAGTCCTACTTGGAGTCAATTTTCTTTTTTTTTTCTCCAACCGGCCTCATGTCAAGTCAATTTTTGTTTTCTCTCTCCCCCCGCCCTACCTAAAACGGCTTCGTTTTCTTAATCAAGCACATCGATCTCTTCCTCCCTCCGTCCTCTAACTCGTCCAATCCTTCACTGGTAGGGTTGGATTTCTCGGCCTTCGACCACAAATCAGAGCCCTCAAGCTTCCCGGACCCTCCTCCTTCGCAGTGGCCATGGTGTCCTCTCTGCAGACGGGCTGCTATTATTCACAGGCGGCGCGGTGGTTGCTTCCAGATTCTACCATGATGAGAGAAAAGGAGGCTAAGCGGTCGTCGCCGAGCTCTCGATCTGTATGGATACAATGGCCCCACATGCCGCGTTACGTGGCGACGACTCTTGTACAACGGGGACAAAGCTGTCGATGCCGTATCGATTGCTGCAGTATAGCTTGCCGCTTTGTCAATCGATGATATGTTTTCTCCCTCCTCTTCCTCTGTTGTCCACAACAAAAACGATACCTACTTGAAGCCTTGAACCATTGAATGGATTGGTTCCATCGAGGTTGTATGTGGCTGGAGCACACCACTGCTCAATCCACTTCGAAGCCCGCCATGGCAACATGCCAGCTGCCGCGTGCCGCCTCTCAATCCGCATCGATCGGAGCTCGCCGGGGCATAGCTCGCCGAGGCCGTATGTGGTAGGTTCCACCACCGCTTATGGATCCATGTTAAAGATCACCTTTGTGTTATGCCATGGCTTCGACACACGAGTAGCTCTCGTTCAAATGAACTACGTTGTTTTTTCGTATGTTTTTCTAGAGAGTTTATACGTATATATAACTCCAACCAAATATGCCCATTTAGAGTTGTAATCATCCTGGATTATAACCTTATAATTTGGATCCATTAAGTATATTAGATATAACCACTATGATTATGATCTATAACAATCAACGATGTGTATTATGGTCAATTAGCAAGGTGGTCCATGCTAATAGCGTGGCTAGCCTCGCTGCAATATTTTATCACGATAATATTTAAGTAATTATATTTTACATAGACTTTTTATTTAGATATTTGATTTTTATAATATTTTCTAAGATTATATTTGATATGGATACTTCTTTTTCTATTCTAACCTCAATTTCAATAATTGTTTATTTTATTTTACTGGACTCTTTATTTAGATATTTTTCTTCCCTAACCGTATGGAAATCCAAATGATGTATTCAAATTATGAAATAGATCTTTTTCGTAGTTTTTAATTTTAGCAGGAATTTTTATGTTTTTTTACTTTGTATTCTTTTTAAAAGATCATGTGTTTTAAATGCATAGAACTTTGTTTGATTTTTTGAGAAAGATATGTTCTTTGATAAATTCCTAATCTTTAGTGAGGTCTGTTTTGTGATGACTTTTTTCCTTCAGAAAACTACGTATTTAGTGAGGTCTGTTTCTAATTCCGCTATCTTTCACGTGGGGCCAAATTGCAACAGAAAGAGCAGTATAGACTCTGTTTTCTGTTGTTGTTTGAGAGTGGAGCAGATAATAAAAGATGAAAAAGAAGAGGTGGCATGTGCAGACACATGAGTTGGGTGGACTCCGCTCACCACCTAGTTGGCTGAGGTGGAGTGACTATGCTGCAGGCTGGAACGGAAGAGGAATTTCTTTCACGCTAGAAGTATATTTTATGGGAGCTTTCTATAAAAGATTTTTACGATTCGACGGTTGAATTGAAGAGGAGAGAAAACACGTGTCATAAAAAAAGAAGTTCTTTTGTATAACCTAATCTTTGCTTCCCACGCTTTTCCTCGCGGTTAGTGGGTCCCGCATGTTATAGATCAGGCTAGGGAACAAATCTCACCAAATATGTAGTTTCCTGCAAAATTCATCACAAGACGTGTAATTCCTTACAATGTCCCTTAAGTTTATGTTTCTCGGTGTATTTAGATAAATTCTATAGTTTTGTGAAATTTACTTCACATAAATGTTTTTCTTTATAATTCGTGCTTGCATGTTAGAATTAGGATATATTTGATTCACGTCTAAATTTGTGACATCTAAGATTAGTTAAGTATGACTAACAAATTCTTACACATAAGTACAGTAAAGTTAGTAAAAAAAATTAAGAGTGTGTTTGGTTCACGTCTAAGTTTGTTGTATTTAAAGTTGATCAAATGTGACTAATAAATTCTTAGTTATACGTGTGACAAAGTTAATTAAAAATAAAATGTATGATGTGTGAGCCAGAGAGCTAAAAATGTGTAACTTGTCATTATAACAGTTATAATGGTTAATCAAACAATTATCTAAAAATATATAGTGTAACTAACCGTATGTGCGGAAAAGATAGACACGAACCAAACATGTCGTGAGTGTATATCGTGTAGGCCAAACGCTAACAAAATATAGTTTATCACAACTTTGACTATCAATTAAATAATTATTTAAAAATTTATAACGTGATTAACTTTGAACGTAACTTAAACACGAACTAAACTTACCCTTAGACTTCGTATGCTAGGGCCCAAGAACTTGCCCGGTTCGAAAAGAAATAGAGAGCAAAAATCAAGCCCATCTAGACCTAACCCAAATCTAGGCGCAGGTGTGATCGTTTCTGCGTTTGCCCACGTAGAAAACAAATCTAGCTCGGCTCTTGGCAGGAAAAGCTTGCGCTCCCGCCTCTATAGCCACCAATCCAACGGGACCGTATCCTCGGCCTCTCGCAGTGTTATTAAGGCAAAGTTTGCCTTACCAAATCTAGACACGCCACGGAAACACAGCACATTTCAAATCGTGCGACCTGCTACTATTGAGTTCAGGTGAATGAGATCTGCTACTACTGAGTCCAGTCAAGGCCAAAATATTCGGCTAAGACATTCTTAAGAACTGAACAAAAAATTGAACTAGACATTCTGATTCAAAAGGGAAAAATGTACAAACCCCCCATAAGTCACTCTATTTTTGAGATTCCCCTCCATAAGCCATTTTGTTGCAAACCCCCCAACAGTAATTTAGATTTGCAACCCCCAGCAATTGTTTAATCCAGAAAATAGGTTTTCTTTAATATAAAAAATATGTAAATTCTTTAATAATATAGATAAAGGTTTTAAAAATGATTCCTTTGGTGAAATAAATAAAATAAAATGTTTTTAATTCTATTAATCTTATATATATGTTTTTCAATGATAAAATAAATGTTTTAATTATGTCCCTTAGAGGAATAAGGATATAATTTTATTTATTATTTGTGTTCACAAATAACGACAAATCAATGGAGATTGATGCTAAATCTTGCCGAACTCTCTGCATCTACGGAAGAGAGGCCGAGCGCTGGAATGCGGCCAAGTGCCATGCTAATGGGTAGGCCGGCCGGAAAAATTAGAGAAGATTCCCTTTATACCATTGCAACTTATACGTTTGCCTTATGTGTTATCTAAAATTAAAAACATAGAAAACCTAGAAAAATTAAAAATTCCCTTTATTTTCTAATTATTTACCATTTTTCCATAATTAAAAATATAGAAAACCTATTAAAACATTATTCTAGATTTTCTAAATTTTTCTCATAATTAAAACATTTATTTTATCATTGAAAAACATATATATATAAGATTAATAGAATTAAAACCATTTCATTTTATTTATTTCACCAAAGGAATCTTTTTAAAACCTTTATCTAAATTATTAAAGAATTTACATATTTTTTATATTAAAGAAAACCTATTTTCTGGATTAAACAATTGCTGGGGGTTTTTGCAAATCTAAATTACTGTTGGGGGGTTTTTGCAACAAAATGGTTTATGGGGGGAATCTAAAAAATGGAGTGACTTATGGGGGGTGTTGTGCATTTTTCCCGATTGAAAAAGACATTCTTCAGAACTGAACATGGCCAAGCCTACCTGACACAAGCGTAGCGTGACACGACTGCGTATTCATTACCCATATTAAAAAGATTATCAACATCGAATATTCAATAAAACAAAAGAACAAAAACAAAGGCTATACTAATTGCTTCGTAGATACCATATTCCATTAAACAAAAGTACGAAGCATGTATCAGTTTCATCTGAAAACCTTCAGAACAAAGCCTGTATCAGTTTCAGCTGAAAACATTCTGAGATCATCTCCAACAACTACCTCAAATTTTCATTCTCAAAACACTATTACAGCATCCCTATCACTATTACAGAATCCCCTATTTTTACTGTAGCAGCACTGTAGTACTTGATAGAGGATCTGTTGGAGATGAATTTCCAATGCTACAGTATATCACAAAATACTGTAGCACTGGAAAAAGCAGATTTAAGGATTCTCTTGAAGATGGCCTGAATAACCTTCAGAAAAACAAAAGAACAAAACCAGCAAACCTAAAATAGCAAAGGCATTCCGAATAGAACTCTTGAAGCTAAAATGGGCCTCACAGCTAATGCTAGTTTCAAGCTGACGATGTTTAGAGTATGGTTATTTGGGTTCTTGTTTTTAGCTTTTTTAAGTTGTTTTTGGATTTTAGCTGTTAATTTTTACAATAAATTTTAGTTTTCTCAGTAACCAAAAAACTAGAAAAACTACTTTCAGTTAGCTTCTCAACTTGTAGTTCATTTTATCAGAAACATACTTTTTGCTTCTCCAGAAGTTATTTTCAACAATCCCGTTTATTTAAACTTCTAACTTCTAACAGTAAAAAAATTAGAAGTAGAAACCCAAGTAAATAAATCCTTAGTTAAGTAATCTCTTTTATTACTCAAAACCCTTACTTGAAACAAACAAATCTAACATAAGTTAGCTTTTGAAGAGCTTACTCTTCTTCTCATAAATCTTTGTAAGACCATCTCCAACTATATTCCCTTTATTTCGTTTCCTTCTTTATTCTCTTCCATATTCTTATTCCCTTTATTTTCTCTCATCTCCAACAGTTTTACTTCGAAAAAAATCGTGAAAGGAAAGGAGAAAGAATCTCATCTTGAAGGGAATGATCTTGAGAATCTCTTCGTAACAAGAACCGCGAACGGAAATCATTGAAGCACTGAAGAGAATAAAAATCATTTCACGATGAAAATCTAGACACTAAAAGAAAACCCTTGATCATGATCTAACATCAAAGCCCATCCAACCTCCGTATATGAGCCAAAAATTTCATACCTTTTCTTGACTAGTAAATGATATGCCATAATATGGAACCGAACCAGCTGTTGTACATCTCTAAAAAAGTATAAGACGTTCGCAGTTTTTTTTTAAAAAAAATTGTACATAAAAAAGAAACATATTGATTTGATTTGTTTGACTAACTCATTGACAAGGTCTGTTTCAAGCGATGACTCTTGTTGATGTATCTCTTCTCAAATATTTTCTGCCATGGACATCAATCAGGGGCAGATCGATCGTGGTGCAGGAGTGCCCGATTGCGACGTAGCTGCTAGTTTTTTCCTGCAGCAGCGATTGAAGGCATTTGTTTCCCGCCGCTAGGATGAGCATGGTACTATTTTTCTACTTGGTACTGCGTGGGGAAAAGACAGAGGTTGCTGTATGCTATTGGCTTCTTAGCCTATTTCCAATAAATACTTTAAAAATTAATTTTCTATAATTATTACAGTATCATTTAATATTATTATAATATTTTTTTTATTTCAAAAAGCTACTCTATTTACTACCTTCTATCACTCTTCTCATTCTTTCGAACCCACGTAACAATCTCTGTAAACAATGATAAAGAAATAGAGTACCTTAAATTTGAGTACCTCTCTCCTCCCCTCATTACTATAAGGCTAGCTCCAGCAGAGCCGGCAAACGGACGCCCAAATCACTGTGCTGATAATTTTGCTGCTCGGACAGCCCGCATTGCACTCCAGCGGAGCCTGTTTCAGGTGCTACAGTGATGCAGCCGTCCATCACTGTAGCGTGTGGGAACGACAACTTTGCCGATTGCCCGGAGGAGCGGCATCACTGTGGCGAGTGGATGACGGTAGGTCCGAAGAAAAGAGGAGAGTAATGGAATATAGAAAATAGGGTAGCTGCTGGAGATAAAAAATAGAAGATATTGTAATAGTGTTAAGAGATGATGTAATAGTGTTATAGATGATGAATTTATAGAGTATCTGCTAAAGATAGTATAACACTTGAAAAACAGGAGCTGTTGGAGATGAAAATCGGAGCTGCTAATCGGCAAAAAAGCAACAATGATGCTGGCACACTGAATTGAGAGCTCTGCTGGAGCTGCCCTTAATAAATCAGATTTGGTAAGACAAACTTTGTCTTAAGATCATCTCCAACTATATTCTCTTTCTGCTTCGCTTTCTCGTTCCCATTTCTTTTATTTCCTCTCATCTCCAACATCTTCTTTTCAAGTGAAATCGTGAAGTGAAAGTAGAGATAATCCTGTCATAGAGAGAATGATCTTAAAAATTTTTTCGTGACGAGAACCGTAAAAGAAAACTGTTGAAATGCTGAAAGAAACGAAAATCTTATCGTGAAGGAAATCAGAAAAAAAAAACCCTTAGAAATAGTCCAGCACTGCTAAAGGCGGAGGATACGATTCCCAATCCCAACTCCGGCGCGGCGCGGCGAAAAACAATGACCCCACGCAGCCAGCGGCAACTCGAAAAGTAAACCCAAAACCTCCCTCCCACCATTTCAAAGTTTCGAACGCCCGGAAAAGGCCACGAAATACCCTCGAATTTTGAAATCCAAAACGCAGCCCCCCTCCCTCCCACCGACCCACGCCGAGCGGCCCTTCCCCCACCTCCATTTCCGCATCCCTCCTTTTAAGTTCGAACCTCCATTTCCGCATCTCACACGAATCGCACCGACCGCCGGGCGGATGGGGCGCGACGGCATGGACGCGTTCCCGGAAGGCGTCGTGCAGCACATCCTCTCGCAGGTGAGCAACGCCCGCGACGTCGCGGCCTGCGCCGGCGTCTCCCGCTGCTGGCGCGACTGCGTGCCCTTCCTCCCGTCGCTCTACTTCCCGCGCGGCGCCTTCGACGCGGCGGGCGGCGGCGCGGGGGCGGCCGCGGACGACGCCATCGGCCGGATGGTCGGCGCCGCCGCGCGGCTCGAGGAGCTCGTCGTCTACTGCCCCTTCTCCACCGCGCTGCTGCCAAAGTGGCTCGCGGCGCGGAGCCCCACGCTGCGCGTGCTCGAGCTGCGGGTGGACTCTGCCGACGCCGACAAGTGGGACCACCTGGACTGCATCGGGTTGGCCGCGGGCCTCGAGGAGCTGAGGTTGTGGGGGCTGACGATGACGCGCGCACCTGCGTGGCGGCGGATGGAGCGGCTCCGCGTGCTGGAGATCGTTGGCGCCGTGCTCCAGGACACTGCGGTCAACGGCGCTGTCGCAGCGTGTCCCAACCTCACCGACCTCGCACTGCTCGGCTGCGAGTGCTCCGGCGAGGCGGTCATCTCGCTCGCGCTGCTTGATCGGTGCCGGCTCGACTTCGTTGGCTCCGGCAACCGCTCGCTCAGGCTCGCCGCGCCCCGCGTCGAGTCCCTTGAGGTCCAGGGCTTCAGCTGGATCTCACTGCGAGGCGGCGACCGTCTCAAACAACTCACAATCTCCAAGAACACTGGTACGCAGCCGAAGCCCTTACGCATTCACCTGCAAAACAGATCTGGTCATTTTCACATTGCCTGATGTTACTATTCGCGGAATGTTTCAGGGAGTTTGTATCATGTCGAGATGGGGAAGCTCCCGGAGTTGGAGCAGCTCTCGCTGCGCGGCGTCCAGTGGAGCTGGGGAGCCATCCGTTCGGTGCTGCAGTGCTCGAGCGAGGTGAAGCACCTGGTGATGAAGGTTGAGTTCTGTGGTGATTTCGACACGCTCCAGCCGTTCCCGGAGGTCGACCTCGTAGAGTTCTTCAACAGCCACCCGAAGCTTCGCAAGTTTGAGATCCACGGCGCCATGTTCGCTGCGCTGTGCCAGAAGAACAGCTTGAAAAATGTGGGTCATATCGTACTTCTTTTGTGAACTGCAATGTTTCAATTTGGTGTTTGGGGGGCATATCTAATTGTGCTCTGCCAATGCAGTTGGATTCACGGTTCGTGATGCCTTGCTTGGAGGAGGTCCTTGTCACCGTTCGCTCGCCTTTGAATGCTGAGCAGAAGCTGAACACCCTCGAGTCCCTTGTCAGATACAGCGTGATGCTGCGTCGGATGGTCATTAGGATCTCGCAGATGAAGAATTGCCATGAGGCCTCTGATGATTTCTTCGAAGATATTTGCAAGTTCATGTACATGAATAGCGGGAGAGTGTGCATAGAGTAGAAGAGGTGCTGCTTAGTGCCATTCTTGAGTGAGTTGCAACTTGAACCAACGCAATTTTTTTACATGCTGTTTGTTTAGGACAATTTATTGGAGAATTTGCTGTGTTATTTGTTGTTCATACCGGCCTGGAATGTATCTGCATTTCAGCACGCATAGAAGTCACTTGGTTTTATTTTTCAGTAGTCCAAGTTTTGTGCTTGGAAACTGCACTGTTCTTTGTTTCCTGATGAAATGTAATGAACTGCTTAGGTTTGTTGCTGTACCTCTAACTATGCTTGATTTAAACATTTGATTCATTGACTAGCGCCTAGATGGATACGAAAAATATATGGTTGATTTCATTAGTCATTGGGCCGAATGCATGTTATGCTCTGGACTCTGATAGCTATCAGAATTTGCAAAACAAAAGGACTGTTCATGAACTTAACAATTTTTGTAGTGTTTTGATCAGAGAAAACTTCTGTTTTGAATTGTAGTTTGTATTCAATAGCTGATTGCCTTTATCAACAGAATCGCAATCTAATGATGGGGATTCCAATCCACTGATACAACTTGCAGTAGAAATTGCTTGTGCATAATGTGGGCGTGTGGCACATCAATCAAAATTTCTCCATATTCAATCCAAATTAGCACCTTCCCGTTGTAGGAACACAACTGAAGATATACCAAGCCAAGCAAACTTACTGAATCTGCGTTTTGTCAAATCTACTAAACGAAGGGATCTTTGGATTGACCAACTTTATGATAGTATGTGCTAGCACCAAAAATCATGTTCTGGATATTTAGAACCCAAACCATAAGTAAATGACACATGAAAGGAAAAGGAATACTTCAAACAGAAAGGCTAACGCAAACAATATGAAAGTAAAATGAACATGTATCTCTCTCATCCCATCTCATCTTCACCTCTTTAAATCCACATGCTAGTTAAAGCATTAGGGCAAAAATGTTACCAATTCTGATATCAGAACTGTTTCACGGACACCAGCAAAAATTCCAGATCTCATCTCAAGCCAGTGCTCGTAGCTTGTTTCCGACTACAAGTGTTATTGTCTAGATGAGTTTCTTCTTTCGGGAGAACCGCTTAAGATGCCACAGCTGCAAAACTGAGACTGATACAGACAGCGAGGGACATAAGACTCAGCCGTGTGATCTTAACGTACGTCCACTCACTCACATCTCTCATGTCCGCTTCTCTGCATCGAGGTCCAGCTTGTCATTTAAATTGTCATAGATGTACAAGATTGATTTAAGCTTACTTTGATCTAAGGTAGAGCAAGTTTTCATAGATTGCTTGAACAGCTATTTCTAGTTTAACAAGCTCTAGTGCCACTCCCTATGAAGAGAAGATGAACAAGAATCAGCAAATAATATGAAATTCTGATGGGGAAAATGTGTAGACTGCCAGGTTATATTTCTTGATCCCACTGTGCTCACCTCAAGTTTTTCTTTCTTAGCTACAGAGTCCCAATATTTAGCTGCGATCCCAACTCTCCAATCAAGATTGAGGTTGATCACCATTCTCTTTTCCAGTCTCCACCCAGAAGCAGGCCAGGTAAATCCCGGATTCCGCCGTGGTAAACGAAAACTGGCCATGGGTAACTTTGTCGGCGTGGTGTAGGACGTCTCTGTAAGGCGATGTCAGCTGCAAGAACAATTCAAAAAGAAGCTGCAATGGTGACGGACGATCACCACATATTTGCCTCAAACGATACGCACTAGCATACTGGCTCTTTGATCCGTTTGACCTTGAGGCCTCGATCAATTGTGAGTCGTTGGAGAAATGAAGCTGCAAGGCAGCGCGATGGAGTCAGGCGCGACGTTCTACTTTTTTTTAGACAAAAGGATACTCCCTGTTTTTATAGAAAACGAAAACATCAGTTCTGTAACAGACTGAGGTTACCAGTTTATCCAAAAGCAAATAGAAACAACAACTGACAAAAACTAAAAAAGCTCTCAACAAGCTATCCTATTACATAATCATCACGTCAGAGCAAAAGCTGGAAGATGGATGAAAGTCCAACACAGCACCCTTGCTACAATTTGTTTGATCTTCTCCTTGTCATACGGTTTCAGAAGGATCTTCCATTTATGTAAGTAAGATATACCAACATAAGCAACATTAATAGACTGATTAGGAAAAACTTTTTGATAGCTATCTTGTTCCTTGCTTCAGAGAGCCCAAGCTAAACCTGCAAACAAGAAAAGATCTAATTTGAAATAGATTTTTTTTTTCAGAGATCCAATCCTACAGCAAATTATCAGCTGAATTAGGCTGACCCATCCAGCCAAAAACTTCAGCTATGATACTCCACATAAACCATGCCAACACACGATTGAAAAAGATGTGATTAGCAGTGTCAATACAACCACACAACACACAACATTCGTTTCCATGCCAATGCCTTTTTTTCAGTTGATGTGCTGATTGAATACGATTTTGAAACAATTGCCAAAGTAAGATCCTAATTTTCAAAGGCAAACGATATTTCCAAATCTGAATAACAACTCTATGCTGCATACCCTAGAAACAGAAAAGTTATATAAAGATTTGGCAGTGAATTTCTTAGTCGGTGATAGAGCCCATTCCATACCATCCATCTCACCCGTCAGATGAACTTCACGAAGTAAAGGCGCGACGTTCTACTGGATCTCCTCGGACAGGCACTTGGTCGCCGTCGTCGCCAGCTCCAGCCATACCGCCCCGGCGCTCCTGGCCAGTCACCGCTGCCTCCGCGTGTGCCCCGCTTCGCCCTATCGCTGCTACCACGACCGCACCACCGCCTGAGGTCGCGTCAAATGTTCTTTACATGGCCGGACATGGTTTGCCGGCTTGCCGCCCAGACGGCTCGTTTCTGTCGGATCTGGAGTTGCCGAGGAAGCCGGGAGTTGGGACGGGTCAAGTCTCTGGTGTCCATGCAATGCAAGCACCCCGTTTTGCCTTCACATTTCAGTGGTAAGAATACATTCGAAAGTGTTTATTCTTTTTTTGATGAAAAAGGTGTCATTCGGGGGTTGACAGTTGTGAGCTCAAGTTAAAAGATCTTGAAATTTTTCGCGTTGATACTAGTAGGAATCAAGTTTGAAGGTGACAATTATGTAAATTTTCGTGTGATGTGTGTGAGACAGCAACGATTGGAGTGATATTTTGTGGAAGAGCGATGGGTATACGTACGAAACCTTCTTTTACTAACCGTTTACGACAACATCAGACTAATTTTCACTGCACGAAGATCAACGCTTATCGAGATAGAGGGATCATGTCATGCATGTCCTTTAGCTCCAAGAAGCAAAGATCACGGGCGTTTGTAGACGTTCAGTAAAAAATGTAAGTACGCATACTTTGTTGGCTCCCTTTGTTTTTGACCTCCGTTTCTTTGCCTCGGATGAGAGTCGTCGGATGCTGCATTGGCATGCACCTGCATGCCATGTGTCACGAGAATCATCGATGCCTACTGAGAAACCAATTGAAATGTATTTTGATTTATATGTGATGAGTAATTGATATGATTGATGATTTGATTTGATGATTTTTGGATTGTATGAGTATGTCTATATATTGCAATGACTAATCAAAGTTGTACAAAAAATTGAGATGACATCTTTATCTCTGAATTAGAAAAATTTGCCTCACTGGATGATCCAGTATTTGAGAAATTGAACATGCCAGATGGTCCAGCGTTCAAAAGATTTCATGCCGGAGAGTTTTGACTCAGAAGAGAAAAATCATTGCAATGCCAAATGGTCCGGCGATGTCAACCGTGCACGTCGGACTAATATTTTCAGAGAAGGTTGCAAGGTGTGTCTGGTGTGATTCTATGCGCCGGATGGTCTAGCGATGATCTGCAGTGAACGCTAGACTATTTGTTTCAGAGAAAGAGCTTTTGTACATGTCGGATGGTCCGGTGTGTACACCGAAGGCTTCACCGGTGCATTCATTCCAGAGAGGTTGCAAAATAGCTTCTGGTTTAGTTGTCCTCGCCGGATGGTCCGGTGATGAGGTATTGTGCACGTTGGACTAATTTTTTCAGAGGGGTTGAAAAATTGCAGGTCTGGTGAGGATGAACACGTCGGATGGTCCGACGATGAAGAGTTGGTAACTGAAAGTGCATCTAGGCCCCCTAAGTGGGTTTTGGCTTATTGATGACAAAACGATTAAAGAACTAACGTGCTTTGTGAGTATTGAACAGGTATGAGCATTAGTTGTGAAGGCAAGTAACGTTTGTCGCCCGTCGAAACAATTGAAGAATCATCGAAGGATATTAAATAGGGCTTAAATTCTTTTTACTTTTGCAATTGAGTCTAGGATAGATTTTTTCCTAGATGGATGAATTTATTTTGCTTGATTAGTGTCTCAATGCTCAAGAGATCCTTTAGAATCACCAAATTGAGAGACACATTCACTCACGGACACGAAACTCTTTCTGAAAATTCTCTGAGTCCGGAGTCTCCGGTGTTCACCGGATACTCCGGTACTCAGCGCTCAGCCGGAGTCTCCGTGCTAGCCTCCGGCAGAGAGTCTCGGCTTCGGGTTAATCTTTCCAAGAAAAAGACCGGAGTCTCCGGTGTTCACCGGATACTCCGGTAAAATGTTTTGTTTGCAGTCGGAGTCTCCGAGGTAGACTCCGGCAGAGGCTCTCGGTTAGCTTTTAATCTTTTTGATATTTAATAGAAAAGACCGGAGTCTCCGGTGTTCACCGGATACTCCGGTACCTGAAGATGCCGGAGGGTCCGGCTAGTCTCCGGACTTAATCTTTTTGGAAAGACTGTCAGGACCGGAGACTCCGGTGTTCACCGGAGACTCCGGCAATTAAACAGAACTGTAACGGCTAGTTCTGACACGTTCGGTGACTGTTCTGACGCCGTTTTTGGATTTAGGACCGGAGACTCCGGTGTACACCGGATACTCCGGTAAGCTCTGACAAAAACAGTAACGGCTAGTCTGTGAGAGAGTGCTATAAATGCCCCCTCTCTCCATAGCATTCAGAGCTTGGTGTGGCTGGTTTCCTTGAGACCTCTTGAGCACTTTAAGAGCATTCAAAGCCTCTCCAATCTTCTCTAGAGCCAAATTTGCAAAAATTTGAGAGTGTGGGTTTGGAGAGAGTTCAAGCCACTTGAGCATTGAGTTCTTCATCGAGCATTTTCTGCGATCATTTCCTTTGAAGCTTTGGGTTTCTAAAAGGAAAGGAGTTGCCCGAAGAGCACCCAAAACTTGTGGTGTGCCTCGGGAAGTTTGTAAGCACCTTCATATTGAGTAAGAATTTCTAGCTTGATCTTTGTGGTCGCTAGAAGAGGATAGGGTTGGAGAAGACCCGGCTCTTTGTGAGCTCCTCAACGGAGACGTAGGCACTTCTTTGTGAGGTGGCCGAACTCCGGGATATATTCTCGTGTTCTATTTTGTGAAACTCACTTGATCGTGCACATTTAATCATTTGTCATTTAAATTGCTATAGTATCAATCTTGCTAGTTTTATTTGTTGTTCTAGCTCAGTAACATCTTCTTGACCTAGTGCATCTCATAGAATCTAGCTGTGATCCTCAGTGCAAATTTATTCTAAATTTTCCTGTCAAGCCGGAGACTCCGGACTAGACCGGATACTCCGGACCATACCGGAGTATCCGGACTTCACCGGAATATCCGGCAGTTTAATCCGCTGTTTTTAGTTTTAAATTTCAGAAAAGCCTATTCACCCCCCCCTCTAGGCACTTTCAATTGGTATCAGAGCCTAACCTCCTACAAGGCTTCACCGCTTGGAGGGAATTATTATGTCGACATCCGGAAGTCCGAGGGGTCCGAAAGATGATCCATCAAGAAGTGATAATGGTAAAGGAAAGGGAAGTGAGGTTCCTTTCAATTATGATCGTTTGAATTCTTCTAGCAATTACATTTCCGTGCCTTCCGGACGTGCACCATTCTTCGATGGTACACATTATGCCGCTTGGAGGCACAAAATGAAAATGCACTTAATTTCTCTTCATCCAAGTATTTGGAAGATTGTTTGCACAGGTTTTGAGCTGCCGGAGGAAGACCAAGAGCTCACCTCAAGTGAAGAACAAAATATGCATCGCAATGCTCAAGCTACAAGTGTGTTGCTTAGTGCCTTGAGTCCTGAGGAATTCAACAAAGTAGATGGACTTGAGGAAGCTAAGCAAATTTGGGACACACTTCAAGTTGCTCATGAAGGGACTACAAGTGTGAGAGAATCTAAAATAGAATTGTTTGAGGGAAAGCTAGGAAGATTTGTGATGGAGGATCATGAAACTCCTCAAGCAATGTATGATCGGATGATGGTGCTTGTGAACAAGCTAAGAGGATTTGGAAGCGAGGACATTGATGATCACAAAGTGGTCAAGAGACTTCTTAGGGCATTCGCTCCTAGAAATCCCACTTTGGTGACGCTCCTCCGCGAGAGAAGAGATTACAAGAGACTCACACCAAGTGATGTGCTTGGAAGGATTCTTGCTCATGAGCTTATGGAAGAAGAAGCAAATGAAGTGAAGATTCATGCTAAACAAAGCTCAACCTCAAGGCATAAAGAAATTGCACTCAAGGCAAGCAAGAGCAAGCAAGTTCAAGAATCAAGCACAAGTGATGATGAAAGCTCCGAAGATGAAGAAATGGCGTTCTTTGTGAAAAGGTTCAAGAAATTCATGAGAAAAGGAGGCTATTCAAAGTACAAGAGAGACATACCCAAGAAAAGAACATCAAGAAGGGCATGCTATGAATGTGGCGAAATTGGTCACTTTATAGCCGATTGTCCAAACAAGAAGAAGGGAAAGGACAAAGAAGACAATAAAGTCAAGTCATACAAGAAAGACAAGAACAAGATGTACAAGAAGAAATATTCGGGTCAAGCACATATTGGAGAAGAGTGGGATTCCAACTCCGACTCGGACTCCGATGATGAAGGAGTCGCCACCATTGCTATTCATGAGCTTACACCAAGAAAATCACTCTTAATGAGTGATGATGATGATGATGGAGACTCCCCAAAATGCTTCATGGCCAAGAACCGCAAGGTAAAATCTCAATCCAAGCTCCTAGATAGTGATAGTGAGTATGATAGTGATTGTGACAATTTGTTCAAAGGTTTGAATAAAAATGTCATGGCTAAAATAAAGGAGCTAATGGATACAATAGATAGTCATGAGGAGACCCTTGAGAGGCAAGAAGACTTGCTCATCCTTGAAAAGGAGAGAAACCTTGAACTCGAGGAGCTCTTTGCTAAAGAGAAAGAAAAAGTTGAGAAATTGTCTAAAGATTGTGATTTAGCCAATTCCTCAATTGTCGATCTTAAGAGTAACAATTTCGTGCTTCTAGAGAAATTATCTTGTTTAGATGAAAATTATAGAACTCTTGAAACACAAATTGATATTCTTAAGAAAGGCTCTTCTAACTCTAGTGAAGCAATTTTACTATCTAATGCATCTACTAGCAATGGATGTTCTCGTTGTTCTAACCTTGAAATAAATGCTTGTACAACTAATATTGAATCCTTGCAAGTATTACAAAAGGAAAATGAGAGGCTAAATGCTTTGGTCAAATATGGGTGCATCAAAACTTATAAGTCAAAGGATGCACTTTACAAGACTATCCAAGCCAAAGACAATAAACAAAAGAAAGGTCTTGGTTTTGACCAATATACAAGCAAGCCAAATGATCATGTGGTGTTGAATGGAGTGGAATGCCTCAAGTTTGTTAAAGGAGGCAAACAAGTTGATCAATCTACTCAAACAAGGCAACCGAAGGCTTATGCCCCCCAATGTTCTTTTTATGCTTCATACATGCTAAAGAGAGACCACCATGGTAAAGTGGTTGCTCTCTATGTTGGTCCCCGCACAAGAGATAGAATTGTAAAAAGGAATGTGTGGGTGCCAAAAGTGCTTGTGACTAACGCTAAAGGACCCAAACAAATTTGGGTACCTAAAATAAAGGCATAACTTTGTTTTGTAGGCTTACTCCTCCGGTGGATCAAGTTGGGTCATTGATAGCGGTTGTACCAATCATATGACCGGAGAAAAGAGTATGTTCTTCTCCTTTGAAGAAAATGGAGGACCTCATGAAAACATCATTTTTGGTGATAATGGAAAAGGAGAGGTAATGGGACTAGGTAAAATTGCTATCTCAAATGATACTTCCATTTCAAATGTCTTGTTAGTAAAATCACTCAATTACAACTTATTATCCGTATCTCAATTATGTGAAATTGGTTATAATTGTCTTTTTACAAATGAGGGTGTGGTCGTCTCTAGAAGGGAGGACGCCTCTATAGTCTTCACGGGCAAGTTGAAGGGTAAACTCTATCTTGTTGATTTTTCAACGGATGGAGTGATGCCTAAAACTTGCTTGATGGCTAAGTCTAGCATGGGTTGGCTTTGGCATCGCCGACTTGCTCATGTTGGCATGAGGAATTTGTCCAAACTTCAAAGGGGTGAACACATTCTAGGACTAACGAATGTGAACTTTGAGAAAAATAGAGTTTGTAGTGCATGCCAAGCGGGAAAGCAAGTTGGAGCATCTCATCCCTTGAAAAATGTGATGACCACTTCAAGACCATTGGAACTTCTTCACATGGACTTATTTGGGCCAATCACTTATATAAGCATCGGAGGTAACAAATATGGCTTAGTTATTGTTGATGATTTTTCACGTTTCACTTGGGTATTCTTCTTGCATGATAAAAGCGAAACTCAAGCCATTCTCAAGAAGTTTGTGAGAAGAGCACAAAATGAATTCGAAGTAAAGATCAAGAGAGTTAGAAGCGACAATGGAAGCGAATTCAAGAACATACAAGTTGAAGAGTTTCTTGATGAAGAAGGAATCAAGCATGAGTTCTCGGCTCCATACTCCCCTCAACAAAATGGAGTGGTCGAAAGGAAGAATAGGACTCTAATTGAATCCGCAAGAACAATGCTTGATGAATACAAAGTATCGGATCAATTTTGGGCGGAAGCAATCAACACCGCATGCCATGCCATCAACCGGTTATATTTACACAAGTTGTTGAACAAAACCTCATACGAGCTTCTAACCGGTAACAAGCCAAATGTTTCCTATTTTAAAGTCTTTGGTAGCAAATGCTTTATTCTAAACAAGAAATCTAGAAGTTCTAAATTTGCTCCAAAAGTAGATGAAGGGTTTATGCTTGGTTATGGTTCAAATGCTTACGCCTACCGCATTTTCAACAAAACCACCGGATGTGTTGAAATTGCGAGAGACGTAACATTCGATGAATCTAATGGCTCCCAAGTGGAGCAAGTCGATACAAATGTCTTAGGTGATGAAGAAATACCAAGCGAAGCAATCAAGAAGATGGCAATTGGCGAAATCAAGCCCCTAGAACAAGAAAAGACTCAAGAAGCTCAAATAGATAGGGATCAACCATCTTCTTCAATGCAAGTTGAACCATCAATGTCAACCCAAGATCAAGATGACAAGAGATCACAAGATCAACATCAAGACCATGAAGATCCGAACAATTTCTTGAATAATGAAGTGGAAGACATCCAACATCAATCTCAAGTGCCACATCCACGTGTTCATCAAAGTATCCAAAGAGATCACCCCGTGGACAACATCCTTGGTGATATACAAAAGGGGGTAACTACTCGTTCAAGAATTGCAAACTTTTGTGAATTTTACTCTTTTGTTTCCTCTTTGGAACCTTTGAAGGTAGAAGAAGCGCTTGAAGATCCGGATTGGATAATGGCTATGCAAGAAGAATTGAACAACTTTAAAAGAAATGAAGTTTGGTCTTTGGTGGAAAGGCCAAAACAAAATATGATTGGGACAAAATGGGTCTTCCGCAACAAACAAGATGAAAATGGGATAGTAACAAGGAACAAAGCTCGTTTGGTTGCTCAAGGATTCACTCAAATCGAAGGTTTGGATTTTGGTGAGACATACGCTCCCGTAGCTAGGCTAGAGTCAATTCGTATTTTATTAGCCTATGCTACTCACCATGATTTCAAGTTATATCAAATGGACGTGAAGAGCGCATTTCTAAATGGACCAATCTCCGAATTGGTATATGTGGAGCAACCGCCCGGCTTTGAAGATCCCAAACATCCCGAGTATGTCTTTAAACTCCATAAGGCGCTTTATGGGCTAAAACAAGCTCCTAGAGCATGGTATGAATGCCTTAGGGATTTTCTTGTCAAAAAGGGCTTTGAAATAGGCAAAGCCGACTCTACTCTCTTTACTAAGAATATTGATAATGATTTATTTGTTTGTCAAATATATGTCGATGACATTATATTTGGTTCTACTAATCAACAATTTTGTGAAGATTTTAGTAGGATCATGACAAGAAGGTTTGAGATGTCCATGATGGGAGAATTGAAGTTCTTTCTCGGTTTTCAAATCAAGCAACTCAAGGAAGGAACCTTCATTTGCCAAACCAAGTACATCAAAGATATGCTCAAGAAATTTGACATGGAGAATGTCAAACCAATCAAAACGCCCATGCAAGCTAATGGACATCTTGACCTCAATGGAGAAGGCAAAAGTGTGGATCAAAAGGTATATCGTTCCATGATTGGATCTTTGCTTTATTTATGTGCATTTAGGCCCGATATTATGCTTAGTGTGTGCATGTGTGCAAGATTTCAAGCCGCTCCCAAAGAGTGCCATTTGATGGCCGTTAAGAGGATCCTTCGATATTTAGTTCATACTCCATACCTTGGGCTTTGGTATCCAAAAGGGTCATCCTTTGACCTTATCGGCTATTCGGACTCCGATTATGCCGGTTGTAAGGTGGATAGGAAGAGTACTTCGGGTACTTGTCAATTCTTGGGTAGGTCCTTAGTGTCATGGTCATCTAAGAAACAAAACTCCGTAGCTCTATCCACTGCCGAAGCTGAATATGTTGCCGCGGGAGCATGTTGTGCTCAACTCCTATGGATGAAGCAAACTCTAAGAGACTATGGCCACAAAACTCCCAAAATTCCACTTTTATGTGATAATGAGAGTGCCATCAAAATAGCCAACAATCCCGTACAACACTCAAGAACCAAGCACATAGATATTAGACATCATTTCTTGAGAGATCATGCAACAAAAGGGGATATTGACATTCGCCATGTGAGAACCGAAAAACAATTAGCCGATATCCTCACTAAACCACTAGATGAGCAAAGGTTTTGTGAGTTGAGAAGTGAATTAAATGTCCTAGATTCTCGGAACGTGGCTTGAACTGTTGCATACACTTGCTTGTTGTAGATTTATAGCTTTTCTAGTTAAGAGTTTGCGAAAACTGCATTTTGAGTGTTTTTCTCAAAACTATTTGGATTTTTTTTTGATCTCCCGATCATAATTTGTAACTTGTGATCATAGTTATGTAATGATGCTTGATTGGCTGATCACATTTGACAAATTAATCCTCTTGTCCAACTTTTTCCTTCCAGTAAATCCCTTTCAATTTTATTCAGCTCTAAAATCTGCTGTGACAGTTCCAGGTCCCGGAATGTCCGGTGTTCACCGGAGTATCCGGACCTGACACTGTTCACAGACTCAGCGTTATTTCGTTCTGTTTCCAGTTACCGGACAGTCCGGTGTTCACCGGAGTCTCCGGTACTTGTGTCAGGACCGGAGTCTCCGGTCTACACCGGAGTTTCCGGTGTCTCCAGAATTCTATATATTTCCCCAGCCCGAACAGTTACCTCTTCCCATCTATTCTCTTGTCCTCTCTCCAAACGACCTTCTCTCCGGCGATTTTGAGAAGAACTCAAGGATCTTCAAGTCTTGCTACGATTCTCTCTTGGATTCAAGGCCGAAATCTCCGGAAATCTCTTTTTCTCAAAAATCCCCGGAGGATTTGAGCTCAAAGGTACCGTTTTCATCAATCTTCCCGATCTCTCAATGCTCTTGTCTAGAGTTGTTTTCCTTTGGTAGAATAGTTTCTAGTTCCCTCTAGAACCCATTCCCAAACTTGTTTCATCTCTAGTTGGCCATATCTTCAAAACCCTAGCTTGTTAGGATTTCTGTCGGGGCAGACCGGAGTCTCCGGTGTACACCGGATACTCCGGTATCAGCCTAAAATTTCAGCTTTTCCTGTCCAATCTTTTATTCCTCAAATTGTTTATTCATTCCATTGCTTCTAGGTGCTCTTGCAATGGCCAGAGACCGTTTTGAGAAGGGTCGCACTTTTGAGAGGAAGAAGAAACAAAGAAGTGATCCCCGCGCTCAAGAATCAAGTGCTCCTGCCCAATCAGAAGATAGTGGAAGCGGCCATGCTAGTGGTGAAAGAGTTCGCAAAATAGCCGCAAGTGGTGGTATTCACATCGAGGAAGGCATAGCTGCTGGAAGTGGTGACAGGGACCATGTGACCATCTGCCGAACCAAATCTCAAGCTATGCGAGGCCGAGAGTCTGCAAGGGGAAAGGGGCCAGTCAAAGTAACTGCAGGAAGAGGTCGAGGAACGATGCCTTCTACTGAAGAAAGAGGCAAAGGTGTTGCACAAGATAGCTCATCTGAATCCGAGGATAATGAAGAAGAACAAGCTGATGAAGTCATTGGTCCCTTAAAGCTTCACAGACCTCGGAGAACAGCTTCTGTTGTTGATGCTCCAAAAAGGACAGTAAACTACATGAAGAATGTATCAAGGGTTGTTAGTGAAAGGTTAAACAACCCATATGATTTTGAGAAGAATGTTGCCGATTATCGTTTCTGGAATGACTTTCAGGCAGACTTTTATGAAACGGTAATTTTGGCCAAGAAGAAGCCTATTACTCCCATGCAATGGATTGATTGGGATTATATGGCCAGGAAGCACAACCCAGTGTTCACTGAAGTGATTGCAGCCTGTGAGAGCAAAAGGGTGAAAGATATCATGGCTTTCAGATATGATTGGTGCGAGGAGGTTATTGCACAATTCTATGCCACAGTGTGGTTTGAGGGATGTGAAAATCCCATTATGCACTGGATGACAGAGGGAGTCAAATACAGGATCAGTTTCAGAGGCTTCGCTCACTACTTCCATCTAGATGTCAGAGATACTTCCAGGGATCAGATTCACAATGAGAATCAACTGACACTAGAAGAAATTGGGTTCATGTATCTAAATCATGGACGAGTTGAGTTTGGGAAACTCACAGGGATGAGGCCTTTCTATCGATGTTTGAACTCCCTATTCCGGCTCACCTTGGCACCCAAGAGTGGTGATGCAACTACAGTTCAAAGTATCTCCAGAAATCTCCTTGCAGCCATGTCAAATGATCATACTTCCTTCAGCGTGGCTCACTTTCTATGGGAGGAAATTGTTTTTACATCCAAGTCGCCTATAAAAAGTTGTGGATATGCCCCTTATCTCATGTTTATCATTGAAAAGATATCCAAAAAGACTTTTATCAAGGAGATCAAGCATGAACCATACAGAATGAGGCCTTTGAACATTCAAGCTCCATCTCCTCCTCATGCTCCTCCTAGCTCAAGACCGTTTGCCTCGAGACGTGCTCCACCTCGAGGGTCTTCCTTCATCAAGAGTGCTCTCAAAGCAATTTTCAAGATTTGCACTCACAATGCCACTGAAATCAAGAATCAAGGTGCTCGCTTAAAGAAAATGGAGAATCGTCAGAAACAAATGTACACATCCATGAATCTCCAACCCCCTTGCTCTCCTATTGAGTCAGATGAAGCGGAGAGTGCACCTTTTGAGGTTGAGAACCCTTGGGCATGGTATGATGAAGCTCAAGCAGCAGCCGAAAGTTCTCAACAACAAGCTCAAGACGATTCCTCTGACGGCAACGAAGGAAGTGAAGACGAGGATGAGGAAGATGGTAGCAGCGAGTAGGCTCTTTCTCTCTCTTTTTGGTGCTTGATGCCAAAGGGGGAGAGATAGTTATCCTTTATCTTAGTTTCTTTAGTTTTGGTCTCCTTTAAATCTCTTTCGCTGTTGGACAATTGGATTCTGGATTGTGATGAACCTTGTGCTATTTAATTTCATAAGACCTTTATGTTAGTATGATGATTGTTGCTCTTTCATTAGTTTTGTGTGCTCTATGTCTTTTCATAACCTTTTGCATCCCACGGATTCTAGGATATAGGGGGAGCTCTTGTGTTCCACTTCCTAAATAAATGCATTGTTGCTTAACTTTGCTTAGAACAATGCATACATTTAGGGGGAGCTTACCATATCTTCTAGAATTTAAAACCTTTTCATATATCCTTGTGTATCCTTTAATCGGGTTGTCATCAATCACCAAAAAGGGGGAGATTGAAAGTGCATCTAGGCCCCCTAAGTGGGTTTTGGCTTATTGATGACAAAACGATTAAAGAACTAACGTGCTTTGTGAGTATTGAACAGGTATGAGCATTAGTTGTGAAGGCAAGTAACGTTTGTCGCCCGTCGAAACAATTGAAGAATCATCGAAGGATATTAAATAGGGCTTAAATTCTTTTTACTTTTGCAATTGAGTCTAGGATAGATTTTTTCCTAGATGGATGAATTTATTTTGCTTGATTAGTGTCTCAATGCTCAAGAGATCCTTTAGAATCACCAAATTGAGAGACACATTCACTCACGGACACGAAACTCTTTCTGAAAATTCTCTGAGTCCGGAGTCTCCGGTGTTCACCGGATACTCCGGTACTCAGCGCTCAGCCGGAGTCTCCGTGCTAGCCTCCGGCAGAGAGTCTCGGCTTCGGGTTAATCTTTCCAAGAAAAAGACCGGAGTCTCCGGTGTTCACCGGATACTCCGGTAAAATGTTTTGTTTGCAGTCGGAGTCTCCGAGGTAGACTCCGGCAGAGGCTCTCGGTTAGCTTTTAATCTTTTTGATATTTAATAGAAAAGACCGGAGTCTCCGGTGTTCACCGGATACTCCGGTACCTGAAGATGCCGGAGGGTCCGGCTAGTCTCCGGACTTAATCTTTTTGGAAAGACTGTCAGGACCGGAGACTCCGGTGTTCACCGGAGACTCCGGCAATTAAACAGAACTGTAACGGCTAGTTCTGACACGTTCGGTGACTGTTCTGACGCCGTTTTTGGATTTAGGACCGGAGACTCCGGTGTACACCGGATACTCCGGTAAGCTCTGACAAAAACAGTAACGGCTAGTCTGTGAGAGAGTGCTATAAATGCCCCCTCTCTCCATAGCATTCAGAGCTTGGTGTGGCTGGTTTCCTTGAGACCTCTTGAGCACTTTAAGAGCATTCAAAGCCTCTCCAATCTTCTCTAGAGCCAAATTTGCAAAAATTTGAGAGTGTGGGTTTGGAGAGAGTTCAAGCCACTTGAGCATTGAGTTCTTCATCGAGCATTTTCTGCGATCATTTCCTTTGAAGCTTTGGGTTTCTAAAAGGAAAGGAGTTGCCCGAAGAGCACCCAAAACTTGTGGTGTGCCTCGGGAAGTTTGTAAGCACCTTCATATTGAGTAAGAATTTCTAGCTTGATCTTTGTGGTCGCTAGAAGAGGATAGGGTTGGAGAAGACCCGGCTCTTTGTGAGCTCCTCAACGGAGACGTAGGCACTTCTTTGTGAGGTGGCCGAACTCCGGGATATATTCTCGTGTTCTATTTTGTGAAACTCACTTGATCGTGCACATTTAATCATTTGTCATTTAAATTGCTATAGTATCAATCTTGCTAGTTTTATTTGTTGTTCTAGCTCAGTAACATCTTCTTGACC
This sequence comes from Phragmites australis, assembly GCF_958298935.1. Taxonomy (NCBI): domain Eukaryota; kingdom Viridiplantae; phylum Streptophyta; class Magnoliopsida; order Poales; family Poaceae; genus Phragmites; species Phragmites australis. Next base: position 24,037,034 of record NC_084936.1, on the reverse strand, counting down.
TAGTGCATCTCATAGAATCTAGCTGTGATCCTCAGTGCAAATTTATTCTAAATTTTCCTGTCAAGCCGGAGACTCCGGACTAGACCGGATACTCCGGACCATACCGGAGTATCCGGACTTCACCGGAATATCCGGCAGTTTAATCCGCTGTTTTTAGTTTTAAATTTCAGAAAAGCCTATTCACCCCCCCTCTAGGCACTTTCAGTAACGTCGGAACATCTAGCGTTCACGATCTGTCTGGGATGATTTCTTCAACATAGAGTTTTGATTTTGACTAATCTATAATGGTGTTAGAGATGTATGTTTACTTGTCTTATGATATGCATATGATGGATGCAACTTGGCAGTCGAAGGCAGGATAATTGGGGCTAAGCGGGATGCTTGTTGCTGGACAATCAAGAAGGCCGAGCGAAGTTAATGGTGGCTCTAGTGTAGCAAAGTAGCTCTATTAGACCATGATTGTGATTTTAGTGATTAATAATAATATAGTCATTGAGACTAATATGTTTGCCAAGAATATATGCTAGTAGGTCTTATGGATACATATATCAAGAAGCCACCACAGCCAGGATAAAGTTTGATTGAATTGGAGAAGTTCCAGGAGAATTGATCTCACTGGATGGTCGGGTGCAGAGGAGTTTGAACTCACGGGAGTATTTTGTCTAGAGGAAAAGTGAAGGCTGATGACTTCACCGGATGGTCCGGTGCTCTGTGTGTTAAAGTCACCGAAGAATTTCTGACAAAGGGGGGGAAGCTGAGGACATCACCGGATAGTTCGGTGATCTGCACTGGGTAACACCGAAGTATTTCTTGTAGAGAAGAATGCAAGTGCAGAAGACCTAATATCAACCCACCGGATGGTCCGATGCTTGGTTTGTGCACAAGAGAGTATAGCACCGGAGCATTTCTTGCAGAGGCGACTGCAAGTGTTGAAGAATGAAGATCAACTCACTTGATAGTCTGGTGATCACAGAGATAGTTGCACCGGAGTATTTTCAAGGAAAAGAAGAGAATGTTTAACTCACCGGATGGTCCGGTGTGAAAGGAATGAACACCGGATGAATATATCGGAGCATTTTATATAGAAAGGTTGCAAAGGCTCGAATGGCTCAAGATAACTCACCGGAAGCCCGGTAATGGATTTGAAGGCACATCGGAGTGTCCGGTGTTTACTGAGGCAGTGAGTGGAGTTCCAATGACTAGTTTCTGAGTTTGTACTCACTGGATGATCTTGTGTTAGTACTAATTCTCACCGGATCATCCGGTGTTAACAACATTTCTGAGCTATTGAAAAAATGGCTAGTTGGCGGGTTTGAGGCTATACCCCTCCACTCAGTCATTTGAAGGTGTGCCATGCTGCTGGAGTCTAGAGGAAACTCATATACACTTGAGAAGATATTCAAACCACCAAAATACTTAAAGTGATCATCCAAGTCGATTAAGCACAAGATTATAGAGTGTTTAGTTCTTTTAGGCATAGAGTGAGTTGTAGCTAGGTTCTGCAGCTTGAAGAAGGAATCAAGGAGTGAACCTAACTTGTATCGAGTAGTACGTCAGTATCTTAGAGTCTTGGTGACTCACTGTCATCTTAGACCTTAGTGGCTCAAGCTTGTTTAACCTCCGACTTGATGTGGAGCGGCGGTAAGACACGTATACGGGGACGCAGAGACTCTTATTTTGATGGCTCAAGTTCCAAAGTGATCACGACGGCAAGTAACCGGAAGAGAGGTAAGTGGTGAGATCTTACTTTAGTGATTTGGTGGCTCATCATACTTGAGATAATGTCTTAGTGAGTTAGTAGCTCAAGAGCCGTGATTGAAAAATACTTGACGACTGGAAGCATTAGTTTGTTTGCACTATTAGTGTAACTAGACAAATTGTCTGCGTATTTTGCATACCTAGATAACATATATATTTATATTTGTAAATACTTTGTTGTACAATTCTAATTCAATGAAAATTTTGATTAGTTTCATCTTTACAACTATTATAGTTGTAGCACCTATATTTCCAAACATATATTTATAATTAGTTATATCAGTAGCGGTTGAATTGCATGGCTCAACAGAAGTGGCCATGGTTGCCATGGGCATTTGGTTCTAGCACTGCTGGGATGAACGAGTGGTGCTCTTCTAGCGTGGTATACGTTACTTTCTCCGGTTATAAATACATATTATTTTCAAAAAAATTTGATCAACTTTTAAAATTTTAATTATCAATAGTTTTTAAAATATTTAGTTTAAATAAAATTATATTATAGATTTATCTTAAGAAAAGTTATAATATCATAAATTTATTAGATTTTATAAATATATTCTAATAGAAAATAATTGCCAAATCTATAGTTTGAATTATTGTCAAATATATTAATAAAAGATCTGATTTAAAGATTGAGTTTGTTATTATATATCGTTTTTTGCGTGGAGATAGATCGCACCCTTTCTAGTGGCTGACAAATTTTCAACAGATTTTAAATCATTTACGTACGGATTTTCATAGAGTTTCCACGGTCGTCTAGAAAAGGTTAGCGCTAGTCTTGCCGTGATATGCTCCTAATCTAAACACTGTGGATGCCCTGATTCGTCAGAGAAGAAACGAAGACAATGGCCACCAGCATGGGCAGAGACAGGGGCCGAGTAGGTCCGGGACTATCTAATTTTTGGTCCAAAATTTCCATAGTATATAGCATGAAGAAGAAAAGAAAACCTAAAGAAGAAATAAAAGAGACCCACAGAAGAAAGAAATGAAACGACATGAGAAAGAACGAGAAAAAGAGAAAGGGAATTGGGCTCAACCCAGAAAGGCTTAGAGTTTTGGTTCCAATGTTTTTTCTTTCTAAGTTTTCTCTATTATTTTTCTTTTCTATTATGTTTCCAATTGATTAATAAATTCTAGAAATCAAAGCAATGCTAAAGAAATAACAAAATACTTCAATTAATTCTGAAAAAATTATGGAGGGCTATTTCGAACATAAGGAACACTCTAAAAACATTTTTAGCTCATGAAATGGCTTTTAGTGATTTCTAATTACTCTTTTTAATTTCCATGTTGAGTTTAATTTAGGAGAAATTGCTACAATGCCATATTAATTGTAGTATTATAATCTTCTATTTGTGTAAGACCTTATTTCTTATTTAAACTATTTATATTTTAATTTTTGCAAAATTTCAAACTTATTTATTTAATTTATTATATTGTGAGACCTTTTAAATATATTTATATTATATTTTGATAAATTTTATAGTCAAATATTAAATTTGTACTCTTATGAAAATTTAGAGTACACATCCAACGGAAAAAAAATCGTAGCACTGTTACTGGCCACCCGGGTCAGTCAGTGCCAAACGATGTCGACCTTGAAGCCCTGATACATGACAGCATCGTGTCACTAGCAAGTCTAGCCGCGCTAATTGTGTTTGCCACCTTGCTAGTACGACCTATGTACCTGTTCTAGTCTCTAGACTAGAGCAAGAGTACAAGTGTACAACTTATAGTCCTTCCCATAATCCTATCTCATGTAATTGCACAGGCAATTCGACTAGTTTTGGACACAGGTATATACATACATCTGGTGCGTGGTACGTACCAAATTAATTGCTAGGCTGCTACGGTATTTAGAACGCGATGAAAGAACTGTCCAAGTCGTACTTCATCTTCTCCAGGTTCGGTTTGATGGCGAACTGGATCATTGGCGGCGGCCCGCAGGCGAGGGCCAGCGTGTCGGCGCCACCCTCCGGCACGTGCTCCCTCAAGATGGCCTCCGTCACGAACCCCACGCTGTACTTCCACCTCTCCTCCGGGCGCTTTACCTGGTCAATCACGTACCACACCTTGAGCCTGTCCGGGTACTCGGCCGCCCACCGGTCAAGCTCGCCGCGCAGGAGGATGTCGTCCTCCGTCCGGTTGGCGTACACGAGGTGCATCTCGGTCTGGTCCTCCGGCTGGTCCCGCAGAACCGCCTGGATTACCTGGTACATTGGCGTTATCCCGCTTCCGCCGGCGATCATCGCGAGGCGTCTCGCCTGGCGCGGCTTTCCGTTGATCATGAAGTTGCCGCGGCCGGTGTACTCGACGTGACCGAGAGGTCCCTTGACGTCGATGTAGGAGCCGATTAGAAGCGATTCCAGGTACTGGGTCATGAGACCGCCGTTGGGGAACTTGGGGTGCTCGTTCTTGAAGTACACCTTCACGAGGAGGTCGAAGTGGCCGATCTCGTCCACCATGCTCGTCGGCGTGTATGCTCTCATGCATAGCTTCCCGTCAATGTTGGCGCACACGAAGATGTGCTTGCCGATGGGGAGGCCGAGCACCTGGTCGGACGACGGCAGGGAGAAGCGGAACAGGCGGACGTCGCGGGACAGCTCCTTCTTGTCGATGAGGCGACAGTGGACCTTGTCGCGCGGGTTGGAGAGAGCGACGGGCGCGGGGGCCCTGATGGCCTCACGGATGGGCGCGAGGTGGGAGAGGATGGAACCGCCGTGGACGGAGTTGTCGGAGTTGTAGCCGGGGCCGGTGGTGATGAGCTCGCCGATGCGATAGGTGTCGAGGAGCGCCTTGGCCTTGTCGGAGTGGATGGCGTCGAACTCCTCGGTGCAGTCGGTGCCGGCGTTGATGAGGATGCTGTCGGCGCCGCCCGGGTGGTCCTTGAGGAACTTGGTGCAGTCGTAGACGTGGCCGTGGACCACAATCCACGCTGATTCCTGCGACGCGTGCTTGCGCACCTCGGACATGGTGATCTGCTTGCCGTCAGTGGTGTTCATGAAGGGCGTGGACGTGCTGCGCTTGAGCCCCGGCGCGGCGGCCTCCGCCGTCTCCAGGTGCTTCTGACGCGCCATCCACCCGCCAGTCTGGTTGCCCGGCTGGGTCGGGTGCTCGAACACAAGACCGATCTCGCCCTTGTGCGGCCGGCACACGTTCACCTTCACCTTGAACCAGCAGTTGTTCATCATCCCCTGCCAAACCATCCATCACACAGCATCATCAGAATCCACCAGCAAACAGAGTGCCATGCACGGTTAGAGAGATGTACGATGCCGACGACGCTTTCCATGCGTACCATGAGGTTCCAGATGAGCTTCTCGGGCTGGGTGTTGAGCGACTGGTCCCAGGCGCGGACGGCGATCTCCTTGGTGCCGAGGAGGTCGAGGACCTCCACCTCGACGGACCAGAAGCACCAGCACCAGTATTTGCCGTACTTGTTGGGCTTCTCCGGGTGGTTGAGATCGCACACCAGCCATGTCTCGCCGCCGTCCAGCGTCACCTCCACCCGCGTCACCTTCTTGCCACCGCCTACGTACCAAACCACAGAGAAGTCGTCAGGCTCGTGGCTCACTTACTGGACTACACGGTTTACACCCTGTTACAGTGTAACTGTAAGCATGTGTGTTTCCGCAAAGAAGTTACTGTTAGCATGGTTTTTCGCTCTGCTTCTTGCCACAACTTTTACTCCTACCAATGTGTATGTGTGAACCATAGCAGGGGACAGGCATAGAAAATATATACAAGACAAATCTTTCTTTCAGCTACGACTGGCCAGTGGTCACCGGGATTACGGCTCTTTTCGACAACGAATAAACCTGTCCTATGTTCTCCAACCGGCACCAGCTACAACCTATGTTGCCAAGGTCCAGATAGAATAGAGACTTGTGACTGTTTTTTTTTTGTTTTCTCTTCTTGATACAGAATATAGTAGCAGCCTTTGACCATTCCAAGAGCAACATTTTTGTACTACTCCGCTGCTCAGCTTTTGGATGTCACGAAGTGCCAAGTCCAGTTTCATGCTGTAATGCATGCTTTACCTAGCAGAAAAGTGCACCTATGGGACATAAACAAACTACCCCCACTTGATTAACCGTGCACGGTATCCAGCCCCGGATTTCAAAACTAATTAGGTCATCTCTAGCTATTTTAAATTTTTATTTTTAAAAATACTATTACAATATCCTCTATCACTATTACATCATCCTTTATTTTTTTTATCTCTAACAGCTACCCTATTTCCTACCTTCTACTCCTTTTTTTCTCTCTCCGGTCCCGCTGTCAGCCTCTATAAACAGTACTGCTACAGTGTTACTACAGCCCACTACGTTAGCCGGTGGTGTTTTTCTCCCCTCGTACCCACTGTTACCTACTGTAAACAGTACTGCTACAGTGATGACCGTACTTGTGTGGAGTACTGTAGCAATGGATTGTACTGTAGCAATGGATAACTTCATTCCTAGAGTTGGTCTTACTCTCGTTTTAGATTTGTATACAAAGATTAAGAAAGTAGATTAAATGATTTTATTGTCCTTTATTTATTTTGTATTTGAAAAGATAACTCATTTATTTGTGAGAGTTGTAGTATTTATTAAACAAGAGTAAAATAAGAACAAAAGAGAAAAAATACATAAAGTTCAACAATGATTTATATTTAGAGAATAGTTAAGAATGTTAAAACGATCTACAGGGAGTATAGGGGGCTAAGTCTAGTCAAATGCTAGCCAAAGTAATATAATCATGAACGGGTCCAACTTGTTTGCTGATTTCTTGTCGAGTGTCCAAAGTGCCAAAGGAAGTCGTAAAAAAGCTTTCTTAATAGTCAAATGTTTCAGTGTCACTCCATTGTTACGTCATGTATGGGTTGCTAGAGTTCCCATTGCTGGATTCAGGAGAGAATTATACCCTATGATTTCAGTACGGTATTTGGATATCTTTCCTCCCATCAGAGGCGAGATACATGCATGTTTACCCGGCTCATACCAGCTAAGTCACCACCGAAGGAAAGAAGAGCCAGAGGCTGTATAGGAGCTCACCGGAGTAGGCGTATCCTTTCATGGTGTAGCCGCGCTGCGTCGTGATGCCGTTGATGGGCAGGATCTCGTCGTGCCCCGGCGTCGTGATCACCGAATTTATGTTCAGCTCGTTGATGATGTACTCCGGCTTGTACCACCACGCTGCGCATTTGCAACACCCGTACATTTGTTTCAGACTTTCAACCATTTCATTTGAGTAAAAATCACTGTTTGAACTTGATGCGAATGTTGCTTGCTTGGATGGCTTACCTTCTGCGTTGGCGAGCTCGGCGTCAACGCGCGACGGCAGGACGCGGTTGTCCTTGTAATGGTAGTAGTTGTCGGACTCGGCGGGGGTGACGATGATGCGCTTGAGCCACTTGACCATGCGGCCGCCGATGCATCCGGGGATGATGACGCGTACCGGGAAGCCGTGGTCCGGCAGCAGCGGCTCGCCATTCTGCATGTACGCGAGCATGATGTCCCGCGACGGGTCCAGGGCCCACTCGCGCGTGACGCTGGTGCCATACTTGGAGCCCCCACCGCCGGGGAGGTCCTCGGCGCCCTCGAAGCACACGTTGAGCGCGCCGCCCTTGCGGGGCATGATTCCGCACCGGCGCAGCACGTCGCGGAGGCGCGCGCCGCGCCACACGGAAGTGGACACGCCGGCGGCGCCCCAGTTAAACCCCACCGTTTGCTGCACCATGTTCTGCTCCTTGCGCCGGTTGCCCGCGCAGACGAGCGTGACGGGGACCTCCACGGCGGGGAAGCCGCTGACGAGCCCCTCCATGGTGAGCCGCGTGGGGCGCTTCACGAGGCCCGTCACCTCGACGGTCCACGTCGGCCATTCTCCCCGCGGCACGGGGCCGTGGTTGCGCACGTAGTGCAGCGGCGCCGGGGTGATGAAGCCGTGGTGCATCAGACGCGCCAGCGGCGGCTCGCAGTTGAACGGGTGCTTCCCCGTGAGCCGGATGAGCGACGGGTTGCGCTCGATCCACGCATCCGCGGTGCCCTCGTCGCGCTGGTCGTGCACTGCTGGCTCCACCTCGAGCTGCAGGTGCGAGCCGTACAGCTCTCGCCAGTCCTCCTGCTCACCGTCCTCGTCGTCCGACGCGTCGTCGGCCTTCCGGGGCGGGGAGACGAGGGGAGGGAACCCGCAGCCGCGCACGGGTGAGTCAGCGCGGCGCGGGATGTGGCTCGGCGGAGGAGGGTACGCCTTGGCGCCGTTCGCGGCAACGCCCGGCTCGAGGCTGAACTGCCGTGGCTCGACAGAAGCGGCCATGGTAGGAGAAGTGCGTTCTAGCGTTCTGCTTGCTGGTGACGAGCCAGCAGTTGCGGCCTGGAAGAGGCGCGGTATTGGTGCCAAGGGAAGGCAGTGTGAGCATGGTATATATAGACGCGCGCAGTGGAGCTCTCGCTGGACATGGCCACTGAAAATTCAGCATGGCTCCACAAGTTTTGCTACGCGTATGTAACACATTTACTCTTGGAACTTGTGCTCTTCAACGCCACACAAAAAATGTCGATTTCGTGAGTCTCGTTTTGTTTGCAGTAAGGCTAACTTCAGCAGATAGTGCTACAGTACCCCGTAAAGTACTGCAGCACTGAAAATTAGTCCCCATCAGGTACTCATCCGTGCTACAGTGCCTCACGGTACTGCTACAGGGCTGCAGAGAGGGAGCATGGAGCTGTATTTTTGCTGGGCACTGTAGCAGTACGCAACACTGCAGCAGTACTGTTTATAGTATCTGACAGTGGGTTAGGGGACACTGTAGCAGTACTGTTTACAGAGGCTGACAGCTGGACTGGATGGAGAAAAAGAGTAGTAGAAAGTAGGAAATAGGGTATCTGTTGGAGATAAAAAAAAGATGCTGTAATAGTGATAGGGGATACTGTAATAATATTTTTGAGGATAAAAATTTAAGATAACTGTTAAAGATGACATAATATAATATTGTCATTTTAGTTTGTTGCAACAAAGTAAAAAAGACATGACATGGTATGCATTTTGTTGTTTAACATATAGGATATGGTAGATAGTTTCAGGGACTGTATTAAGTTGTATTTCGCCGTTCAAACTTCGAAATTAAACATTGCTTGGTCACAGCCTCACAGGTAAACACTTCTTGGTGGTGTAACGGAGGCACGACGATACAACTCTACTCACCAACATTCAAATTTTAATGCCCACAATGTATACACATGCGATTGTTTTAAGTGATATTATTTACAGGCATACGATAGGGACACCTATTGGTGTGTGTTTGAGTGTGGCATGTAATGGTATGTGTGCATTTGTTTCATCCTTATAATTGAAAAAATATATCGGTAAAGACAGTATAATTTCTGCATAGCCCAGTGACTAACAGAATGTGGTCGGTGCTACCAGTATATTTGCTTTCAAATTTTTACTAACACCCTAAAACCAATTCTTAAACATATTGGGTACACCTCTTGACTTGGTTTTGACTTCCACATATGATATAGAATTACTTCTTAGTTGAATACACTACTATAAAAAGTAACTTCATTGCTGCCTCTGAAGTAACCTTCACTGTCAGTTCTGAGGCCAGCAGTGGGCAACAGGCAGTGATATTCTCGGCTATCACTGTCGGCTCGGGGACTGATAGTGAAGAAGTTATCACTTCAACTGGCAATAATAGTCGGCCCTGATTCAACGTTTGGGACAAAAAAAAGCAAAAAATAATTTTTTTCGTGATCGACCAGTCACTGCTCACCCGCCCTCGACCAGTCACTACTCATTAATTTTTTTGGTTGCGTGAGTTCCAGGACTCGAACTCACGTCCTCACCTGAGAAGCTACGGGTGAGTGACCTCTCTAACTATCTCATCCCTTATTCATTCTTAAGTACAATAGCAAAATCAATCCTTTTTAATCTCTTCTGATCAAATGTTTGAATGACTATTTAGACATTTAAATGATCTTAAATGGAAAAGTTATCAACTACAAAACTGTAGATCTCGTCGAGTTCTACAATATTCATATAAAGTTTGTCTCTATACGATTACGTATGAAAAAGTTATGAATTTTTTAAGATGAGCTATCATCAACCATGAGTGAAACATTGTTAACATTATTTGGTATTTAAATGACCTCAAATTAAAAAAAAATCAACTAAAAATTTATAGATCTCGTTGAGTACTATAATTTTTATGTAAAGTTTTTCTTATTCAATTTTGTATGAAAAAATTATAAATTTATTAAGATAAACTATCATTCATTATCACTGTCGGCTTATCAGTGATACCTATTATCATTATCGGTTCATAACACGAGCCAGCAGTGATATGTATTATTACTGTTGGTTCATAACACAAATCAGCAATGATACTTGATGAATTATTACCTGTCGGTTCTGGTTAGAACCGACAGTAATAGTTCATATATTATTATCGGTCGGTGTCTTCACCTGGTAGTGAAGCATCACTACCGGCTCAAGTCTTTAGCCGGCAGTGATGCCTTTTATCACTGTCGGTTTATAAAGTTATATTGACTTATTCTTTCCACACGACTTTTAAATCGACAGTGATACTTTGTCACTGTTGGTTCATTAGGTGCTGACAGTGATGAAACGGTATTTATAGCCGCTGTGAATCAAGAACTTGCTCAATAATCGATTTTTTGGTTCCAAATAACTTCGACATAGGCCAATTCAAGTGTTTAGAATATTAAAAACTCGCGCTAGCCCTGACTGCAGAGGCCGGCCATCCGCTTTACGTCGATGGCGGTGCTTCGGCCTAGGAGCTCGCCTCTGAAGTATGAACACAGAGCCGACTCAGCTGCAGAGCGCGGTGGCGCCATCCTTGATGTCGGGCTTGAGCTTGAGTGCATCAGCATCCGACGCCAGGGGCGCCAGGAGGCACGCGTATGGCTCGACGTGTTTCTTTCAACTTGTTATACGAAGCATATAATGGGATTTAGGATTGTTTAGTTTATTTTCCATATTGATACCTAAATAGGACTCTAGGATAGATTGAACGTTTCTATACCCAATGCGGTTTTATATGTACTTTGATTACCTATAGATACATATATAGATAGATAGATAGAGAGACGGAGAGATAGAGAAATAGAGAGATAGATACTATTGATACATACATAGAGAGATAGATATGGCCCGACGTGCATGTCTTGCGCCTATGACAATGATCGATCATGCAACAAACAACAGGTAGGACATCTGATCGATAGTCTTTTCTTCTCTTTCAAAATTAAAGCTATCGATCATGGAGGAGGAGAGCTTAATTAAAACTTTGGGAAATGTGCTTGGATTATATAGGATAGAAAATATACCTCACGTGGCAAGCTAGGCATTTAGCTTTATTTTTTTAATAATGGTAAAGGTGGTTAATATAAAAGAATGTACAAGTGTATTTTAGGTTTATTTTTTCTAATAACAGTGATGGGTAATTTATAAATATGTATAGGGATAATTTGCTTATTTTTTAGGTTTGTTTTTTTCGTAATGACAACGGTGGATAATTTATAAACATGTATATGGATAATTTGCTTTTTTTTCTCCGATTAACATGTTAATTTTATGACTTTGAGAGTAAATGTATGGACTCCTTTTAACACTCAAATATTAAGATGATAGATATATTGCTTGGTCACATGTTTATCGATAATGTTCAATGTTGCAGCCCTGTCTGAAACACAGGAACTTTGTAAAATTCATACAATAACTATACTATTGTAAAAATTTTGTATTTTGACTGGATCAAGTATAACCATTTATATTTCTGTGCGCCCCGAGTATAGTGCATTAAAAGACAAAAACTGTCTTATGCCACCAACGGAACCGCTTTATAGGTGCATCCGTTGCCCCTTAAGTTGGATGCTAAGTAGTTATCTAGCATCATCTCTCTATTAGCAAATTTTATTTATCCCTTAGCACCTCTTTATAGGTGTTAAGATAATTTAAAATATTTAATCTTGTCATTAAAATGAAATTAGCACCAGTAGTAAACTTTAACATTGATACTATACATTCTGACATTAGCACGTATGCCTACATTCCTTAACACCATGGCTAACTTATTTTTTTCTCCCTTTACTTTTACTTAGCACCGATGAATATACATGCTCTTATACCGTTGGATATTTCAGGTAAGCCCCAAGTACAGTCCAAGATATTTCTTGCTTCATGCCACCGGCACAAATGCTGTTTTTTTTTCTTTCCTGTCACAAGGTGCATGTTGTTCTTGTTTCCCACAGAACTTAAGGTATAAATAGTGGGGGAAGGCACTACTGATTTTAGCCAAAAGAATTTTAATGTTGAATGCTATATCAACCAATCACAAGTTAACATTCGTGGAACTAAAGCTAATTAGAAAAATGCATTTTACTATAACCATTTATCAATACTCATGAGCCAAACAACCACTGTTTGATCCACTTCGGACAACAGATTCGATGCACATCTGATCGGTGAGGACTGAGGAAACAGAAGCGGCAAGTGTTTTTCCTTTATTTGCGTCCACTGGTTTAAGGCATGGACCCATCCACACACACAAAAAAAGTACCCACATGTTTTACCAGTGAGCCAATGAACTCAGGAATCTTGGCATTAACATGCAGTTCAGGGATCGATCGGTACCCTTAATCTTCGGGTCAAGATACTCGCTGCTACTGAGTACTGTATGAAGCAGGGACCACGTTCGCATGTGACATGGCTACCAAAGCATGACCATGTTCGAGCTAGCGAGTTTCAAACTAATCCTCTCTTAATCCAATCATGAACTGATAAGGATATAAGCTTGTTGGAGCAATCACACCATATCTTCCAAGCTCACATATCTATGGACCGTACTGAATACAGTACTGGATGCTATCTCAATTTATAGTCTGTTTGTTTGAGTTTTTTGTTCGTAGCTTATCTGAAAAGCTGTATTTTTGGTTTTTTTAAAAATTATTTTTGGATTTTAGATGTTGGATTTTATATATTTTTTTTATTTCTCAGCACACCACTTCTCAAAAAAGCTACTCTCAGTTAACTTTTTAGCTTCTAGTTTATTTTCTCAGAAGCAAATTTCTGACTTTTTAGAAATTATTTTTAGCAAACCCGTTTGTTTGAACTTCTATTTTCTAGATTTTTAACAGAAACAAAAGATAGGAGCGGTTTAAAACAAACATATCTTAGATAGAGACTTGATGAGAGTACTAGTGAGAAAGGTGGAGAAGGCTTGGAATAAGGGAACTCTGGGTACTGACAAGTTGGTTGTTTTAATCATTAGTTATGTTGGTGCAACGTTCCATGTTGTTAATTCACCGATGCGAGCACCGAGATCCGGTTGCTCACCATGTTAGTAACATACATACACCGGTAGATCTGTGTCCACCGGCGAGTAGTGCTCTTCACCCAAACACGATCCGCGTCGTCGAATGACGGCACGGTCACATGCATGCATGCTCGAGCGAGCGTAGCATGGCAACCGCCCAGGCCTGCTCCGGGAACAGAGGCTCGAACTCCAAATCATTCTGATTTGTCCGAGACCCCAACCAAGTCTCACCCCTCCCCGCCGATCGCGCGCGCGCGCACGGCGCACCGCCAAAAAGTCGCCAGAGTCACGGCAAAACCACGAACCGCGCACGCACGCACCCACCCACCAACCCCAGGGGCAGCACGCGCGGTCTGCGTCTGCCGCTGCCTAAACCATCTGCGCCTGCCCGCGCGGACGCGGTTGGCCTTGCCGCGCGCCCAAGGGCCGCCGCGCCACGGCTGGAACGAATCAGTCCGAGGTGCTGCAGATAACCAAGCTGTGACGATGGATGGCATGACCTTTACCGAGCTGAGTTTTTTTACCTGGACCGTACGAGCACGGCTGACCCGTGAAAACGGCCCAGACTCCTACGGCAGGCAGCAGTGGGGAACGGTTGGCGAGGGGATATTCGTCGATCGCACTCAGTGTAAGTAGAAAGGACGAGAGCAGATATACCACGACGCCGTGACAGTCTACAAGGCGTGAATACTGTTTCTTTTTTTTTTTTCTCTTTCACGAGAAAGTGGTGCTACTAGTGAAACATCGTGCTATATGCAGATCTTTTTCCGACTTCGCAAGAATAAAAGGTGTGGTTGGAAATTTTCTCTTTATCACTCTTAAGTTAAAAAGTTTGCTTTAATATCACTTTGGATATTTTCTCCCCCATCATCTCCTTTGATCATTATCTTCTTCACACTTCCTCTCTTCCACTCATCCATTGGTACATGTCAATGTCCATTGCTCACCAAAATTATTTGCCACGACCATCACCAAACCTCGTCATTGCAAAATCACGTCTTTACTTGTATGCTCGAGACTCAAGAATGTTTTATATCCAAGTACCAAACTCCGGATTTAGCCGTCATCTATCCTCCACCATTCTCCCCAATCACTAATAGGATTATGACCGTCGATCTCTCTAACCCTCTTCACCTCAACTTTGCATGCTCTACATGTACACTACTATAGAATATATCATAAATATTGGCTTATTATTGTTGATTGTACAAAAACCGCCACTAAAAATATATCATTACCGGTTCTTAACCAGGCCATACCCGAACAGTGATCGAGCCGTTAGAACCGGCACTGAAACTGAGTATCAGTATCAGTTCATGTTACAAACCGGCACTAATACATCTGATACTCAGTATCAGTGTCGGTTCGAATTATAAACCGGCACCAATATCGGCAGACACGAAATTTTAATAAACTCTTATTTTAGCTTGTGGCTCGGGTCCAACTCCTCTCTCTTTATTTGTCCCTTATCTCTTCATGTCCGCACACACCAGCTCGATCTCTCTCTCTCTCTCTTTCTCTCTCCCTTATCTCTACACGCCCGCACTCACCGGCATCCTCCTCCTAGCCTCGCTCACTGCCCCCCTCTCTCCCCCTCACTAGCCACTCTCTCTCTCTCCCCCCTCTCCGGCCTTCTCCCAATCTGGCTCACCAGCAAACTCCGCCCATTGCGAGATCCACGGCAGGATCCAACGGTCCAACCATGGATCTTGCTAGGGTCAAAGATCCACACTGGCCACGACCAAGGCGGGCTTCTTAGAGCTGGCCCGAGCTACTACTGTGCCCGTCGACTCACCGCCGCAATGGTAGACAAGGCATAGCAGGGAGGATCCTTGCTTTGGGCCCTCCTCTCGCACGACGATGGTGGTGCCCTCCTCCGGCACTGTGAGGGCGGTTGTCTGGTCCACCTCCTCGGTGAAATATGCCGTTGCCTTGGGCAACAGCAGTGAGAAGTCTGTGGGGCGGTGTGCCAGCGTTGGGGCTAAGAGGAGGCAGCCTCCTAGGGCGACGAGTCCGAGGGCGCGGAGCGCGGCGGGGAGCGGTGGCCCTAGGAGCGAACGGGTCCGAGGGTGGCGGGTCCGAGAGCGTGATGGGACCAAGGACGACGGCTCCAAGGGTGGCACGTGGTCGACGTCAAGAAGGACGATGTCAGTGATCTTCATGCTGTATGATGTGTGTTGTGGGTCGTGTGCTGTGGCGACGACCTTCGTGCCGTCACATTTTCTTGTGCAGGGCGGAGCAAGGCAAGCAGTGCCATAGCTCGGGCTCTTTTTTTTTCTCCCCGGAACACCTATCACTGCTAGTTCTAGACCCGACAGTGATAGTTACGATTTTCATTGCCGAGTAAAGACTACCGGTTCCAAAACCGACAGTAATCAACCTTTCTACGGTAGTGGTAACTGCTACATAGGTTTGTTGCAGTGTAGTGTGTTGGCACCAGAGTCCTCTATTCTAGCCAGAATAGACAATGAAACCTTAAGTAAACTAGGCAACCGATTAGGTCTGATCTCCTAAACATATTCCCTATTACCGATGAATGGCAAAACCAATTATATAAATACTTATTTAAAATAAGGATATATGGTCATTAACTGTGTGTATCAAAGAAGAGGACATGTGATTTTATACAGATTCATGCATCCCTTAGGATAATAAAACCTCCATCTTGTTCCGTCTTGATTATTCTCAGGAAAAGACAATTACAATAAGGATGTATCTAGACCTAATCCTAAGAATCTCGTCGATTTCTCTCTTGTTCTCAATCCTGAAGCCGTTGTCGAATGAATTTAATCATGTCACGACTCTGTTGTGAATCTCAATGGGTTGTTTATGCTTCAATCCAAATAGGCTTACTTCGTATTGCTTATCTAGCTTCTCTCTTCACTTGGTACTATGGCTCTTTCTTTGACCTAGGATCTGATTGTTTGGCTTCTAATCAAATGTCTCTGGACATACCCCCTCCCCTCCTTATACAATCGGATCAAGGAGGTGTACCGTACTCAGAGTTTTCGAGTGTAACCTTTTAGGATCGTATTACTTCCAAGTATATGGAAGACTCCTTCTAAATCGGGGGATTATTGTCATGTAGAACATGATGAACTGTATGTAATATTGACACATGCCTTATTTACCTTATAGCGGTTATGAAACCTATTGTATCAGCTAAATGACACATGTACGATGAAGATCTATCTTCAAGATATACCGTATTTCTGGTAAATCCTTAATTATTTAATTATCAATTCATCATCAGCTAGCCCACAACTCCACTTAGAAGAGGGCCATTGGATTACCTATACTTAGGGATCCGGCTGTATTAGAACTCACCTAGTCAGGAATAATCCTTGCAAAAAAAATGTCCTTCTTTGTCAAGAATAATTTCTGACTAAATGGAACCTTTTCTAGTTGAAAATTTTCCTCCAACCGACTAGAGTTCTACTTATAGAGGCTTACATAATCCAGAGTCACTTCTTGCCACAAAAGATCAAAGGTGACTTTCTCTTTTTCTGTGTCCTTAGGGAATATTGCATTAAATGCACACAACTTATGAGGGGAGTTGAAACAATCATAATGTTTGAAAAAGGTGCTTCGGAATTTGAAGCACCAAGGATGCCGTTAACTAGAGCGGTAATGCCATTCATCATGGAATAGTTGTAAAACCCATCTTCCTTATAAATATAAAAGGATCTTGATGTTATCTTCATCCTCTCTCTTGCATTCTCAAACCCTCTGCTTTTGAGCGAAATCTTTTCCCCTTTCTTCAACCTCTAGTCCTCAAGTTTCCAATGGCATCCTCTAACAACTTGTGGGTGACCTCAGAGAAGTCGAATGCTTGTATCCAGAAGTTAGAGAGGCAACAAATGATCGCTCCTGAGAGTTTGATCTCTTGGAAGAAAGTGGAGGTGGAGGAGCTTCTGAGTCTAAACACTGGAGAAATTGTGGTGTTCAAGGTTTTCTTCCACTGTGGCTTTCATCTTCCCACTTTGGATTTCTTCAAATAAACCCTCTCCTTCTATGGCACGAGCTCGTTAACCTCAACCCCAACTCCATCATTATGCTGAGCATCTTTGCTCACCTCTGTGAATGTTCATGGGGGTGAAGCCGTTCATTCTTCTCTTCTACTACTTCTACCCACTGAAGCAAATTTCAGCTACCGGAATAGAAGGATCCACCAGCTTCCACCTCTGTGAGGGACTCATTGATGAGTTTACCAACACCATGATAAAATCATCGTGGTTGGGAGGGCGTAAGCAGTGGTTCTTCTGTGAGCTCCCTTCCCGAGAGCCCTTGAGTACATAGGCGTCCGGGAAAAACCAAGTTCTTGCTGGCAAGATCCACTTGAGGCGAGCCAGCAACTCAAGTTCTTGTCGACTGCATTAAGGGCCTCAAGGCTCGCGGCTTGATGGCCTAGGACCTAGCACTACATTTCACCTAGTGCTGCATTAGTTTGTTGAAATCTTGAGTACATCTAGCATGGATGTACTCGGGGCTCTTAGACACGACAAGGGACAGTGACAAAGGTAAACTTGTTGTATTTTTGTTATCTTTGATCATACACTCTCGAGATCTAAATGTATTTTTGTTATCTTTGATCATACCCGCGGCGGAGGTAGACCGTCGATTGGGCTAGGTTGGTGGCAAGGATGATGAACTCGTAGTGGTTAGCGGAGGCAGCAGCAAAGGATAGCGGCGGTGGCACCATGGACAGACTCACAGACATCAAGGAAGACAATTTGAGCTGGTCAGGGTGGCGGTTACCAGTGGGCCACGCTAGCAATGACTAGACGGCGTGAAGGTGGAGTGCAAAGTAAGGGTGGGGGTAGCGCAGGGATGGATGAGGAGGGTGATAATTAGGGTTCCTTTGTTTTATAAGAATGGAGGATAGATTTGGTGCTTTGGATACCGATGGGGCGGTCCAGAATTCCCATGATTTGAATAACAAAACCATTCTGTTCACAAATAGACAGATCCAGGAATATATACCCCGTAGTTCCAGTAATACCAATCCATCTATCACATTTACCGCAAATCCTTGGCGAGGGCACGGTTCCAACCACGTCGCCATCGCCGGAAAGGCATCCTGGCCCCTGCTGGCGTCTCTCTCTGCCGTGCACGCAACCGATCAGGTTTCCATCGCTGGCAATCATGCCGACCGTGAGCTGCTCTCTAGCTAGCTTCTTCGTCCCTATCCGCCAATCAACCACAAGCGGCTGGAGCGCTCGCTCGAGTGTGTGACGCACGTTCCCCTGCGACTACCGGCCACGTGCTCCCCGGCCTCCACACCGCACTGTCGCTGTCGACGTGCGGCCGGGCGCGCCTCCTCAGATGCCGGAAGGGCCGCAAGCAAGCGCGGTTGGAGTGACCGCCCACGCAAGGCAGCAGCTAGCTAGCTAGCTTAGCTAGAACACAGGAACGTGAAGAGGCAGGCGTTGTAGACTCCCTTGGCGCCCATGCAGGACTCCACGTCATATTGCTCCATCTGTGAACAGCCGGAGCGATACGACTTGAAGGCACCAAGAGGCAACAACCGTTACCCAATTGGGCTATGTTTGTTGCAGGTTTGTTGGACCTGTTGCAGATGTTCCGTGGATCTATGCAAGATTAATATTCCATTTCCAGCGGCCAGATAAATCAATTTTTTTCTTCCATAAAAAAATATCTGAATATGTAAAAGTGTACTCCTTCTCGAAAGATGTATAAAAGTGTGTGCTGGTGGCTAGCTGAGAAGGCCGATCGGTGTCATTCGTGTGTTGGCCAATGGCCATTATGTGCACTAGTTTGGGATCTGATATCATCCACATGCTGTCTTTCATTAGATGAACTCTGACTTCACAAGTCGTTTACTTTGCTGATTTGATGATCACTTTCTAGTAATCATTCAACCACAATCGGAGTTCAAAGCATGCATATGCACAATGCTTGTGCAAATGCGGATGTGTTGTATATCTGCGCATTTGCATATTGTGCACACAAGAACTCCAATGTTGCTTGTGAAAACGACCCTCCGTTGGTTGGTAAGTCATCTCGTCGTGGACGCCACCCGCCCTGACTCGAGCGCGCCAACCTTGATAATTTCTTTCGATCTACCTCAAAGTGTCTGATGGACCATAATAGGAGAGCGGCGTACCTATGCTAGCGGAGCCTAGAGCTTTGTGAATGCGTGTGTCAATATAGGTTGTAGATCTAATATTAGTGGGTGTATGTAGAGTATGATGTGAGTTTAGATACTACAGCTTGTATCTAGTATTGAGGCTTTAAAAATGTTGATTGTGAAATCTTGTATATATGCGCATTCACTAAAGGATTGGAGTTGGTCTAATACAATATTTTGTTTATCCCATTCCGGAAAATGAATTTGTCTCTTCCATTCGCCATAAAAACACATAAGGGCGGCTCATCTTGTTTCAGCTGGCTTCGTTATTGAGATATGGGGGTCGTGGCCTCGTGGGGTTAGAGATTAGGTAAAAGCCATCTCATTGGGAGTGCAAACCGATTTGTAGCTGAATCCTTAACTTTATGGTGCTCTTTGTCATATATTATCACTGAATCTTACTAGCTACTCCATAAATACATGTCTTTTGAAAAAGATTTGGTTAAACTTTTGAAACTTTGATGAATAATAGTTTTTAAAATATTTAGTTTGGAAATTTTAAAATCATATATGTAGATTTGTGTTGAAAAATGCTTTCATAATATTACAAATTCAATGGATTTTATAAAAAATATTATAATAGAAAATAGTGATCAAAACTATATATTAAAGATCGTATCTTATTTAAAATGATATGTATTTATGATCGTAGAGAGTATACGAGTATCTTTCAATCAAGCACAACTGGTCTCCAACTTAGCAGCCAATCAACGAGGCAACCTCCAGACAGAAAATGAGGAACACATTTTTTTCATTGCCCCTGTGCTGTTTGGTTTGCTCCACCTTTTGCGATAAAGACAGATAACCTCTCTGGTTCTTGCTCGGTTATGATTTATAATGTTTTCTCTTGCCTTCAAGACTCAAAAGACTTTGATCTATTCTGTTATATCCTTTGGTTTATATGGAAGGCTAGAAACTCTCATAGATTTTAGAAAAAGGATGTTTCTGTACACTCTACTACTTTCCAGGCTAAAGCTGCTCAAATGGCATAATATGAAGCTTTTGAGGTTGAGCAATTTTCAGATGGGCATAGTTTGCAACCCTCAAAAGTAGACCAGGATCTACAATTTGCGCCAAGTTCTTGTGTCTGTTGCTGGTTGGATGCCTCTTTTATTGCAGAGGAGGATGCAGGGCTTGGAGTCTTCATCACTCAGCAGGGAGTCTGTTCTCCATGAGCTTTGCATATTCAAGCTAAAACAGAAAAAGCAAAGTCCCCATTAATGGCTGAGACCCTAAGTCTTTCTCTTGGATTCTGGGTTGTTGATAAACTGCAGCTTAAAGAATGTGATTTCTTGATGGACAACAAGAGCTTAATCTCCAGCCTTAGTAATATTAATGATTCTATTTAGAATTGGAGAATTAGGCAAATAATCAAAGAGATTGTTTGGTTAGGAGTGTGCTATACATGTTAGAAATAGCAACCAAGTTGTTTCATGTTCTAATATCAACAATCAGAATGGTTGTCCATTAACAAGTGCTCTTTGTACATGGCCTCCTTGGGCTAAACTTTGTAAAATTTCTCGTGTTTGAATGAAGTGCCCTTAATGGGCGTGTTTCCTTCAAAAAAAACCAGGCAACCTCCCCCAGTCCAATGAACTCGACCACTCAAAAAGGCGCCGCAAGAGCGCCAAAGTTACCGATAAATCAACCGCTAGCTCCCAAATGATCACACACAATATAGTACAAACTAGCAGTGGCAGTGCCAAGTCCTAAAAGGGAATCCTTGGAACACTAGCTGTCTATTTATTGCAACTCAGGCAGCAAATCATGGATCCTGCATTGCTTTTCCAAATCAATCCATACGCCCCGGCCGATCGGTGTGGCCGCAGCCGCATTTAGGTATGGGCACGGAGCTATCAGTGTGACCACAGCCGCGTTAGACTAGCTAGTTGATTGAGTTAAATTAGAGTGGATTCATAGATATACACGGATCGATTCATACCCATTCCTAGCCACACGTAGCGCACATTTACAATTCACTAGTAGCTCTGCGCTACGAAGCGAGGCGCATGGAAGGAGCCGGCACGCACGGGGGTGGCCTTGCTCCTGCCGCGCGCGCAAGGTTGGCGCATGGGGCGCGCAACGGCCAAGTGGTTCGCGCGCGGCAGGCAGAGATCCCGCGCGGCCGCGCGCATGCACGGCCCTGCCTCCTGCCGAGGGCCAAGGGCCGCGGCCGCGGTTTCTTGAGCTTTCGCCGTGCGCCGTGGGAAACAAACGCAAGGCCGCCGAGCTAGCGCCTCCCCCGGATGCGGGCAAAGCTGCTACATAGCAGGGCCACCACCGGGGGATTCGATCGTTTCGTCTCTACCGTGTGCCTAATGTTGGGACTTCTCGGGGGTCAATTCGCGAATGCTTCAGCAAATTACTAGGTAGTGATGAATGAACCGGTGATGAGTGATGAAATGCAAATCTTTGTTCTTCAGTTGATCTGTGCGTGAAATATACTACATATGCACGGTAGAGCAGTGATTTGTACAAACAGGTACGTGAAATATACTAGTACAGATGCACTGCAGAGAGCAGTGATACATTTCGAAATGTCGATAATTTTAACAAGAATGACTGATGTGCATAGAAAATATGTGAAGATATTCATTCTTGTGGTATATGCTTGCAGTCATCCAAGCAAAAAGGAGAGATATTTCTAGGATCAATCTGCCCACGACACTGAGAGCTAAAATATAAGTGGCAACATCATCAAATGAAGGATTTTTTTTTGATGAAAAGGTCAAATACAAAGATACAAGAGCAATACTAACTCAAAAGATGAGGACACTGGATAAGGTCGATCTATCTCTAATATTCTATTCCTATACGCCAGGAGCTTGTTCATGCATCATGATAGTATAACAAATTTTTGTGCACACGGTTAGGCGTCGTGGTGTTTGGTCATCCACTATATTCGTAAAGAAAAATGGTGTGTCTCGATCATTTTCCGTTGCATCCCCTTCTTCTGACAGATAAGCTAGCTGCATGTGTCATCTTTTTCTTTGACTACGGCTGCCATATTTGTTAGTGTTTTAACGGAAGCATCATTAAGATTATAAAGCTAAGTACAAGATCAACACACAAGATATCATATTTTTAATGAGGTTCAGTCAAGTTGCCTACATCCTCAGGGTATGATTACGGACGCTCCTTATCAACTGTTTCAGTCTTGCCTTTTTGGTTACAACGGTGGTGTCTTCTATTTAAAGGCCCGAAATTAGGAGTTTGACAACA
Organism: Phragmites australis; assembly: GCF_958298935.1. Classification (NCBI taxonomy): domain Eukaryota; kingdom Viridiplantae; phylum Streptophyta; class Magnoliopsida; order Poales; family Poaceae; genus Phragmites; species Phragmites australis. The sequence goes on along the minus strand of NC_084936.1, from coordinate 24,014,586 downwards.
ACTCTAATCCTATTCTCACCCAATTATAACTTAAGTCTATCTATAACCTACTATGTACACATATTTGACACATATTCTAACAAACTCCACCTTGGCGAATATGCACGCTAACTTGAGTCCGTCATGTGTGAACCTCCGTGTACCTAGACTTGAGCCATCTATCTCCGCTGTTCATCCTGAATAGCTCGACGAGGATATCTCGCCGCTAGAAACGTATTCCGCAAAATTTGCAGCTCCCACCCCCATGACTTCACCTTTCAGCTTATACTGATGATCTCCCATCTTCTCACCTATCATCACAGTTTTGTTATCCTGTATCACATTCAAGGTCTTCTTATCTGACATTGCCTGATACAGCCAGCCTTCTCCATGCAGAAATCCAAGCGATATTAGATTTTTTTCTAAGTCCTAACACATGTCGCACACCCTCAAGTAGTACTTCTTGTTCATCATACATCTTCAGTTTGATATTGTCGACTCCCATAACATGGTAACCCGTGTCATCTCTCAAGCGAGCAAGACCAAAATCACCTTCAGAGTATGAAGAGAACCACTCCTTGTTTGATGTTGTATGATATGAACTTGCCGAATCTAACAGCCATGCTTCACCACAAGACTTTTCACTTGATAGCACGAGAAGATCACCATCGTTATCCGAGTCATCTTTCTTGGAAACCACAATATTTGCCACACCCTTCTTCAGTTCTGGACTATCTTTCCTCACATGTCCCTAATCCTTGCATTTATAGCACTATGTCCCCTTCTTCTTCTTTTTCTTGTCAGTCTCCCTGCCTCGATCACCCTTGACAAAAAAAAAGCATCTCCAGATGAACTCTCACTAGCATTTTTCTTCCTCCTTTATTCATGAGCAAACAACGCCGCAAGAATATCATCCACTTTGACTGCCTCTTTACCAAACGTCAGTGTTGTGACCAAGTGCTCATAAGACCTTGGCAAGGAACACAGAAGAATAATCGCCTTGTCTTCATCATCAATTGTCACCCCTACCTTCACAAGATCAGTGACAACTTGATTAAAAACGTTTATGTGCTCAGCAAGATCTGACCCCTCCTGCATCTTCAGCTCGTACAGTTTCTGCTTCAGATACAGCTTCTGAGTCAATGTCTTGGACATGAATTTATCATCCAATTTATCCTAAATCTTCTTAGGTGATGTTTCATCCATGACATGGTACATGATCTGATCGGAGAGACACAACCTTATTGTCGCCGTCGCTTGTGCTTGCATCTCCTCCCACTTGTCATCATCTACCATGGCCAGCTTTTTGTCGCTAAGAGCCTTCAGGATTCCCTGCTGTGCCAGCAAGTCCTTAACTCTTGTCTGCCAAAGCCTAAAGTTGCCAGTCCTATCAAATCTCATCACCTCAAATTTGGACGCCATTGACACCATTTGCCTGTTGCCGCAGACTACTGAATCCCGCTCACGCGTAACACACGTGTGCTGAACGCGCCTCCGCACGCTCGTCCCCGTGCGCCTCCTGGATGCATCGCCACGCACACACCGAACCACGCATACGTCGTCTCGTACACTGACTGTGCACGATATGCCGCTCTCAAGCCCCGTCGACTGCCATGCCGCTTGCACACGACAAAGCTGACCCGCTCGATCGCCGCCCGCTATTCACCGTCAACCGCCATAAGCAACGGTTCACGAACAGCCTGATTGCAATCTTCTGCAATCCCTCCGTGAACTTCTCTTTGGTTGCTCTGTTTCTGCGCCTCTGATTTGTTCCTTTGTTCCTGCGCACGCCCTGTATTTATGTCTTGTCCGACAGTCATACAGAACGGATCCGAACCGAATTCTATTCCATAACACACTGCAGGACTCCTCGTTGACTCTAACCAAGTCCTGATGACTCACGAGTCCTGTCGAGTCCCGTGTCGTGTAGTTAGAGTCTGACTCCCGTACCGAGCCGACCAACATCCCGATTTCTTGCCGATCCGCTCGAACATGCCGCCGAGTTGGCATGCCTGCCTGCTGTTCGGCCCATGCGCACCCACATGTGACCACGCCTGCCTCTCCTGTCGCCAGCTGAGCCTGACTTCTTGCTCCCAGAGCCATGCCCAGCCACCCGTGCATAGCACCAGCTGAACGCCCATGCGACTCGCGTCCTACCCCAGTACGAAGCCTCGAGTTTGACTCCAACACTGATGATGATGACCTCGATAGTCTTCCTGGCTGGCTCCGCCTCTGCAGCTGCATGTTCGCCTGACCCAGGTCCCCGATCAGCATCTGAACTAGACAGAGAATGTGACCAAATAGAATACCGCATGCCAAGTCCGAACTGGATTCCACCGCATGCTCTTCTGTCACCACGGACTCCCGTCCTCCAGCACTCATGCCACACCATCGGGTACCTGTCGAAACTGCCTCCGCGAAATGCGCCGTGCATCCGCAACTCCTCGACGATGACATCCGTGTCGCTCGTCCTGACTCAACCTCCGAAGTCCACCATGACTTTCGCCACCGCTGTCGCTGCTCCACCTTGAGCAAACAACAGTCGCTCCGATCTGTATTGACCACCCATCAATTAGACCGTGAGTCGAAACCGCCGCCTTGTCCGCGATGTCTTCCAGCTGCACCGTCAAACCTGGTCATCACGTCTGACCGACCCCTATCGAACAACAACCAATAGTCGCCATCAACCTGATCTCCACGTCTGGACGGATCCCCGTTGATGTAGCCCATCGGACGGTTCAAACCGCCATGCTCGAAGTGTCCAAATCCACCGATCGAGTCATTGATCGTCGTCATGCTCCACCTTGCGCCCGTCCTTCCCCGGACCCGTGCAAGACTTGCGTGGTGTGGAACATATCCTCGCGTCTTCCCTTGATCTTTCTTCATGGCTCTGATACCACTGCTAGGGTTTTAGCGGAAGCATCACCAAGATTATCAAGCCAAGCACAAGTTCAATACACAAGACACGATGTTTTTAACAAGGTTCGGCCAAGTTGCTTACATCCTCGGGACATGACTACGGACGCTCTTCCCCAACTGTTCCAGTCTTGCTTTTTTGGTTATAACGGTGGTGCCTTCTATTTAAAGATCCGAAATTAGGAGCTCGACTATAACTCTAATCCTAATCCCACCCAATTACAACTCAAGTCTATCTGTAACATATCATGTATACATATTCGACACATATTCCAACAGTATTGCTGGCATGCAGGCAAGTGGCCTAATTTACCTTTGAACGACGTATTACACGGCGGGAGTGGAGTTGTCTCTCCTTTGCGCATCCAAGTGTAGCCTGCAGTTTCGTTGTTCATGTTTGGACCTGGTACGTGCTGGTGGTCTCGCTAGACATAGACGGTACTTCTCTGGCCTTCTTGGTCCGTGTGCTCTTGGAATAGAGCTAAGATTCAGTCATTCAGACCAATTGTTGTTTGTCTCCTTTCTCAACTTCTGATGCCACTATAGTATTACCCTCCACTCACTTGGTGGGACCAAAAAGGCAAAAGGCGATTAAAAAAAGAGGAGGAAAAAATAATTGATCGTATTCGTTCCCATAGTTTTAATTGAATGGAAACACAAAGAGAACATCATTACAAAATGAAAATTCTATGTTGATTCTGATGAATTGTTTATTTAGAAAGTGTGCGAATTTGTGTGAGTTGGATAATGGAGCTCTTCTAACCTATTCTTTTTGTTTATTGGTGCAGTGATATTGTCATATTTATGCATTCATGTCCAAATGTTTATAGAATTTGTGCATATGGTAATGTGTACCAAGACTTACGCAGATATCCTTAAATAGTTAGTTTGATGGTAACAAACTAACAATGGGTGACTTGCACCAGAATACTTAAATATCCCCTCTCTGTTGTCTGATAGCTATCATGGGATCGAAAGGTTCTAACGAGAAGGACGATCTATAAATTCATTCTTTTTTACTTTGAAGAGCCATATTTCATTGTTCTTGGCTGGGGTTTCAAACTCATGAAGTAAAAGTCAGAAAGAGAGCTTAATTTGTTATGCTGTCAAGTTGTATGGCATGATGAATTAACTGTTTAGAGTCAATGCATGGTATATTTCAAGGCATTTGTCAATTGTTACACATGGTTTAACTTGCCTGTAACATGTACTTTGGGTATATATAAATTCGTCTTTGACGAGCTTAATCTTCAGTGATTTTGCCACACAACTGCTCCTACATTGTCGCATGTAACTTTAAATTTGGAGATATACTTGTGTACTACCTAACTTTGACAGCCTCTATCTTGAATAAATTGCCAACCTAACAATTTTGATATATTTACTGAACAGATATATTTGTCTGACTTTCTAGATTAGATTCAGTCTGCTAGTTTGACATGGACTGCTTCTGCACAATACATACATAAGTGCTTCCTCTCTCTCTATATATACCTTTACTATACTATCCTCTAGGTATGGAATAACTATTCAATACCTAGCCCAACTGAACGAGCTAGCCTCCATCGCCCCACCGACCCAACTAGCCCCCCACCTTCAAACCGGCCGAACCCCCCTCCACCAAAAACCAACGGTCCAATTTCCCACACAAAACTAGACCGGTTAGCCACGCACAAATAAGCATTTACGTAAACACTAACTCGTGTTCATAAATGTATTTCCTTATACCTATAAATAGTTTACTTCATTAACTTTTTTTGCGAAAGTTCAATATTTTTTGGTGACGAAAATTACCAGCAATCTTTATTCGTCACAAAGGTTGAAAAGTTCACTATTTTTTGCAAATGACATATTGGTTTGACAAATATTCAATTGACCTCAACTCATAAAGGTTGTTCCATTAGATCATAAAAACCAGTATATATAATTCAACAAACCATTTTTATAAGAGAAACCATTCTTTTGGGTTCATGCGTATACCATATTTTTCACTTTAAATTTAAAAACATTTTTGAATGCTCAAACCAATGATGCCCTTTTGCTAATTTAATTTTCGTAAGAAGTATCAGATTTTACAAGGTAAAACATATGTCAAGAATGTGATGATAGTTTTCAATTCAACTGTTATACATGGAAAACCACAAGTCATGGGGTTTTGCATTTTCATATTTGCATACGCTGTTATTACAATTTGAATTTTCCAAATTTGCTGCCTGATTTTCCCCCATGATTTTGGTGATACAAGTGGGACCGAGGGCCTAGGGAGGTCAAGGGGCGGTCCTCCTTCTAGATTCGTCGTGAGTCGCTCTTGCTCCCCATTCCCAAACGCCACACCCAGGAGATTGCGATCACCCGCCCTAGGTGATTGTGGTGGCTACAGCTTACCGCGGTCGTCGTCTTCTCCCGCATTGCCCACCGTCGACCTCGATCCTCCTCACATCCATTCCGATTCAACTCGGGCTCAGCGATAGAGATTTCAATGAGGAGCTTACCGCGGCTATAGTAGCAATGCCAGTGGCTGCATCGACTTGGTCCCCGACAGTAAGTTGTAGGCTCCCAGCAAATCATTCCAACACCACAAGGTAACCTTCGAATGATCGATGCATTCCATCGTTTCCACCTTCGTCAATCTCTAATTTCTAATTTGTATTGTAGATGTAGTTGATACTTTTCTTAAAAGATATTATAATCGGGCAACCGGAGTCCTCATTTTCTAGTGCCAAAGGCAAGCCACGGTCGGGGGATTTAAATTGTAATAGTCTGATCCCATACTCACAAGAACCATATGATTTTTGTCTCTAGATTTTGTTTTCATCCCTCCTCTTTCTTTGTTTTTGTTTATGTGCAGGATGGATAATGTCCAAATATCGGTGGATAGGGTGCCTAATAACCCTAATCGATTGATAATCAAAAACACCCAAGAGCGCTATGAGATTGCACTCCCTCGTGCTGATCCAGCGGCATCCGCGGGAGCTATAGCGGTCGGTTCTATTGTTCAAGGCGTGTCCGTGCCACCCTCAATTGATGTGACTCTATCATTCATCGACGTTGACTCTGTTCTGGTTGCTCTGGATGATCCTGGAGCGGATGCTGATCCGAGTCAGGAGGTAGGGGATGCTGATGATCAGGCATTCGCACATTCCACCGGTGGAGGTCATGTCACTGATGCTGATCGTGGTATGGTTTCGTCCCCGGTTCATGGTGAGGAGCCGTTGCCTAACTTACTGCCAGCGTCCACCGGCAGAGATCCAGTCGACGTGCAGGCCAACCTGACCACTCCTGCTTCATCGATGGCTGCAATTCCCAGTAAACCAGTTTGCAAGCCTGCAGCCCACAATGTTGGGAAGAAGCCAGTCCAATAGAAAAGGAAGACCGTCATCGACGACACAGACAACGATGATTTCATGGATCCTACTGCCACGGGCCTTTAGAAGAAGACGTGCACTTCTCCATGCATCACCAAGAGAAAGAACTATGGGGCTGCCCGATATGGTGCCCAACCTCCGAAGGCTCGTAGATCTATTCTCAATACAAGAACATCCCCAAGATTGAAGAAGCAGCATATAACATCACGCCTCTCTATGGTAGCCCAGGGGTTGCCATCCTCAAACAATGAAGAGTCTTTGGTACTCATTCTTGTGAATACATTTCTTCCCAATTGAAAATACCTTGTTATAGTTTACTAATCACTAGTTATATGAACTTGTAGCTTGACAACACTGGCAGCGAGATGGAGGTAACTAGGCCCTAAATTATTCTGCATGCATACATATAAACTTTGTACTGCCTATTAGTAAATATGATGGCCTTTTTGTGTTATAGCTATTCCATCGACGAAGGAAGGGTGTGAAAGGGTCTCCTACACTAAATGTTAGGTGCAACCCTGGTGACGTGATGTTCACAATCCAGTTGCTCACGGATGGACAGCGTGTGGCCATTGATGCTCTGGGTTTTGGACCACTGCTGACAATAGTGACCGATGCATTAGAGAGCAGGGACCTACTTGTTTGGTTACTGGACAGGATCAACCCAAGCAAGATGAAAATCCACATTGGCCCCAAAAAGGTCATGCCCATCACCCCCCAAATAATCAGCATGGTCCTTGGAATTCCACATGGGGGCGGCAACTTGACAATTTACTCCTGTGGTCAAGGTGCCGAGTTTAGAAAGCAATTGATCAGGGACCTGGACAAAGAGCTTCTCACAGATGAGGATCCCATCCACATAACTAACTTGAAGCAGGATATCCTCAAGGGAAGAGTCGATGCACTGATTACTAGGCATTTCTTCATGATACTTTTCAACCGGCTCCTTTTCCCCACAAGTAGCTACCACATTGATTCAAGTGACACCAAAAAGTTGATGGAACTAGAAGCGTTTAGAAGGAAGGATTGGGCCCGTGCTGTTTTTGATGATCTTCAGCTTGTTGTCCATAAATGGCATGACAGGAATAAGAGACAATCTTCTCAAATAATATACGAATGTGCCTGCTTCTTAATAGTAAGTCCGACATTGTATCTCTTTATGCATATAATACCATGCTATGAACTTGTAAAATTCCATTACATATATTTGTACACACATTTGATTTTATTCTGAAATATTATATCTTTAAGTGCTAAATTTTGTGAGCCATGTTTGTAAATGCATTTGACTGCAGGTCTCACATATTTCATCATTCAATGCAAATTTCCATGTTATCTATTTGCAAAAACAAATGCATTAGGACTCATGTCTTTCATCTATATAATTGTAAAATTCTACCTTCTTTCTATGTAAAAATAGTTTGCAGCACCTCTCTAGTCTTTACATTTATATGTAAAATCCCATTTTCTCTAGTTGTAAACACATTTGGTGGCCATGGGTGCTTTATCTGGACAATCTACACCATGTTTCCTCCCCAGCTGACTGGATCAGCACTCCTCGCATCCGTTTTTACAATAAGAAGCTAATTGAAAAGCTAAGTAATGCAGACAAGATTAGGAGCAGAGATGGAACTGAGTCTTACAGTTTCATACTGGTGAGCACTAGTTGTTTTTTTTTTACCTTTGTATAGTGTACAATTCTTCTGATTCACAATTTATGGTTTATGTTCATTAATTCTTTGCAGTTCAAGAGCTGGGGAAGCATGTGTTATGCTGCAGCCAACGTTAACATCCCGCACATGCGTGATTTGTTATCGCGGTCTATTGGACTCATCAATGGCCACCCAATGCGACTGCTGAGGGATTTGTTTGGTCAATTTGATGCCACTATCTTGGTGCACACCAGGGCTATTGAGGCTGCACAAGGTAACATTGTTAGGGCTCAGTTGCAGCTCGCTGACCAGTGTCATCACATTATAGAGGAGCTTATTGCTGCACAAAGGTCATCTGATCTGACCATTGTAGGAAACTATTCCAATCGTCATTGTAAAGGCCCTATCGACGAGCAAGAAGAAGACAACCAGGATGATGTATTTCAAAACAATGGTATGATGACCATCCAATTCCATGATTTCCAACTGTAAAAATCCCGCCTATTTCTTGACACATGTTTTATTAACCACCCCTCTCACTGAGCAAGACAAGTCAAAGTTGATGTGCCATCTAATATTTCTAATGAAGAGCAGCCACGATCTGCAATTAGAGCCAACAATACATGAAACACCTATTGTCAGTATAATCATTGGCTAGCTAATAACATAAACACCTATTGTTATGATCATTAAAAAAGTTTTTATCTAATATTGGTAGAGCATTTTCTTTTAGCCTCTGGTGTGTCCCCCCCCCTCCCCCACGGAGGAGCCAATCCGATTGATGATGACACTCGCGTTGTGCACAACATCGAGTCTGAACGTTAAGCATCTCACTTCATTTCATCATTACGCATCTCTGAACAAGGTGAATATGATAAGTTTCTCATCAATGTTTTGCTGCTTTATTATTCCATACATATGAGTGTGTTTGGATCTGTGGATAAGATATACGTTATTTTCTTTTGTCCCAAAGAGTACAAACCACTTCCAACACAGCTAACATCTGTAAGTGATTTATCTGAAACACAAATCGAAATCTTCAACGATTGTTTATTCCATGAGCAACAAGCACGGAGTTCCATTGTCGAATCATGTAATACCATTTGTTGCAACACTCACACATCAATTTTACATTTCCCATTTCCATCCAAATGAATTGTAATTCTTTATGCCTCACATTCCTGTGCAGCTCCTGTACAAGAGAATCTTATATTCTCCAACAATTCATAGGGATCCCAAGACATGGAGTATATTCTCCAACAATTCACAGGGATCCCAAGACATGGAGCGCTTGAACGATCTTGTAAATGCCATATACGATGATGAAGTTCTTGGGGTCTTGAGGATGTCTACAGTACCAGAGGAACCATCAAGGGAAGCAGAAGAACAAGACCTCAAATTGAGTTTTTTTGGGACCATAAAAACCTTATTTCTAAATATGTAAATTCTACTTATTGTGAATTTTACATCATTTATATATCATCGTTGCTATCCTCTTTTGTTGCGTAGACCCTCACACATGTTATTCCTCCTGCAACATTGATATTGTCCAATGAGGAGTTGGATTCTAAGCCCCTGGATGCTGCCCCGTTGGTGGTTGTGACTGAAGAGAACAATGTTGCATATCCAAAAGAGGATGCTGCCGTGAATGCGAAGCGCAAGTAGAGTGAGCCCCAAAGAAGGCCACCTGGCAAAAGGATGATAAGCCTAGTGCTTGATCTCGCACTCCACCCAATATTGAAAAAGCCATTACCATGCATGCACTTTTTTGCTCCGAAGACTCAGACTTGAAACAGTAAGCATTTCTTTGCACATTTTCATCACCTCTCCAATCAATATATCCTCTTTTGTTGCAAACCCTCACACATGTTATTCCTCCTGCAACATTGATATTGTCCAATGAGGAGTTGGATTCTGAGCCCCTAGATGCTGCCCCGTTGGAGGTTGTGATTGAAGAGAACAATGTTGCATATCCAAAAGAGGATGTTGCCATGAATGCGAAGCGCAAGTAGATTGAGCCCCAAAGAAGGCCACCTGGCAAAAGGATGATAAGCCTGGTGCTTGATCTCGCACTCCACCCAATATTGAAAAAGCCATTACCATGCATGCATTTCTTTGCTCCGAAGACTCAGACTTGAAACAGTAAGCATTTCTTTGCACATTTTCATCACCTCTCCAACCAATATATTTTATAATAATGATCACAACACCACAAAAATTGTAGAAAAACGGTGATGCAGTTTGGGGTCATGCCACTAACAGGGGAGTTGATTGCAAAATCATTTGGCGACAACACCTACATGGACAATTGGTTCATACAACATTTTGTCAAATGCATTGCATATGATGACAAATTCAAGAGACCAAAATGCTATGGTTACAGAATTTTCCTTGATCCTAATATTTCGGTACGTTAATTTACCACAAATATTATCGAACACAATTGTAGAATCTATAAGTACTTCACTATAATTATGTTGTTATTTACTATTTGTTGCATGTAGGCATACCTTAATGTGGAATGGACCAAGAGGGGCAGACACATCCAAAGTATAACTAGGCTGATGTAGTAGCAGCACTGAAGTGCTCTCCCACCTACAAATGTGGGCAAGGCAAAGATGGTATGACTTCTGGTCATCGTCCTATTGCATAATAATTACATAACACAATTGTAAATTGTGTAATTCATAATCATAAATATTCTGCACAGATTTTTCTACCTGTTATAAACCGCGACCATTGGTCGGTGTATTGCGTCAACCTTGGTCAGGAACGCATTGACGTCCTCGACTCCTTGCATTATTATGAAAAACCTGAGGATGGGACCGCCTTCGATATGCATCATATGCCCATGGGGAAGACAATCATGTCACGTCTGTGTGACGCATTGAAGAAGGCTGCACCACACAAATTTCCTAGCTTCAAGAACTAGAGACATGTGAGAGTCACGGTCCCAATACAGAGGAGTACTAATGACTGTTCTTTGCCATGAAGTTTCTCGAGTTCTATGATGGCCATGGACCCAAAGGTTCAGTCAAGACAACTATAGATCTGGTATGCAATCTTTCATTACTTCCTTTTCTTGTTAGTAAACAATCAATATTTATGTTAGCAAATATTTTGCTGCAGAACCGTTCCACGGTGATGAGGGTTGATTTGCTGCACTACATAACCTTCCATAGTCCCAATGAGCTTGCTCCATTCCGTGCTTAAGGAGGCCCCAACAATAAAGTAGTTATGTTTAGAAACATTATCTTTTGTCATGCATACTAGGTGTATCTGGTGTGATGCTCCCTTTAGTTCGATGTAATGCACTCTTTTGCTCCTTTTAGTTTGATGTAATGCACTCTTTTGCTTGTACCTTCCCATCACCAACCTTGTGTTATTGTTGAATCATCTATGCATATGTTTAAGCGCTATATGGTATTTCAGTGATTCATAATTAGTAAAATATGTAGTCTATGTCTATAAACACCTCATTCTTTGTTCATAAAAACAAGCCATATGCATTCATACTTAACCCATCATAGGTATTAACTTCATTTTGTCTCACAAAGCATTGTGTGTAATAACTAATATCTCTCAGTATAAAGAAGTCACTACCTTATCATAAAAAACATTTAGATATCTTGTTAATAGTTCATGCATCATCCTATGCAACTGATTTATAATTGGTAATATTAGTAGTCTATGGAATATAAATACCTCATTCTTTGTTCGTAAAAATATGTCATGTGCTTTTACTTAACACATCCCATGTATTACAAAGTTCATTATGTCTTACAACGCGATGTGTATACTAACTAATATCTCTCAGTCTCTCAGTATAAAGAAGTGACAACCTGAAAATAAGAAACATTTAGAAATCTAGTTAATAGTTCATATATTGTGCTACAACGTATGTTCCTAATTGTGCACCTACTGTCTTACAGTTGATCTTCACATATAACATCTCTAGTTAAGTAGTAAAATCTATATAAATTTACAACCATGAACACTTAGCTACTTGGGTGTTGCACAATATTTTAAATCATAGTAGTACAAATTTAATTATTCGGGTAACATTGTCCTCCGACTGTACATCCAAACCTCTGCTTGTTGTCTATGTGCTGAAACTTGTGAGAAATGGAACTTTTTATTGTTCAGTCCATCAGTTTTTGTGAGTAGGAAAACTATCTACTTTCTGAACCCCACAGGATACGGAGGTATCTTGGCCTCCTGCTTCCACCGACCTCCTGGTTTTTTTGGCGTGCGAAAAAAACCAATTACGTGGAGGCGACTGGTTGAATGCGGCACGCATTTAGGTGGGGGTGCCTGGTAATCCATACCCACTATATGAATTAGCATATATATGTATATATATGTATATATATATATGTATATATATATATACACACTCTGTAATGATATGTTACATACCATTCTTAGTTGTACTGACAAGACATATTTGTCTGACTTTCTAGATTAGATTCACTCTACTAGTTTGGCATGGACTGCTTCTGCACAATACATACATAAGTGACGACACTTGCTGTCTGCTGATGCTCGTTTTGAAGCTTTCGCTAATCTGACTTCTCTCCGTACGATCCGTGCAGTTCATTACTTCTCCGTTTTCAAACTTTTGCTGATGGGAGACAATTTTTAGATAATGGAAAGCACTTTTCCGGCCTCTGCACGGTGATGGGAGACAATACCTGTATTAATTGTAAGATCATCGAGAATAGGCATAGTTTTTTTCTGAGCTTGAATATTTGACGTAAGAACTTGCATCTGTCACCGGCTATATTTGTCAGAGAATTCTTGTTAAATAATCGGCATAGAGAGGATACTTTGCGAAGTAATAGTATTTCAGCATGCACCTGTCAATCATGCTTGGGTTCGATCGGTCCATGCATAAAAAGAGGTAAGAGGAGCTTTGTCAGTTCACTGAGCCTGAAAGGCCAGGAGGCTATCTGCACGACCAGCCGCGCGCATCCCCTGATGCGAACATTGCATTCGGCAGAGTCACGAAATCCTTCGTTGTCACTGCTAGTCCAGTTGTGCCAAGTTCTCGGAATTCCTAGTCTTCCCCGGTGAGAGAATTGACATGTCATGGATATAACTGATTATTCTCCTCTCCCTAGCTAGTTGCTTGTCCAAATGCTACACTTCATGCATCCGATAATTTTAGTATCTTACACGCCATCGACTTCGATGCTTCAGAGCTGAATGTTCTCTTGTACAATAAACATGGTTAGAAATCAACACGAGAGAATCAACACAAGACACGATTTTTACGTGAAAAACTCTTATAAGAAAAAATTGTGGACGTCAATCGGTGATCTTCACTATATCAGGGATGTATACAATGCAGGGGATTATAATGAGCGTCTTTATTCTCCTTATAGCTTACAAGATATATTTATAGAGGTGGACATATGCGACTTGAATCTAATACGAATTGTTCCAAAACGTGGGCCGAGACGTCCCTTATATAGCCCAACAAGAATTCGGATTACAATCCAACAAACTCCACCTTAAAACAAATTCTATCTTGTAATAAATGAAGAATCATCAATAAACTCCTTTCAGTAATAAATATCACCGACGCCAAAAAATCTCTAGTACTCAAACTGTAACATCAACTAAACTTGAGCATAGCTCAAATCTAGTAGCAGGGCTGACTTTGTCATCATATTAGCAAGATTCTTATAAGTGCTTATCTTGCATATTTTAATATCGTCTTGAGCAATGACATCTCAAATAAAATGATACCTCACATCAATGTGTTATGAGGCAAATAGCACTCTAACTATCATAGAAAATATTAACGCAAGACTTATCTCCACAAAGCTCAGTATACAAATCTCTTTACCAAATAGTTTCTTTACATGCTTCAGAAATAACCATATATTGAGCTTCAGTAGTTGATAAAAGCAACAGTAGCCTGCAAGCATGATTTCTAACTAACAGCACAAGCACCAATAGTGAAAACATAACTTTTGAGAGATCTCCTCTTATTCAAATCACCAGCATAATCTGAGTCAACATAACCAACAAGTCCTTCTACAGATTTCTCAAACTGCAAACAAGCATTAGAAGTATCATGTAGATATCTAAAAATCTACTAAACAGTTTTTCATGCTCTTTGCCAGAATTAGCCATGAATCTACTAACAACACTCGGAGCATGAGATAAATCAGGACGAGAGTAGACCATAGCATACATAAGTGAACCAACTATACTTGAATACAGAACTCTAGACATGTACTCAACATCATAATCTGACTCAGGACATAAAGCTAAAGATAATGTGAAATGCGCAACCAATAGAGTACTCACTAGTTTTGCATCATACATATTAAAACGACAAAGGACTTTCTCAATATAGCCTTGTTGACTAAGATATAACTTGCCAGTTTTTATATCTCTAATGATCTTCATACAAAGAATTTTTTTTGTTGCGCTTAAATCTTTCATCTCAAATTCACTATTCAATTGTGATTTCAATTTGGTTGATTCTGATTTAGCTTTTGCAGCAATCATCATATCATAGATATAGAGAAGAAAATAAATAGCTAAATCATTAACAATTTTCAAATATACGCAGCTACCATAATCAGAATGCTTAAAACCATTAGAAAGCATAAACGAGTCAAACTTCTTGTACCACTGTCTAGGGGATTGTTTCAAACTATAAAGAGATTTATTTAATTTACATACAAAGTCTTATTTTCTAGGAATAACAAAACCTTCAGATTGATCCATATAAATATCTTCATCTAACTCCCCATATAAGAATGCAGTTTTAAATCTAATTGCTCAAATTCGTAGTCACGCATAGCAACAATACTGAGTAAAGTGCGAATAGAACTATACTTCACAACAGAGAAGAAGACATCATTATAATCAATACCTAGAATTTGTCTATAGCCTTTTGCAACCTACCTTGCTTTATATCTTACTGTTTCATTAGGAGAAATATCCTCCTTTCTTTTGAAAAATCACTTGCAACTAACATGCTTTTTCTCTTTAGCAATTTGACTTAATCTCAAGTACTATTCTTTTCAAGTGACTCCATCTCATCTTGAATTATAGTCATCCAATTATTGCAATCAGCAAAAGTAATGACCTTATTGTAATTAGAAGGTTCTACATTACCTTTAACTTCTTATGCACAACTCAAAGCATAAGCAACAATATTACACTCCACAATTAACTTTTTGGGTGGATTAATTTGCCTTCTAGATCTGTCAACTGCAACAGAATATTATATAGATTGCACAACGGGAGAAGAAGGTGGAACACTAGATGAATCATGGTCAATAAATAATTTTTTAGCAATAGGTGCATCTTGGACAACAACATCTGGTGTACTATCTGCATTAATAAAGTGATCCACCTACATGCTAGAACTATGCTAACTCTGAACAAGAGCATTAGGCAACATAGCAGTTTCATTAAAGACAACATTCCTGCTAATCATCACCTTTTGTGTTACAGAATTTCACAATTTATAACATTTATCACCAGATTTATAACCAAGAAATATGCACTTTACAGCTCAGTGCTCCAATTTACTATTATCAATGTGATCATAAGTAGTATAACCAAAAACTCTCAGTTCTAAATAATCAGCTGGTGAACTAGATCATACCTCAATTGGAGTTTTCTTATTAATTACAATGTTGGGTGATCTATTAATAAAATAGCAAGCAGTGGAAACGGGTTCAACCCAAAAACATCTATGCATATTTGCATTAGACAACAAGCAACGGGCCCTCGAGATGATAGATCTGTTCATATGCTCAGCTACACTATTTTGTTGTGGAGTACTAAGAACAGTGTAGTACCTCACAATACCTTTAGACTTACAATATAAATCAAAGTCATCAGAATAGAATTCCATCTCACTATCAGTATGAAGTTTCTTTAACTTCTTTTCTGTTTGTCTTTCAACCATAACATTCCACTCTTTAAATGCTTTAAATGCTTCTAATTTATGCTTCAAGAAATAAGATCAAACTCTCCTCGAGTAATCATCAATAATAGTTAACATATAACAGGAACCACCTAGTAAAAGCCTACGAGACGGTCTCCATAAATCAGAATACACATAATCAATAATACCTTCTATTGTATGAACTGAAGTGTTGAATTTCACCATCTTATACTTGCCAAAAATACAATGCTCATAAAATTTCAGCTTGTCGATGCTATGTACACTAAGAAGACCTCTCTTGCTCAATTTTGCCAACCCAAGTTCACTCATATGCCCAAGAGGCATATGTCATAGATTAGTAGCATCATAATCTGATAATGAATGTGAACTTCCAGCGGCATCACCTATGATTGTAGTGCCTCAGAGATGATATAAATTGACAGACTTCAAATCACCTTTCATTATAATAAGGGAATCTTTTTTCACCTTCAAAATACAATCTCCATCAGACCAATCATACCCTTTATTATCAAGAGTAATCAAGGAAATAAGGTTCCTTTTCATACTTGGAACATGCTTCACATCTATCAAGGTTCTAACAATGTCATCATACATCTTTATCATAATTAATCCAATTCTAATAATTAGACATGGGTTGTCATCATCCATCCTAACAGAATCAATATTTTGAACAAAATTATAAGTGGTGAACCAATCTCTATGTATGCATATATGAAAAGACGCAGTAAAATCAATAATCCATTCATTACCACTACTGGCACATGCAGCAAAAGCAACAAGAGTCTCTCCATCAGAACTATTATCTGAAGAAACATAAGTTTTACCTTCTTCATTAGATTTATTTTTCCTCTTTTCTTTATTCTTCAACTTGTAATATTCAGATATATCATTATTATCTTTCTTGCAATACCTATAGAATTTTTCTTTGCTTCTAGACTTCAAGCAACCCCTGTAACCATTCGAACTTTTACCTATGTGATCATGATGCGAATTTTTTTTCCTTTGTCTTGCCACGCACAATCAAACCTTCTCCATTGGAAGTCAAGCCATCAGTAAACACTATTTATTTCATCTTTTTCTTAGCATGCAAAGTCTCATAAACTTCTTTCAAAGTTAGAGTATCATGACTGTATAATATGATATCTCTGAAATTTACAAAAGAACTAGGCAATGAGCACAAAAGGATAAGACTCAAGTTATCACCATCATATTTTACCTCCATAGATTGTAGGTCAGCAATGATCTTCTGAAAGACCCAAAGATGATTCAACACATAACCACCCTCTTATAATTTGTGTGTGAACATCTTCATCTTCAAATGCATTTTGCTGGTAAGATCTTTTGACATGCAAATCGATTCCAGCTTTAGCCATAAAGCAGCAATTGTTTTCTCCTGCAAAACCTCCTATAAAATATTATTTGATAAATAAAGATAAATTTGTGATAAAACCTTATGATCCTTCCCCTTCTCTTCATCAGACCAAGACTTTTGATCCCTGTTCCTATAATTATCAAGCATGTCATCCAGATTAGTATACGCAAAAATAGCTCATATCTTGACTTCATAGAGAAAACCTTATATCACGATCTAGCAGCGATATATCATACTTCATAAAAGCCATGTTAGAAAAATCCTGAGTGTAGGAAAAGCAGCCCAAAAACCCAAAAAAGAAAGTTCAGGTACACTTGCTGGGTGCAAGTAATAAAAAACAGTTGAAAACAGAACTGTTTTGAACTGCCGTGTGCGCGAAGCAAAAATAGGGTGAAACGAACTCTGGTGTGCAAACATCCAGGGTTATCAAGCAAAATTTGATGTCCTTTTCGTGAGAGGGAGCGGCTGGTGATCTCCTCAATCTTCGCCCGCGTGCAAGCCCCGAGAGAAGCAGCTAGGCAGTCGTCCCCTTCGAATTAGGGATGGCAACAGGCCTATTCTCGTCGAGTTTTGATCACTCACACTTAATCCAAAACCTAAACTTAAAACCTGATTTGATCCTCAAACTCAAATTAGGTTCAAAATCACCCATACCCCTGGCCTTGGTCCTGGCAGGGACCTGAGACCTGTCGTAGACCCAAAACCACCACTCCTCACGTACTGACCCGACTCATCCTCAGCCTACTCCCCATCCCTATAGCGCCGCCGCGCGTCTTCCCCACACCTCGCCTAGCCTCTGCCTTTCTTCCTCTATTTTCTCGCTCCCGATCTCCGCTATCCGCCCCCAAGTCTTGACAGTATCGCGGTGCGGCGGGCCAGAGTAATAAATCAGCATCACACAAAATCTTGACGGCAACGACGCAGTGGCTAGCCGAAGCTTGCTTCGATGGCTCGATGGCCGGAGTAACAAAACATAGCTCAACGCCGACGCAACAACATGATGGTCAACACCCACGATGGAGGTCAAACTACAGGGAGAAGTGGAGGGGATACACATACATGGAGCTCGGTGGCCTCCTCTGCGCAATATCGACGTGCGGCACGACCACGATAGGGCCTTCGGTCTCCTCCTCCCTCTGCGCACGATGGTTGGGCCTCCGACCACACGCGTATGGCGGTTGTGCGGGTTTCGCCCGGTTCTTCACCTGTGCATTGGTAGCAGGGCTCAACGGGATGACAGCAGGGGCTCTGCCCTTTTTCTGTATCCTCCCTGCCCAGTGCGATGCGCGAGCAGACCTGCAGAGGGAGGGTCGGCCTGGAGCAGCCGAACGTGGGGAGGAAGCCAGCTAGGGGCGGCGGGGAGGAGGCTGCCTCGGGGCGGCAGAGCGAATGAGCACACCGGTGGATTAGATCTAGCTGTGGCGTGAGTTGTGAGGGTCCGATAGAATATTGGAGACGGTGACGTGGTTAAAGGTGAGGGACTCGGGTTTTCGAGTCCTGCTGGTGCCTTGCGGGTGTAATATCAGACCCAGATCTGGAGCCAACTCAGGTTGAGGCCCTGACCAGATAGCCTCACGGGGTGGATTCTACCCCCGAACCCGCCCCCATCGGGTCTAAAACCTATGGGGACCCGACCCAATGGGGGAAATTGCCACCCTTACTTCGAATCGTGTAGAAGCTGTAGATGGATTCCATGCGCACAGGTTTGTTTTGGCGCAGTCTGGAGTCCGGTCACAGCTTTGTAGACGGGAACTCCACAAATTCGTCTTGGATCCGAACTATAGCAACAGCTTCGACTCGAACTTAGTGACGGAACTCTCTCCGAGTAGCAAATCGTCCGGACGACGGCGTGACGACGAACTACGACGACACGACGGGCGAAGTCGGTGAATCGACGAAAAACCAGCAGAGATGACGGGCGTGAAGAAGAGAACATATCTATTTTTTTTCTCGTACTCGTGTACCCAATCTAGCTCTGGTACCACTTGTTAGAAATCAAGCATGACAGGATCAAACACGAGACACGATTTTTACGTGAAAAACCCTTACGGGAAAAAAAATCACGAGCATCAATCGGCGATCTTCACTATATCAGGGATATGTACGATGAAGGAGGTTACAATGAGCATCTATACTCTTCTTACAACTTACAAAATATATTTGTAAGGATAGACATATATAACTCGAGTCTAATACAATCTATTTCTAAATATAGGCCGAAAACATACTTGTATGGCCCAACAAAATTTGGATCATAATCCAATAAACATGTCTCCTGTTCATCATCGCATCTTGGTTATATAAGCTTCTGCACAGAATAAAACGTCGAGATGATCAGCTTTTGATATCCGAGGCGTGTTTAGATGCCTTGCCGCCACTTCCTTTGCCTGACTTGGCAAAAATATCAAATACTTGGTTTGTTTGCTTGCTGCATCGGTGCTGGTGCGTTCTAGCTTTTTCTTTGACAGCTCAAACAAGCCAAATCCAATACGCATTGTTGCTCTCTCCGCCAAAACCAAGACTAGCCTGGCTCGGCAAGGTGAGGTGAGTAAAAGAGCCAAACACGCGTGAATCTCTGCAGAATATGCATCGTTGCTGAAGTCCAATACGTATCCATTGCCTCGAGTAATCTGCTGATGCAATGATCGTACCTTCATTGGACCAAGTAGATTCCTGATTCCAATTTCCAACCTGATGCTGACGGTGCCCTGACCCCATCTCATTCTACGGTCCATTACGCAACTGACTATCTTGCGGTATGATAAAAAAAAGGCAATAACACTACAGTTCCGTACCAAATTTGTTCTGATAATTCATCTCTCTCCGGCAAGAAGGGTCGAAAGGCCAAAACGCCGAGCACACTTTTAATAAAGAGGAACAACCTGTGCATTTCGTTGCCCGGAAGATCAAAGATGGCTGCCACTTGCTCAAGGCTGCAGCTGGGAACAATGGTGAGGAGATGCATACATGAGGGAGTAGTGGAACGGCAGAAATCGATCTCCCTGGGCCATGGTTACTTGTCCAAACGTTTCACTTACTACACTAACCAATCATTCAGTAGAAGCGAACAAGACAAAAGAAAACATAGCATCTTGTCAGGGGAAGGTTCGGCCGCCGCGAGCAGTGTATTTCCAATCATTGAGCATGTACTAGGCAAGTTCCTCCTATGTAGCCAGAGCACGCAACCACATCAGTACATCACACTGAGAGTTCTCCTAAAACAATTAGTCTCCAGTGACGTTGACGGCCTCTGTGAACTCGCCAACGTCTACTAAGATGGGTTTGTTTGTAGGATTTCCGTGTTTGGGATGCTTTTGATCCCCTTTGTGTTTGCTGTTGTCTTCGGGTCATCAGGTGTTGCTCCAGCGAAGGCGGAGCTGTTTTCGGGTTGCTGGATCTCGCTTCGGCGGTGGTCAATCTAGTTTTCTTGGCTGACTTCGACGACGACAATGTTGATATGCTTTCAATGTGTCAGATGCGTCCTGGCCGTTGGCCTAAGGCATTGGTTCTTGCGGCTTCTTCCAAGATTTGGAGCTCATCGCCTAGACTAGCTGGAGGGTTGAGCTGCTGCTTGGTTGCATCCCTGTGGATGTGCGTCAAGGTGGTCGACAGGATTGTTCCATGGAACAGGGTCATGGTTGTTATTTCCGTTTCAGGGCCTGGATGTAAGTTGGTGTTTGTACTGTGTATCTGGTTTAATATAAATCCCACCCTATTTGCAAAAAAAAAAAAAAGAACCAATCCATCATTCAAGTATTGACCATCACACTAATTTTGGTTTTTTTTTTTTGACCTTGGCATGTCTCATGCTTAACATGGAACTGTGACTTCCTGACTATACTAAGCGAGCAAACAAAATTGAGCACGGGCCCAGTATCTCTTTGGGCCAGGCTGAAAAAGAACTGTTCAAGTCACATTTCAAGAGCTTATCAAAATTCAGAGTGCTGACACAAAAACCTGCGAGGTTAAAAATCTCCCAGCCTACGAGCCATAAACTCTCATGCACTCACATAATAATCCCAGAAGATCATCAGAACTCGGCAGTTCTTCCTGGATAGTTTAGGAGGTTGCAACAAGCTAAGCCATACAGGAATGAGGTTTATGGCAATTTCCTGCTTGAACCATGAGGTTCAGAGCAACCGGCCATCAGCATGAATCCCCATGGGCTCATAGAAACCAAAACTAGTTCCCAACATCAAGAATGTTCAGGAGATCAGTTTACTACCTTTCTGACCATAGTTTACTTCAGCTGCATTCCATTCTAATTCTAATGACCACCAAAAAGCAAATCAGCATACATCATGCAATATATGATGAATTATAGATGAAATGATGTACAGTCTCTTGCGCGTGTGTTGAAGATATGTAAAAGGTCTTCCTACAGACGGTCACAATCATACATGCAGCATGCACATGAAGATTTTTTTTATTTTTAAATTTAGAACAGGGCCCCCTTTTTACCCGGTTTTCTTTGGAGACCTTTTTTACGGGGAGGTGCAGACCCGGGGATCGAACCCCGGACCATCGGAGACGCTCCCTTGCGTCTTGCCAGCGAGCCAAGCACTCGTCTGCAGCATGCACATGAAGATACAAGATAGTCAGGCAATAGTTGTGTTTTAAAGTGAACTACCAGACAACATTGTGGTGTGACATTTCTCGTCTGACATAGCCTCAAAATTCATGCTAAATATGCCGAAGAACATAGTTTGGGCGCTGCAGCAATTGAGGTCACCAAAATGAACTCGGTCTTCCCACCTGACGATAAATGGCATTTAGGTACTAGTCCAAGTATGTCAGGTGCCTCATACCAAGAGTGTATAGAAGCAACAAAATCAGATGCCCCTCCTGGTAGCGATGCTCCAGATCCAGTAGAAGAACAAGTTTGATCACCAGCTAAACAAGAACTTAGCTGGTTTAAATATCATGGTCAGAAAGGTTAGCTCATTTGATGTCCATAACCATAAATATCGTGGCACATTTTTCAGACTAACTCATTTGGATGAGGTGGGTTGTTTTAGGAATTGAACTCAATTCTAGGAATTTGGATCCAAATCCCCCTATCCAAAATCCTGTGCCTTTAGGTTAACCTAAAGATGGCCAAATGGGCTAATCGGGCCGGCCCGGCACGGGCCCATCTCGGCACGGCCCGAAATCGGCACGGCCCGATTGGCCCATTTACTGTTACGGGCCGTGCCGTGCCGGCCCGCGTGCCGAGCCGTCGGCCCACGGCACGGCCCAACTGTCACCGTGCCGTGCCGGGCCGGCCCACGGCACGGTCGGCACGATGGGCCCGGCCGGCACGATGGGCCCGTTCGGCACAATGGGCCCGTTCGGCACGGTGGAGGCACGATAGGCCCGTTCGGCACGACGGGCCCGATCGGCACGGTGGAGGCACGACGGGCCAGGTCGGCACGGGAAGGCACGACGGGCCCGGCCGGCACGGGAAGGCACGACGGGCCCGGCCGGCACGGTGGAGGCACGTTGGGCCCGTCAGCACTCAAAAAAATAGGAAAAAATCAAAAATAATAGCTAAAAAATCAAAAAAACAATAAAAAATATGGAAAATAAATACATAACATCTTTATTGATTGGTTGCCTCGTTAAAAACCTTTCTACTAGAAGGAAAAAAGAGTACAACCAATGATTATGCTCCGAAAATTACATGGTTTCATTAGAAACCCCAGAATTTTGCTTGCAATTTTTCATATGCTTCCTCAAGTGTCCCGTTCCATGTGAAGATCTGGCACCTATTTCTATACTGCATATATTACACTTAGCAAATCTTACCTGTTCCCCGTTAATTTCTTTGAAGACCTTTTCAAAATGTTGCCACACTTGGGACCATACACCTGAGTTCTCGGCCCCTTGATCCATGAATTGAAATATGGAATTAGTTTTTGATGTGAAGTGAATACTGGCTACTTGGCTAGCAAATAGGAAAAGAGAGATGGGTGGGCAGGGTGGAGTTTGAGATGGAGTAGATGGTATTTATAGGGATGAGAGGAGAGGTAGGTGGGGGTGGGGCCGCAGGGGGTATTTAAAAAAAATAAACAAAAAACATGAATAAAAAAACTTAGAAATAATAGGGGCACATGATTAATTCTAAAAATGAGCTTTATTGATAGGTTGCCTCATTAAAAACCTTTCTAGCAAAGGAAAAAAGAGTACAACCTAGCTCAGAAAATTTAAAATTACACGTTCTCATCAGCATCTAGATACAAATTTTGGAATGATTCTTCAAGCTCAGTATTTTCTGCAGTGTGTTGCATTCGTGCTTCAGCTTGTTCCCAATCCTTTACTATGGTGAGTATTTCAACCATCTCACTTGACAGATTTGTTCTTCTCTCTTCGAGTATCCTTCCTGTAAGACTGAAGGCAGCCTCAGAAGAAACTGTAGATACAGGAACCGTTAACAAATCTCGCGCTAACAGTGAAAGG
This sequence comes from Phragmites australis, assembly GCF_958298935.1. NCBI lineage: Eukaryota > Viridiplantae > Streptophyta > Magnoliopsida > Poales > Poaceae > Phragmites > Phragmites australis. The sequence continues at coordinate 23,990,922 of NC_084936.1, read as the reverse complement.
ACTGGATAATTCGTCTTGTGCTCATGCCACCATTGCAGTATGTTGAAGTTTTCTTGTTCGTGGCTGATAACGTCACTGTCGATGAAGGTAGTTAGCTCCCCTCCGGATGTTGGAATTCCGGTGCCCGTAGACGATCGTGACGAAGAGTCTGAACTTCTTGATGAAGAACCTGCACCAAATATTTTTCCCCACGTTGTCGTCTTCTTACTTGTTGTGGGTGCTAGTGGAGGTCGTTGCAGGCGAACTCCGCCATACTTTGTTTCATATTTACTATAAACTTCGAATAACTTAGAACGAACATTAGTATAATAATTAGAATAATCATGGCCAAGAGCATCACCTAGAATTGCGAGAACTCTACAGAAAGCTGCAATTTTAGCTCTAGGATCTAAAATAAAGGCAAAAGCGTATAACAAAGGAATTTCTTTCCAATACTTTAAGAATTTAGATTTCATAGGAACTACACAATCTCTTAAAAGATTGTCATTTTCATAGTTGTTTAAATGAGTAGCAATTTCAACAATATTATGCACTACTAAACAAGATGTTGGATAATAAACTCCTGATAAACTCACAGTTGAATCATAAAAAAATTCAAGAAACTCCAGTATCCTTTCAGCAACATACCAATGCGCTTCCGTGAGTAAAGTTTGACCCCCATGCTGATGGTAGTGTGTATGAATAAACACACCAAATGTGCTCTTATATGGTATAATATTTTTAAGCATCAAGAAAGTAGAGTTCCATCTCACCGGCATGTCCAGAGCAAACTTACGTGGACGCACACCCATTGCAACACAATACTGTTTATATGCTGCAATTCGTTGGTTAGAGGAGTTCACAAAAGATATTGCAGTACGAAAATCTTCTAAGTATCGCGATAACCTCTTCAAACCGGATTTTACTATAAGATTGATAATATGACAAGCACAACGTTGATGTAACAAGAAAGATTCAGCATAAGTACTAAACAACAGAGTAAGAATATCCATTGCTCTAGAATTTGCACCGGCATTATCTAAAGTGATAGAAAATATTTTATTCGTGAGGCCAAAGTCTGCAACTACTTGAGATATTTTTTCAGCAATATTTTCACCGGTATGCGCGTTGTCAATCAAGCGAAAACCTATTATTCTCTTTTCTAATTCCCAATCATTATTAACAAAATGAGCAACCACACTAAGATAATCCTCTCTAGCCCTACCTGCCCATATGTCCGAGGTCAAAGCAACTGAAAATGTACATGTTTGCAACATTTCTTTAAGTTTGCTACGACACGTATTGTAGTATTTTACCATATCCCTACTAGTTGTCTGTCTAGAAACATGCGTGAACCTAGGATTATGAGCTTGCTTAATGTAATCTTCAAATGCAGCAGACTCACCGATATTGAGTGGTAGATCTGCTCTTGCAATGAAGCGACATAGCTCTTTTCGAGCATTGGCAGAGTCGTACTCCCAATGATGAACAGAGCCGTCGGGGTTGTACTGCAACACCGTCTGCTTCATGGCTGCTCCACTCTTTCGCTTGCAACTTATGGCGTGCCTCTTCAAGTGCCCCGTTCCACCCGAGGGCTTTGCAGATAATTCATTTTTACAAATATAACACTTAGCATACCTGACACTTACCCCATCTTCCTCTTTGTAGATCCTTTCAAAGTCTTGCCAAACTTCGGAAGTACCGGCTCTTGATCTTTTAGACCCGCTGCTTGCTAATGTGTGCGCACTTGTAGAGCCTGACGATGGCACTCCTGCTGCATCACCTGGATCTGGATGTGAACCAACCGGAGGTTCACCGTCGGGTCCATCATCACCTGCAGCACTAGTATCAAAGGGGCCATAGTCCCCTGTGAGTCCTTGGAGAAAAAAATCATGATCTATGGATGTATCATGATCACCGGCATCCATGATCAATGTCGAATGACACTACAAAAATTACAAATATTCAGAGTTAGAAATAATCAAATAATAAAACTAATAATAAAATAAGACTCAACAACGATGCAAAAAAATCACAAAGATTTCTTCAACTTCAAGATAGCAAATCAGCAGGATGACGATTTTGGAATTGCTCGGATTTTTTTGCAATAATTCAAACTAATTTTGCCAAATTATCGCTAATTCTCACGAACTTTGAGACAAGAATGAGAGGAGGAAACAAGAGAGAAAATGGTGTTGCTGGTGTGGAATGGAAGGGCAAGGTGCTCCTCTATTTATAGGTGAAAAATGGTGATTTTTGCAATTTTTTTCGAATTTTTTGGAGCTCAAACGGTCACAAAACGGCTATAAAATTCAAAAATATCGGGTTAACGGGTTAAACGGGCCGTTCCCGGCCCGTTTAACCCGTTAACCCGCGTGCCCCCGCCGGCCCATCGTGCCCCACGTGCCGGCCGGGCCGTGCCCCCCGCGGTGGGCCGTGCCGTGCCGTGCCGGCCCGGCCGTGCCGTGGGCCGCCGCGTGCCGAGCCGGCACGGTGGGCCGTGCCGTGCCGGGCCGGCCGTGCCGTGATGGGCCGGCCGTGCCGTGATGGGCCGTCGCGTGCCGTGCCGGCCCGGCCCGGCCGTGCCTCCTGGGCCAGCCGTGCCTGAGCCGGGCCGTGCCGGGCCGTGCCGTGCCCTTGCCGCCCGTGGGCCGGGCCGTGCCGTGCCGGCCCGCCGTGCCGCGCGCTCGGCCCAGGCACGGCCCGTGGCCTCGTGCCGTGCCGGCCCGGCCCATCTCGACTCGGGCCGGGCCGTGCCTGGGCCGTGCCTACAGTTCCGTGCCTCGGGCCGGCCCAATAGGCACGGCCCATTTGGCCATCTTTAGGTTAACCAATCACCAAGAACATGGCAATAAGAGTATAAGACATAATACTCCACATGGAAGTGAAACCCAAATAATCTTCATCCTTACCCCTTAATCCCTGAAGCTATATGTTCTAAGCAGGTTCATGATGAACTAACTCTGTTACTTCTCACCACACCTACCTAATTCTGGGGCAATTTCCAACAGAACACAAACACTTGAATAACGCTAAAGTATCTTTCTCCAGATTGCAACATTCTCCAACTCTAATCGCAGTTAATGGTCCATTGCTTATAAAATATTATTTGACAACTATAGGCTCTTCATATAACAGTACAGTATTCTGCATATATGAAATCCCAATGTATGCTATATTGCCATTGATATTACAGAAATTAAACCTGAAAAAGTGTTCCCAAATTCAAAAAATCAAATCTAACAAGCCGCAAATGCAGGGGGAAAAACATCTATGTGACCATGAGAATCATGAAGGGTAAGTAATTAGGAGCAATATATCAAATTACATTTCACAATCCTGAGTCCTGAATCCTGATCAATCATTTTGACTAACACTGATTTTAGGTTCTCCAGATGGACAAACCTAACAAGCACCAAGTTTGTATCCAGTTCCTCCTGTCACAAAAATTTAGCAAATACCAAGCTAGATTCGGCCTCAATGAAATGCAATGATGTTCATATTTATAGATGCAGTTCAAATAGAACACATCATTTAAGCTATAGACACAATTAATGTTAACAAGAAACATAGTAATGACATGACAGAAAAGCAGAAGTTAGCACCTAAGCAACATAAAGCATAATCTATCAAGGAGGATAACAAGCAGGGGCCATAACTCCCTAGCCTAGTTCTAGGTCTAATTGTGGTCGAATTATATCCTTGTCCACAAAAGTTGACACAACCAACCATCTATATCCATAACATTAGAACAAGACCACCAAGGTTTACAAAACCGTTTGGAGCACGAAAATCGAGACCTGACGGTAACCGAAAAATCGCGGTTATCGCGATAACTGCTCGAAATTCGATGAGAATTCGCTCAAAATTTACTCGGTCAAATTTGAACTTCGGTGAGAATTTGGACCAAATCGACCGAACGGTAACCGCTCGGTTTGCATCGGTTACCGAGCGGTTTCGCCGGTTTATCGAGCGCATTTTCTGAATTTTTCGTGTTGTCGGTAACCGCTCAGTTTTGTCGGTAACCGCTCGGTTTTAACTATTTATCGAGCGGTTTTCTCGAATTTTAGTGATGTCCAACAAAAAAACCAAAAAATGTCTCAACCTTGTAAAACCAATAACTAATTCATCCGAGCTTCAAATCAAGTGAACAGATTTTGTTAGTTCCCTTGTAACATGATCTACATGATACAAGTATTTATACTAAAAAAAGTTGAATATTTTCTGTGAGAAAATGTATTTGATAAACCAAGTTAAATGCATAGTTTACTCTTTGCTAATCCAAAAATCATGAAACCAATTTTGTTAGTATTCTTACATGATCTTATGTCTTTTAAAAATACATGAACTCATGAAATAGTTATTGTAACATGCAGAATTGTATAAATGTGTTGCAACTAGATTAATTCATAACTAAATCATCACACCTCTAAAATTAGTGAAACCACTTTTATTAGTTTACTTATAATATGCTTTATGTAGGAAAAATAATGGTAGACATGAAAAAGTTAATTACAGTGCTGTTTCTTAACATATTCACTTTATGCTTCTGAACTTTGTAAAAATCATAAAGAAATTAATAAAACTCTAACTGAAGTGAAATCAATTTTAAAGATCCTCTTAAGATACACCCTACACAAGAAAAATATGTATTTACATGTTAAGCTTTTCCTTGATATGAGTTAATAAATGAGTTGCGCGCTTCAAGTTTTTTCTTTTTTTCAAACTTCCTCCCTATAGAATATGATGCAAACGACATTATTTTTTTAAAAAAAAATCACAGAAGTTCTTATAATTCTCTAGTTGTTTTTAGGATTTTTATTTTATTTTATTTTGAATTTTTGAATTCAAATTCGGTAACCGATCGGTTTATATTATCGGACTGGAGCGGTAAGATCGGTTACCGCGAATTTCAAGTGGTAACCGACGAATTTGTTAACCCTAAAGACCACTCTAGGCAACTGGACGACTTTGATCGCCCTTTTTGAGTAACACACACTGAACCACACGTTCTAAAATCCAACAGTACCTCAATTTCAACATAATCAGTCAGCACCCTCCAGCGCATCAAGCACCATTGACACTGTCTCCTTCATCAGGTCCATCCGAAGCAGCTGCTGCCTGATCTCTGACATTCTAAACTTCCATAGCTTCTCCTCCATCGCTTGTGCCTTTGACTTTTCGAGCACAGCAAAAGCCTTCCTGAATATTGGCCTGCTCGGGTGCTCCTTTGACAGCTCAACAGCCTCCCATAGGTATTGGTACATATGTTTTCCCTTCTCAGCATCATCTCTCCCATTTTCGAATCTAAAATGCCTTCAGCTTCTTGTTTGTGCGGTCACGGTGTTCCCACCGACTCTCCATATCCTCGTCACTCTCCTCAATATCCTGCTCTTCATTGCTCTCTCCACCCCCAGCATCCTCGTATGCACGAGATCCTCCTACTACACCATCATCACCACCAATATTTGATCCCCAAACTTTCTTGCTAAGTTCATAGACATCACGTTCATGCTCCGTTGGCAAGTCTGGATCGCGCCCATTCTTTGCACGAGTCATCAGCAACTTGTACTTATGCTTGAACCGCCTGACCTTATCACTAAGCTGGGTAGCGGGCGCCATAGCGGTGAGCTGCCCATGGATCTGGCTGTGTAGCTTGGTTGTGTCCTGAATCGACGCAGGGAGCCGTCCATTCCTACCATAGAACGCAATGAGGGCACGCAGTATGGTTATCTCATCTTCGGGGTTCCAGACCCGCGGTGGCCGCTTGTGATACTCCGCGGAGGGCAGCGCGGGGGATCTGTGGCGGCGCTGGGAGGAGCCAGCGCGGGGATAGTCAATCGGACGCGAGTTGAGCTTGATGTTGGAGGTCTCGATGCGGGAGAAGCGAGGCTGCGGCGAGGCGCTGCCGTCATCTTCGGAGGCGGGGGCGATGGCGTCGGCGTCGGCCTCGAAGTCGGAGCGGAGGCGAGGGGAGCGCTCGCGATTGCGCCTCGGGGACGGTACTCGACCGGCGGTGCCGGCGTCGGAGTCGGAGTAGAGGTGATGAGGACATCAACCCCAACACGGGAATGGCTACTCCAACTGAACCAGCACAGGCGTCACCAGGACCACTCACTCGAGCTCGTGCACGTGAATTAAACTTCGTGATGATTTTGAAGAATGAAGGACCAGAAGTTTCCTAAGTGCATGCGCCATCTATGCTCATGATGAACCTGCCCAGAATAATGTCTAGGTGCTGGCCACCTATGTGTTTTTAGTTTTGTCAAGAAATAACCAGGAAGGTGCTGCGCCACCTAAATCAGGAAAGGGGATCAAGGAGATGGCGTGTGGCTGTTTGGGCGCCTATTCCCTGCCTTGTGGGCAGGCTGGGCGCCTACCTTCCTCACGCCTCCTCCCCCTATTTAGCCAGGGGCTGCGCCCCCTCTTTTGCTGGGGGTTTTCTTTGATAAGTTTAGCCATTGTGCAAACGTCCTATGCTGCAGTTGTGCTCAGCGGCCACCTGTGGACAGCCATTGTGAACTCCAATTCGTGAGCGATTGATATTCAGTTTTGCCTTCATCTTGTTCTTGCTTGTTCTTCGATTGCTTGCAGGAATAGAACCTCGTGTTCAGGTTGATCTTGCCACCAGCAAGGTCAATAACCATTTGGAGTTGGTTCAGCGATTGCTAAGGCGCCACGACCTGTTCGTTCGTAGTCGGATCGCGAGAGTCACCTCCTCCACAAATCGAAGTTATCCCTCTCACCGAAAGATCGGGCACTCCAGCTCCATCAAGTGGTATCAGATTACAGGTTGATCGGTGAGTTTTATCGAGTTTTATCCCTTTAGTTTGAGAGTTGTTCATCGTCCTATCGTCCACCAGAAAAGCTACAAAAAAAAAAATTCAGGTTAGAACCTTGTCCCCGAACCATTTGGCCTTGCACTTTCATTCAGTAATCTTGTGTTGTTAAATTTGCGTGCATTTGCGTCACTTGTTGCTGGTCGCTCCGTGTCTCCACTGTTCACCGCCATTCTTCTTTCGTTCATCCATACCACGTTCTTCCCTCCCCCTGTTCCGCCCAGATCAGAACCATCCCACCAAATCTGGTGCGTTTCCCCCCCCCCCCTCCTTGTTTTGGAAGTTAATTGCTGCTGTTGGTTTCCTGCCATTTGTGCTTGGTTCGTTTTGGAAAGCATATCTTGTGCGCCCCCCTGCTGGTTTCGTTTTGGCAAGTTTTGATCATTTCTGCTTGGAAATTTTGGGGCGCCTGATCTGGTTATCAAAAAAAAAAAAGAACAGAAGAAAAGGCACGGTGCAGAATCAAAAAAAAAAAAGGGAAAGTGTAAGAAGTGCAATCGATTTGGTGCGCCCCATATCTTCATCCAGCATCTTTGATTTTGGCAAGCAGAACCTCCATATTTGGTGCGCCCCAGCTTTCTAATTCAGGCTCTTCGATTTTGGAAGGCAGCAACATCCTAGCTTGTGCGCCCCCTTCCTAGTTCAGGGATTTGGTGCGCCCTCTCCACCTTTGCGCGCCTCCTTTGCCTCTATTCTGTTCGGTTTTTCACTTGGTTCCAGCAGCATTTGCTACGTGTTTGCACTCTTATTCAACTTTGCATTTGCTGATTGATTGTGCTAATCCTTGCTCCCACGTAAAACTTTCCTATAGCTCCACAAATCCCTACAGCGTGCAGGTTGTGTCCTCTGGCAATCGCTCTATCCAAGCTTCATCGATTGCACCGCTGGTTGCAGGTCACCCCTGCTGGCTTGGTAAGAACGGGTAAGAACTTGATAACGGTTTTAGTTTGAGCGCCCTGTTCAGCAACCCATTCCACTAGCTGTAGGACATACTATTTTGTTCCTTGTTCTCTTGTTCTTTGCACTAACAATGGCAGGATCCTCGGGGGATCAAGCTGATGCGATCGCCACGCCACAGTCCCCTCATACCAAGCGCATCATACAGCATTTTGAGCGACAAATGCGCCTCCAAGTTGATGGCCTCGCTGAAGACATTCACGTCACCAACGAGCGCCTTGGTCAGCTTGAAACAGCACAAATTGAAGCCGGTTCGGCGCTCCAGGAATTAAAAACCGCCCAAGCCACCACCAACACCAGCCTCGACACCATCATGACACGGCTTGAGGAGTTGTCCCAGCAGCTTGGTGAGGAACAGGGCGACACTGATTATGGTGGCGACACCGAGCATGACGCTCAGGACCGTCATCGCCGGCGAGGACCTCGTCGTGTGGTACGTAACCAGGATGATTCTTTCTCTAAAATTAAACTCACTATACCTGAATTCAATGGTAAATATGATCCTGATGCTTATCTTGAGTGGGAACTTGCTGTTGATCAAAAATTTGCATGTCATGCTTTTCCTGCACAACATCAAGTTAGAGCTGCTACTAGTGAGTTTACCCATTTTGCTTCGATTTGGTGGCGCGAACATGGCAGCAAACATCCCACTGAAATTCCTAGCACTTGGGATGCTTTAAAAGTTCTCATGCGCCACAGATTTGTTCCCTCATATTATGCTCGCGATATGCTTAATAAACTACAGCGTTTAAGGCAAGGTACAAACTCTGTTGAAGAGTACTATCAGGAGCTGCAAACTGGTATGCTTCGTTGTGGTTTAGTTGAGAACAATGATGCTGCTATGGCACGTTTTTTGGGTGGTTTAAACCGTGAAATTCAGGATGTGCTTGATTATAAGGAGTACAATAATATTACTCGTTTGTTCCATCTTGCTTGCAAAGCTGAACGTGAAGTGCAGGGACGACACGCGAGGACACATGCTAACTCTTTTGCAGGTCGCACCACGTCGTTCCACTCAGCCCCTAAGCCTGTGGCCGTGTCACACCCAGCAGCGCCATCTCCACCTAGCGGCACTCCGAGTGACAAGGCAGCAGCAAAAACTCCAGCGCCACATCACGCAACAAAGGGTGCCTCTTCCTCTGGACGCACCAAGGACATTCAATGCCATCGCTGCAAAGGTTTTGGTCACGTGATACGGGACTGCCCCAACAAGCGCACGCTGATTATACGTGACAATGGTGAGTATTCTTCAGCTAGTGATTCCGAAGAAACCATATATGCTATGCTTGCCACTGACGTTGCAGGAACCGAAGAAGAACATGTGGCTGCCACTGACGCCGACAAGTATGAGAGTCTTGTTGTGCAGCGCGTTCTCAGCACGCAGGTTGCACAACCAGAGCAGAACCAGCGCCACACCTTGTTCCACACCAAAGGCGTTGTGCAAGAACGATCTGTTCGCATCATTATTGACGGCGGCAGCTGCAACAACTTGGCAAGCACGGATCTGGTGGAGAAGTTGTTTCTCTCAACGCGCCCACACCCACACCCCTACCATATTCAATGGCTAAACCAGGGCGGCAAACTCAAGGTAACACGCTCGGTACGTGTTCATTTCTCTATGGGGTCCTATCATGATTATGCCGATTGCGATGTTATTCCCATGGAAGCCTGTTCGTTGCTGCTCGGTAGGCCTTGGCAATATGATACGGATAGCTTACATCATGGTCGCACAAACCATTACTCTTTGATGTTTAAGGGCAAGAAAATAATTCTTCATCCAATGACCCCTGAACAGATTGTAAAAGATGACATCGCTAGAGCTAAACAACACCAGCAGCAACCGCACATACAAAACGAGATTAAACTGAAAGCTCCTGTTTTGCTAGCCACTAAATCTGATTTCGATGAAGCACGTGATGATAATCTGCCATGCTATGCGCTTGTATGCTCTCATGTGCTGTTTTCACTAGATGATGCGCCATCTTTGGACATACCCCCTGCTGTTACTAAGCTTTTGCAGGACTATGCCGATGTGTTTCCGAAGGAGTTACCACCAGGTCTTCCTCCCATTCACGGCATTGAGCACCAGATCGACCTTATCCCAGGCGCCCAGCTTCCCAACCGCGCCCCGTACCGTACCAATCCCGCTGAAACAAAGGAGATTCAGCGCCAAGTCCAAGCGTTACTTGATAAGGGCTACATTCGTGAGTCTCTTAGCCCTTGCTCTGTTCCTGTTTTACTTGTTCCAAAGAAGGATGGTACCTGGCGCATGTGCGTAGATTGTCGCGCGATTAACAATATCACGATTCGTTATCGCTATCCTATACCTCGCCTTGATGATATGCTTGATGAGCTTAGCGGTGCTGTTATATTCTCCAAGGTCGATTTGCGTAGCGGGTACCACCAGATTAGAATGAAACTTGGGGATGAATGGAAAACGGCATTTAAAACAAAATTTGGCTTATATGAATGGTTAGTTATGCCGTTTGGATTGACTAATGCTCCCAGCACATTTATGCGCTTAATGAATGAAATTTTGAGGCCGTTCATAGGACTGTTTGTGGTTGTTTATTTCGACGATATTCTGATTTACAGCAAGTCTATGGAAGAGCATTTGGAACATTTGCGTGCTGTTTTTGATGCTTTGCGCGCTGCCCGTTTATTTGGTAACTTGGAAAAGTGCAACTTCTGCACACAACGTGTGTCGTTTCTTGGCTATGTTGTTACTCCACAGGGCATTGAGGTGGACAGCAGCAAGATTGACGCCATCCAGAGCTGGCCCACGCCGACGACAGTTACGCAGATTCGGAGTTTTCTTGGGCTTGCAGGATTCTACCGATGGTTTGTGCGTGATTTCAGCTCCATTGCCGCCCCGTTGCATGAGCTCACCAAAAAGGGCATTCCTTTCTCCTGGGGTACGGCACAAGAAGAGGCATTCACCATCCTAAAAGATAAGTTGACACATGCCCCCTTACTACAGCTTCCTGATTTCAATAAGATGTTTGAACTTGAATGCGATGCTAGTGGTATTGGGTTGGGCGGTGTTTTGCTTCAAGAGGGAAAACCAGTGGCTTACTTTAGCGAAAAATTAAGCGGTGCTAGTCTGAATTATTCAACTTATGACAAAGAACTTTTCGCTTTGGTTCGCACTCTACAAACTTGGCAGCATTATTTATGGCCTCGCGAGTTTATTATTCATTCTGATCATGAGGCTTTAAAACATATTCGTAGCCAAACCAATCTGAACCGTCGGCATGCTAAGTGGGTAGAATTCATAGAGTCTTTTCCTTACATCATCAAACACAAGAACGGGAAAGACAACATTATTGCTGATGCTTTGTCGCGTAGATACACCATGCTGTCCCAGTTAGACTTTAAAATTTTTGGCTTACAAACTGTGAAAGAACAATACGCCGATGATCCTGATTTTAAGGCCATCATGATGCATTGCAAGGATGGTAAACCATGGGGTAAATTCCATGTAAACGATGGGTTCTTGTTCCGCGCTAACAAGCTATGTATTCCAGCAAGCTCGGTTCGTCTTTTGCTGTTGCAGGAAGCGCATGGTGGCGGCCTCATGGGACACTTTGGCGTTTACAAGACACAGGAGATTCTGGCCGCACACTTCTTTTGGCCCCAGATGTGCCGCGACGTGGAGCGCTTTGTTGCACGCTGCACCACGTGCCAGAAAGCTAAGTCACACCTGAACAACCACAGTTTGTATATGCCGTTACCTGTCCCTACTTCTCCTTGGCTCGATATTTCTATGGATTTTGTTTTGGGCTTACCTCGAACTAAGAAGGGGAGGGATAGTATCTTTGTGGTTGTTGATCGATTCTCTAAAATGGCTCACTTCATACCATGTCATAAAACTGATGATGCTAGCAGCGTTGCTGAATTGTTCTTTCGTGAGATTATTCGTTTACATGGTGTTCCAAATACAATAGTCTCAGATCGCGATGCTAAGTTCCTAAGTCATTTTTGGAGATCTCTTTGGAATAAACTAGGAACTAAATTGCTTTTCAGCACCACTTGTCACCCACAAACAGATGGGCAAACTGAGGTTGTGAACAGAACCTTATCTACCATGCTTAGGGCTGTGTTAGACAAGAATCTGAAACTTTGGGAGGATTGCTTGCCCCATGTCGAGTTTGCTTACAATCGTGCTACACATTCCTCCACGAAAATGTGCCCTTTTCAGGTTATCTATGGTTACATTCCACGGGCGCCAATTGACTTGCTGTCCTTTGATCCTTTGGACGCCCAACATGTAGATGCTGTTGCACGTGTTAAACAAATGTTGGACATCCATGAGCAAACGCAGCAGAACATTGCGCACACTAATGCTAAAAATCAGGCTGTTTGTAGTAAAGGACGTAAACTTGTTACTTTTGAACCTGGTGACTTGGTTTGGTTGCATTTGCGCAAGGATCGCTTTCCTACTTTGCGCAGGTCTAAGCTGATGCCACGTGCTGCTGGTCCCTTCAAGGTGTTAAAGAAAATTAATGATAATGCTTATATAGTTGACCTGCCTGCAGAATATGGTGTTTCCTCTAGTTTTAATGTTGCAGATTTGAAACCATATGCGGGCGAGGATGAGGAGCTGCCGTCGAGGACGACTTCGATTCAAGAAGGGGAGGATGATGAGGACATCAACCCCGACACGGGAATGGCTACTCCAACTGAACCAGCACAGGCGCCACCAGGACCACTCACTCGAGCTCGTGCACGTGAATTAAACTTCGTGATGATTTTGAAGAATGAAGGACCAGAAGTTTCCTAAGTGCATGCGCCATCTATGCTCATGATGAACCTGCCCAGAATAATGTCTAGGTGCTGGCCACCTATGTGTTTTTAGTTTTGTCAAGAAATAACCAGGAAGGTGCTGCGCCACCTAAATCAGGAAAGGGGATCAAGGAGATGGCGTGTGGCTGTTTGGGCGCCTATTCCCTGCCTTGTGGGCAGGCTGGGCGCCTACCTTCCTCACGCCTCCTCCCCCTATTTAGCCAGGGGCTGCGCCCCCTCTTTTGCTGGGGGTTTTCTTTGATAAGTTTAGCCATTGTGCAAACGTCCTGTGCTGCAGTTGTGCTCAGCGGCCACCTGTGGACAGCCATTGTGAACCCCAATTCGTGAGCGATTGATATTCAGTTTTGCCTTCATCTTGTTCTTGCTTGTTCTTCGATTGCTTGCAGGAATAGAACCTCGTGTTCAGGTTGATCTTGCCACCAGCAAGGTCAATAACCATTTGGAGTTGGTTCAGCGATTGCTAAGGCGCCACGACCTGTTCGTTCCTAGTCGGATCGCGAGAGTCACCTCCTCCACAAATCGAAGTTATCCCTCTCACCGAAAGATCGGGCACTCCAGCTCCATCAAGAGGCGGGGGGAACGCTCGCGGCGGCGCCTCGGGGACGGAACGCGGCCTCCGTCGTCGGAGTCAGATGCGGCCGCGAAGTCGGCACCCGCGGATGTGGGGGTGGAGCTGTGGAGGAGAGCGCGGCGGCGTTAGGGTGGAGGTTTGGGGGAGGGATCTTGGAGCGGGAGCGGGAGGGGAAAGGGGAGAGGGAGTAGCGGCGGCGGCAGTGGTGGGCCGCATCTGCCTCGCCGTCGTAGGCCGACCCCGACGCGGCGGCGGCCGGGCGCTTTGGGGCCATGCCGGCGAGTGGGAGGAGTCGGTTTACGGTTTTCAATTTGAATCCTGGAGCGGGATTTGCTCGCCTGCCGCTATCCCTGTTGGGTGGAGTTTTTTTTTTAATAGACATGCATTCTATTATACCACTGGCTCTGTCAAAACACTAGTCATATGGACAAGTGCATAGTATGGAAAATGATCTAATCAGAATTTAGGACCAATTCTGCTAAGACTAGTATCATATTTTACTAAACTATCTGTTACTGTATTACACTCACAAGGACACTAGATCACTCTACCATCATTGAAATTTAACAATAACAGACTCTTTAATTACTTCACCAGGACACCGAATAGAGAGTAATCAAAGGTAGAACCTGTTACAGCATTCACCATGTTGAACGCATCGGACTCGAGAACTATGTTTGTCATGCCCAATTCATTGGCCTGTTAAATAGCTATCAGGACCGCTTCCAGCTCTGCATGCATAGCGCTACTCATATTCTGTTTATATCTTATGCCTGCAGCCCGAAGTCTACCATTCTCATCGCACACGACAAAGCCCCAACCACTGTATTTGCTACTTTTCTTAAAACATGCATCAATATTAGTCTTGAGAAACTGGCTGGCCAGATCTTTCCATCGTGTTGCAATAGTGCACTTTGGTTTTATGAAAAGGCAAACAATCAATGATTGTCCAATAGTGCACTTTGGTTTTTTTTTTCAGCAGCTTGAAATCTGCAACAAAGGAAGCTATACGGTGTCTGATCTCGTTATTGTTTATTTGCCTTCCCCTGAGTTGATTTTGTTCCTTGCCGTCCACCACACTTAGAGCAAAGTACATACTTTCAACTACTTGTCAGGCTTCAGAGTCCATAGTACTTTGAACATCGCCTTTAGTGGCAGACTACCTTGCAATTTCAGACAAATATGCTCCAAATTTTCCTTCCCTGATATCTTTCACCCATTTACATTTCAGGAACAAATGGCCTCCATCCTCGTCCAAATGACAACACGGGGCAAGTCTCACTCGTGGGGTGGTTCGGTATGCCTCATTGGTGCAAAAGTATAGGGGTGTGTTTGGTTCTTTAGACAAAATTTAATAGAGTTGTATCATATAAGCATATTGAGAAGAAGTTGACTGAGCGAAGTCATATTTGTAAAAAAAATAGTGTTTAGTTGGTTGTATCTGTCTGGACAGGCTGAGCTGAGTTTCTGATTGATTGACTGAATATAAGATCACATAAGCGGATGAAATAGTTGAGATTATGATTAGTTACCCACATAAAGATATTTTTATGATACTGATAAGTGGGTCCATCTGCATAAACGGATGCAGAGTATGCATCAATTGGGCTAGGTTACGGAATGAAGCTGAAATGCTAGGTTAAAATAGTGGATGTGGACAACCAAACATGCTTCTCTCTGAGATTATACATATCCACCGATCTAGGCTGGGAGAGATTCGGGCAACCAAACACACCCTAGGAGTACATGACAAACCTGGTTAAGGGTGTTAGTGAATCAATGATAACCAACATAATGGATATTTTTTAATGAACCGGCAGGTGACTGCTATATTGATAAGAAAAAGAGCCCGATGTGTAACAACATTCAGGTAATTAAGGAAAACCGAACATAAAATCACAACACAGCGGACAACTACCTAGCTAAATTAGATCTAAAATACCATAACTCTTGACCATCTACCTAACTAAACTAGACTTAAGATGGTCAACATCATCGTTGAACGGGCAAAGCCGGACCTAATCTGTGGATTATTATGGATGGTATTGTACTACCGAAGATCACAATGGATAGATCATGCAACTGATGACAATTGGTCGTAAGTTTGAGATTAGTTTTACTTATTTGTTACATTTATTCATATTTGAGACCCATTTCTTTCACCGTTTGAAACATAAGTAAATTTCACACGATCACTAGATTGTTTGGCGCTGCAATTTTTTTTAGATAATTCTCTGTGAGCCATTGAATGTTAGAGAAATCCTCGATTTGTCATTCAAAAAATGATAGTCCCTTTGGTGCCACTACTTTTAATTTTTAGTTCCTCTTGCACCACTCTCGTTAGCTCTGTGATTTTTGCACACCGTTAGATGTCAGTTTTTTTTTAGAAAATGGCTGAATTGCCCCTACTTACAAGTGCCCCTCACATGTAAGGCTTAGCCAACAAACACCTCTCTCCCTCCTGTTCTTCACATCTCTCCCCTGTCTGGCTCTCTCTGCCCCCAACACATCAAGGCAAGCAACTGGCCAATGGTGTTCACGACCTCTATCTCTCCGTCTGTTGCCCTCCATCCTTATCAAATCTAGCACCAATATTGTTCAATACTCTCTCGATCCAGTCGAGCATCAAAGATGCATCGAGAAGATGAGCACCCCTCTTCCCCTCACACTGTTGATTCCTCATGCAAGAAGCAACAACCTGTAGGTCCCGCGACCGCGAGCTGTTGTGGCATATCAGGACGAGGAGCCCATGACCAAATGAGGCCACTGACAACCGTTTCTGAGGCCGGCCTCCACTCTCCACCTCCATGACGTAGCCAACAACCACCTTCGGTAGCGAGGTGCATGCTGTGCTACATGAAGTTGTCGGTGCGGGTGGGCCACATGCGGCTACGAGAGCTGCTAGACTATGTGCGTGTGTGCCGCTGCCTCTACAACGTTGTCTAGGGGACCCGCACCTCATCTTCTCCGATTACGCAATCATCTTCTCCGGTGAAACCTCCAACTTCGGGGAGCTTCGTTTGGGTTAGGGTTGGGGACAGCGGTTTTTGCCATGGGGTTTGGGGGATTTTGTGACCTTCAGCTCTAAAGGGAGGCCATGGGAGGTCACTGGCCCGGCGGTGGTGGTGGGCATCCACAATGTACCAATTAGCGAGGGAGGGGTGGCACAGGGGCGTGTCGCTGGTGATAAAGAAGAAAGTGCAGTGAAGGAGAGGCGACAAGGGGAATAGGGGAGGCAATGGAGGAGGAAGGGGTAGCTGAGGTGCTCACCAGCGATGGGGACGGCGATAGAGAGGCGATGGGGAGCGAAGCATGTGGTGGCGGCGGTGGCTAGGTGAGTCGGGGTGGGTCGGATTGAGCAGATAGGGATGCTATCCTTTATACAAATGAAACAGATCTTGGCCCTTGGATTCTCATCAGACGGCTGAAACAAGTAGGCATGGTGGCTAGAGAAGAAGAGGAAGGCAAGGATAGTAGGGTCCTTTTACACATCATTTAACAACAGTGTGATATCATATGGATGGAAATGGCACAGAGGAAAGGGAATATTTCAAGTAGTGGCACATAAGGGATTAGGAATTTTCTAGTGGCAGATCGAGGATTTCGTTAACCTTCAATGGCTCATAGAGAATTATCTCATTTTTTAGCTGTTATAGCGAAAATAACCCTATTAGGCTATGATTGTGATTTTGGTGATTAATGACAATATAGTTATTGGGACTAACATGTTTGTCAATAATATATGTTAGTAAGTTTAATGAATGGAATACATCAAGAAGCCACCGCAGTCGGGATAAAGTTTGATTGAATTAGAGATGTCCTAGGAGAATTGACCTCACCAGATAGTCCGGTGCAGTAGAGTTTGCACTCACTGGAGCATTGTGCATAGAGGCTGATAGTCTCACCGGATAGTCCGGTGCTCTATGTGTTGAACTCACTTTAGCGTTTTTGACAAAGGGGAGAAGGCTGAGGACCTCATTGGATAGTCTGGTGATCTGCACTGGATAGCACCAGAGTATTTCTTGCAGAAAAGAATGCAAGTGCAAAGATTAAAGATCAACCCATCGGAAGGTCCGGTGCTTGGTTTATGCTTACCGGATTATAGCACCAAAGCATTTCTTGAAGAGGCGATTGCAAGTGCTGAAGAATGAAGATCAACTTACATGATAGTCCGGTGATCATAGAGATGAATGCACGAGAGCATTTTACACAGAGAAGAAGTGGCGCGGTCTGGCTCAAGATAACTCACTGGAAGGTCCGATGATGGATTTGAAGGTACATCGGAATGTCCAGTGTTCACAGAGGCTTTGAGTGGAAGTCTAACAGCTAGTTTTTGAGATTGTACTCACTGGATGATCCGGTGTTAGTACTGCTATTCTCACCTAATCATCCGGTGTTAACAGATTTTTTTGAGCCGTTGGGAAAATGGCTAGTTGGCGAGTTTAAGGCTATAAATCCTCCTCCACTCAATCATTTAAAGGTGTGGCATGCTGCTAGAGTCTAGATGAAGCTCATGCACACTTGAGAAACATCCAAGCCACCAACGTACTTAAAGTAATCATCTAAGGCGATTAAGCATAAGATTAGAGAGTATTTAGTATTTATAGGCCTAGAGTGAGTTGTAGCTAGGTGTTGCAGCTTGAAGAAGGGATCAAGGAGTGATCCTACACCTTGGAGTCTTTGTGATTAATTGGCATATTGGGCCTTGGTGGCTCAATCTTGTTGACCCTCCGACTTGGTGTGGAGTGACGGCAAGATATGTGTATAGGGATGTGGAGACCTTTGTCTTGGTGGCTTAAGCTCTAAAGTGATCATGGTGGCAAATGACTAGAAAATAGGCTAGTGGTGAGACCTTATCTTGGTGGCTTGATGGCTCATCATGCTTGAAACCTTGTCTTAGTTACTTGGTAGCTCAAGAGCCGTTACTGGAAGAGTCGTGCCAACCGGAAGCATATCCGTTGTAGATCTTCAACGTGGATTAGGGGTGGCATTCATGCCATCGATACCACGGGATAAAAATCGCTTGTGCCGAATTTGTCTATCTACCTTATTTACATTTTTGCATTTACATACTTGCAATTTACCTTGCTAAAGTAGATTGCAATCCTCTTAAGCAGTAGATTAGACACATTAGATAAACCTAGAGTACATTTAGATAGAAATTGAGATAGGTTTATCTTGTGAAGTTTTTGAAGCCGAATAATTTCTAAGTGTCCTAATTCATCCTCTCTTAGGACGTTACCATTCCTCACAGCTGCCCGTCATAATTATATGGGTTGGGATGGAACATTATCTTGGAGATTTTACTTATTCTCTCTTTCTCCATAAACTGGAAAAACTAGCGGCTCTTTTGTTAGGTGATATGAAGTACTAGATAAGATATGGTGGTTGAGAGTAACCTTGTTTAGAGATGGCCAAATGGGTCGTGCCTATTAAGCCAACCTGAGGCTCAGCACTGTAGGCATGGCCCAGGAACGGCACGGCTCGAGCCGAGCTGGGCCGGGCTAGCACGGCACGAGGCCATGGGTCGTGCCTGGGCCGAGCGCGCGGCACGGTGGGCTAGTACAGACGGGCACGACCCGGCCGGGTACGTCTGGACCCAGCTATTTTGTATTTTCTATATATATATTTTTAATTTTACAGCTATTTTTTTATCTATTTTCTATATTTTATCTATTTTCTATATATATTTTAAATTTTGTAGCTATTTTTTTTCAGGTCGCCCGTGGCACCGTGCCCGTCATGTCTACCGGGCCGGCCACGCCGCTGTGCCGCAATCGTGCCCGGACCGACCTAGCACGGCACGATACATGACGAGTCGTGCCATGGGCCGAAGACGCAGCACGGCACGACCCGTTACACTAGCCGGGTCTATCGGGTTGTGCCTAACCAGACCGTTGTCGGTGTATCTGGAACCGGGGGTCCCTGAGTCCCGAGGCCAGGCCAGCCGTCCGTCACATGTCACCATCCTGCGAGGTCCCTCCTGCGGGGGTGAGGAAAGTCTAAGTTCCGGGAGAAGGTGCTCGGGGCCACAGTCCCTGGTCCCCGAGCACCCCAGTTCCCCGATGACCCGCAGAGTCTAAGTACCGGGAAGAAAGTGTTCGAGGAGGTACCCGGTCACCCCCGAGCACCCTAGTCCCCCGACGATCAGAAGAGCTAAGTTCCGGGAGAGAGTGCTCGGGGACTGCGCGCAGCAGTCCCCGAGCGCACGGTTCCCCGAGGGTCAGTATGAAAGTGCTCGGGAGAGAGTGCTCGGGGCTGCACGTGGCAGCCCCCGGGCTCTCGGTTCCCCGAAAGATCTGTACAAAAGTGCTCGGGAGAGAGTGCTCAGGGATGCACGTGGCAGCCCCCGAGCTCTCGGTTCCCCGAAGGTTCATACAAGAGCGCTCGGGAGAGAGTGCTCGGGGAGGTAAACAGTACCCCCAAGCACCCGGTGCCCCGAGGACAAGGATAAGCATTCTCAGGAGAGAGTGCTCGGGGAGGTGAACAGTACCCCCGAGCGCTCGGTGCCCCGACGACCCGGAAAGGCCCCCGAGGGGCCCGCCGATGAGGTGTCAATCAGTCAGAGGCCTGAGGCCGCATTTAATGAGCGTGAGCGGCCTGACATTCCCAACTGCTCCCGCCGCAGCGTCAGTTCCTGCCACGTTTTGGCAGAGAGGCGTGGGGCTATTAATTGCACGGGTCCCATCCCGTATCATCCGGTGTATCTCGGGATAACATCACCAGAATCAAGGCATTCCGCCTGCCGCTCTACCGTGGCAGAGGAACAAGACAGGCGGACACGCCGGGTAGCTCTGTGGCTGCTCAATGGGCCCTCTCAACGGCGCCCGTTGCCAGGGCGTTTATGGTGACAAGTGACCGGGCGTGCGCCGCGTTTTCCACCTCCCCGGTCACTTCGCCCAGAGGAAATGATGACGCCTTTCCCAGTCATGGCGTCTTGGAACTTGCGCCCCCTCCTTCCCGTTCGGGGCATGTCGCAGCCGGCGAGTGCATAAAAGAGTCGGCACACAGAAGAGAACTGGCGATCAACGAAGGATAGACCAAAAGAGAATCCGACCAAAGATACATCCGAGACGTCCAAGAGACCGCAAGCATCGAGCACAGAAACACCAAGAACCAAACCGTAGTCCCTGCCCAAGAACAAGGAGCCTCAAGCTCTTAGTTAGACACAATATTCTTGTAACCAGCAACATCCTTGAGGAACTTCCTCAAGACAGTTATTACATCTATACAGGAGTAGGGTATTACGCCCCCGTGCGGCCTGAACCTGTCTAATTTTCTGGTGCATTTACTTCTTTCTGCACTAGGTCATCACCCCCACCACCGGCCGTTGCATTTACTCTCATTTATTTCTCCGACGAACTTATTCAGGATCATCCCCCTGGCCGAATCTCTAAAAAGGGGTCTCTTAGGATCCCTGCGACAGGAGTTAATCCTCCGACAACCGTGCCTAGCCGAACCCGTGCTGGGCTAGCCTGACTAGCCCATTTGGCCACCTCTGGCCTTGTTCGTTGATCTCGATCCTGCCATTGTGATCATAAGATGCTTATGTTGATGAAGAAATAGTGGCTACTACTATGCAAGGAAGATGTCTAATTGTGGAGAAGCTAGATGAGGTAATCATGGTCCATATGTTGCGGATGTAGGAAGGGCACTAGAACGGCTGTAAACAGGGGCTTAGTCTAATCTTTCTTGTAGTTCTCCTTTTGGTTGGGATTTTCTTGTTCCATCTGTTCTATATCTATATAACTACTACTATGTTTTAGCCTCAATATTGGTAATAGCAGCTTTACTTTTCGTCTAACTTCTTTATTTACTTTTGCGATTAATATGTGATGCATGTGCGCACACATCATACTTACAAACTTGCGAGTATACTGGTCGACGGAAGTGTGATCAACGTTTTCTACGAGTGTGTGATGAACTCAAGAACACAAGGGGTTATCCAAGTTCCAATCTCTCGTGTGATAATAGCTCTACATTCTGTATATTTTCTTATGATAAGAATCAACTTGATATAGACAGAGTTTCGTTCTTTAGCAGTATTGCCCTCCCTCCTTTATATAGTAGGAGGATAGATGTATATACAAATAGTACATACCAGAACTATGGTAGTCCCATTTTTACCGAAAACCCTTACTATGAGGCCATCATTACGAGAGTGAGCATGCTCTATCTGTCTGGTTGTTTTGTGCGTCTTGTCCTATCAGCCGCATGTCGTCACGCCCACTTGCAAGACCATAGCACCCGCCTGTAGGGCCGTCCCGTAGCATTAATTGCTACAGGATGAGCCACTGCACCATTGTGCTAGCCACAACTTTACTCACCGAAAGAAGATGTCTGTGAAAAGAAAACACTTGAGTAGGTAGCATTAAATGAGATTAGACTGGTTAGAAGAATATCTACCCCACGACTAGTGGTCGTGGGGTTTCCTTCCACGATCAGGGGACTGACCGCACAAGCCTTGCAAGACGTCTGTGTCGAAGTCAGCTTTTAATAATATCTACTACCAGCGAGCCTTTGCTGGTGTGGGCCTACAGAACAGGAAATCCTCCCTATTCTTTACATCGACATCTTTCTTCATGTTTTTCCTCCTATTGGAGTACTTTTTAGCATAATATAATTTATGTATTGGCACTATATTACATAGCAAATGGATATGGGGCGCTCTTGAAATGGAGATTTCATTTCTTGACCCCCGACAGTTTTGTGAGGTCGGCAACGTTAGGGTGTTAGAGCATCTCCAACGGCTACTCATATTTAACCCCCTATTCCTCCTATTTAGGAACTCCTCATCCAGATTCCACACCCTACTTCTCAGCGCACTCCAACCGACCTCTTATATTTGATTCCCTATTATTCCACTCATAGCTATTTTATTAATATCTTGTACTCTCACTCCCTGATCTCCTCTCTCTCCAGAGCCTATCTCCCCGCTCCTTCTCTTCCTGACGTCGGTCCAAGCTCCCTCTCTCTCCCCGATGCCAGCCCTAGCTCCCTCTCTCCCCAACCTCCCTCTCTCCATGCCTCCACGGCGCTGGCGGGTGGGTGGGTATGTGCAGGGTGGCGTGACGACGCGGGAGGGCCTGTGCGCGGGCGCAACATCATAGAAGGGGCCGTGCGGTGGGCCTGTGCAGGGGCGTGGTGGCGCGGAAGGGGGCCAGCGGCGGGGTTGTGTGTGGATAGGGGCTTGGTTGCTACCCCCTACATGTGGGGGTGAAGGAGGAGATTTGGGGCTCCTCAAAGAAAGGGGGCCGGATGGGGGTTTATTGGAGACCAATTTTCATCGTTTTTTTCTTAAATATAGGATATGGGGTGGGAAGAGGGATCAATTGGAGTTGCTCTTAGGCCGGGAAAGGAGTGCAAGGACGCGGGGGTGTAGGGAGCATAGAGCAGAGCGTGTGTGTGTGACGAACACAAGGTTTGACGTTCGATAAGTGATCATTTTGACGGGAGATGAACGCGACCAGCTGGTTGTCAGTGCCTAGGGATGGGAATAAAATCGCAAACCGAACAAGGAAAGCAAAACTGAACCGAATAATTTGTTTTTGTTTGGTTTCTAAACTGAACTGATTTAACTATTTTTGTTTGGTTTTTAGTTCATTGTTCGGTTCTAAATTTGTTTTTCATTTTTGGTTTAGTATGCGGTTTTCAGCTTATAAAAAACAAATTAACCCAACAAACCGAACTTATCATGTGGTCATTGTCGCTGAACTTTCTATCTCGTAAGTATGAGACCAAGTCTTTCAAAATTGGGCAAAGTTTTTTTTTTTTACCAAGAAATCGATATTCACAATAAAGCGACAATTTCGCCTTCACATCAATAGGTTTGCGAGAGCATTTATAATTGAACTTATTATGAGTTTACGGTGTTGCATGCATGTACATCTGTACTGCAATGCTTTTTTATTACGTGCCTTTGCCCTTTACATCTTTAAACTTATTTGAAATTGAGGATTATTCTTTGCCCTTTTCTATCATTAAACTTATTTAAAATTGAGACGTAGCAATATTCATGAGTTGTTTACATTTTCATTTAAAACCAAAAAACCAAACCAAGATATTACAATTAATTAGATTCAACTTCTATATTTTCTCACTTTATTCAGTTTCCAATTTTCAAAACCATTTTTTTAAAGAACAAACCAACGATTTGTTCGGTTTTGAATTTTCAAAACAAAAATTTTAAAAAACCAATCAACCCGATCCGAAAAAGCTAATACCAAGTTCACAAATTCGATAGATCCACAAAAATTGTCTAGGGTCGGTAACCGTATAGTAATTCAGTGAAAACCGGTATAAACCAATCGAATTTTATTAATTCTTTTTAATTTTTTAATTTTAAATTTGAGTTTGATCGATAACCGTTTAGTTTTTAAACGTGGTACGGACCAAATTGACCGAACTGTTACCGTCAATTTTTTTGAACCTGGCTACTATCCGAATGTCCACCCCGACGCAGGAATCGCGACTGACAGTTTACTGCGCGCGAGGAATCGTGCGCTGCTTCCGTAGTCATCAGTCATCACCGCAAACTTACTTCTGCCTCGTCGCATTTTTTCACTTGGACTTCTTCCATGTGATTCGAGCGACATTTGCAGAAGAAAAAAACAGCTTAATTCGCCACGTTTCCTGGTTTCAGGGCCTGAATGCCAATCTCTTCGACTTCAGCACGAGCGCTCCGGAGCAAGAAATTTAAACACGATATGTTCGAGAGAAGAAAAGAAATTTAAACACAAGACATTCGTAATCCTCTTTCTTACAACAGAAGCATTTCCTGTGATTACTAGTGGGATCTCACACTGCAGAGTTCAGATACATGATACGCCTAACGCTTGTCCACCAGAGCAGGGATATCAAACTTGGTTGACAGAGCTCTAGAGCAATTTTATAGTAGAATTAGTGAAAGTTTTGCTATAGTAGTTTATAATTTTTAGTTTCGAGAGTGATTTCATGCGGCAATTTTCTGAAATGGAGTAGATATTGAAAACTGAAAAAACCAATTTATTCTGATTCACTTCAAGTACAAAATCACTTCTTCTATAAATATACTTAGAAAAATACTAAAGAATAAATTTCAACACATAATCATTTTTCTTAAATAATCATTTCACATAAAATTTAAATCATATCCATGGGCAGCAGCGATGTACCTCTCGGTCAGATCTCCTCACTTTTCACTGCACATGATTGTGCTCAGCCTGCGTTTTTTTTTCAAGGGGAAGAAGTAAGAACACAAACATCACAAAACACGTCGGCACATAAAGCACGACAGGAAGCAACGTGCTCGGTCGGAGCCCTCAACCACCTTGGCAATGTGCACCTTGCTTGGGCGCCTCTCGCGGCATTTCCTGAGCTGCTCCCTGACGAGCTTCTCGTAGATGAAAGACGCGCCCTTGAACTGCGGGAGCACCAGCCACGGCACCAACAGCAACTTCACCGGGTGCCAGATCGGTATCCTGACACAAATAGTTTTTTTAACCATGGGACCTATTTCCATGGTCTTTTTTAATGGGGTCGAGCAAGATCGTTTTGTGTGCGACCGTTTCGTGCATGTCCATGCGAGCGCATAGGCTGAAACGCGGGCTGGCTCGAACCCTCGCGTCGTGCAAATGCCATCCTGCCAATGGGCTAGCGCCCGGATGCCTGACACAAAAAGTTCGAGACATCGTGCGTCAGATTCTCACTTTATCAAGAGCGTCATGGTTAGTTTCATGTGATCTTCGGTAAGAAGGGGGCCGGCGGCGGCATACATATTACCAATACAAGACTGGCTCTGCGACCATCTCGAGGAGGGTGATGAAGGAGTGGGTAAAATCCAAAAATAGACAACATACGGTACCGTATTTGCTAAAATTGACAATATATTAACATATTTGCAAATTTAGCACATATATTCGGCACTTAAAACACTAAAAACCCGATTTTAGAACGTGAGACATCAAAAATAGATGGGCACGACCGTTTTAAGCACCTGAGGTGCCATAGAACTGTATTCGACACCTCAGATGCCGAAAACAGTCTGTATTTGGCACCTCATCTGTCGAATACGGTACACAGTACCGTATTTGACACCTCAGGTGTGGAATACAGCCGAGCTATGCGCCATCGCTCTCTGCTGTGCGTCGTCGCTCGCGAAGAGAAGCTAGAGCTGCGTTGTACGTGTGCGTTTGAGTTCTTTATTTAACTCTCGATTTTATTTGAAAGTATAAAAATTGTTCAAAAATTGTAAATATTTTCATGAGCAAACTAGAGCTCACTGTCAACCCGTTTTAATTGGTTTATCCAAAAAGTCGGAGCTAATATTTAATTAAAATTCTCTAAATAAGCTTATTTTTATAAATTCTAGTAATTTTTAATGCATGAAATAAATTCTCAAAAATCTAGAAAAATTCACTAATATTCTTCTCATGTGATGTACTAATTTATAAAAATATTTCAAACCCTAGGTTATTTGGGAAAAAGTGAGTTATTTTGTGATGCTCTATTTATATATATTTTTATCATTTCATGTGATATATCTACTAGGTAGGTGAAAAAGATAGAGGTTTTTCATATAGATATTTCTAGAGGATCTCTTAGAAGTTGTATCCATGGGGGTAGAGCTTGCTGCACACGTACCCTTGTATTATTCCGTGTGCCATTGTGGAGGCACATGTATGTTACCACATGTAGTGAGGTATTTATCTCACCACTGTACATTGAGCTCCTATAACCTTATCTTTGTCTACTTAACATTTGCGTGCCTCATTACCTCAGCCTTATCATAGTCATAGTTAATGTTCGCATACTCTTCTTCGTCCGCCTCCGAGGCCCCCGCCAATGCGTCCACCTCCACCGCCCAGCACAGTGGAAGTAGGCCAGCAACACGCAACCTGTAAACATAATACAATCTGCGACAAATAGCGATAAAAATTGGTATGAAACGTTAAATGTAAAATGGACAAACTTCAGAATACAACGCCTGTCAATTCTCATGAACTCATTCGACACACGAGATTGTAGTACTGAAAGGTCCTCAACCTGCATCGTGGTGCGATACGAACGATGCCTAACATCGACCTTAGGGTCAAGCAGCTCCAGGTGCACCATACCAGTATTTTTACAAGTTATTTGCATTTGTATATGCAAAACAAACATAGAGTAAGAAGTGCCACTCACTCTAGACCTGGTCTAAACTAGTCTTTATTTATGGGAACTGAACAAATAAACACCCAACATATAACATGATATAATAGATTGTATTGTACATAAATATATGAACAAATCACAACCTAACACATTACAACCTCGCACATAGTGACAGCCTCAGTACTAAAACAGTAAAGTACAATATTGTGCACATGAATATCCATCACACTACGAATTATAATATTAATCGATCTAAATGAGCCGATGAAGCCGATGACCGACGACCCTAAGGGCGTCTGCCATCTACAGCAAACCCAAAAGGACTTGTTTCTGCATGGTTCACACTTGGGATACCAACGGTGTATTTCTTGTAAGTGTGTCCTGCTTTGTTGCACTTGCTGCATAATTTCACGCGACACCGAGCTTCTGTTTTATCCATGTCATTACAGAGCCTTGTAGTCATGTGTCATCCCTTCTTTGCTTCATCTTATTGGGATCAAGGATGAACACACAATCGGTCTCAGGTTCCTTCATGAAAGAACCATAAATCCTGAAACCGTAGACCTCATGGTTCTAAGTGTCGAACAAAAGCTTCCTTCTTGAAGTAGTCGAAGATGTACCCTCCGAGTCCTCATACCCATCACAGCACACATGACAATCACATAGGAGCATGGCTTTTGCAGTAGCATGTGCAAACGCACCTGCCATCAAAGATGGTGTACTCGTGGATAACTCTCACAAGCTTGCCTCATCTCCTTCCTTTGTCTCTGCATAGAATTCTGTATATGTGTTATGCAGTTCCCATGATCTTTACCTGCTGCATCTTTGCCTTCTTCGCCTTGTCTTTTATGTACTTAGTCATCTTCGTCCCATAAATCTTACTAACATTATTCAGTATCGTGTGCGCTATTGCATAACGGTCCCTAAAATATTTGCATGTCCCTTGAAGTATGAAGTCTATAATCCCACCAGCGGCAATCCCCTCACACCTTTCATCATCTAGTTGTAAACCTCTGCTAAATTTGTAATCATAATGCCGTACCTAGCCTCATCTGTGTTGCAGAGAAGAGCCTACTTCTCCTTCGATTCATTCTCAATCCACTCGCTAAATGACCTGGTAGATGACCCAGTCCTTCGCGTGATACCAGCTTCATTGTCCCTTGGTAGGGACTCAAGAGGTATTGGTTCATCCCCCGGCCTCGTCATGGGTCTCCCTACACGATCCTATGTTTGCTTCTTCGTCAGCTCATCTAGTTTCTTCCAAAGAGCATCAAACTTTCGCTGCTGGTTCTGACTGCACGACCACTTGAAGATGTTTATGAGGTTCTTGTTCTTGAATTGGTGGAAGAAGTTTGCACCTGAATGCCTCATGCACCACCTACTCTGTAGATCTAGCCACACATGTCTAATAAAGTCATCATCCATTCCATTTTACAGATCCAGAATTACTTTGAGAATCCCAGTATGCCGATCATGTATAATGCACATGTTCAGCCAAGCATAAATAATTATCATCCTCACATGTTATGGGAACCAATACCAACTGTTATTGTTCTTACCCTCCACAAATGCGAAGGCTAACAGTAGAACTTGATTATTCCCATTGACCCACATAGCAATTAGGATCTATCCTGTGAACTTATCAATAAGAAAAGTGTCGTTGATGCATAAGATAGACCGACAATGCTTGAAAGCTTCGATACATGCCCCTATTATGAAGAAACATCACTTCAGGATGTACTTACCAGGTTTGGACAACAATGAGTACATATCAATATCGTAATACATCCTCGGGTTCCTTTGAGCAATGGTTTGTAGCAAATGTGACAGATTCTCATACGACACTTCGTAGGTCCCTAACCTCATCTCGGTTGACTTTCTCTTTGCCCTTCATTCCTTGTTGTAGTTGATAGTGTACTTATAATCCTCCTCAATTTACCTGATTATGGATCCTAATTTGTAGTTTAGGTTGTTCACAATTTGGGCTTACATCATATTGGTGACAAAGTATGAGGTTATATTCCTGTGGATGGGCTCAAGTTTGTCCATCATGCAAGTGTGCTCGACCACAATCGACACATCCAAATAGTCAACCCACTTCCCATTGAAGCCATGCACCCGCTACGGGCAACCCTCATTCACGTACTTGACATCATATTCCTTCTTGATTGATTTGACAACATAAAACTGTTGTTGAAGCGATATCACCTATCAAATCATAGCATCCTTTATGGCCTGACTGGTAGAATACCTGGCACATTGAGTCACCTCATTCTGCGTATACTCTTAGGCTACTTGATTCTCCCATTCACCACAAAATTGTTGAAGTTGGAATTGTCTCAGTCCGCAAGAATCAGATCATCGTACTCATTATCCGAGATGTCATACTTAGAGATTCGTTAGCCTCACGATCATCCTGCTCTATCTGTTCAATTAGAGAAGGGATCATTCCCATTCGTCTGCCTCACCAGTAGGTTCATTCGAATGATCCGGTGAATGAGAAATATACGGATCGACATCCTCCTTATGCTCTTCCTCAGCACCCTCCTCCTCCACATACTCTTAATCCTACATCTCTCCAACTGCCTCATTATTCTTCCATTGCACAAGCAACATAGAAGACTAACCTTTATGCATAACATCCTGCAGGTACCTCTTCCACACTTCATCTTTCCAGAGCGAGAACACTTCCTAGTAGACACCTTCTCTGTAACGGTTGCCCACAATACTAATGATCATCTCTTGAATCTCAGGGTCTGTTTTGAAACCCCGCATCAACCAGGCATACAAAGTGTCTGATACTTTTATACATAGGTCTGGAGGTACCCTTGTTCATTGATTAAAATACGGATAATACTAGCCATTCCAGACCATATAATATTTCACTATCTCTATAAAAAATCCTAAATTGTCACGTATCTGACATATCTGGCAACCATCAACAAAAAACCCTAATATTATTGCAACAAAACATAAATTATGTAAAACTACATCCACAATGCAAAAATCATTACAAACATAGCCCAACATGTAATCTATACTGCAACAAAATATTTCCAGATCGTACACCAAACACCTCTAAATCGTACATCTACCACATCAGTTCTGACTACACTATGTCTAAAATCTACATTTAATAACATATGTCTAAATACTACATCTAATTACTAAAATATGCGTATAAATAGGATCTAATTGGTAAACTATATCAAGCCCTAATTCTAAAACTAGATCTACATTCTAACCTAAGTCTAGTAACTATCATACTAGATTTATAAAATAATTCTAAATCTAACATCTAACCTATATTAAAATCTAACACTACTGACTATCTTACCGGGTTTATAAAAAAAGCAAAGGAAAAAATATACCTTTTTCTCCACCAAAGCTTTGCCACATAATTTTTCCTCCCATCCCATCCCCTCTCATCTCCTCTCCTCTCAGTTGGAAACAAATGAGGGTGTGACATCGGCAGAGCCAGCCACATCAGTTTAAATACCCAAAAGATATCGCCCCCTCAATAGGCTCCTTTTGGGTAAACCCATGCGGCGGAGATGCCACGAAGGTCTCACCCGTTGAACGGGCGAGATCTTATGAGACCCGGTGATCAGCGAATTAAATAACCAGAGAGAGCAAGATCTCGTCCGTTCAGCAGGCGAGATCAAGTTCTCGCCAGCTGAACGGGCGAGATCTTGTTCTCGTCCATTGAACCAGCGATGATAGGTTAGATCTGCGATTTTTTAAAATAACCGTGTATTCTTAAAAATATTAAAGAAATAAAATATAAAAAAATTCGAAGCCAAGCAAGGTTGTCACTTCGTGGTGATAAAATTTTGCTAAACTCGTCTATGGTACATGAGACGTAGGATCCAAAAAATGCGACTAAAAAAGGTGAATAGGGGCCTTTTCAAATTCTTAAATGGTTTATTTTAATCTTTTTATCTAACGTACCTCAAATCAACACGTGGAAGCAAAAAATCCGAGAGAAATAAAATACAACAAAAATCTTTAAAGAAAACATGACTCTCATGGATGAATATGAACTCTATATTCTATATAAATCAATTTTAAGAAAAACATGCAACTTGATTCACTTATATTCGTAAAAATAGACACCAGATAAAAAGACTCTAAGTTGATGATCTGAAGACAAGAGATTATTTAAGATCAACTAATAGATGATTCTTATCTCTCTAGAAAAAAGAATAACAACTATAACACGATCGAAAAATTTAGTTTCTAACAAAAACGAAAATCACAACCGAAAACCAAAATGCTGCAAGGAAAGCTAATAGGAAGAACAAGAGCAAACATAAACTTCATTTCTTGAAGAAAAACACTCTATGTTCGACGGATTACAAAGTATTTTTACTTATAAAAGTCTATCATCTAACATGAAGGCTAAGCCTTCCTCTTCATCACCTCTAAAACCCTAACACACAATCTCAAACGGTTGGCTTAAGAGGACTCAACCAGCTCCCCCCCTCTATTTATAGCCTAGGTTCTTTGACCCTTAAGTTTCCTAAATTGTTTCTAAAATACTACTATCTTTCAATACATTTCTACCTACCATCGAGGGTATTTTTTATCTATCTTTTTCGTCTATCAAACGGCAGTGACACCTGCATGACTTAGTTTCATCTCGACGCAAGTTTCGTGATGATGACATGTGCATTTCATACTTTTTTATAGTTTTGAGGCCAAACCTTGTGACTCACTGCCGTTTGCTTACACCTTAAGCAAGCCACCCGATGTTGACGTTTGTACTCCATCTTGTGGTTTTAACTGTCGGCAAGCCTCTCCCGCTCCTGATCCATTGGGCCGCCTTGTCATTTACACTCGTATCTCTTTCTCTTGACTTTGTCAACACATCGTCTTCATACACCATCTCATGTCTTGCTTGCCCTCCACGTGTACAACTATGATTATCCTTGACTTCGTCTAGCCTCCTTAATCGTCCAGCATCAAGCATCTCGCTTAGCCTCAATCATTCCACCATTGATCATCAAGTTACATCCATCACCTACACATGACAAGACAAGTACACATATTTCTCCAATTCCATCTCTAATTAGTCATAATCATAAATCTCTATTGAAAAGCTCATCACACAGAAAACTAAACACCGGTTGATCCGGTATGTACAGCCTCTGGACATCGTACCATCTAGTGTGTACAAGTCATGTCTCCTATGAAATCCACCTGGAAAAAGCTCCGGTAAAGTCTGGTGTTTACACCATCAATCACTGGACCATCCGATGTGTACAACTACACCATACAAGTCATTTTGTAACCTCTCCTGAAAAACACTCCGACGATGCCTCCGGTGTGCACATCCTCAAGCATCGGACCATCTGGTGCGCGTACATCTCCATCATTCTGAAAACAATCCGATGAACCCTCCGGTGTTCATCAACGAACCATCCGACGAGTTCAAACTCATTTTTCTAAAGATTGCACTTCTCCTGAAAAATAGCCCGGTCTACACTCACTTGAACAACAGACCATCCAGTAAGATCAACTTTCCTCGTACTGGACCATCTAATGAGTACATTTTTTTCTGTAGAGTGATAAAAAAAAATTCTACTTTTCTCTCGAACTTTAGTTAATCTTAAACGCAGATAAGCACCACCAAATTTATGTAATAATAAAAATTATCAAATCAAATTAATATACTTGGCAATTACTAATTGCATATAAATTAAGACTTATTTCAACTTTGTTTGTCAACCGAGACGAAAATGGTACCGTAACATTACTCTAGATTGTAAAAAGGAGCAGTCCAGGAGCAAGAAAAGATGATGCATCTTTTCTTGGTGTAAGGCCGAAAGTCGTATTATCGAGAAAAAAAAAGGAAAGATTAGTTCTGGAACAAGAGATAAAGGTGTTGCCCACAACCCTGCACCGGACTCGATCGTGTTGCCGTGACTGCCAGCACCTAGTCGTCAGTCCCATCGAATTGCTCCCCAAATTGCAAGGAAAACCCTCCTTGCTTGCCACTGACACAAAGCGTACGGGAAGACCCACCCAAGCTCAAGAGAAGCTTCCGATTTCCTCGCCATCAAGTCGGAACTCCAGACCCCGATCCGAGGCAGGCTTAGCGGACCACTCATGTCGTAGCGATCAATTTAGTTACATTTTCCCCTGTTTTTTTGGATTTAATTGAGGCGTGTAATTATAAATTTGGATGGAATCGACGTGGTGACGTTCGGCGTGGTGGTGGGCATAGTCGTCCTCTTCGTGCTCGTCATCATCGTCACCATCGAGGGCGCCTGCAAGCGCGCCTCCACCTCCTGAATTCCCCCAGAGCCACCAGCGCCCGACGCGCCAGCCCTAATGTGCCGCCGCCGCCTCGCCGTGCTGCTCCTCCTGGCCGCCGCGGCCGCCTCCGCCGCCGGCCACTCGGAGTCCTCCTGCCCCTTCCATGACCACGGCGGCCACGGCCACGACGAACCGCACGACCACGGCGGCCACGGGCACAGCTGCGGCGGCGCGGACCACGGGCACCACCACCACCACCATCACCGCGGCGACGACTACGGCCATGACCGCGACGAGATCCAGCGGCTGCTCCCGGAGGAGCTGGCCGAGGAGGCAGATCTCGAGCTCGAATCCTTCGGTTACGATCCCCACGACCACGGCCACCACCACCATGTCCACGACCATGGCCACCACCACGGCCGCGGCGACATGGAGTCCGAGACATCGCCCATGGGTTAGGCATTTTCGTTTCGATCCTGCCCGTTTTGCGCTGGAGGCGCGATTTTCGTGCGTGATTTACTCCGAGGCGATTGAGTAATTTGGGGATTCCATCGGGCAGGTGTGTGGTTGAGCGCGATGGGGTGCTCGCTATTGGTCAGCATGGCGTCGCTCGTCTGCCTCGTCCTCCTCCCGGTCATCTTCTGTGAGTGGCCCGCTTGGCTCATTGCAATCTGGGGATTATTTTCTTGCCCTTGTGCTCACTGCCTGACTGTGGTCTGTTTCCACTTTGCAGTTCAGGGGAAACCGTCGAAGGCCATGGTGGATTCTCTTGCTGTTTTTGGGGTATGCTTCTGCAATCTACTCAATTCTGAGTTTATCTAACACTTTTTTCCCCTAAGTAACGCTTAGAGGTACCTAGTTAATCTACATTTCCATTTTCCCTGTTGCATTCCAGTGAATGCAGATTGAAATTACTTCACAGCAAGGTAGTCTTCTGCAATTACAAACTAAAAAGGGTAATATTTGTATTCACTGAAAGTCACAAACATGAAGTATCTGTTATGGTGTTATGAATTTGTTTAATGTGTTGATGATTGGTTCCGCATTTGAAATGTTGCCTGTAATTTTTTGTCCCTGGTGGGTGTTAAATAACTTAGATTGTTTTGAATTTTAGTCTGATTCCTTTCTAATTAGATCAGTAGGAAACAAAACAGTTTGGCTCATGAACTTGTACACAAGTAGACGAACATGAAATTGTGTTGTTTGTTTGTGGCACATGCCTTATTATATAGAATCGTAATTGTAACAGATCTGTGATGATTGTGTTTTCTCCTCTACTAATCAGATAAAGATATCGCTTTCTCCAGAAAAAAAATACCTATGTTGAGATGTGCCTCTGCTCTTGTTTTTTGCTAACATTTTTTTTTTCTGATGGATTTTGTATATCAGCATGTATGCAAGTAACTGAATGGGCAATGCAGTGCAAAAGAATTCAATACTTTTTGGATATTGGATTGAATTTTATATTCCAAAGATTCAATCATGACATTTTGCACCGCAATTTTGAGATTTTTTAGCTTATGTATAATGTATTTGTTTTGCGCTAGTAATCTTTGTTTAAAGTTCCATACTGAATTGCTTTAGGAAGTATCCGTCTGTTCATACTAACAATTCGCTCAGAGTCAACAATTTTACAACTTTACTGAGTTTTCTCAGAACCAACAATGTTGCAACTTATGTGCTTTTCTTGTTTGGTTTGCAATGTTTCTCCAGGCAGGAGCAATGCTTGGAGATTCATTTCTTCATCAACTGCCACATGCTTTTGGTATACCCTTTGATAAATTCTGAGTATTTTAGTTCTTTTGTTTTTATTTATTCCTTCATAGTTCATATATTTCTCATAGTTGATTTGTATTGTACTTGTATCATAAACATCAAATGCCATCAGTAAGCATACTGTTTCAATAACTTCTGAAGTTGTACCTCTGCCCCCTTTCGGTTTCTCAAGGACACAGTTTATTACCCCTCGTATTTTCACTGGTAAAGGAGGGTATCTTGGAGCATAACAGACGGGTGAACTTTTCAAAGGGCCTAAAAAAGTTAGATTGTGCGGGAATGTTAATAAATGATCTATTTACTCCAATGTAACTTATGGTCCTAAATCAAGCTGCTTGCAGGCTTTAACTGTTGTATTTTGTGTTTCTTTTTTTTTGTTATGTTCCTCACCTTTGTACTTGTAGATGCAGTTCTTTTACCTCATTCTCCTTAGCAGCACACTTGTTTCTCGCCTGTCTTACTCGTCTATCACTACTCAGGTGGAGGACATTCTCACTCACATGATCATGAGGATCACAATCATTCTCATGAGCATGCACATGCACACTCTCTGGAAGATCTTTCTGTTGGGTTGTCTATACTATGTGAGTATATCCTACACATGTATGCCAAATAGTGTTTTCTTTTTATGACCTTTATCTGTTAGGTCTTTGGGCATAGCTTTTTTTTTTTTTCCACGGATGTCCCTTTCTTGATTGATTGAGTTGCTGCTTACTATTTCTCAAAACCTTAATTTTGTTTGTTGTCACTGCCTCTCAGCTGGATATGCTCAATTCTGCTCCAGCATCAATCATTATTGCCCTTCAATATACTCTGATGAATGAAATGAACTTGTTCAAACCATTTTATCGCTCAGCAGTCCTTGATTTGCTGTCTTCTCCGTGTGCTAACTTCTAGTCTTGTTGTAATCTTTTAAACCTTCAATTATTTCATGCAGTTGGCATTGTATTGTTTTTCATTGTTGAGAAGATTGTGAGGTATGTTGAAGACAATTCACAACAGGGAGCTCATAGTATGGGTCATGGGCACCATCATCACCACCATAAACGGCACGAAAGTAGTGATAAGGCCAAGTTAAATCATGCAAAAAGTGATCATGAGGGCAAAGACTTGGATCAAGCAGAAGAGAAATCTTTGGTTGATGGTGCAACTGAAAAAATAAACGACGAAAATTCTCATGAGACAAAATCAACTGTACATAAGGTACATCTAAATCTGGTTTGTATACAGAACTATTTAACTATCCAATATGTTTTCCCGAGTCTTCATTCTCAAGTTGTGCATGATTACTTGTATATGCTATTATTCTTTCTGCCATTCATTTACTTTTTCAAAGTAAAAGAGACAATGGGAACTAGGAAGTCACCAATGTTTGTGGCTCGAAGAGGTGGATAGAAAATTTTCGTGGGACCTTACCAAACAAATTCCAGGGTATGAAACTTATGTAAACTTGCCCCCCTGCCCCGCGTCGTCTCCCGAGAGACGACACGGGGGCGCCACCACCACCGCCGCTAAGAACCACCTACTTCCACCTGCGTGTGGCCGCTGCCGCTTCCGCCGTCCGTCGACAGCGTTGTAGGTGGTGGCGGCCGGCGACGGCACCAAGCGACCGCCGTTGCCTTGCCCCCCCC
This sequence comes from Phragmites australis, assembly GCF_958298935.1. Taxonomy (NCBI): domain Eukaryota; kingdom Viridiplantae; phylum Streptophyta; class Magnoliopsida; order Poales; family Poaceae; genus Phragmites; species Phragmites australis. Next base: position 23,954,971 of record NC_084936.1, on the reverse strand, counting down.
CCCCCCTCCCTTCCTCTTTTCCTCCCCTTTCTCCGGTGGATTATTGTCAATGGCGTTGGTTGGCGGCGGATTCGGTGTGGCGTCAGCAGATTCGGCTCTTGGTTGGTCGGATCCGTCCAGTGGCCGCGCTCTCGTCCCGGGGCCGGTCGGATCCAGTGGTTACCATCCCGTGGCCGGTCGGATCCGGTGGTTCCTATCCCGTGGCCGTGCTCGTGGCCGGACGCGCGCTCCAGCTCCGCGTGCTCCGGCTCCGCCCCTGTGCATGCGCGCATCCTTGGTGGGGGTTCCGGTGTGGTGCCGGCTGGATTCGTCCTATGGCCGTGTTCTCGTCCCATGGCCGGTCAGATCCGTGGCCCCGTCCCGTGGCTGGTTGGATCCGGCGGTTCTTGTCCCGTGGCCGCGCTTTGGCTCCGCCTCCGTGCGTCCTCGCGTCCATGGTGGGGGCATCGGGTGGTGGGGCTGGTCGAGGAGTTCAGCTTGTTTCTGAGTGTGTGGCCGCTTGGTGGCCCGGGTGCCTTGGCTACCTCGGTGGGGGGTCTTGTGTCCCGAGTTCAGGCTCCTCCCCTGCAGGCTCCGCGTGCTGTCTCGGTGCTCGCCGTGCTGCCTCAGCGCTGTGTGCTGCTGCCTCGTCCCCCGCCGTGCGACCTTAGCGTTGCATGCTGCTGCTGCTTGGCGTGGATGGTGCTGTGGCGGCGCGTTCTTGTGTTGCTCTCGGGTCAGTCTTCTATGCTGCTGTTCAGGATCCCGTTGCTGTCGGGGGTCGTGGGTCCCCTCCCTTTTGGTTGCGTCATTGTTGATCTGTTGGCTCCTGCTGCTGCCTCCCTCCCGTTCGGCTATGGCGGATCCGGTCTCTTCTTTGCCAGGTTGACTGTGTGCTCAGCGTTCGGGGGGTGGGCTCAGCGGGCGCCTTCTTGGTTTTGGTGTCGTCGATGCTCCACGCCCGCTTTGCTTCTCCTCCCCTTTCCGACACCCCTCGGTCTGGGTTGACGCCGGCTTTCTTTCCTCTTTCACCGGGCCAATTGCGACGACCTAGGGGCTTCTTCAAGGTAGGGGAGGGTGAGTCGCTGCGGGGTTGGGACTTTAGCGTCCGCGTCAGGCCTGGTGTTGCCTCGTTGAGGGTCTCTTAGCCTGCGCCACCTTTTTGTGCAGGTTTCCAGGGTGGGGAACCACGGGCAAAAGCCCTTCCTGGCTTGCTGGTGCTAATGTCGGTGACGCCCGCGGGTGTCATTCCCTCCATGGAGGCGACATTTCGAGTCTCCACCCTGGATGTTTCTCCAGGTGAAAACCCCGTCCGGATGGGCGACAATTGCATTGTTGTCGTGACCTTCCTTAAGGCGTCGCTCCGAGAAATCTCTGCTCTCTTTGTTTGATCTGCCGGTTCCTTTCTATAGGTTCACCCCTACATCCTCGGCTTGCGGCTATTCTTCTTTCTTTTGGCGCTTTTGGACATCGATTTGTTCTAATGCGCGCTCCTCCGAAGCGACGCACTGCCGACTTGTGTGTCAGAGAGGTGCGACGTGAGAGCTGGGCTCCGTTGACCGAGTGGAGTGGGTAGAGAGGTGCGGCGTGGGAGCAGGGCTCCGCCGGCCGAGTTGTGGCGGCATGGGAGCAGAGCTCCGTCGGCCAAGTTGTGTGTGAGACAGTGTTTGGTCGGTTAGCGTACGAGTTGAGTTGTGCTGTCTGGTTGTGCCTCTGGTGTAGGCGTTGTTCTGTTTTCGAGGTCGTTTTGTCGTCTCGAGGTTGTTTGCCAGTTTCTTTGAACCGTGCGGTTGTGAGGTTTTCGGGCTCGGTTTCCCTTATAAACTGAGTTATCTTGACTGTTTTGGCCTTCTCCTCTCTTAATGAAATGATACGCACATCCCCTGCGTATTCTAGGAAAAAAACTTATGTAAACTATTAAAAATCAGGAATATTAGATTATGATAAAGAAAAATATGTTTCCCGGCCATGTGGTACAGAACACTTATTTGAGAAGACAATCATCTCAACAAGCATTGGGAAACCATATATTCATGAAAGGTAGCCCACATGGCTAAGGGTCAATTTGTGGTTGCTGCGCTTATTATATAAGCTAGTGTTAAAAAGGCAGTTGTAAAAACCTCATAGTTTGTAAAAATCTCATAGTTGTAAAAAGCAGTTAGCCAAACATTAGTGACAAACGAGATTATCATAATCCCCTTCAATGCCAAATGGTAGCAGTTCAAGCACTGTCTACGAAAAGAAATGTCAATTTTGCTAAGTGTGGCAATGAAGGGAACAGCTGAAAGGAATCGGCTGCTTATTTTTGCCACACTTGCTGAACAGGTAAAAGGGTTGCAAATCGGGTTTAAGTAGAACTTTATGAATTCAGTAAAGTTCTGAAAGAACATGAAGTCTTGGTGATAACTTTAAGCCATACATATCCTAGTGCTAAAACTGGATCAACTTAAATGATGCCTTTTGTTCTCTCAGGGCAGCTTTGCCTGTTTTTTTTCCTTGACATCCTTTTTTATTTTCATTTTATGGTGCTATACATTGTAGAGCCTCATCATCAGCATTTAAAAAAATCGGCCACCTAGCCTACCTGGGCACTAGGTGCGGTTATCCTGTCTAGCGCCTAATTGCAACAATCACTACACACCACTGCACTGCCCACCTAGCATCTAGCACTTTTTTAAACACTGCTCATAATTTCTTATAATGATGTTCTTTTCCAGAAGCAGATCATCTTTCGCAAGGTTTGAACATATGAATGTTAATATATGATATGTTATCAAATCTCTTGCTCGTAGGTAGCTCTTTGTCCACACTCGAAAATTCATTTTTTAATATTCCGCAATTGTGCAATTTGCTTACCAGTTGGTCCCCTGTTCTTATAGTGCATTTCCAATAGCTTACCAGTTCTTATGGAGCCAATCCACACATTGCACATTGTGGTGCTGAGAAAGTAAGAATTCAAGCAGGGATCTTCTAGACTATCTAGAAGCATATTCTTCACCCTCAGTACTGTTGCTATTATAAACTCTGATATTGTCATTTTGCTCGGTGATTTAGGTGCATTAGCTTAAGGGAAGTGTAGGATTATTATCCAAAGTCAGAATTTTAATATCATCTTATTGGGAATAGTTGTTTGTATGCTTGACTGTTTGTTTTTTATTTCTTCTTTGAAAATTACGGGATAGGCCTTTTAGGATCACATGACCCACTTACGAATTTGATGTGTACTATGATTAACAGAGGAGCTCAACTGTCAGTTCCAAATCCACTGATGGAGAGCCTGTCAGTTCTGAAAGTGACCGTGCCCCTGACAAAGCATTATCAAGTGAAGATTCCTCAATGCCAAACTCTAACTTGGTGTTTGGATACCTTAATCTTTTCTCGGATGGTATTGTAAGTCTTATCACCTGAGCTGTACTTATGTTTTGTGTTGCACACATGCACACGTTCGTATGTTAGGATTTCTGAACATTTTTACTAGGTTGGATTATGATGGAAGTTTAGATTTTTTTTTTTTTGGAATAATGCAGCATAACTTCACTGATGGGATGGCTCTTGGGAGTGCTTTTTTGCTACATGGTTCTATTGGAGGCTGGTCTAGAACTTTATTTCTGCTTGCGCATGAACTACCCCAAGAGGTTAGCTTATTCCTGAGATTAGCTTAAATTTCAAATATTACTTTCAGTATTACTTTCCTGATGCACTCTAGTTTTTCTTTCTGGCATTGCTACATGGAATTTATGCCGATATCTGTATGCAACAGTGGATATAACTCAGTTCATGCAAAAATTATATCCTGGAGATATTCTGCAATTATCTAATATCTATTCAAGTACATAATTAATACCATCACTTAATCTTCTAGTCTCTGAGTTAGATCAGTTAAAAAATGGATATGCTATTGTACTACACATAAGTAAATGCACTCTATTTGTTTGCCAGTGGCTCAGTAACTTACGTATGTGTAACATTGAACGAAAATACATATATATATGGACACACTAATATGCCACAGTCAGATCGGTGTTTAGATCTAATGTCATTTGCTAGCCTGATATCCTTAGCTCTCTATGTATGTGTAAGGCCTTGGTTTGTTGGGCCGAATCATGGTAAAATCCTGGCCCATCCATGTGGACGGGCCAGAGAAACAAGGCCTAAATGGGAAATGGACCTGAATGTTTGCCAGTTTTTGTCGCCCCAGAAGGTTTCCTTGCATTCTTTCTTCCTTGAAGTCTCTGTGTTTGTATACATGTAGGATGCTTGGTTCCAAACTTCCAACCATCCAGTGTTTCATAGGCAAAACATGCTCCTACCTGTTGATGGTAAACTTTTCATTTCCTTTTTGTTAAGGTTGGAGATTTCGGAATCTTGGTGCGCTCAGGATTCACAGTATCTAAGGCCCTATTTTTCAATTTTCTCTCTGCATTGGTTGCTCTTGTTGGAACAGCACTAGTGAGTTCTTATTCCTTATTACTCCCAAAGAAAAATTGATTGTCCTGGATTGTGGATGCCTAATACTTCTGCATATGCAGGCATTATCTTTGGGAAAAGATCCAGGACATTCTTCATTGATTGAGGCATGCTCTCTTATCTATGGAACTTGAAAGAAATGTATTCTTTATTTACTGTTGACACGCCTCATTTTTGGAGCTAATTCACTACCCGGCCTTTGAACTGTCATCTTTTTACAGGGATTCACCGCTGGTGGTTTTATTTACATTGCCGTTGCGGGAGTTCTCCCACAGATGAACGACCAGAAAACTACCCTCAAAAGCTCAATAGCTCAGTTGATTTCTCTAGCAATGGGAATGCTGGTTGCTCTAGGCATATCTTTAGTGGAATGATTTGAATCTCCATTTCTCCAGTTGCAGCTTTAGGTTGAACTGCAGTCCCACTAAGCTGGTATAATTCTTGAACAGCTCCAGCCTGGAAGATGGGTTCTCTAATCCTCTTTGATATAAGACCTGAAATGTTATAGAAATTTTGACATCTGATTATAGGTTCGCTTTGATCATTGGTATATCAACAAGTGCTTGTTTCACAAATATTAGTCAACTCTGAACCTTGAGATCATAATTGTGTGAAGTCATCATTTTTTTAATGTTTGACAGGGCATTTTCTGGCGACACGCTCTTGCCGTAGATGAGCATTTTCTGGGCCTTAAGTATTTTTCTCAAGAATGCATTTGTAGGTTTAGTTTTGTGAGATTATGCGATCGCCCCATCGCTAGCTAGTTTTGGGAGCTTTTGCTTTGGCATGAAACCATCGGAGGCTCTTCTATACGGGGAATGTTAAGGCCCGTTTGGACTACCGGGTTTTCTGGTTTCAGAGTAGCTAGGTTCAGCAGGAAGCTAAAGGCACCCCTGTTTGTGCTAACTGAAAATACATGTCTTTGGCATGTCGACCGACCGATCGATGCGACTCGTGGCCGGATCAGCAAGGACACAGTGGAGGTGCTGGCCCTTTTGATGGCGCTACCCGCTTGGCGCGGCAACGTGTAGCATGGTTTCATGTGCTCCCCCCATGATCCTGTCCCTACGCAGCGGCAGGTAGGCCAGCCGAATGGGCATGGACGAAAACATGACCGGTCTACTTCGTCTGGTTTTCTGCACTATTTCAGTAGTAGCTTTACGGGACGATGAAGAAATGGAGCTTGGTAGATCGATGGGCATTTCCGATGATCAGAACTCTAAAAGGCTAGGCCGCTGGAGAGTTACTGCTCGGTCCTTTGTTCGACCTGTCGATCTCCCTCCGTACACCATTGTCACCCAACACATAAATTTTCTACAGGAACAGAAAGCCTATGGTCGACAGCGGAGCGGGACGTGAAGGCTCTTCAATAATTGCTCATCGTGTCCGGGAAAGAGTAGATGGGTGGTCAGTGGTCACTGATCACAGATCCGAAACTCCGACATGTAAGAACTTGAGAAAGGAGTGAAAACTCTTGCGAAATCCTCGTGTTTTGAGAATTGCTCATCCTAGTGTTCTTTTTCCAGGCATGATATGTAAAATTCAATGTTAAATCACTATTTGGAACGCGGGGGTTTTATAAGGCGCGCATGAAAATTATAGCCTTTCTCACGTGGAACTGTCTAATCCTATACGGACCATAAACATTAATTTTAGATGCATGTGGAATTGCACAGATGAGTTTAAGGATACCGTTGCGGTGTAACTGCATTTGACTTGACCAACACTCTAGTGAAACAAAATTTGAGCAAAGTTTAATCTTTAACTGAACAATACGTAAGAAACCTCTCAAAAAAGATACATATAAGAAAACCTAATATTTTGGAACTTAAGGAGTGAATCACAACTTCACATTCATCTCCCTAAGGGCAGAAACATCTATATTTACAAGGATTCAAATCTCATTCTGTTTCTAATCAAAATGTAGGTCAAGTCGATAGAAAACAATTTATGATGAGGAAAATTTTGATTAATCCAACGGATCAGATCGCATCTCCATGAGACCATCTAAACCCACAAGTCTCCGCTCCCCGCCATGGCGTCCCACGGCGCGCCGCGCGCCCACGAACGGGTTCACGTGATTACCGAAGTGCCCTTGCCTGACGCCGGCGCCGGCACTGTCGTCGTCGTCGTCGAACACCACCCACTCTTTCGTCACCACCGTCTTCGACGCCACGCTGGTTTCCTCCACGGCGACCAACGCCTTCTCGTCCTTCTCCTTGCTGCCGCCTTCGACAACGTGGCTCGTGATGAGCTTCTCGAGGCCCCTGATGTCGTCGTCCGGAACGCGCTCCACGGCCGGGAACTCGGCCGCGTTGAGCACGCCCAGGCCCCGGCACAGCTCGAAGTACGACGACAGCTGGGCGCTCTGCTCCGCGGCCTTCCTCAGCACCCGCATTCCCTGCACTCCCCTCCGCCGCCTCGCTGCCGCCACCGTCTCCCCCGGCCGCGGCCGCGGCGTCGTCGGGGCCGAGCCAAGAACGGCGACGAGGAATCGGGCAATGCCGGTGCATATCTGGCTGTAGACCTCGAAGATCTCGATGACGACGCAGTCCATAGCCTCCAGGATGAGGGCCTGTTCCATGCCGTCCCCGTACGGCCGGATTTGTATGAGCAGGTCGAGCAGGTGCTGCAGCTTGGTCACGCGGTCGAGCCGCGCGTCCTCGTCGTCGGTTTCGTTGTTTGTGCCGTCTAATTCTTGTGCAGCGAAGAGGGAGCGGGTGTCGAGGAAGCGAAAGTAGGCGCGCACGAAGGCGGAGAACCCCGACGACTTGGGCGTTGGCGACGAGCGGTCGCGGAAGTCGGCGAGGTCGAAGGGGACGCGGCCGAGGCGCGCCGCGCGTGGCGCGAGGTCGGAGCGAAGCAGCAGGCCGTGCGCCAGCATGATCGCCTTGAGCGCCACGACCCAGCACCGGGTCCGCCCCGCCCGGCGCGCGAGCGCCCACATGAGCGACTGCAGCGCCGACGGCGACGTGCGCGCCAGCGCGAACACCCGCGCCGCGCTCCCGTAGTCCACCGACCGCTCGTCGTGGCTGGTCGCGCGGATCACGGCCGCCTCCAGCTCGTGGCTCCTCAGCGCCGCTGCCGCCCCCGAGGCCGACCGCATAGCTGCCACGCGGGTCAGGTACAGGCTCCTCCTGTCCTTGACGGCCGCCGCCGCGCGATGCCACCACTGCCGCGCGGTCGTCATCCCCTGCTGCCCGCCACCACCCTCCCCGCCGCAGATCCACCACCTAGCGTCACCAGCTCCCCCGCGGGCGCCTAGTTCGACGCGCCCTGGGAAGATCAAGTCTACGACGGTTGCCAGCTCCACGCCGGACGCGTTCTTGGCTGCTCGAGCTTCTGGCGAAGATGAAAGCTTGCAGAGAGACAAGTGGCCACTGGCCAACGAAATCAACCAAACTGCAGGGCGAAAGAAAAACGACGCGCCAAGAACGTGTTAGGCAGTAAGGGAGGGGAGACGAAGGAGGTAGCGCCAACTGGTCGGCATGGGAGGAGGGAGGGAGGGAGGGCAATGGCCAAATGCGATAGTGGTGGTGGTGGTGGACGGGGCAGGGCCAGGTCAAGCTTTCTAATTTGAAGGCCCCCTGAATCCTGATCGTGTCGCGTCGGGGCAGAGCTCATGGGAAAGGCAACTCCGCAGGTAGTAGACTGTAGACACACTCTATTTTAGTCCGTCTATTCATCTCTCTTATATTTATATACCTATTAATTTTTTATTTATTTTATAATTTTATAATTATCTCTTCAATACAAATTTCAATATGAATGATCAGTTTTGATAGATTATACAATTATCTCTTCAATACAAATTTCAATATGAATGATCAGTTTTGATAGATTATACATGCATATAAAGACGAGTGGAATTTTTCCTATAGCCCATCCTTGTTCTTGCGACCCTACTAGGCGAGCCATGAGGTGTCAGGGCCCGACTGGATGCATTTAACAGGAACTTCGTAGGAATTTCACGGTTCAGTCACCGTCAGAATCAATAAAAATTCCAATGGGATCTTGGTGCTATTCTTAAGGAGACTAAAGTTGAACAAGCCACCGACATTATGCTATTTGTTTAGACGAATTAACAGATGGTAAAACGCCCACAAGTCATGTTAACTTGGTGCATCTCTAAGGGACTCACTACTTAATAAATTTGCCGAGCAAATGAAAAAAAAAACCTCTCCAATAGACTATCAAACTCTATCGCTATCTAGCTAGCTATCCCTCCTCGTGGCTCTCCACATCCCAAGAGCCTACGAGAGGCCCCCTATAACAATATAGATATGATTCTTTTTATGTGTTGCTTTAAAGTTTTATGTTGCTCAAAAAATTCCATAATATTTTGTACGTGTTTCATAATCTACGTGCACCCTATTTTAATTGAATTCATCCAAAAAAACCTACTTAGAATTTAGACTAATTTCCCTAAAAAAACTACTTTTATAACTTATAATAATTGTTAGGGTCTCAAATAAATTCCCTAAAATATAAGAAAATTCACTAATATTCTTTTTATGTGACGGACTAATTTCTAAAATTATTTTTAGCCCTAGATTATATGGTGAAAAAGTGATTTTTCTTTGTAATGCTCTATTTATATGTATTTTTATCATTTCATATAATATTCTTCTCTTAATTCAATTTGAATTCAAACAAAATTCAAACATATACAAATTTAGCCATTGAAAATATAGCTATTGTAAATTTTTTTATTTATAGCATACTAATAAAATATTAGTGAATGGAATTTAGTGAGCAAGATTTAGGGAATCAGTTGGAATACTAGAGAAATGAAAAGGTAATCTTTTAGAGAGCCTCTCTACATGAAAATATATTGGAGCGAGTTTTAGGAGTTGGTTTGAGATGCTCCTAGGCCTGGCATTTTGATTTGCAACCTCTATGTAGTTTTGACGAAATATTCATAGAACACTGCAATTTTGGGGGGAATATACTATTTCTTATGTGTTCACTACATTCCAAACAGAGTAAGGGTCTGTTTGGCAAAGCTCTTAGAATAACTTCCCGAGTGTAATTAGGGAGCTCTGCCAATAATAGTTTTTAGTTTTTAGCTCTCAAGTAGAATCCGTGGGAGTGATTATCTAAAATGATACTAGAAACTGAAAAAAATAACTTCCTTTTATTCACTTTATATATGAAATCACTTTCTTTATAAAATTTACCTAAAAACCACTAGAGAATTACTTTCAGCCATAAAATTATTTCTCTCACAGAATCACTCCCTCAGAAAAATTTAGATCAAGAAAAACTATACCAAACAAGCCCTAAAACTAATGCGAAAAATTAGCAACTAGGTCGATGTGGGTACCACTACGGTATGCGATACATTGCACCGTCATATCATACCAGACATGATCACATTGATCTAACAAATGTTGCATTGCTTGGTAAGATCATGTTCAATGGATTTCCTTCGCGATCCAGAATCCCTTCGCGAAGGAATTTTTTTTTCCTTCAGCGTTTCAATGGTTTCCCTTCGTAGTTTTATTTACGAAGGGATTTCTAAGGTCATTCCCTTCAGGACGGGATTATATATTTTTTTCCTTTACGGATACCTTCGAAGGGAAGCTGTTGGAGATGAGAAAAAATAAAGAGAATGGAAACGGAGAAGGGAATAAAATGGAGAGAAAATAGTTGGATGGTCTAAGACAATGGATATCTAGTGTGTCCAAAGTCCAAACTAGTATTTGACCAACTGATGTCACATGGTTGGTCACCTGTACGAGTAGATCAGAGGAAGGCAATGCTGACAATCATCCACTTCAATTGTTTGCTGGCTGCTGGGGATGCTGCATTGTTCTAGCTGTATAGACCATAGAGATAGAGCAAGTTACTTGGAAGGAATCGTTCTTGCACAGTGTACTGGGGCAAGAAGCATGCTCACATGAATGAACAATGTACTTGCCAATCAATTGTGATGCCGGAATACAAGTTATTTCACCTTGCATGTGTATGAATCTACGAAGCTCATGATTAGCAGACTAAATAGACTGTCACAATCACAAGAAAAATCCAACTTGCTCCAAGGAATCAAGAAGGTAACTTCATACGCACACTTCGGAAATAATGGTTCTACGCATGCTGCAGCAAAACCATAGGTAAGAATATTTTCATGCAATAACAGGTTATGTTTACAGCCTAATTCACTGCTGGGCCGAATTCGAAGGTGTGAGGCTACAAGATACTTTGGAATTTTTTATTTATATATTTTATTTTTTCAATATTTACAAAATTACACGGTTGTTTTAATAAATTACAAGAATAGACTATCGTCACACGTTTATTGGGCAAGATAAGGACTTGCCTAATGAATGAGCAAGACCTTGTGAGCTCTGTCAGTTAGAAGATTAAAAAATATAAAAAATATGGTCAGATTATGTCTCGCCTATTTAACGGGCAAGAGCAAGGTCCATTCATGCTAGCTTGTTCTGTACGTGTATATTTTTTATTTAACTCTTGATTTTATCTGAGAGTACATGAGTGATAAAAAAAAGTTCTAAACTTTTTAGGAGAAAACTAGAGGTCACTAGAAATCCATTTTAATTGGATTGATCCAAAACGTCTAAGCCAATATTTAATTAAAATTCTCCAAATAAGTCTAATTTATAACTTCTAGCAATTTTTAATGCCTCAAATAAATTCCAAAAATCAGGAAAATTCACTAATATTATTCTCATGTGATATACTAATTTATAAAAATGATTCCAACCCTAGGTTATTTGATGAAAAAGTGAGTTCATTTGTAATACTCCATTTATATGCATTTTTACCATTTCATGTGATATTTTCTTTTTAATTCAATTTGAATTCAAACATGCACAAATTCATCCAAATGTTGTACAATCAAAGGGTAAGTTCACTAAAAGATTATCATAAAAAATTTCACCAAATATCCTAGGGTAAATTCACTAAAAGATCGTCGGTGCAATTTGGTATAAACTGCTAGACAATTGAGGTAGATACCTAATATACATATATTTAGAAAGTATAATCATGAAAGAAAACTGATATAGCTTCATAAATCACAAATTTTTAATGTAGGATAGGGGTAACTTATACGCATAATTTACATAAATAACTAAAAGGACAAAGCTAAACAAAATAACAATAAAACAACATAAATGATTTAGATTCAATGTCTAACTTATAGTTGGACTAAAACAATTGAGATAAATATATAGCACATGATAAGCTACAAATATAATTACATGAATACTAGGTACGCTCCTTGCTACTGTGCAGAGCAATCTCACTACCTACAAATCTATGTTCGAATCATAACCAAAGTTTAATCAACAACTTAAAGCTCGTACGAACCATAATTATACCAATAGAGGCACATGCCCTGTTCTTTTTTTTTCTTCACCGGGCGAGATCAAGATAGTGATGATCTTTTTTATGATGATGAAATAACCTAGGGTAAATTTATTAAAAGAATATCACATGAAATGGAAAAAATGCATATAAATAGAGCATTATAAAGGAACTTACTTTTTCACCAAATAACCTAGAGTTGAAAATATTTTTATAAATTAGTACATGACATTAGAAGAATATTAGTGAATTTTTCCTGATTTTTAGGAATTTATTTGAGGCATTAAAAATTTCTAGAATTTATAAAAGTAGGCTTCTTTGGAGAATTTTAATTAAATATTGGCTTAGCCTTTTTGGATCAAACTAATTAAAATGGATTGCCAATGAGCTCTAGTTTTCTCATAAAAATGTTTAGAATTTTTGAACAACTCGTGTATTCTCAAAAAAAATTGAGATTTAAATAAAAAAAGAAATACACACGTACAGAACACAATCTATGAACAAAGAGCAAGGTCTCACCCTCAGAACAGGTGAGACATGATCTGATCATATTTTTGCAATTTGTTGAAACGTTCGTGTATTTTGTAAATATTAAAAAAAAATATGTAAATAAATAATCAGATACTTTGAAGTTCACTTTGAGGACGCTGCAGTTGTTGTTTTCTTGGTTAAACTTTTCCTTTCATCGAGCTTCAGAATTGTTTTCTGAATATGATGGTTTTTTTTAGCATTTTCTGAATATGATGTTGATACTACACAAACTCTTCTTTTTGATAAGGTGGATACAATTGGCTTGTCTGCTAGTATTGTCGTATTAAGAGTCTGTTTGGTTGTTATTCTGAGCTTCATATATGAGAAAAAGTTATGCCTGAAGAAAGCCTAAAATTCTTACGATTCGTGCCTAACGAGGCATGACAGAGAATTGCTGTTTGGTTGGAGACCAGTGCCCGAGAAAGCTGAAATACGTCAATTCTTCCATAACTACTCTTATATTAAAGAAAACTAGTTAAATTATCGTACGTTGTAACGAAAATATAAATATTAAGCGTGGTAAAATCGAGCACAAATTCAAAATATAGGAACCTGGACGTACCATGAGACCATTGCCGAATGAATATGTCGGGAGTGATGTCATAGTTTGATTTTAGATGATATCTGAAAAAGAGGAGAAATCCACTAATTTTTCTCTTAATTTCTTTATTTATTTTTATTAGTAAAATATGTCATATATCTGTAACCGTTAATTAGAACATAAACATCGAGCATGATAAAACTAGCACAAATTCAAAGTATAGAGATGTAGACGCATCATAAGATCATTGCTGAATGAATATATCAGGAGCGATGTTATAGTTTGATTTTAGATGTTATCAAAAAAGAAGAGTCTACTAATTTCTTCCTAATTTTTTATTTATTTTTATTAATAAAATATGTCCTATATCTGTAACCGGTAACGAGACGGGAATGTTGGAGGACGACAATAGATAACAAAAATAAGTAAATTATTTGAATTTAAGGGTTTTATTAGATGTAAAGAGAGTAAGGAAAGATATGATACGAACTGACTCATATTTTATTAAGTAAAGACTATAAATTTTATGTGTTCACAGGCATTACATTACCCCTACTGTAATGAAGAAAAAAATAAATCACGCAAGATGCTCCATTAACGCATATCCTTGTCCAACGTTTCATCCAACTCGTCCCTTTCATGTACAAATTATTCTCAAGCCGACAAAAAAATAAAAAGAAAGGAAGAAAAAAGAGGGAAAAAAAAACACGGATTCCATATCATTTGTATACTTGATTTCCAGTCTGTTCTGCTTGTGCGTGTGCGCAGCAATTTCACAGGTAACGAATAAACTAATCTCGTTGCTAACCTTGCTGCGTGCCGTGCAACCGAAAACAAGGGCCACCTGAGCCCGAGTTCCATGCGTGAGTCCGTTACCATCTCAGGGTGTGAACAAAACAGAGCACAGGTAGAGATCCGGCCAGGCAAGTCCTTCTCAGGGCAACCAAACAGCCCCTAGGCTCACAACCCCATAAACCATGTGTTCAAATCCTGACAATTCATAATGCAATATTGACAAACACAACGAAAAATGATTTGTGCTCCGGGCAGCACATGCTCCAGCCACCCCTGCCGTCCATCTTGCCTTGAGATCTGTGCACTGTGTGTGCATGTGCTTGTATTTCTTATATATTTTGATTTTTCCAGAATTTTAATTTGGGCACTTTTGAAATTTTAATTGGATTCGAAGCCCACTATTTCTTTCAATTAATATGGACTTCTAAAAGGCTAAAATATATTTAATTTGCTGAATTTTGTCCAAATATCACATGCACCCCTTCATGCACACCTGTAAAAATTACAAAACAATATTAAAAATATTACATGTACCAGTTATGCCTTATTTTTTCCACCAAACATCCCATATTGTACACATGGATTTTCATGCCAATTCAAACATTTACAAACTGTGCAAATAAAATCCACACTAATTCAATGTGCACTCATCAAGTTCTGAACTTGATCTAAGTGTACAAACGTTCAAAGCCAACATTAAAAAACTTCACAATACACTCATATTTCAAATTTTGCAAAAAAAATGAACAAATCAAAACCGAAAAATTAAAAAAAAAATGGGACCAGCAAGAAGGGAGGGGAAGCAACACGCGCCGCTGCTGCAGATCAGCACAGCACCACCGCTCTAGTGGTCCCATGTCACCATGCTGCCGTAGTGCTCTCCGGTGTGCATCAACAGTTGTAGCATGTACAACCACACCGCCAGAGCATAGCAGCACCACAGTGGCGCTCCCGTATGGACCCTACCATGGACGAAGGTGATAAAGATGTAATGTCCCGTCTCAAAATATTAATTATATAATTATATATATAATTATAATTGTATTATATTTTGTGCGATTTATTATTAATTTAAGTTTAAACGTGTTTCAAAAGTTATGCGTTTTGAACTTTCGCATATTTCCCTATATACACGTGAGTATTTGAGAGTGAAAATGGTTTAGAAACTAATTAGGAGAAACTCCATAGATTTTAGAAAAAAAAAGGAATAAGAAAAAAGAAAAAAAATGAGACTTTCAGCACCAAATCGCTTCGTGGTCTAACAGGGGCTCCCCGCCATCTGACCACCAGTACACAAAGCCCTATTAAGGGGATCGATCACACTCTCTCTTACTCTCTCTCTCTCTCTCTTGCTCTCTCACTCAAGCCCTAGAGAGATAAGTAGAGATCACCTCGACAGCTCCAACGTTCGGAGATCGATGGAAGAACATTCTCCGAGCTTCCTGAAGACTACCTCGAGGTCTTTCCCCTTTTTCCCACTCACCAGAGGCACGTTCTTCCTCCCCAAGCTCCATTAACCTCTCCGGGAGTCCAATCGGTGGATCGGAGCTCCCCCAGAGGATTCCAATCCAATAGAATGTTCCTCTACACTAAGGTGAATCTTCCCATGCCATCTTTCTGTTATTTCCTAGCTATAGTCGTCCGTCGATTGGATTTGAACCAAGAAACTCGAGTATACCTTAGATCTAGATCTCATTCTTAGGGTTTTACATGGACGGACCGTGCATGTCGTCAAAACAATCATAGAAAATATTTCCTTAGTCTTATTGAGTACTTTGGTGCCCTTTGTCATCGAAGGTTTCGTCGAAGTCCTCGTTGGCGACCCCGCAAAGGCGCTGCCAACAAGGTCTAGAGATCTGACCGCAGCTAGAGCCGATCTAACCGTCAGTTAGGACCGAAATATCCAAGTTCAAACCCTTATACATGAGTCAGACTACCGCTAGGGCCAGTCTGACTATCAGTTAGGACCAAAATATCCAAGTTCAAACCCCTATACAGGAGTTAGATTGCCGCTAGGGCCGGTCTGACCATTGATCGGTGATCTAACCTCCACCATGCCTTCAATCAGACCACCAGGCGCCAAAGCTCTCTGCTGGCTGTCGGTCAGACTGCCACTTCCTCGTCAGTCTAACTGTCAGTCATTCAAGGATGTATGTACTTAGGTTACCTTCTTCGGGGTTTCAAACTTTGAAACCATAATTTTTTGGCAGTCTTTTGCAAATATTTTCAAAACATGGTGCTCTATTATTGTTTAAGCTTACATCATATGCACACGTTTTCATCATTTGATTATTTATTCGATGCATTCATATTTTGTTTAGAGAGTGATGCGATGCCGTTCTTCTTGGTTGAAATCGTCGCCTATCTAGTTCTGAACGTGAGGGAAGCACTTGGAGCAGCAAGGCAAGCATCTAAGCATATTGTACCCTTTTGATTTGAATCAAGTGGAATCTAAATTGATGAGTTACTGCTTAGGTATGTTTGCATGATTAGTGAGCCAATGTCGAGTGATATGGGTACAACCTATGTTGATGGATTGCCTCTACCTTGAATTATTGATGATTCCTTATCCTTGTAACCTAGGTATGGTTTTGTTAATATCTAACTTGAAATGTTAATCGAAATACTTAGCAATGCTTAGGTCCTCGGTAGAAGTCGAGTGACGGTGCAGCCATTGTTCGCAAGCATAGGGCTTGCTTAATGTTCACATTGATTATGATTATATGTTGGATGGTATGAGATGTGAGGATGAGACGAGATGTGGGCGGTGCTAGGAGTAGGTTGGGAGAGGAGCTCGGATGCCATAGATCGCTTGCATCGGTTAAGCACTGATCGTCAGTGTTATTGGATTTAGCACTTTTTTGTACTTATCACATACTAGGATATGGGACGGGTAAGCCAAGTACTGTAAGTCACCGTATTCATTTAACCTATGTGCTCGGGGTGTGAGCCAGGGCATGTAGAGGCACCGAGAAGCGATGGTAAATCGTAGTACGTTTGGGGTCTCGGTAGCCTCTACATACATCGGGCATGGGGACAAAGGTTCAGGGTGGGTACGTGAACGGTTGGTATGTGAATCATCACTCGCAGCTGACAAGCTGTGTAGGCGGTTGTCTTGTGTCGTGTGGGTCCAGAAGTACCCCTGCAGGGTGTAAAATCAATTCAAATTGTCGTGCTCTCGGTTATCGAGCAAACTTCTGTCCATCTGCGTCGGTCATAGAGTTCTGACTTTGAGGTTTTGGTATGGCATGTTGGTTATGATGGGTGATGGTGGTTATTTACATGAGATGGTTCCACTTATTTTCATGTGCAAGTGGTTGGTTACAGGGTAGAAAGGTAGTTATGGTTTAGTATAGGTGTTCACACCTCGGTGTTAAGGTTGCTTACACATATGAATTTACTTAACCTTGTGGCTTACTCCTTGCTAATAGCTCAATTGCATAATCATTGGAGTCTGGTTATTATATGTACCTAATATAAATTAAGTCTTGCGAGCACCTTCGTACTCACGCTGCTCTTTTAGGTTTGTAGTCCAGGAAAGGTTAGTTACTGGCTACTTCATGTCCACCGATGCTGGCGGCGGGTAAGAGT
Organism: Phragmites australis; assembly: GCF_958298935.1. NCBI lineage: Eukaryota > Viridiplantae > Streptophyta > Magnoliopsida > Poales > Poaceae > Phragmites > Phragmites australis. The sequence goes on along the minus strand of NC_084936.1, from coordinate 23,937,735 downwards.
AGTGTTGTCTACTCAAGTGACGTGCTTTTAGGTGGAGCCTAAGGACATATGGTTTCACATAGTTGTTATTATTCATAGATGTTACTTTTCCACTGCGTAGTATCTCCGTAAATTATTGTAAATGATAATCTTCTAAATGCTGGTAATATAATTTAATTACTCTCTTTCTTAAGCTTTGTTGTGATGTTACCTGTTGGAAAGACACGTGTTCCGATTTTGGGCACAAAATATGTGACGAGACTACTAGAATGGTATTGTGGTTAATCATTGTAATCGTGATTGTTTAAATGACTGACTTAATAATTAATTAGAAATTCTATTTGGACGGTTCCTCACAGGCCACCATCGACAAAGACGACAAAGGGGGAAGCTTGCTCCGCCATAGATGCAAGGGCGAAGCTAGGTAGAGGTACCCTGGTGCATATGTGCATCAATATACATTGAACTCCAGGACCTGTATGGATGCCATCATCATTTAAGTTCTAGCTTCGCCCCTAACATCATGGGCATGTTCCGCCATGTACCGGCTGGTGTACACCTCGATGCCCTCGCATTGTACCCATCCTTGCCGGTGTGAAGCATGCCAACGAGCTCGACTGCAGCCAATTTGTCAATGAGAGGGGGCTGGAACAAGGTGCAACTGCCGGCCACTGCGAGTACACCTACAAGGGACGTGTCGGCCACTGCGAGTACACCCACCGACATTGGTGTACCGCTAGAGAGGTACTCCTCTAGCTACCGCAAGAGGGCGCCTATGCCACGCCAGTGAGGGGCGATGTCATGCGGGCCCACCATTATCCATTCTTATCTGACGAGGGGATCAATGTTTCCCATGAGGGAGGGGGCATGTCCTGCCATCAATGATGCCTTCGCGCATGGACCCGTTGGAGGACAAAGCAAATCAGGTCGCTAGTGAGTGGCGAAAAAACCTCACCATGGCCCACGAGAGAAGGTGAAGTGCTCTGGTCATTCCCTATGCTTAAAATTTTATTATACCAGTCCCTGGACTAGTCGCTTGTAAGTATAAGTCTTACAACAGGTGATATCACAGTCATACAACAAAGTGAGTGATGAAATAAATCCACCAAGATAATAATACATAAAGGGCTCCACAAAGGCTCATGAGCAACAAAGTCCACATCATTAGAGGACACAACATGATCAGCATGGGGACATGCCACTCTATAGGCAACTCAGGTGTGGGCGTGACCAACACTCAGCATCAGCGTCAGTGTCGGTAAAGTCTGTATCTTCCTCTGAAATTGTAAGCAAGGGTGAGTACAAATGTACTCAGTAAGTCTTAACCCTTGTCCTACATCAAGGGGTACAAATACATGCATCTAATATTGACAAGGGTTCGACTGTGAGTTTAATTTGCGGAACGGCCAAGTTTTCATATGAAGTTTTCATATGCAAAGGTTTGTTTTCATAAAGCGGGTTTGTGAAAACATATTATCATTATTAAATGAAGGAGGGGTTCGGCTGTGGTGGAAGTTCACCAGGACCCAAGTTTTAATGTTGTCAGACACACCATCCACAACAACCCACAGTATTCTGCCATACCTATTTCCAAATACAGGCATGCTTTGCCCACTCACACTCCAAGGAAACGTGCGCAACCCAAGCTAGTTGTTATGATCGAATTGTAGTTCATCTATGACTGTGGACACAGCTATTCAAATAGTTTTACCACTGCATATTGGTACACTTTACCCAAAAACTGAGTTTGACAATACACCACCATTGTGGCAGTGTGACTCAACAAAGCCATTACCCACCTAGCATCATCCCACTAGTCACTTACGAGAGCTAACCAAGGGTTCCTGACCTACAAGTTAGGCCTCCAACCGAGTCGACAAGCCTGCACCTGCTCCTTGACCTCCCGTTGCACTCCTGCCTTTGGACGACCAGTAGACTAGCTAGTGGAGTTTAGACTAAGCCCTATCACATAAGGTCGAGTGGTTGTACTATGAAGACTAGGTAAGATTTCACACCAACTCAGTCCTTAATCGAGCTAAGATAAACATTTCCGCATTAAGCTTGCCACACAAGCAACACTTAAACTCCCAAGGCATTCCTGACAGGAACCCTGAATTGCCCCAGCTCTAGCATGTTTTCTTTTATTATTAGTTATTGGGTAATTCTTCCCATCTGGGTAACCCACACATCAACAAGCACCACATTTTACACATAGTTTACAATACTAATTATGGTAAAACATGAAATAATAGTGTAATACATTGTCCTAAGCATGCTAGTAGTAAGGGGTTTATCTTAGCATAAATAATATTGCCAAGATGGTAATTCCAAGGTTACCAAGGTTATATTCAGGTCAAAAGCAATCATGCTAGCTAATACTCCCTTTGGTTGCAAATGTAGGTCGTTTTAGCCTCCTCAACTATTCTCTAAATATAAGTCATTCTCGAATTTCTATGCATTTATTTCTCTTTTGTTCCCGTCTTTCCCTTGTTTAATAAATGCTATCATTCTCACAAATGAATGAGTTATCTTTTCCAATGCAGAATAAATGCAGGGCAACAAGGTCATTTGATGTACTTTCTTAATCCTTGTGCACAAGTCTAAAACAACCTACATTTGCAATCAGAGGGAGTATAAAATAGGACATAACTAGATAACCATTTAAATTATGCCAATAAATAATCCTTTATGCGATCATCTAGTAGAAAACGGCTGCTATGGGTTGTGATGATAAAATTTGGGTTCAATAAAATTAATGAGGGAAAACAGATTGAGACTTGACTCCACTGAAGTCCTCGAGGGGGTCCTGCTCGAAGTCCTGTGTTTCTGGCTCCTCCTCCTCGAACGCTCTGAATTCTAAAATGCGGCACACAACAAAAAAAACACATAAAATCCAAAATTTATGAAACTGGTGAGAATGGATAGAGCTTGAATCTAGATAAATATTGGCGAAAGAATTGTAAAAATTGGAGCTGAAATGAAGGAGAAATGAGCTTCCAAAAATTAAATCTAAAAAAGGAAAAGGTACTATGCTTATTGGGAAAGTTCATTTGGGTTGACTCTAGGGAGTTGTCCTGTGTACTTATGCGACTGAGCTGGCCTCAGAGTTGATGGGTCACGACTGCTAGCTATTAGGTTGTGACGGCCCAGTTCAGCCCAGGGGCTAATGGCGCGCCTTACGATGTTGGTGTCTAGGCCCACTCGTTGGGTTTACAAAGAGTAAGAGGGGAACAATGGAGGAGACAGCTGAGGATGGCGCCGATGGCCAAAAGAGCATCAGGCGGTGCTGCCTGCCGAAACACGACCCACAGCGGAGGGCTCATTGGAGGCTCACCGGAATGATCGTCTGTCGGAGGATGAACTCCTGTCGCAGGGATCCCGAGAGACCCCTTTTTAGAGATTCGGCCGGGGGGATGATCCTGGATAAGCTTGTTTGGGAAATAAGCGGGAACGGAAACAAATGCAGTGGCTGGTGGGAGATGATCACCCTAGTGCGAGAAAAATGGGTGCACCGGGGTTTAGACAGGTTCGGGCCGCACGGAGGCGTAACACCCTACTCCTGTGTGAGTGCTATATTTATCCTTGAAGGGAATTCTTCAAGGATGTATCTGGTTACAGGGGAGAGCCGTTTACAGAGAGCTTGAGGCTCTCGTGTTTTAGCTCGGCTTGAGCTGGTTCGAGCGTGGGCGTCGTTGGGCTTTTCTTTGCCTTGTTCTTCGGTCTGTGTCTCTAGAGAGCTTCCTCTTTTCTTCATACCTTTTACGTGTTCTTCATCCTTTCCTTTTATAGGCGCGCCGACCTCAACATATCCTGAATGGGAAAGAGGGGGTGCGAGCGCCAAGGCGCCACGGAGAAAGGTGCCATCATTCCGTCTTGGCGAAGTGACAGGGGCGGTGGAAAAATGCGGCGCGCATCCGACCACCCGCCACTGTGGAGGCCCTTCGGCGCCATTGAGGGGGCCCACCGGGCAGCCTCAGAGGTGCCCGGTGCGCCCACCCTGTCTTGTTCTTCCGCCAGGGCAGGGTGGCAGGCGGAGCGCTTCGATTCTGGCAACGTTATCCCGAGGCACCCGGATGAAACGGGACGGGACCCGTGCATTTAATGGACCCACGCCCCCCTGCCAGTGCATGGCAGGGTCTGACACTGGGGCGTGGTCAGCTGAGAATGTCAGGATGTCAGGATGTCAGGCCGCGCGTGCCCATTAAATGCGGTGTTGGGCCTTTGACTGGCTGACACCCCGACGATGGGACTCTTCGAGTCGTCGGACGATCTTGCGCGAACCTTCAGGGAACCGAGTCCTCGGGGGCTGCCACGTGCAGCCCCAAGCACTCTCTCCCGAGTACTTGGGTGAGACCTTCGGGGAACCGAGCCCTCGGGGGCTGCCACGTGCAGCCCCGAGTACTCTCTCCCGAGCACTTCGGTGGGACCTTCGGGGAACCGAGTTCTCGGGGGCTGCCACGTGCAGCCCCGAGCACTCTCTCCCGAGCACTTCAGTGGGACCTTCGGGGCACCGAGTCCTCGGGGGCTGCCACGTGCAGCCCCGAGCACTCTCTCCCGAGCACTTCGGTGGGACCTTCGGGGAACCGAGTCCTCGGGGGCTGCCACGTGCAGCCCCGAGCACTCTCTCCCGAGCACTTCGGTGGGACCTTCGGGGAACCGAGTCCTCGGGGGCTGCCACGTGCAGCCCCGAGCACTCTCTCCCGAGCACTTGTTTTGGATCATCGGGGGACTACAGTACTCGGGGGTAAGTGAGAAACCTTTCCGAGCACTTCCTTCCTGGTATTTGGGCTCTGCGGATCATCGGGGAACTGGGGTGCTCGGGAACCAGAGGCGGCGGCCCCGAGCACCTTCTCCCGGGACTTAGCTTCTTCTTATCTTGCAGGGTGGACCTTGCGGGATGGTGACATGTGGCGGATGACCGGCCTGGTCTTGGGACTTAGGGACCCCTGGTTCCGAATACACCGACATCGTCCTACCACGGGGAGGAGGGCTGGGGCACGTTGAATCCATTTTGCGAAGGAATAGAGCAGGATAGGGGACGGGGAGGTCTAGCGATGTGCCGCCATTGGTGTAGTTCGGGGAGCTCGCTGGAGCTCGGAGGAGGGGAGAGGAGCATGAGAGAGGGTGAAGGAGGTGGCTGGGGTGCTCCAAGTAGCTCAATGGTGGCGGATTTGAGCCAGGGGTTGAAATCGAGGGAGAGGGGGGAGCTCAGTGATCAGGGGGGAGAGGTGGGGTGAGCGAGGGGGGCTACCTTGCTCAAGAGACCGATGGGATTGGGTGGCACGGTTTGGGCAGGTGCCTTTTATAGGCAGAGGTGGCCGACATGGAGTTGGGGGACGACGAGCTCAGGAGGGGCTCAGGGTAGGGGCCAAGCGCGAGGAGTGCTTGCATGCGCGCAGCGCGGCTCGCCCATGGTTGGCGTGCCACGCAGCACTGCCGCCTCGTAGGGAGCGCGCGGGAGGTTGGGGCTAGTCGCAGCCGTCGGGTTTCGCACGAGGAAAGATACAAGGGGGCCGTGTTATGCGCATGTGTGAGAAAGAAGACGAGCGCGCGGCTAGGCTCGGTCAGGGGAGAGGGGAAGGAGAAGTGGGCCGGTGAGTGAGTGAGAGAGAGAGAGAGAGAGAGAGAGAGAGAGAGAGAGAGAGAGAGGGAGGGAGGGAAGGAGGCCAAGAGAGGGAGATGGGTCGCGGGAGAGGAAGTCATCCCAGAGAGAGAAAAGAAGAATGTCCTTTTTATTTTTGGAATTTTGGGTTGTTACAGAAGGCTAAACTCACTAGAATCGCCTTGTCCAAACTCTTACATTGTCGCGCTACAGCTGGATCTGGTGGTCATGGTACCTTGGCGATGACACTATGGTACATATATTTTCCTAGATCTAGCATCGCACACAATGTAAGAGGCCACTATTGCCAAAAACCTACCACGACCAACAAGGTAAGACCAGTCTTGTCAGAGACACCATGGTTGAAAGGGACTGGTGATGTTCTAAGAAAGAGGGGGTGAATTAGGACACCTAAAACTGATCGGTTTCAGAAACTTCACAAGATAAATCTATATTAATTTCTATCTAAAAATGTTCTAGGGTTATATAGTGTATCTACTCTACCACTCAGAAGTGTTTGTAACCTATAACAAATTCTAGCAAACTACTCTAGGAAAGTAAATATACAAAGGTAACTTGCAAGTATGTAAATACGGATTGTAAAGAAGGTAGAGAGGCAAACTTGGTACAAAGGATTTTTATCCCATGGTATTGACAGCATGAAAGCCACCCATAGTCCATGTTGGAGCAGCCACTTATGCTATTGTTCCCGGTTGGCACCCGATCACGACCCTTGAGCCACCTAAGCCACAAGTAGGTTGAGCCATCAAGACACAGAGGCTCACCACAAGCCTCTCTTCCGATCAATTGCCACCGTCTTCACTTCGGAGCTTGATCCACCAAGGCAAGGGTCTTTTTGTCCTCGTACAAGCTTTTTGCCACTGCTTCACACGAATCCGAAGGACCGACAAGCTTGAGCTACCAAGGCTCACAGTGCTAGCGAGTCACCAAGACTCTAAGGCACTAGTGTACCACTTAGTATAAGATAGGATCACTCTTTTATCCCCTCTCTAGACAACAATACCTAGCAACAAGTTTCTCTAGGCCTAATAGCACTAATCACTCCCTAATCTTGTGCTAATTGCCTTAGATGATCACTTTTAGCACTTTGGTGGCATAAATTTCTCCTCAATTGTAGGTGAGTTTCTCTGGACTCCAGCCCCTTAAAATGACCGAGTGGAGGGTTATATATAGCCTCAACCCCGCACACTAGACGTTGCTCCAATAGTCATACTTTTCCTGAATGTCGAATGATCCAACGTGCATCTGCTCCAAGCATCGAAACATCCAGTGTGGATTGATCATAGAAACTAGCCGTTAGAGCCATTGATCCTCTGGCGAAGCCTCCTTTGTATGCACCAGACCATCCAATGTGTACATGTCCATTTTCCACTCAACATGAACCTCCTGGACTTTACTCTAGCGATGCTTCCAAGATATACGTCGGACCATCCAGCGTATATAAATCCTTTTTCCATTGAACAAAAAGAATTCCCTTTGGACTTTGCTTCGGCAATGCCTCTGTTGTGTACGTTGAACCATCCGACGTGTACAACTTGAACATAAAAAACACTCAGGTGTGTTCAATTGCTTTAGCATTGGACCATTCGGTGTGTACACATATTAAGGCTTGCTTCTAAACAAATTCTTCGGCGTGTACAAGCTCCTTAGCGCCGAACCATCTGGTGTATAGAGTTTTTCTAGAACTCGTCCAATTCAAACTCTTTTAAGTTCTATCTTCTCGTCCAATTTCTCAAGTATGCATCCTTAAGACCTACTAAAGTATATACTTGACAAACATGTTAGTCCCATTGACTATGTTGTCATTAATCACCAAAATTACATACAAACCCTAAAAGGGCCATGTTCGCTACAATCTCCTCCTTTTTGGTGATTGATGACAACACAACCAAACCAAGTGACAAATAATAAATGATACCAATTGTAAAGAGCACATGATCTTATCTATTTAATTGGATGAATGGTAAGAACAACTAATGATATCAATTGTAAGGGAAAGATCTCATCTTTGTCATACCGTGTTTTTACTTTCACTTTGTCCCCCTTTTGTTTTGACTGCCATGGAGACAATTCTCCCCTTTTCTCTATTGCTACGATCTGTCTTGATTGACCCATGCAAAAAGCTCCTTACTTTGCATGCTTCTTGCATCATACTTCTCCCTTTGTCAACAAACTTGCATCTTACTTTGGTCACCAAAATTCTTCCCCTTTTTCAATAATCTCAAAAAGACTACAAATACATATTGAATTCAAGAAAAAACATTATAGCACTAGGGAGAGAATTTCATAAATCATGATTCATTTGAATAGTACCACTAGTGATATGAAAGGGTTATGTGGATACTATTTGAAATAAAAAAACATGGATCACAATTCATGATATGATCTAAACTCTCTCTATATGTATGTATACATATGATGAGCTCCACTTGTGATTACCACTTGTAGGTGTGTAACATATGCATAATTATACAATATATCAAGATAGGAAGTTTAAACCATATTATGCATAAAGATAGCTTAAAAGATCAAATGAATTGACAAAGATACCACTTGAAAGACATGATAGTCCCAAAATCACAACTCATAGGATATTCTCTCTCTAAATTTGTGCACTTGTCATTGATAACAACGGAGAAGGGTACCTTGTAGGTTGAATTCATGACACATAAAGGATACCGCTTGTAGAAATATGTCATAAAAAGAACCTACAACTAAAAAACCATATAAGTTGCTCATGGGTTAGAGAGAAATACAAGCAACCTACCATATGAAAGAAAAACAAAACAACACTAGGCATTGCAAGGAAATGAAATACATACATACAATCCTAGAGAAGTCAAAGGTACTAGATGCAAAACAAAAAGTATGAACAAAAAATCGCGCTATCATTACCTCTTTTACCTTTGGATGGGGGGTTTGGGTATATGATGATTAAGGTTTTCATCAATGCGCCCTATCATGTACCTTTGGCTTCTTTGCTTGAACATTCACTTCATCTTGTGCGTCAAATCTCCAAATCCCCTGAGCTGACTCGTGGACTTCAAGTCTTCTTTTGAACTCAAACCAATTGTGGTCCATTCATGTTGGTGATGACTTCCTTGGGCACCGAAATAGGTTGGTTCCACCCCTGATCATTTCGCCGAATCATGTGTGCAACCACTTTGCCATTATCCTTCTTCTTGAGCTTGTAGTGGTTGATATTGGTCTTGTGATTGATCCTGTAGTTGAGTTTGGTGTAAATGTTAGAGGTCTTGTTTGAGAGGTTCATTGTCTTCTTCTTCTTCTTGGTCTCCTTCTTGACTTGCTTGCATTGGATGGACTTGTGGTCTTCTTGATGACACTTGAAGTATGTCATGGTAGACCCCTCCACAAGCTTGTTCACCATATTTTCACAGTTATCTTGAGGAGGTTGGATATGATTCTTGCTTTTCAATCTTGTTAAGTCCTTATTGAGCTTCTCCATTTCTTACTTGGGTTCATCACTCTTTTGTGCAATGAGATCATTACATGATTCTACAATAATATTCTCAACATATGTTTCATTGTAAAGAGATGAGCTAAATAGATCAATCAAATCATCACAAAAAGTAGGAACATCTATTTTAGGATTAAAATTAAAGAGAGAGTTAGATTGCTCTAAGAGGGCTTTAGGTTGAGATTCAATACCCTCAAGTTTGGCTTGAAGCTCTTCATGCTCCTTATTTAGCAACTCAAATTTGCTCAATAATTATTTGTAATTAGAAACAAAGGTAGCATGAATGTCATTAAGGGCATTAAATTTCATAAGTAATTTACATTATTTCATTAAGTCCCTTTATTGCTCATTGATCAATTTAAGAAGTTCTTCTTGAGAGGGTTAATACTATTTGGATTTATTATCACTTACATCATTTTTCATACCTTTGGCCATAAGACACTCGTGTAATGATGACTTACGCGATAATGACCTTAGGGAAGAGCTTCTCTTTGAGGACTGGATGGTGAGGCTCTCATTACTTAAGCTTGAATCTTTATCGTCATACACCCATCTTCCTATACTTGTAAATACTTTGGCTCTTCCCCTTATCTCCCTCTTGTTCTTGGTCTTCTCCTCCTTCTTGATATGATCAATTGTGTTGAACAAGTCTTTAATGAAGATTAGATGATCAATCTTGGTATTGATCCTCTTGATGTCCTTCTCCAATCTTAATATGAGTTTGGTGATCTTGGGGTTCAAATCTTTGTCACTTGGTGTGCTTTGCTCATGTTCTTCATCGCTCTCTTCATCTTGCTAATGTTTTGGTATCATGGATGATGGAGATAATCAACATGTACTTTGGAAGAAGAGCTTGAAGTATCCTTCTCACCACTTGATCGCCTCCAATTGATGTTAAACCTAGCCTATTGATCTCATTGATAATAATATTCAAACGTGAATACAAGTCATTAGCACTTTCATGGGCAAGTTATTTAATGCTATTGAGCTTAGAGACTAGCACATAATATTTCTTATTGCGCACATAATTTGTACCTTCATGTATTTCAATGAGGTTAGTCCAAATATCGTGTGTATTGGTGAGAGAATATACTTAATTGAATGCATCGATGTATAGAGAAGATAAAAGGATACTCTTCACCAAGGCATCAAATTGCCTCTATTTGTTTGTGAGATGTTCCTTTATCCCCTCCTTTGTGACGCTCTAAACATCTAAATATTTGGCTTGCAAAAAATAAGTTATTAGAATCTTCTACTGTAGGAAGTGATTGTCATCAACATATGAAGCAATACCGATATCCATCCCTACCCCGGACATCACAACTCACTATGCGGTGAAGCCTAACCGATCAAGAATAGATCACAACTCAAATGCCACTTGGATATGCGTATCCTTATGAAAGGTGTGAGCCCTGACTCTGATACCAATTGAAAAGGAACGGTGACGTCCAAAGATAGAGGGGTGAATTAGGACACATAAAATCAATAGGCTCCAAAAACATCACAAGATAAACCTATATAAATTTCTATATAAAACTACTCTAAGTTTATATAGTGTATCTACTCTATCGCTCAAAAGGGTTTTCAATCTATAGCCAATCCTAGCAAACTACTCTAGGAAGGTAAACACATAAAGGTAACTTGCAAGTATGTAAATGCGGAAACGTAAAGAAGGTAGAGAGAGCAAACTTGACACGAATGATTTTTATCCCATGATATCGATGGTATAAACGCCACCCTTAGTCTAGGTTGGTGCAGCCACCAAGATTATTGTTCTAGGTCGGCACCTGATCACAACCCTTGAGCCACCTAGGCCTCAAGTAGATTGAGCCACCAAGTCACAAGTCAAGGTTCACCACAAGACTCTCTTCCGATCACTTTTCATCATCTTCACTTTGGAATTTGAGCCACCAAAACATGGGTCTCCGTGTCCCCATACAAGCTTCATGCCACCACTCCACACAAAGCCGAAGGGTTGACAAGCTTGAGCCACCAAGGCTCACGGTGCCAACGAGTTATCAAGACTCCAAGGCGCTGACATACCACTTGGTACAAGGTAGGATCACTCCTTGATCCCCTCTCTAGGCAGCAATACCTAGCAACAACTTGTCACGTCCTAAAATACTAATTATGTAATTAAGCATGCACGATCATCATCACATGTAATTATACATATTTGTTTATTGAGTTGAGTCAAAATGTGTTTCAAGTACTTTAGAGATGATTTAGAGCATTTTGGAGAAGCCCCAAATACTTAGAAAAATGTGGAGTGAAGATAAGAGTGCACTTAGGAAAATTCAGCAAAAATCGCTCTCACAGTCTGACCGCACTTACCCGCGGTCTTACTGCTAGGTGTGCAGCCACGTGGGCTTGCCACGTGAACTTACCGCGGTCTGACCGAGAGCATTGGCGGTTTCACCACCAGAGCTCAGAGGCTTGACTTAAGTGAATCGATCACTCTTTCTTGCTCTCTCTCTCTCTCTCTCTCTCTCTCTCTCTCTCTCTCTCATACTCACTCCCTCACTCTCTTCCCCACTCCACCTTAGAGAGAGAAGGAAAGCTCCATGTCGACGTCCACGACGACCGGAGATCGATGATGGGAACCTCCCTAAGCTTCCGAAGGACTTCCCGAGCTCCTCCCCTCTTCTCCCTCACCGGAGGCACGCTCATCCAACCTCAAGCCCGCATGCCAACTTGGAGATCGATCTCCAAACCGGAGCTTGTCTAGGGTTTCAAACTTCGAAATCCTAATCACTTAGCAATTTTTTGCAAATGTTTTCGAAGCACGACGCTCTAGTATTATTCAATCATGCATCATATGCACACTTTTCTATCACTTACTATTTACGGAATGCACTCTTATTCCATTTAGAGAGCGTTGCACCGACAATCCAAGCAAGTGAAGACGATGTAAATCTTTTGGAGTTTTGCGAGTGTTGTGCGGGAAGTATCAAGCAAACCTCAAAGTAGCAAAGTAAGCATCTAAGAATATTATACCCTTTGATTGAATTGTGGAGTCTAAATTGATAAGTTATACTTTATGCAAGTTTGCATGTTCAGTGAGTCGATGTCGGGCGTCTATAGGTAGAACCTATGTTAATGCATTACCTCTAGCATGAGTTGTTGATTATCCATATCCTTGTAACCTTCATAACATTGTCGATGTCTAACTTAAGAGTCATTCAAAATGCTTAGCAATGCATTGGTCCTCGATAGAAGTCGAGCAATGGTTCATCCATTGTTCATAAGTATAGGGCTTACTTATTGTTCATAAACATTGATTATGATGTTGATGGTTGGATGAGTGGTGAGGTTGAGGCGAGATGTGGGCGTAGTTAGGGGTGTTTTCTACCTCGAAGAAGTTTCTCGGGGTAGTTCAGGAGAGGAGCCCGTGCACCATAGACCTCTTATATCGTTTAAGCACCGTCCGTCAGTGCAGTTGGCTCTAGCACTTTTTGTACTAACCACATGCTGATCTAATGGTAAGGTAAGCATAATATCATATGTCATGCCGACACTTTTCTTGCAGTCCTATGACATGTAAGAGAAGAAAAAAAAAGGAGAAGCAAGGGGGCGAGGAGCCGAAGGTGTCTGAGACACACTTGCGGTACCCTCAGTGCCATAGGGGCATTGCAAGTGGGTGGTTACGGGTATGAGAAAGGTTGACACGGGTACCCCCTTGGGTGGGCCTGTGTGGTCACTTAAGTCATATGATCCTCGCGTTGAGTGGGTAAAGTTGTACCCCCTGCAAGGTGTAAAAATAATTTGAATTGCCATGCTTTCGGTCATGAGCATACTCATGTCCATTTTGATCGGTCGTAGAGTCACGAATGTGAGATGGTTGGTATGGTTTTGTTGGGCATGGTTGTTGTTGGTCGTTGATTACATGAGATGGTTCTATCTACATTTACGTTCATGTTGTTTATAGGTTTGGAAAGGTTTGTTTGGTTAAGTATAGGTGCTCACACATATATCTCTAGGTTGCTCACGCATATGAATTTACATAACTTTGTGCCTTCTCCTTGCTAGTGGCTCAATCCATAATCCTTTGACTCAGGTTATCCATATGTACCCTATATGGATTAAGTCTTGCGAGTATCTTTGTACTCACGCTGCTCTTTTAGGTACATCTGGTGATGAGGAGATCGTTTTTTGCTACTTCATACCCGCCGGTGTTGGTGGCGGGCCTGAGTAGGCAACTACTCTCGAGTGGCGAAGCTTTTGGGGTGGAGCTCAAGGGCATGTAGCTCCATTCTTCTTTTGTTATCTATAGTTTTGTTTCTGTTGCGTAGTTGATCTAATCATCTATGTAAATTGTTGTAAATGGTTATATGCTTAAGAACTTGTAATCTAATATTAATTACTCGCTCTTTCTTCAGCATTGTTGTGATGTTATATGTTGAAAAGGCATGTGTTCTGATCTTACGCACAAAACACGTGTCGGGACTTTCGGGATGATATTCTGATTAATCATTGAGGTTGTGATTACTGATAATGGTACTCTTGATGACTAATTACAATACTATTTGGACGGTTCCTCATAACGTGAGATCAGGGCTTGGTTTAATGAAGTAGTCTAAACATGCTTAGGACGTGGGTTAGTAAATGTGTCAATATCAATAAGCAACCCACTAAAATTCTTTTTTGCCCCTCTTGCTAATATATATGAACTTGCTATATTATGCCCCTAAGTCTAATGTGTTGTTGTGTGCGATACTTATGTCATTTAGTTTCACATTGTGATGTTCTTTTTCATGAATCATGTTGCATCAACGAAAAAAGGTAAGGAACATATCCCAATGGCAGTAAATCTTGGGAGCTCAACCACTGCGAGGTAGGGGCATGGTGTGTTCCATACGGTAATGGTACGGGAAGTAAATACGTTAGCAATAACGTATGAACATCCACTATATGATAGTAGATATGGTCGTCTACCCATGTGGTGATTACATGGAGTGTCCCGTAAGGTGATGGTACAAGAAGTGAATATGTTGGCAACAATGTATGAAATATCATTTGTGCGGCGAGATGCACAAGCACCATTAGCGCAAGAAATAATAGTTAGTGTGAAGGGTGATGATTGGTAATTATTGTATATATGAATGCCTATGATCTTGGTGTTTGTTGCAGAGAGACGCGTTCGAGAAAGAAACGTGTAGATAAGAATTGAGCATTCCTTTATTTTTCTATCACCCATATGCATGCGTTTTTCTGAATATACGATATTATGGGATCCAATCAAATGATATCCGGCTAATGCTACAATGCTATATCGGAGTTTGACATTTCCCTCTTTCATCTTATCGTCACAACAGGATGAGGACCGATCAGAATCTCAAGAATGATCTTCCTAAGGGTTCCAATGAGAACAACCCTCCACCGCCTCCACCGTCGAGTATGGCGGATATGCTTATGCAAATTGAACAGAACTGTCAAGCTCAGACGACGCTCCTCAAAGCTCTTGTGCAAAACATGGCCCCTCATGGAGGAGGTGGGGCTAGATGCCGTGATGACTTCTCGGATTTTCTCCGGACTCAGCCGCCCACCTTCACGCGTGCTAAGGATCCTCTTGACGCCGATCATTGGCTGTGGACTATCGAGCAAAAGCTCACTCTCCTTTGGTGCGAGGACCACGAGAAAACGCTCTTCACCGCCCATCAACTCCAAGGTGTGACCGGTGCATGGTGGACTAACTATTTGGCCATGCACGCTGCCAATCACTGCGTCTCCTGGGCAGAGTTCTACCAAGCCTTCCGTGATTTTCACATCCCTAAGGGGATCATGGAGATCAAGAGACGAGAGTTCCTAGACCTCAAACAAGGAGGTAGATCAGTGATGGAGTATGTGCAGGTGTTCAACCACCTTGCACAATATGCTTAGGATGAGGTCAACACCGACGAGCGGAAGTAATACCACTTTGTGAACGGCCTCAATTCCAAAATGCAAGACCGTTTGTCAGCGCATGAGTTCGCCGACTTAAGCAAGCTAGTGAGCACCTCTCTCACAATGGAGTTCAAGCTAAAGAACCACCAGGAGGAGAAGAAGCTTAAGAGGGTTCTGTCACTTTTCATGGGCGAAAGCTCTCAATATGCATGGACGGATAAATCATAGAAACTAGCCGTTAGAGCCATTGATCCTCTGGTGAAGCCTACTTTGTATGCGTCAGACCATCTAGCGTGTATATATTTATTTTGCACTCAATAGGAACCTCCTGGACTTTACTATGGCGATGCTTCCAAAATATATGCCGGGCCGTCCGGCGTATATAAATCCTTTTTCTATTGAACACAAAGAATTCCCTCTGGACTTTGTTCCGTTGATGCCTCCGTTGTGTACGTCGGACCATCCGGCATGTACAACTTGAACCTGAAAAATACTCTAGCGTGTTCAATTGCTTCAGCGCCGGACCATCCGGTGTTTACACGTATTAAGGCTTGCTTCTAAACAGATCCTCTGGCGTGTACAAGCTCCCTAGCGTCGGACCATCTAATGTATAGTATTTTTCTAGAACTTGTCCAATTCAAATTTATTTGAATTCTATCTTCTCGTCCAATTTCTAAGTGTGCATGTATTAGACCTATTAAAGCATATACTTAACAAACATATTAGTTCTATTGATTATATTATTATTAATTACTAAAATCACATACATGACTAAAAGGACCATGTTCACTACAATGGTGCCGCCATCGCCGCCCTATAACCTTAGCTCGACCAGGTAGGAGAGAGATCAGAGAGAGGAGGGAGAAATGGCTGACCGAATTTCATGAAATTCTAGCAAAATTGCGGTCATTTTTTTTTCTCTGTTTTGTAGGTCCTATATATCAGTGAAAAAAATTCAAGATTTGATATTTCGTTTCTCCAAAATTCCCGAAACTCACAAAATTTCTGCAAAATTTCAGTAAAATTTTAATCCCTGAGTACAAATGAGACGAGAGAGAGGGGCTGCGGTTATTTGTAGAGTATGTCACCTGTACATGCACATGGGTCCCACGGTATGGTCCAGTTTACTGTACGCATTTTTCCCGCACCTGTACCGTGCGAATCTTGAGGAGACCAGTTTGGGAATCGATCTTTAGCTTGGGAGCAAGGTGCTACATGCTGGGCTATGAAATGGTCCCCTGTTGACAAAGTCTTAAAAATTATTTTTCTTATATACAGGAATTTTATCTACTATGGAACGGGGAATTTGATTCCTATATATTTCTATCAGGGCCTAGCAACTGCGTTAAGCTACTATGGAACGGGGAATTTTAGCTACTATATATTTCTTTTGCGGCGACGAAGCTTGATCGTGCGAAGCGCGTCTCCGACCCCGACCACCTCGGCTGGAGGCAGCAGCGTCGTAGCCGGCGGAGACGGGGACGGCGGCGCCCGAGCATGGAGACTGCCGCAGCCCGCAGGCCCACGTGCACGGGCGTCGACGATCTGAGGTTGCACTCCCGAGGGTGCCCTCCCGGCGGCGCCACAAATCGTAATCTTCTATGGCCCAACAGGTCACGGCCAGGCCCAAAGTCTTGCAACACTCACCGGCCGAGGCCACTATGGCTCACCCAAGAAATCCAGAACGGGGCCCACATCCAGGACGCCGCAAGATGGTCACTTGGTTAGGGTACGTACAATGCAAAAGACTCTTATAGAGACAATTAAAAGAGAATAAATAACCCGTCATTCTGAGCCTTTGTTAGAGCCCTAACATTCAATTGGTCGAAGCGTCAGACGTCTGGTAGAGCAGCAACTCCACCCATGAGCATCCGCACTCGCCCGTGCTAGCCTTCACGAAAGAAAATTCTATGAGATTCGGTTTTACAGAAATAACCCTATCTTATATATGTTACGTATCTCTTACTTCCTCTCAATTATACGTGCCAACCGTTGAAACATAGAAAGATGATATGAATCAGAGTCAAAAAAATCTTTCAATAAAAAATCTCATAAAATTTTCTTGGGTTACACGGTGGCAAGCGAAACGCATAACTACCTATAAGCGCCTTGCCATCTAAGTACGTTGTATATGGCCTCAGGCGCCGGGTGCCGCCATCCTCCCGACTCATTCCTAGATAATCTCTCCCCTTCCACCGTCTTCAATCTCGATCTGCAGTCAGCACCGCCGCCTCCTTCTCGATTGACAAGTGTTGCGCATGTGCATCTCCGTCGCTGCTGCACTTTCAACGTACGGTTTCAGGTCCGTCTCCCTTGCTTGCGTTTCTTGCAGATATGCAGCAGAACTTCGATAATTCATATGTACTTACTGGGAATCGAATTCCGTCTGGTCCCTACATCCCAAATCATTCAGTCCTTTACCTGGCATTAGATTTAATTTTGGACTTAATTTATGTTAGTTGTTGGGTCTGTTAGTGCAAAACCTTGTACATAGAAAATATTCGATAATTTGGCTAACTAGCTAGTGCCCCAATGTATGAAACCTTCAAATCCATGCTTATATGCATCTCTAGCTAGGAGACCAGCAGATGAACACTTGCACTTGAAAAAAAGAACAAGCAAAACAAGGCCTATTAGATAACTCTAAGGAAACCCTGAGCTGCAGCTTTGACGAAACCAGAATTCCTAAATCGAGTGAAAGCTACACGTGACCTGACAAGCTCGAGTCAAAAGGGACAACTGCGTGCAACCCTGCTCTGCTGGAGCATTTTGCAGCACAGAAATTTAAGTCTCTGAAAACATGCAAGCATGGACCAACTGATCGTACTGAAAAGGATCCAAAGCGTCCTCAAATTATTCGTTCTGGCAGCGGTTAGGACGACGTTGACACTGCAGAGTTAGACCACGTATCAGCATGAAATTAAAGGAGAACTGAGATCCGAAGTGGTAGTGTTGCTGCATGAAGTTGAATAGGGTTAACAACTGGAGTTATCTGTGGCTTTTTCTTAGTAACTGCAATGCACAAAATTTCTCATAGAAGTAGAATGCTATACTGCAAAAAGAGCCTATACTACTTGCTGAAAGTGAAGAAACAGCTAGATTAACTGGATATGATGCAGTGTCACACAGAACAAGTAAATCAGGCTCGCCTTTAGCCTTAGAGACTTTCACATGGCTGCATGAAATTATTCTTAGAGGTGTCTTTATTTTTTCTAGAAAAAAAGGCACAATCGTTAGAATCATTATCATATAGAGTTTGTTAATAGAAGGTTTTGAGACACGAAACAAAATTCAGGACCCTTCTCGAAAAAGAAAGAATTAAGGAATCAACCTTTTATATGTTCTCTACAACCTTACTCTCAGGCTGCGGATCATATCACACCATTTACGACCTTACGGGGTTTTTTGCATTAAACATATATACGTAGAAGAAATTAAGCAAAAAATATTATGCACGCAATGGTGTATAGTATCTGGTTATCTTATACACCTATCGAGTCTGACCTTCTTCCTGCTATGATGTTTAGTCGAGTCTCAGCTTAAGCATATCCTTTTATTAATTACGGAATAACATCTATCATGGCCTCTGCATCACTTATGCACATAGCTAACCCTAAGCATAATCTTGGCAGACGAAGATAAATGGTGACGGCATTCATAGCCTAGTACTCCATATGTAGCCTGTTTTGGCTTATCATATGGGAGAATTGTGACTCCAATCATATCCTTCAGCCTGTTTGGACTTTAATGTAAGATCACATTATCTTCTGTGCCTAATGTATTAGTTCCTGAATCAAGTAGTTAATACACATAGTTATAACATTTATGGCATCACATACATCTACTGTATAGATTGGGCATAAAGTTTGCACGATTACAAGTGTCTTTAAACCTTATGGTATTTTACAACCATGGTCGATTGACCAAATCAAAAGTACAATGGAACAACTAAAGCGGCCTAAAGCCGCAGTCAGCTTGGATGCGGACACGACTATTCTTCATCAGTGCCTCCAGCATCAGCGAAGTCGGCTTCCTGCTCATCATCTGAACAACAATAAGAATAAGTGCAGGATATACTTAACAAGTCCCAAAACTACTTCCAAGTGGTATGCCTAGAACTGGAACCTACTCCGGTGACTGCTGCGTAATGACCTGATTGCTTGTTCAGCTCCCTACAGTGGATCCTCATTGTCCTCCGCTAGCCTCGGTGGGTCCTTTCGGTAAGCCCTCCGCCTATGCAGTCTGTACTTTAACCTGATCTAACATCACTCTCAAATCTCTCTCCCGAATCTCCGACTCCTCGGACCTCTGGAGACTCACTATCCACTACTTGAAGTAAGCCTCGTGTAAATGATCTAGGGAGTGAGACGAAGCATGTTGGTAATTATCGAAGTACCATACTCTAGTGACGTTGAAACTCCAAGGCTCGCAATATGGGTTCCTCGCATAGTCAAAGATTCGAAGGATCACCTGACACTTACGAGTGGCACTCTTCGTACTCATGCCCCATACACTCTCTGGGAGTTGAGTGTACCCTAGATGGCAGAAAGCCCCCTAGCATCCAAATAATACGAAGAAGTCCACTCTCTAATCCACCATGTTCCAAGAGAGAAAGACGTCAGAAATGGTAAACAAAGTTTTCCAAAAGAGAGCAAGGTAGTGAACTAAAAGACATAGAGAGAAGTTTTGTAATAATATGACACTCATCTCATGTGTCTATCGTCATATCCTATAACAAAGCATTACTCTAATACCACTCTTGTAAGACCCTGTTATGGGATTTCTTATACTTCTTGTATCAGTACCTATATCAAGTAGCTCATACGTATAGTTACAATATTTATGGCATCACAGATACATCATATAAATTGAGAATAAAGTTTGTAGGATTACATGGGTCTTTAAACCTTATGGTATTTTACAACCATGACCGATCGGCCAAATCAAAAGTACAATGGAACGACAGAAGCGACTCAAAGCGCAGCTCGGGTGCGAACGCGACTACTATGATTATTCTTCATCCTAGCCTCCAGCATCGGCGAAGTTGGCTTCCAGCTCATCATCTGAATAGTAGTAAGAATTAGTACGTGATGTACTCAGCAAGTTCTTCAAGAAGTTAATAGATACATAAAGGATATCACTAGGGTTAAGGCTTTACAATATAGTTTTAAATGTAAACTGGTATCTTTGAATTGTCTATACTAGGTGACAAATTATAATTGAGGTTTTGGTCCTGAGAGGGGCTATTCCACACTCCATAGTTCCCAACAATGACACTGGTGTACACGGAGTGTCACCTAGCTCTTGGTTTTCTAAACCAACAATTCTACCATAGGAGCATCCAGCCCACACACTCACCCAACAAGGATATTCACACCCAAGTCTATCCAATTGAGGTCATTGCTTTGCATGTTCATAATTATGGAGATGACTATTCAAATAAATTTACACTCTATAGATGTTGTACACCGTACTCATATGATATACTCAGCCTCTGACCATTGCAAAGGAAGGACAAGTGCACTAAATAACTAGAAATTATAAAAAATCTAACTGAGTTGATGTAACAAGTCCTCAACTTAGTGTGTATTAGGACTATCATGATCTTCAACCGCTGATGACGCCATACTCTTCATCTCACCAACTGAGCAGGACATCATGGCCACGACAACCATTCTTGATCTTTCGGCGCGATGTCAGGGTTATGAACAAACCTGCAAAAGTGCATTGTCGCCTAGCTATCGTCACTACTACAGAACTAGTCATAAATGTCACCTCATTAGTGTCGGTTTAGTTAAAACTGGCACTAGTAAGGTATCAGTGCCACTTGGTAGCAATACCAAGCATCAACTCATCCATTTAGATAAAAACTGGTACTGATACAATGATCGGACCTGAAATTTTTATGCAATGCAATTTTTGCTCACGCTGGCGTCTGCTCGGCACGATCACCACTCACGCGTCTACCTTATCCCCTCGGTCACCACTCACCTCTCGGTCTCTCCTCTAGCCTCCTCCCCACCAGCCTCCTCTTCAGCCTCCTTCCCTCCTGCCTCCATCACACTACTACAAAAAGGCATAAGAGTGCTCGTTGGAAAACGGATTCAGTGCCGGTTTTTCAATCGGATGCTCTTTACTCGGCACTGATAGTCACATCACTGATAGTCAGTGACTATCAGTGCCGGTTCCAGATCCGACAATGAAAGTTCTTTTCAGTACCGGTTCATGCCTCCAACCGGCACTGAAAAAGGTTCCCGAGCCAAAAAATAAAAATAAACGAGCTGGCTCGGCTGCCGTTTGTGTCACGTCCCGAAATCCATAATTGTGTGTTTTAATCCTAAAACATGCAATTTCAGCTTCATGTTCCAGTTTGGGTCACTGGAGCACTTCACTTTGAGTCAATGAGGTGGGAGAAGGAAAAAAAAACTAAGAGAAATAAAGGAGCTGGAAGCAAGTCTGAACTTTCCTCTAGGTAAATGGGGCCCACTTGGGTGGAAAATATCTCTCTATAAGTGGGCAACAGCTCTCTCTCCCCTCAAACCTGCCCATACGTACTCCTCACCCACTCCACCACATAAGGCTTTTTGAGGAAGCAAGTTGGAGTTGGCTGTCTCTCTCACTCTCTCTCTTAGGCTCCCTTTTTCCCCTTTTGGATCCCTACCTCTGGGAGCAAGATCAAGGTACGTATGTGGTACTCATGTGACCACCAGCTCAAGGACTACTCGTCCATCCAATTCATTTTCAGTTTCCCCGAAGGAATTCGAGCTGGTTCTGAACTTGTTTGGTGTTCTTTGGGAGAAGCAAGGAAGCAGCAGTTTTTCCTCTCTTCTCCAAGCCATTTTCCGTCGTTTCCTCCTTCAACTGGCGGTCACCAACCTCAGCAAAGGACCTTAGGTGAGTCTGCTAGGCTCCCATGGCAAGTATGCTCATTTTTGGTTGGATAGATCTTGAATCTGGAACTAGGGTTGCAAAGTTCTTTAAGTTCTGCAGTCTGGGAACAAATGAGGATTTATGTGGATTTGAGTTAGGAATCATGTTGCTAGGCGGTTAAGCAAAGTCTAGACCCTGTACACCCTTCTAGGCATTTTTACTTTTGTTTTAGAGAGACTCCCAGGTTAGTTTAGCTCAGTCTTTCCCTTCGTAATGGCTGCTGTTCTGGAGCTGCGCGAGGCTGATTTTACTGTAGCGCCGAGTACTGTTCACCGAGCCCCCGGGTACTGTTCACCCGACGACCCCCGGGTACTGTTCACCCGAGCACGAGCTCAGTCACCGCGAGCACTCCCGAGCACCCCGGGTACTGTTCACCCGACGACCCCCGGGTACTGTTCACCCGAGCACGAGCTCAGTCACCGCGAGCACTCCCGAGCACCCCGGGTACTGTTCACCCGACGACCCCCGGGTACTGTTCACCCGAGCACGAGCTCAGTCACCGCGAGCACTCCCGAGCACCCCGGGTACTGTTCACCCGACGACCCCCGGGTACTGTTCATCCGAGCACGAGCGCGGTCACCCCGAGCACTCCCGACGACCCCCCGGGTACTATTCACCCGACGACCCCTGATACTGTTCAACCGAGCACCCCTGGTACTGTTCACCGAGCACGAGTACAGTTCACCCGAGCACTCCCGAGCACCCCGGGTACTGTTCACCCGACGACCCGAGCACCCCTGTACTGTTTACCCCGAGCACCCGAGCACGGTCGATCCCGAGCACCCCCGGGTACTGTTCACCCCGGGTACCCGTGAGTACTGTTCATCCCGGGCACCCCGAGCACGGTTTATCAGGCTTTCCTGATAGCTGATAGCTTGTAAAATTCGTAGTTAATTCGTGGGAACTCCAAACTTTTTGAGACCACTTGGAAAATTCTGGTTTGGACAGTACGATCTTGGAATAATGTTGTCATGTATTGTGGAGCATATTTTTCTTACATGATCGCATTTCATACATGCTCATTACATTGCACGCGTTGCTCTCTGTAGTGAACGTCGATCCGTCGATCCCGGAGGCCGTGGGCGATCGTGAGGCGTCCCACCTTTCTGATTCAGGGCAGCAAGGCAAGCATCGTTCATATTGCACCGTGTCTACTTGAAAATTTAATATGTTATCTACGCTTATGTATACATTGCATGTGTCGGGTACTGAGTTGGGTAGAACCTATGCCGATGCATTATCCCATTTCGGTCACATGTCATGTGTTGTTCCTAGGAGCCTAGTGGTGTCATCGAGGTCTAATTTTAGTTCGCTATGCTTAGTGGTACTTAGGCTTTCCGGTAGAAGTCGACGACGGCGTCCACCGTTGTCGCGAGCCTAGGACTTATTACTTGTTCGCACTTATGGTTGTGTTGATGATGAGTCGGTTTGGTGAGTGGTGAGTTGAGACGAGGTGTGGGCGGTGTTAGGGGTGTCATCTGCTCACGAGGAGTCCTCAGGCAGTTCGGGGAGGGAACCCGGACACCGTAGACCGCTTGCACCGGTTAAGCACCGATCATCGGTGTAGTCGGCTTTAGCACATACCTTACTCACCACATGCTGATATAATGGTAGGCGAGCCGATTACTTTCGCAGACGTGGTCATGTGGGCCTCGTCATAGACGGTGTGAGTCCGGTTTGAGTCCGGGCTTTTAGCGGTATTAGTTTGCTCGGGGAGTAGTTCTAATACCGCCGTGCCGAGCTATGGTTGATCCACATGGTTGGGCCTGGTTGGGAAAGGTTGTCACGGGTACCCCCTTGTGCGCATCTTAGCGGGTGGCACAAGCCGTATGGTCCCTGTGTCGTGTGGGTCCAGGAGTATCCCCCTGCAGGGTGTATAATCAGTTCGAGCTGCCGCGCTCTCGGTCATGAGCATCGCTATCGCTTATCTCCACCGAGCGACCACATTTTGGTCGTAGAGTTTCGATGTGGGTTGTGGCATGGATGGTTTGGGTGGTTTGGTCGGTATGTGGTTGGTGGTTTGGTGGGAATGGTTTACTTTTATACACTTGTTGTTACATATCTGTTTTGATCAGGTGGTTGGCAGGGTTTGAGTTGGTGGTTGGTTAAGTCAGTTGCTTACACCTAGAGTCTAGGTTGCTTACCGCTTAATGAACTTAAACATGTCTTAATCCTTGCTACAGCTTTAAATGCATGATCCTTGGAGTCGAGAATATATATACTCATACGGTGTAAGACTTGCTAGTACCTTCGTACTAAGGGTGCTGCCCTTAAGTTGCTTCCAGGTTCGCAGGTCGGCGAAGAAGAGGCAGTGTTCGGCTACTTTGTGCCTGCCGATCAGGGTGGCGGGCAGGAGTAGCACCTCCTACTCCGAACTCCGGCGCTTTTGGTATGGAGCCTAAGGGCATACGGCTCCATACTCTTTTGTTGTATAGGTTTTTCTTCCGCTGCGTAGTAGTTGTTGTTGTTCCTATTTTGTTGTAAATTGTGGAAGCAGTTGCTTGTTTAACAATGGTAATCCAGTTTAATTATTTGCTCTCTATTAAACTGTGTTGTGATATCTGAGTTGGAAGGCATGTGTTCCGATCCTGGGCACAAAACACGTGCCGGGACTACCGGAATGGTATTCTGGTTAATCGTCGAGGTTGTGATTATGAATAATGATCCTCCTGATGATTGATTAGAATACTATTTGGACGGTTCCTCACAGCTTGGTATCAGAGCCTGGTTTAATTTAGTAGCCTAAACATAATTAGTGCGTTGTTTAGTAAGTCGACAACTTCACCTAAACAACCCATAATTTATGTTTATGCCTCTTCATGTTTAATATGTATTAAACTGCTATCGTTTATGCCTCTAAGTTAAAATGCGTATTATGAGGGGCGTTTATATGTCTTATACCACGTTGTTTTGCTTTCGACCCTGCATTGATTCATGTTGAGCATTGCATCTTCGGCTTTGCATCGTCGGAAGGTAAGGTACGACGCTCGGTGGCGGTTAATCACCGAGGGCTCAGCCGGATGCGAGGCAGGGGCCCGGCATGTTCCGTACGGTGATCCGTACGGGAAGTGAATACGCTAGCAATAGCGTATGAACATCCACCATGCGATGGGAGACATGGTCGTCTACTCGTGTGGCGTTTACACGAGATGTCCCGTAGGGTCTACGGGAAGTGAATACGTCGTTGTCGACGTATGGATTGTCGCTTGTACGGCATGTGGTACAAGGGCCGTTCGCGCTCTTACTCTTTCTAGCGCGAAGGGTACGTTCTGGATGTTATAAACTGCCTGTGATTTTGATGCTTGCAGGTGCGGTTCTTATTTTGAGAAAGAAGCGGTAGCTAGGTTCGAGCATGCATCATTTCATGGCATTCATGCATGCATTCATGTTTGTACATGTATTACGGGATTCTAACAATATATCCGGCGAACGCATTGTGCTGAGTCGGAATTTGACGTTTCCCCCTTTTATTTTACATTTCAAGAATGGTTGTCACTCGGCGTAGTGGAGAGGTTCCGGAGGGTTCCGGTCAGAACAACCCTCCTCCACCGCCGACCATGGCGGATGTGCTCATGCAAATCGAGCAGAACCGCCAAGCGAATCACGCTCTCCTCCAGACGAACCAAGCGCTCTTGGAGGCTCTCGTGCGCAACGCGGCTCCTCGTGGAGGAGGTGGGGCCGTGCGCCGAGACGACTTCTCGGACTTTTTGCGGACTCAGCCGCCGGTCTTCTCGCGAGCTGAGGATCCTCTCGATGCTGATCATTGGCTCCGGACGATTGAGCAGAAGCTCGCCCTTCTTCGTTGTGAGGATCACGAGAAGGCGCTCTTTGCCGCCCATCAGCTTCAGGGCCCGGCGGGTGCGTGGTGGTCCGGCTTCCTGGCCATGCACCCCGCCGATCACCGCGTGTCATGGGCGGAGTTTCGCGAGGCCTTCCGCTCGTTTCACATACCGAGTGGCCTCATGGAGGCTAAGAGGCGGGAGTTTGAGGACCTCAAGCAAGGAGGTCGTGCGGTGATGGAGTACGTGCAGGTGTTCAACCACCTTGCACAGTATGCTACCGAGGAGGTCAGCACGGATGCGCGCAAGCAGCGCCGCTTTGTGAATGGCCTGAACTCAAAGATGCAGGACCGGTTGTCCGCGCATAAGTTCGCCGACTTCAACGAGTTGGTGAGCACGTCGATCACAGTGGAGCTCAAGTATAAGAGCCACCAAGAGGAGAAGAGGCGGAAGAGGGGTTCCTCGTCTTCTGTGGGTGGGAGCTCGCAGCGCACCCGCACTGAGAGTCAGCCTCCACAGTTTCAGGTGCCGTCGGCTGGCTACCCACGACCGATGTGGTTTGTACCACGTCCTGCGTTCTCCGCCCCACAAGGGCAGGCTGCACGACCCGCCGGCTCCCAAGTGAGCGTGACCGGTGGCTCAGGCGGTCCGTGCTTCAACTGCGGCCGCGTCGGCCATTTCTCGAGGGAGTGCCCGTATCCGAGGCCAGGAGCCGCGCTGAGTGCCCCGCGACCACCGCCGGCTCAGTCAGCACCGCAGTCTTCGCAGGCGACTCACGTTCCCAAGCGTGGTCGAGCTCGCCACACTACCGCCGACGAGGTTCAGGAGGGTGACACCGTCCTAATGGGTACGTTGGATATGAGTTTCAACTCTGACATCTTTTCTGCAGTGGTTTTGTTTGATTCAGGAGCCTCTCACTCCTTTATATCTTCGGGTTATGTTTGGAAAAGTGGGTTGAGAGTCAGTGCTACCCACACACCGTACCTTATAGACGCCCCAGGGGCCAAAGTTTTAATCAACCAGTGTGTGAATAAAGCGGCGGTAATTGTCAACGGAGTTCCCTTCGTTGTCAATCTGTTAGTGATGAACTCAAAGGGAATTGATATTATTTTGGGAATGAATTGGCTCTCCAAGAACAAGGCTGTGTTGGACTGTGCTCGGCGGACCGTCACCCTCAATGGTCTGTCAGGTACTCGGGTCCAGTTAAAGCTAGAGGATGTCAAGTCCTGCCTGTTCGCCGTAAAGGCTGTCCCCACCAGGGTTATAGAGACCATTCCTGTGGTGTGGGAATTTCCGGATGTCTTTCCGGATGAATTGCCTGGAATGCCGCCTGGTAGGGCAGTGGAGTTCTCTATTGATCTCGTGCCCGGTGCGGCCCCGGTTTCGAAGAAGATGTATAAGATGTCGCCAGTTGAGCTAGTTGAGCTGAAGAAGCAGATCCAGGAGCTGCTGGCGAAGGGTTTCATTCGTCCTAGTTCCTCACCTTGGGGATGCTCGGCTCTATTCGTGAAGAAGAAGGACGACACTCTCCGGATGTGTGTTGATTACCGTCCGCTGAATGCAGTCACTGTGAAGAATGTGTATCCGCTTCCTAGGATTGACATCTTGTTTGATCAGTTGACTGGAGCCCGAGTCTTCTCAAAGATTGACTTGAGGCTGGGCTATCACCAGATCAAGGTCCGACCTGAGGATATTCCAAAGACAGCATTCTCTACTAGATACGGCTTGTATGAGTTCACCGTTATGTCGTTTGGCTTGACTAATGCGCCGGCTTTCTTTATGTACCTCATGAACTCGGTATTCATGGAGGAGTTGGACAAGTTTGTCATTGTTTTCATCGACGACATTCTGATATACTCCAAGACTGTACAAGAGCACATTGGGCACCTCCGTATTGTTCTGGGCAGGCTCCGAGAGCATCAGTTGTATGCCAAGTTCAGCAAGTGTGAGTTCTGGCTCAGGGAGGTGGCTTTTCTGGGACATGTTCTATCAGAGAACGGAGTGGCAGTTGACCCGAGCAAGGTGCAGGATGTGCTCGACTGGGTTCAGCCCCAGAATGTCAGTGAGGTCCGGAGTTTTCTTGGACTTGCAGGCTATTACCGTCGGTTCATCGAGAACTTCTCCAAGGTTGCGAAGCCGATGACTGAGTTGTTGAAGCAAGGCAGCGTGTTTGAGTGGTCAGATGCCTGTGAGTCTGCCTTCCAGACATTGAAGAAGCTGCTCACGACCGCTCCAGTGCTTGCTCAACCTGATGTGACCAGAGGATTTGATGTGTATTGCGACGCGTCCGGCATCGGTCTCGGCTGTGTTTTGATGCAGGAGGACCGAGTCGTTGCATATGCATCCCGACAGCTGAAGCGTCACGAGGAGAACTATCCGACACATGATCTTGAACTTGCAGCTGTCGTGCACGCTCTGAAGATGTGGCGCCACTACTTGATGGGCAACTTGTGCCGTATCTACACGGATCACAAGAGCCTGAAGTACATCTTCACGCAGTCAGATTTGAACATGAGGCAGCGCAGGTGGCTTGAGTTGATCAAAGACTACGAACTGGAGGTTCACTACCATCCTGGCAAGGCGAATGTGGTCGCCGACGCTTTGAGTCGAAGGGCTCATTGTCACTGTCTTGTAGCCTCGCCGATGGATTCCACGTTATGCGATGATTTCCGGCGTCTTGGGCTTGCTATGGTGCCGGACGGTTTTATTGCCAATCTCGAAATCAAGTCCACGCTCATTGATGAGATTAAGGATGCACAGAGGGATGATAAGGGTATGGCCCGAATTCGAGAGAAGAGGAAGATCGAGCAGGCCTTGTGCTTTACTGAGGATGATCAAGGCGTTATCTGGTTTGGGGACCGTCTAGTGGTTCCGAGGGTCGAGGCGCTGAGGAAGAAGATCCTTGATGAGGCTCATGATTCGTTGCTATCCATTCACCCTGGCAGTACGAAGATGTATCAGGATTTGAAACCCCGTTTCTGGTGGACTCGCATGAAGCGGGAGATTGCCAGGTATGTGTCTGAGTGCGACGTCTGCCGAAGGGTGAAGGCTGAACACATCAAGCCTGCCGGCACACTCCAGCCTTTGCCCATTCCATCTTGGAAGTGGGAAGAAGTTGGGATGGATTTCATTACTGGCTTACCGAAGACTTCGAGTGGGTATGACTCTATTTGGGTCATCGTGGACCGGTTGACAAAATCCGCGCATTTCCTTCCTGTCAGGACCACTTATTCTGCTAAGCAGTATGCGGAGTTGTACCTCACTAGAATTGTTTGTCTCCATGGAGTGCCGAAGAAGATCGTTTCTGATCGGGGTACACAGTTTACTTCTCATTTCTGGAGAAGTTTCCAGGAGGCTATGGAAACCGAATTGTTCCACAGCACGGCGTATCACCCGCAGACGGATGGTCAGACGGAGAGGGTAAATCAGATTCTCGAAGATATGCTCCGTGCTTGTGTGCTCACTTATGGGAAGAAGTGGGACATATGCCTGCCGTTCGCGGAATTTTCGTATAACAACAGTTTCCAGGCTAGTATTGGGATGGCGCCATTCGAGGCCCTTTATGGTCGGAGGTGCCGTACGCCGCTGAATTGGTCTGAATCCGGTGAGCGGGCTTTTCTGGGTCCGGATTTGGTCAAGGAGGCAGAAGACCATGTCCAGAATATCCGCAGGAGTATTCTCACGGCCCAGTCTAGGCAGAAGAGCTATGCGGATCGACGTCGCCGAGAGCTCACCTTTGAGGTGGGGGATCACGTGTACCTGAAGGTCTCACCTCTCAAAGGCGTTCGTCGATTCCAAGTCCGAGGCAAATTGGCGCCTCGGTATGTTGGTCCATTTCAGATTCTTGCTCGGCGTGGAGAGGTCGCGTACCAGTTGGACTTACCTCAGTCTCTCTCCGCCGTACACAATGTGTTCCATGTGTCACAATTGAAGAAGTGTCTCCGAGTCCCGACGGAAGTCGTTGAAATTGCACCCCAAGAGTTGCAACCGGATTTGACATATTGTGAGCGACCAATTTGTATCTTGGATGAAGCCGAGCGCAAGACACGACGCCACTCTACCAAATTCCTGAAAGTCCAATGGAGCCACCATACAGAAGCCGAAGCTACATGGGAGCGGGAAGATAAGCTCCGCTCCGAGTATCCTGAGTTCTTTGAGGACTTGTGAAAGATGTCGTAATATGGCATATTTGGAATCTCTCACATGAGTGTGCTCATCGTTCTCTCCACGACTCGTACTGAATCTCGGGACGAGATTCTTTTTAGGGGGGGAGGTTTGTCACGTCCCGAAATCCATAATTGTGTGTTTTAATCCTAAAACATGCAATTTCAGCTTCATGTTCCAGTTTGGGTCACTGGAGCACTTCACTTTGAGTCAATGAGGTGGGAGAAGGAAAAAAAAACTAAGAGAAATAAAGGAGCTGGAAGCAAGTCTGAACTTTCCTCTAGGTAAATGGGGCCCACTTGGGTGGAAAATATCTCTCTATAAGTGGGCAACAGCTCTCTCTCCCCTCAAACCTGCCCATACGTACTCCTCACCCACTCCACCACATAAGGCTTTTTGAGGAAGCAAGTTGGAGTTGGCTGTCTCTCTCACTCTCTCTCTTAGGCTCCCTTTTTCCCCTTTTGGATCCCTACCTCTGGGAGCAAGATCAAGGTACGTATGTGGTACTCATGTGACCACCAGCTCAAGGACTACTCGTCCATCCAATTCATTTTCAGTTTCCCCGAAGGAATTCGAGCTGGTTCTGAACTTGTTTGGTGTTCTTTGGGAGAAGCAAGGAAGCAGCAGTTTTTCCTCTCTTCTCCAAGCCATTTTCCGTCGTTTCCTCCTTCAACTGGCGGTCACCAACCTCAGCAAAGGACCTTAGGTGAGTCTGCTAGGCTCCCATGGCAAGTATGCTCATTTTTGGTTGGATAGATCTTGAATCTGGAACTAGGGTTGCAAAGTTCTTTAAGTTCTGCAGTCTGGGAACAAATGAGGATTTATGTGGATTTGAGTTAGGAATCATGTTGCTAGGCGGTTAAGCAAAGTCTAGACCCTGTACACCCTTCTAGGCATTTTTACTTTTGTTTTAGAGAGACTCCCAGGTTAGTTTAGCTCAGTCTTTCCCTTCGTAATGGCTGCTGTTCTGGAGCTGCGCGAGGCTGATTTTACTGTAGCGCCGAGTACTGTTCACCGAGCCCCCGGGTACTGTTCACCCGACGACCCCCGGGTACTGTTCACCCGAGCACGAGCTCAGTCACCGCGAGCACTCCCGAGCACCCCGGGTACTGTTCACCCGACGACCCCCGGGTACTGTTCACCCGAGCACGAGCTCAGTCACCGCGAGCACTCCCGAGCACCCCGGGTACTGTTCACCCGACGACCCCCGGGTACTGTTCACCCGAGCACGAGCTCAGTCACCGCGAGCACTCCCGAGCACCCCGGTACTGTTCACCCGACGACCCCCGGGTACTGTTCACCCGAGCACGAGCTCAGTCACCGCGAGCACTCCCGAGCACCCCGGGTACTGTTCACCCGACGACCCCCGGGTACTGTTCATCCGAGCACGAGCGCGGTCACCCCGAGCACTCCCGACGACCCCCCGGGTACTATTCACCCGACGACCCCTGATACTGTTCAACCGAGCACCCCTGGTACTGTTCACCGAGCACGAGTACAGTTCACCCGAGCACTCCCGAGCACCCCGGGTACTGTTCACCCGACGACCCGAGCACCCCTGTACTGTTCACCCCGAGCACCCGAGCACGGTCGATCCCGAGCACCCCCGGGTACTGTTCACCCCGGGTACCCGTGAGTACTGTTCATCCCGGGCACCCCGAGCACGGTTTATCAGGCTTTCCTGATAGCTGATAGCTTGTAAAATTCGTAGTTAATTCGTGGGAACTCCAAACTTTTTGAGACCACTTGGAAAATTCTGGTTTGGACAGTACGATCTTGGAATAATGTTGTCATGTATTGTGGAGCATATTTTTCTTACATGATCGCATTTCATACATGCTCATTACATTGCACGCGTTGCTCTCTGTAGTGAACGTCGATCCGTCGATCCCGGAGGCCGTGGGCGATCGTGAGGCGTCCCACCTTTCTGATTCAGGGCAGCAAGGCAAGCATCGTTCATATTGCACCGTGTCTACTTGAAAATTTAATATGTTATCTACGCTTATGTATACATTGCATGTGTCGGGTACTGAGTTGGGTAGAACCTATGCCGATGCATTATCCCATTTCGGTCACATGTCATGTGTTGTTCCTAGGAGCCTAGTGGTGTCATCGAGGTCTAATTTTAGTTCGCTATGCTTAGTGGTACTTAGGCTTTCCGGTAGAAGTCGACGACGGCGTCCACCGTTGTCGCGAGCCTAGGACTTATTACTTGTTCGCACTTATGGTTGTGTTGATGATGAGTCGGTTTGGTGAGTGGTGAGTTGAGACGAGGTGTGGGCGGTGTTAGGGGTGTCATCTGCTCACGAGGAGTCCTCAGGCAGTTCGGGGAGGGAACCCGGACACCGTAGACCGCTTGCACCGGTTAAGCACCGATCATCGGTGTAGTCGGCTTTAGCACATACCTTACTCACCACATGCTGATATAATGGTAGGCGAGCCGATTACTTTCGCAGACGTGGTCATGTGGGCCTCGTCATAGACGGTGTGAGTCCGGTTTGAGTCCGGGCTTTTAGCGGTATTAGTTTGCTCGGGGAGTAGTTCTAATACCGCCGTGCCGAGCTATGGTTGATCCACATGGTTGGGCCTGGTTGGGAAAGGTTGTCACGGGTACCCCCTTGTGCGCATCTTAGCGGGTGGCACAAGCCGTATGGTCCCTGTGTCGTGTGGGTCCAGGAGTATCCCCCTGCAGGGTGTATAATCAGTTCGAGCTGCCGCGCTCTCGGTCATGAGCATCGCTATCGCTTATCTCCACCGAGCGACCACATTTTGGTCGTAGAGTTTCGATGTGGGTTGTGGCATGGATGGTTTGGGTGGTTTGGTCGGTATGTGGTTGGTGGTTTGGTGGGAATGGTTTACTTTTATACACTTGTTGTTACATATCTGTTTTGATCAGGTGGTTGGCAGGGTTTGAGTTGGTGGTTGGTTAAGTCAGTTGCTTACACCTAGAGTCTAGGTTGCTTACCGCTTAATGAACTTAAACATGTCTTAATCCTTGCTACAGCTTTAAATGCATGATCCTTGGAGTCGAGAATATATATACTCATACGGTGTAAGACTTGCTAGTACCTTCGTACTAAGGGTGCTGCCCTTAAGTTGCTTCCAGGTTCGCAGGTCGGCGAAGAAGAGGCAGTGTTCGGCTACTTTGTGCCTGCCGATCAGGGTGGCGGGCAGGAGTAGCACCTCCTACTCCGAACTCCGGCGCTTTTGGTATGGAGCCTAAGGGCATACGGCTCCATACTCTTTTGTTGTATAGGTTTTTCTTCCGCTGCGTAGTAGTTGTTGTTGTTCCTATTTTGTTGTAAATTGTGGAAGCAGTTGCTTGTTTAACAATGGTAATCCAGTTTAATTATTTGCTCTCTATTAAACTGTGTTGTGATATCTGAGTTGGAAGGCATGTGTTCCGATCCTGGGCACAAAACACGTGCCGGGACTACCGGAATGGTATTCTGGTTAATCGTCGAGGTTGTGATTATGAATAATGATCCTCCTGATGATTGATTAGAATACTATTTGGACGGTTCCTCACAGTTTGTCACGTCCCAAATTCCATAATCACATAATTAAGTATAATTATGCTTCTTAAGCATCATATTTAATTTTGTGTAATTTTGTTCTATAACTCTAGCGCAATTCGTTTCATATCAATCGGATGAGAGAATCAAATTCGGGAGAGAAAAGGATTGAATTCGCAGTTAAAACGGACTTTTTCCCTCGTACGTGGGCCAAACATGTGGGTCAACCACCCCACTCACTCCCTTGGAGAAGCCCCACCTGCTCCTCTCTCTCTCCTCCTCACTCCCACCCGTGGTCCCCACCAGCCAAAGCAAAGGGAGCAAGAGCTATCTCTCCCTCTCACATCCTCTCTCATTCTCTCCCAAAATTCGAGCTCAAGAGAAGGATTCGAGGTGAGTATGTGGTACCATTACGATCACAAGCTCACAATCATTCCATTCCTCCAATTTGTTTGCTCATTCTCGAAGGATTTGAGCCGATTTGGATGTCTTTTGGTGTTAGGGTTGAAAAGTGAAGAACGCAGGAATTCTTCGATTTCCCACCGTTTTCTTCATCACCCGATGGCCACTAACCTTCACAAGTGTCGTGGGTAAGTCCCTTAGGCTCCCCATGGCAGGAATTCGTGATTCGATTGGTCGATTTCGCAAAAGAGTGAAATTCATGAGTTTTTGTGAGTTTAACCCTAAATTGAGGAATTGGATTAATTTGAGTTAGGAATATAGTTGCTAGGTTGTTAAGTGAGTTCTAGAACCCTTGAACTAGCTCAAATATGTTCCCTTTTAGATTGAAGAAGATCGCAAATCAAACCAGACATTTTTTCGGCTCAAAACGAGCGTTTCTGGGCCTAACCCGGAGTTTCCGGACTAGTCCGGAGTCTCCGGATGAGTCCCAGCCGGAAATAATAGAGAGACGCTGCCGGAGAATCACCCGGAGTCTCTGGTACCCCGGAGTATCCAGTGTATCCAGGTGCACTGTTCATCAGAGGATTTTTCTCCTCTACTGATAATTTGTAAAATTCATAATTAATTCATACGAACTCCAAAAATCATGAAACTAATTTTGTTGATTTCATTGTAATATCCTCTACCTGTTAAAAATATATCCATCCTGAAAATAATTAATTAACTTTTTGAGGCTAATTAATTAGGTTTAAGCTTTATTAATTCACCATTAATTCTTTACAAGTCCAAAATGGATGAAACTAATTTTTCTAGTCTTCTTATGACTTGTTCTAGCTAGTAAAATTGTTTTCCTACATTTTAGAACATATTTTTATGGTATTTCATCTTGTGCATATTGTGGCATGCATTGTTGCACTTTATTCATACTCATGGCATTGCATGCGTTATTCTTTTTAGAGAACATCGAGCCCGTGATCCACGAGAGCGAGGGAAACTTTGGGCAGTCACCTGAACAGCAAGATAAGCATCTATCATATTGAACCCTGTAAGTTGAATTGAATGAAGTCTAAATATTGATAAATTATGCTTATGTATAGGTTTGCTTGTATAGGGAGTCGATGTCGGGAACAAATGGGTAGAACCTACGCCAGTTGCATTCTTCTACCTTAATGACTTGTTCATCCACGTTCTTTGTAGCTTTGAGATGATGTTATGTCTAGGTACAAGTTCGACTTATATGCTTAGCCGTGCTTAGGTCTTTCGGTAGAAGTCGAACGACGGCGTTTTCCGTTGTTCGCGAGCATAGGATTTACTTTTGTCACACAAATACATGATTGAGGTTGTTATGGTTGGTTGAGTGATGAGTATGAGACGAGATGTGAGCGGTGCTAGGGGTGTCATTTGCATTCAAGGAAAGTCCGGGGGTAGTTCGGGAAGGGAACCCGGACACTGTAGGCTGCTTGCATCATTTAAGGCCGATCGTCGAGGTAGTTGGATTTAGCACTTACCTTACTCACCACATACCGATCTAATGGTAAGGCGAGCCAAATGCCTTTGCAGCTGTGGCTTTGTAGGGCCTGAACATCGACGGTGTGAGCGGGTGGGTTTGTAAGTGGTACTAGTTTGCTCCGGGAATAGTTCTAGTACCGCCGCGCCGAGCGATGCATGCCGCGCACGGTTGGGGCTAGTTGGGAAAGGTTGACACGGGTACCCCCTTGTGTGCACTTTAGCGGGTGGCATAAGCTGTATGGTCTCCGAGTCGTGTGGGTTCAGGAGTATCCCTCTGCAGGGTGTAAAAATAGTTCGAACTGCCGCGCTCTCGGTCATGAGCATGCTATTGTTTCTTTTACACCCGGTTGTAGAGTTCTCGCTTATGGATGATGGTTCGGATATGTGGTTTGTGGTTCGGATATATGGGAGGTGGTCGAGATGGTACTTGTTATACATTGATACTAATGTGGTTTCAGTTCCATATGATCAGTTGGTAGTTGTAGGGTAATTTCATATATGTTGGTTAAGTTAGTTGCTCACACATATGTCTAGTTTGCTTACCGCATATGTTTTACTTAACCTTGTGGTCTACTCTTGCTAACAGCTCAATGCATAATCTTTGGAGTCAGGATATTATATACCCATATTGTGTAAGACTTGCGAGTACCTTCGTACTCAGGGTGCTGCCCTTAAGTTGATGCAGGTTCACAGGTCGGCGAGGAGGGGGCGGTGTTTGGCTACTTTGTGCCTGCCGATCAGGGTGGCGGGCAGGAGTAGCACACTCTACTCCGAACTCAGTGTTCTGGTATGGAGCC
Source organism: Phragmites australis (assembly GCF_958298935.1). NCBI lineage: Eukaryota > Viridiplantae > Streptophyta > Magnoliopsida > Poales > Poaceae > Phragmites > Phragmites australis. Next base: position 23,901,676 of record NC_084936.1, on the reverse strand, counting down.
TAAGGGCATGTGGCTCTATATTCTTTTGTTGTATAGCTTTTAATCTTCCGCTGCTTAGTTCTTTTGCTGGTTAGGAGTTGAGCAGGTTTTAGTCTCCTCCTAGCTCTCTTTTGTTGTAAATTATGATAACTTGTTGCATGCTTAAGAACTTGTAATATCATGTTAATTATCCGCTCTTTCTTAAGCTTTGTTGTGATGTACATGTTGGAAAGGCATGTGTTCCGATCTTAGGAACAAAACACGTGCTGGGACTACCGGGATGATATTCTGTTTAATCATCGAGGTTATGATTATGAATAATGATCCTCCTAGTGATTAATTAGAATATTATTTGGATGGTTCCTCACACTGTTCCTGCCACCGCCATCGTCGTTCTCCCGTCGCTGCCGCCGAGCACACTTGCAAACACAGTGGCTCGAAGGCCGCTGCCATAGCACAGCATAGCACACCTGCAATCGATTTCGCACTACACCTCAAACAACAGATCCGATTTTCCCACACAAAGAAATCGATTTCTCCAAAGGAATCAAACAAGCAAATCACTACACCTCAAACAACAGTCACTGCAAATCACTACACCAGATCGAACACCACAATCGGAGCCAAGCAGCCTGGAGTCGAGAGAGGAAGAAGAAAGTAAAATTGAAATAAACAGAATTTCCTCGTAATCACCTGCTTCCATGGAGGTGCTCCATCTGCGAAAACCTCCATCTCCACATCGACACAGTATAGCATCTGAGCTCTCTAAACCGGAGACCCGGAGGCGACGGACTACTACTGCTCCCACGCTGCTGCTCCCACGGAGGCGGAGGTGGAGGACTGTTGCTGCTCCCACGCTGCAAAAACCTTGCTCATGGCCACCTCTCTCCTCCAGACCATGCCCGAAACGTACCAATGCCACATCAAATCACCTCCAAAAATCATATTCCCGAGCACATCTCATCAACCAGCTCTTGAAATCCAATCAAAACCCAAGCCTGACCTCAAATCATACACCAGCAGCGCCAAAATGCAACACCCAAACTCGTACCACTGCACCTCCATGGACGACGACGACGACCCCGGCCAGCAGCCTGCTTGGTCGCGCTTAGCCACGAATGTGCGACGCCGCTCCTCCCCGTCGCCAGCGAGCTCGGCCCGTCTCTCTCCCTGGCTCCTCTCTCGCCTCCTCCGCCCCTCTCTCCATCTCCGTGAGCCACCCGTCTGCTTGTGGAGGAAAGGAAAGAGATAAGAGAGAGACGCGTTGTGGGGCTAGAGATAGGGGAGAGCTGGAAGAGATAAGTCCGAGCCGGACGTGACGATCGTGAGCTAAAGTTAGATTGAAAAAAAAAAATTGGGTCCGAAGCATCAGTGCCGGTTCTAGCCACGAACCTTCACTGATAGTCCATCTCAGTGCTGGTTCTTAGCGATTCTACCATGTTTCATGCGCGAGAGATTAAAAACCGGTAGTGAAACATTTACACTGTCGGTTCCTGTTCAATCAGCACTGATGAGCTGCTACTTTGACCTGTTCTATAGTAGTGTCAGCCTCCCCTCTGGCCTCCTCCCCCACCGGCCACCGTGGCGGTGGCGGTGGTGATGGTGGCCATGTGTTGAGCATGCGGCGGTAGCAGAGAAGAGGGGAGGCCGAAGGGGTAGCAGGGAGGTGGTGGTCGGCGACAACGCTAGGTACACCTGCGGTTCTAGCTCGGTCTATGGGGGTGGCGGGTTGCTAGGTAGAGGAGTTATTGAAGAAGGGTTCTCCATGGAAGGTTCAAGTTTTGGTTGAATCTGTGAATGCGCGTGTGATCGATTTATGCAGGTTGATGGTATAGACTTGAATTGCAAGTGTGTGCACTCTATGTATGGGTGTATGAATGTTCTTCTCCTCTATTATGTTTATGTATTTATGGTTGCTCTGTTCTTGGGGATGAGCTATAATGTGAAGAGAGGTGTGTTGAGCTCTGTTCTTCGGTATGGGCTGCAATGTGAAGAGAGGTGTGTTGAGCAGAGGGAGAAAGAAGGGTTGAAATGCTTGCAAGGAAGCAGGAAGAGCAGGTGTGTTGAGCATATGGCGGTGGTGGTCACGGCAGGAGCGGCAGCCGAGCCGGCTCTTTCAAGCTAGCTCGCTTATTTTTTTGGGTTCAGGATCCTTTTTCAGTGCCAGTTGAAGCATGAACCGGCAGTGAAAAGAATTTTTAGTGCCGGTTTCAGATCCGACACTGATAATCACTGACTAACAGTGCCGAGTAAAGAGTGTTGGTTGAAAAATCGGTAGTAAAGTCGTTTTTCAATCGGAACTGATACGTAGTTGTGTAGTAGTGCATGTCAGATTTCAGAATTTCATATACATGGGCATGCCATTATCCACCGGTCGGCTGCGCAAGGCGCACCTGCAGCCTATCGTTGACAAGTTCTCAGGGAAACTACCAACATGGAAGGGGCGTCTGCTCAACAAACCAAGCCAGCTAACTCTTGTCAAGTCATCACTCTCCATCAAGCTCCCGGCTTGGGTGATGACTGCCATCAACAAGCGTCGTTGCGGTTTCCTCCGGGCTAAGCGTGGCGACCGCTTCAGGGGGGAAAGCACGATATATTGGCCGCGAGTGTGCAGGCCGATGGAGTTGGGAGGTCTGGGCATCCTCGACCTTCAGATCGCGGGCTTCGCTCTGCACCTCCGGTGGCTGTGGTTACAGCGGACGGACACAACTCGGCCATGGCGGGGTCCAGGCTATGTTCGCTGCATCGATAATTCGATCCAAGTGACGATTGGCAACGGGAAATGGGCACTCTTCTGGACAGACAACTAGTTGGGAAGCACTTCCATCCAATTACTAGCGCCTAACCTCTGTCAGGCCATCAGCAAGAGTGTTGCTCGTCGATGCACAGTGCATCAGGCGCTGCAGAACAAGCAGTGGATTCGGGATATCATCGGCCCTTTGTCAGTGCTTGCAATGATTTAATATCTTGACGTATGGCAGCAAGTTCAACTGCAACCAAGGATTGAGGACGTGATCTGTTGGCGCTGGACAAGCTCACTGCAATACACGGTAAAATCAGCTTACAACATGTTCTTCTGCGGCAAAACAACTATAGAAATCATAGGCTCCACCTGAAGTGAAATTCTTCATGTGGTTGACCATGCACAAGCGCATCTGGACTGCAGACCGTCGACGTCGCCATGGGCTTCAGGACTCTGACTCATGCGCGCTGTGCGACCAGGCTCCGGAAACTGCTGATCACCTAATGGTGCAGTGCCCGGATTCCTTGCAGGTTTGGTGGGCAATTTTGAGCTGAGTTGGATTACCGCAGCACTTCAACTCTGACACGCTATGCATTATGGTTTCATGGTCACTACTGCATGCGGCGGGATTGCCCACTGCTCCGCGAAAAGGAATCGACTCCTTATTCATTCTTGCGTCCTAGCACTTATGGAAGGAAAGGAACGGTAGAGTTTTCAGTGCAGAGGCGATGACGGTCCCTCGGCTTGTTGAAAGAATCGAGCAGGAAGCTGACCTTTGGATTAAGGCAGGAGCTAGGTACTATTAGTTTTACTTAGGCCTGATTGTTTTCCTTTTTATATAATTAATCTTGTACGACTCAGTTAGGCGATCGTCTAGCACAGCTCGTGCTGTTGTAATTAGCTCGTCGATCTAGAGATACGTGATTTTTTTTACTATTCTAGAAGAAAAAAAATCTGGTTTAAGATAAGTGGAAAAATAGCTTTCTACTTATATTGGTAAACCGCAGCAACAACTAGCTTTCCAAATTAATCAGAAACGGAGGTGGCGAACATCTGATGAACACGAGATGTTCAGATCTTCCTTTACAGCATACACCAATATAGTAATGCATAGATATTGGACGTCACTGCACAAGGCATATTCTTCAGTTCAGCTGATGAGTGTACATCACGTGCAAGCAAATACCATGAGGCAATCCATCCGCGAATACGCTTTGAGCCAGCGCGCGCGCATGGACTTTCTTCCTCTTTGAGCCAGCGCGCGCGCATGGACTTTCTTCCTCCATATCGATCGGTCTAGAGCTCGCTAATAGTAGCTCAGCTCTCTGTAAAACATGTCCGCATACATGCATCACAAATCATGTTGAATTCATTTGAGGTTTCAGAGGGCATCAATGCCACCCCTCTCCCTCCCCCACACGCTGCACACATGCATGCAGGTACAGATACAGACACGGGCAGTAATACTTTCTGCCTATCTTTCAGTGCTACTATAAGACGGTACAGAGCAAGACAGACAAATGGAGAGAGAGAGTCTGAGGGGGAGAGAGAAGAGAGAGGGTGGCTGGGAAAGCGAGTGGGGAGTCTGTCGCACTGAAAACCATGCATCCACATCTGTTCCCTTGCCCATTTATTATCATCAACAGCAATGTTTCATCGTTTCTGCTTGGAGAGAGAGAGGGGGGAGACAGGACACAGGAAGAGGAAGAAGGTGGGGGTCGTGAGCGCGCGTGCTGTTTTGGACTACTAGTGCCATTGCTGAGCCGCAACAGTACGCTTCGGGTTTGGAAATTTCATCTCTTGTGTGCGTTTTCCCCTTCGGCGCCCGGCAGTTTCACTGTCCCCTCAAATTCTTCCACTTGGGTATGTTAATGTTCCCCACTCCACAACCTTCCAAATCGCAAATGATTCATTCAAAACCAGAAAAAAAACCATTCACCGCTCAACTCCAGTGCCTCTTCCTAGGACTGTTCGTTTGGTTTCTTCTATTTTTTTTTCAGGAAGTACCGTATATCGGTTAATACGGTATTATTTGCTCGATCAATATGGTAGCCTCACTAATTTAGATTTGATCCTGTTTTGGTTGATACCAAATTATTTCGGTGCGGTTTTGGTTAATACCAAATTATTTTGGTGTGGTTTCAGTTAAAACCATATTTACCAAAATTGATGCGAATTATAAATATGACTCATCACAAGTTAGCCCAACCCAAAATGAGAGAGAGCCATCTGATCATGTTTGACACTAAATAACCGAGAAGAGAACTTTTATTATTTTTCTCTTTTTATGAGCAAGGAACCCAACATGACTATATAAAATGGTTAAAATTTCTTCCAATAGCGCATAACAAAGCTTTGGCCAAGTGGTTAAGCTTAGATCAGTTTATTCAGTTTACAACCAATTTTTATGGAGAATTTTGAACTTGAAAAATTCCATATTTCTCGGAACCGAGCCGTACACTGAAAACCAGTCAAACCATGTTGACCAGATTCGGTTCAGGTTGCTCGGTTTGGTGTCATAAATGCACAGTCCGGCCTCTTCCTTTATGAGAAAACAAGTTAAAATATGCCTTGATTTACTTGTGATGAGTGATTGACATTGATATTTATTTGATTTAATGATTTTCGGTTTTGCATGAGCTTTGATGTGATTTAAAATATTTGAGATTTTATTTGAGCATATTGATTATGGACTAACTGGAATTGGAGTTGGAGATATGTATTTGCTTATCTCATGGTGTGCAAGTGATGGATGCAACTTAATGGTCGATGACGGGATGATCAGGATCAAGCGAAGTACTTGGTGTCAGACGATCAAAGAGGTTTGGCGGAGTCAAGGGTGATTCTAGCTGAACATATGAAAGTCAAGCAAACCATGTAATGCGGATGGAGATAGCATGTTGACAAAGTCAAGCGAAGGGGATACCGGTGCAAGTGACAAAGCGGCCCGAGGGATCAGGAGCGGGAGAGACTTGCCAGCGGTCAGGATCATATGATGGAGTACACGCGTCGACATTAAAACGCTTGCTTAAGGTATAAGCAAGGCTACGAGTCACACTTTCAGAAGCATGCAGGTGGTTTCACGGTTTGGCCTCAAAACCGTGGGAGGACTTGAGGAGTATGTGGCACCATCGCGAAGCTTGCGTCGAGGTGAAACTAAGTCGTGAAGTCATTGTGGTCGTCCGATGAATGGAGAAAAAAATAGACTAAAATACACTCTGAGGTAAGTAGGAGTGTACTATAAGAGAGATGTATTTTGGAAAAAATCTAGAAAACTTAAGGGTCAAATTTTCTAGACCTATAAATAGAGGGATAAGACTATAAAAAAGTTTGAACCAGCCACTTGAGCCCCTTATATCACCCATTTGAGAGCTTAGAGCTAAGGTTTTAGAGGAGATAAGGCTGTGTGCTTAGTCTATGTAATAGGTGAGAGTTTTGAGAGATAAATATTTGTAATCCGTCTACAATAAGGTTGACCTCTTTGAGTAATAAAGTTTATATTTTTGCATATACTTGAATTTCACTCCATTTAGTTTCTCTGTATTGGTTCCCTTGCAAGTTTACAAGTTTTTTTATTCTGATTTTGATTTTGATTTTGATTTTTTAATAAAATTTCAGCACCTTGTGAGGTCATTCTTTCTTATTACTAGAGGTATAAAATTCGTATACACATGCTTATATAATGGGTTCTTAAATTCGCTTACCTCTAGATAATCAATTTAGAGAGTTTCGTTGTTTAGTGTTTATCTTTTTCTGTTTCTTTGCAAGTTGTGATCTTTCGAATGCTATGCTAAGATACATAGATTAATTTTAAAATAGAATATATAATTCATATACTACCTGTAAAATCGTGTTACGTCGATTTTCTCTAATTAAAACGTCTATTTAGATGTGTTACGTGATCTAAGTAGGAAATGCCATTAATTTTGTAAAAGTGTCGTTAGTGTCGTTCCTACACGTTCTTCCAAATTGTGACAAGAAAATACAATTGAAAAAAATGTAAACTGAGGTAACAGGGTAACGAAAACAAAATTGGGTCTAAAATTTTCAAGATGTTAATGAGCCGAAACACTGACGTGACAAGAGCTAGTAGCATCCTTTCTCGGTTTCTCCATGCACAGCTGCCGAAATGCTCCTGATCGAACAAAATGATATTGTAAGAAACTCCAACAGCAAGCAAACAACCGAAAGATTCCATGCACATCGCGATTAGCTTAGACCCCTCTCTTAGCTTAGCTTCAGCCCTGCAGCCATGGAATCTAGAGCTCTGCTAGTGATCCCATCACCGCGTCTAATTAGACCACCATGCGCACAGCTAGCACAACATCACAGACCCATCCATTGCTAAAACAACAGCCAAAAGGAAGGAGAGGGCGAGCTTGGAGGAAAAAAAAAAATGATCTTTGCATGACGAGCTAGCCGGCCGCTAGTTGATGTCCATCCTATCATGGCTCGGGACGACGGCGGCGGCGTTGAGCTGGTGGTCGTCGTCGTCGACCTCGGCGTCGCCGCCTTCGGTGACGACGGACGACACGTAGCTGGCCACCTCGGAGCTCATGGCGGATGCCCTCGCGCGGAACTTGTGGCGGCAGCTGTAGCAGGTGACCTGCAGCAGCGTGGCATCGACCTGGCGCACGGCGTGGTCGCGGAGCGCGTGGGCGCGGCCGAGCTCCACCTGCGCCTGCTGCCGCATGCGCCGGGCGCTCGCCAGCTCCTGCTCCGCCAGCTCCGCCTGCCGCCTCGCCTGCGCCCGGGCCTCCTCCGCCGCTGCCTTCTCAGCCATCGCCAGCCGCAGCTGCTCCCGGGCCTCCTCCTTCAACCTCGCTGCCGCTGCCGCCGAAGCCAAAGCCTGGCTGTCGTCTGGTGCGCCGCCGAGCCCGATCGACAGCTGCAGCCGCATCGGGTCGGCGCCCTGCTGGGGAACAATGGCAGGCGAATGCGGCGAGGCGCAGCACCTGACGGAAGCCGGAGCAGCGCCGCCCGCGCAGCTGCCGCGCGGTGCCATGAGCTGCAGCTCCAGGTTGTGGACGCTGGGACGGTCGGGCGGCGTCAGAGGCGACAACGCCGACACGTACCGGTGGAATGCCGCTGCGTCCGTGGGGCTCGCCATCGCTGGGCCAGGCCAGGCCACCGGGCTCACCACGAGGTCGCCGCTGGACGGGCTTGCGCTGGACGCCGTCCTCGACAGCGCCGCCGCCGCATGCTGCTGCCTCCGCTGCTGCTGCTGCTGCTGCGACGTGGAGGCAGCCGCCGCCACGCCGCCCAACCCACCACCGCTAGCCGGCGACGACGACGTCTCGGCCCGCGGCCGGGTGGTGTTGCACGTGTCCTGGTGCTCGATAAAGCTCTCCACGCTGTAAAAACGACGCATCATACCACACCACGTTACTGCTTAAACCCAAAAGCGATGGCGCTGCCTGTATTGTATGTGCGAGCTGAGGGCGAGGGGTTATGCCTATGCATCTGCTGCTTGGTTCCAAGCCCAAGGGTTTGATCGGATCGGTTCCAACTCCCAAGCGCTTGGTGACAACAAATGCGTGACAGAGAGAAGCCAAGGAGTCGATCAGGGGCGTTGCGATTTCCTGTCAGGCTCAGGCATGAGTTTTCGGGCCGTTTAACTGGTTCATGCAGGGACGGGCACTCGGGCAGGCATTAAATGGAGCCCTGCAAGAGCCAGGCGGAGTAGCTAGGTAGACAACCCCAATGGCAGCAGAAACAAATGCGAAAAGCAACGGACGTACGTGTAAGCGACTACAGGTACACTGCTACAGGCAGCCAGCGCTGCGCTGCTGCCCTCGGGAATTGTGCCTGTCCCTTCCCCTCACTCTCTCCCCCCTTGACGGACGCCAAAAGAAGAGATGGAGGAGCAGCAGCTGGATGACGGGAGCTCATAAAGGTGTTGAGGCCTGGGAAAGACAGCGTGACCCCGCAAAATTTCCCCCGAAAATCATCTCGCCTTTCTGAAGGCCTCATGCATTTTGCCAAATCTTGGAAAGGAAAAGATATGACGGAAGATTGGACTAATTGTTGGTTTCTTTCCATGCTGAATTATATATGCTACGTACTCTATTTCATGGTTGGCTGAGAATTGGTTAATTGGTGGTTGATTAGTTGATTATTAAGATACTAGTAGGGCCGTAGCAGCACGTCGTAAGCCGTAGCAGTATGGTGTCGTACCGGGAGAAGACGCGGCCGCAGTCGCAGGTGTGGCCGCGGGTGCCGCAGGTCTTGAGGTGGGCCTTGTAGTCGGAGTGGACGGCGTAGGCCTTGGAGCAGCGGGCGCAGGCCCACTGCCGGTGGCCGCTGTGCTTGCGCCGGAAGTGCTTCTTGATGCCGACGAGGTCGCCGAGGGCGTGGGCGGGGTCGTGGTGCAGGCAGCTCGGCTCCGGGCACACGAACACCCGCTTCCGCGCCGCCTCCCCGGCCTCCCGCTTCAGCAGCTTCCACGGCACCTTATGGCGCCGCCGGTGCATCTGCAGGTTCTGGTCGCGCTGGAACCCCTGCCCGCAGATCTCGCACACGTACCGGTCCGACTCCAGCAGCGTCCGCGGCGACAGAGACACCACCTCCGCGTCCGGGTCTGCTCCCCACACGGCGCCATCGCCATTGTCACGAGAACGCGCAAGCAATTAAAAAGTTTTTTTTTCTCCACTTACATATATACGTGATACAGTATATGCGTAATTGGATGCATGTTTCCTGTGGCAGGCAGGCTGCTTACCTGGAGTGCCGGCTGGCCGCCGCTTCTTCTTGGCGCCGGCGGCACCGGCCGTAGTGATCTGCAGCGACACGAACGGCTCCGGTGGCGCATCGGCCGCCTCCGGAGGCGGCACGGCCGTCGGCGCGCAAGAACTCAACATGGTGGCACAGCACTACACCGGCACTTGTTATTACCTCTTGCTGCTAGATCAATCGGTAATGCGACCTCAACCAAATCAAGGTAAAGAATTGATCCCCTCGATCTCTCCTCTCCTGCGAATTTCTTGCTTGTGATCACAGGTCTTTGAGGGCCGATGGGAATGGGCCAATAGAATTGAGATCTCTCTATATAAGCTTGGAGGGAGGGAGATCACCAGATGAGAGGGGAGGAGAGATGGGAATAAACAAAAGGGGGGAGAGATGTGAGTACAGCTAGGAATTTGAGAGGAAGGGGAAGGAAAAGGTCTTTGGAGTAGTGTTGTTTTTTTTTTTGCTTTGCTGCTACACAGACAATACCAAAGGGGAGAGGGGAGGCAGCTTTCTACCAGCTTTAGGTTTCAGCAGTTTTCTTTAGATTGTAGTACTTCTTCTAGTTATGAATATTTATTTTTCATCAATATCTGATTAATTTTTAAAAAAAATTGACTCTTCGTAGCTTCTAGAATTTTAGTTTAAAACCATAAAACTCATATGCGTAGATTTATCTTGAAAAATATTTTTATAATATTATATTTTTATTAAATATTATAACTATATTTTAATAAAAAACAATGATCAAAATTACACATCTAAAACAGTAAAAAATTAAAAGTGATAAGTATTTATAAGCGAAGAAAATTACACATCTAAAACAGTAAAAAATTAAAAGTGATAAGTATTTATAAGCGAAGAAAATATCATGCTGGGAGGGACGGGGTGAGGGGATGAAGGAGATGGAGTTGGTGGGTGTTTTATTGGAATTTTGTAATTGATTGTCCGGTGCCTTTGCAATTGCAGCACTGTTGAGCGGGTTGTGGAGAGAAGTGGCTAGTTCTGGGTTTCTGGCTGTGGCTGGGTTTCCAACTAAATAAATATTGTTTGGAAGGGAGAGTGTGTGTAGATTTAACTGCTAGCCTGAAAAAAAAAAGAACATAGCTAGGAGCTAGATGTAATGCTAAACTGCAGATTTTTTTATAAAAGAAATTTAGAGGAAGATAGTTTATATATTCTGCATACTGAAGGAATTGACCATTTCATTTATTTATTCCAAATGTCAGTACGTAGCATTTGAGATAACAACCTAAATTCTTGAAAAAAAAAATATAGTGCAATTTGATAAACTCATTTTTTAATATGAAATAAGCTGGTAATTTCATGCGCAGAATTGGAATCAGTGGGGCCGCATCATTGGGGTTATCTAGTTATATCTGATGTGTGCGTATAATTCACCAGTGTGAATCACTAGATTCAAAATCATAATTTTTTAGAGTAAATTTCACAAAACTAAACTACGGTTGAAAAGATTTTTAGAAAACTATGATTTTAAAAATCAATTTTTGCTAAACTACACCATCATTGTCACTCAGTATCGTAGAATTACACTTCAATCATAAAATTACACTTCTTTTTTGCCATTTCATATCATTAAACCCAAGGTTAACTGGTTCTTAATTCTGAATCAACTTTGAACAACCGCTACTACTTCATCCAACATTTTTCAAAGTTGAACTAACATGGATTCACCATGCATGTTAAATTAAAGGCATTCGTTCCATGCTCCATAACACCTTGCTGGCTAGTGACATCATTGAGCCTTTCTTCATGTGCTTGGTGTGTGCATCTGTAGCTGTGCGAGCACTACATGGCACTAGTGTCCTTACACCCAGCAGCCCGTCCCATCCTTGGCACTGCAGCTGAGCATGCTCCCTCAGGTGGGGGTCGTCGTCTTGTCTGCACTGCACTGCACTGCACTGCGTGCATACCTCGTGCGTAACGCAACCAGCACAGCGTTACGCTATTTTATAGCCAGCGGCGCCTCCCGTTTAGAACACGTACGGTCATGGCCATGAACCTGCAGGACAGCCGCAGCAGCTAGCACTGCATAAATAAACAAACAGATTGATAGATAGATATAAAACCTGCCCATTCTCTGGATTGATCGCCTGGTGCTGCCTTTGTATTTTTGTTTTTCTGCCTTTCGTGATTGGTCTTCGGATTCTCGTCTTAAACATATGCCCTTGTCATGTTTGCTAAAAGGATTCAAGGGAGGGTCTCGCTTAGCCCATGGGAATGATTGGTTTGGACGCTTACAAGTCCATTTTTAATGGTTTTTCTTGTGAGTCCTTTTTTTAAGAGATTTTTATTTTTTCGAGTGCTTCAATGATTTTTTAACAGTTTTTTATGGAGGGATCACTAAGGTTATTTTCTTCATTCTAGTATTTTATCTCTTTTCACTTCATAAATCCTTTTGAAGGGAAACCGTTCTAGATAAGAGAAAATAAAGAGAATAAGAACATGAAGAAGAATCAGAAAGGAAACAAAATAATAGAATATAGTCCGAGATATCTTAGACCAATTGCTTTTTGAGAGAGAATAGGACCAATTGATCATTAGTGCTTAACTTATTTTTAAGGAATTAATCTATATCCTTATAAAATGGATGAATTATGTTAGATCCGAATGATCTATATTGTATATCTTACATAATTAAATAGTCTACGATTAATGGTGGTCTCCTGTCTCTTCCGCTCTCTTATAATATGGAAAGTTGGTCCTTTGTATTCTACTCCTCACGCGTCGTCTTTAATTGCATTCATTGATTACAGCGTGCTTTCTTTCCTTTTGTAACTATATTTCTAAAACTTTCAAGAAAGGTCAATGCAATCAACTATGCGGCATTTTCTTCATCTCTTTCAAAACTACAATAAGATCTCTAATAATTATGCTCTCTTTCCTTCTCTTAGTCTATTTCTAAAATACAATTGCGGTCTCTGGTCCCTACTACTGCCTACACAGATTGATAGGCAATAACCTTAAATTTAGTCACGTGCCAATCACCTTTGTGGATGGGTATTGGCTACATCCGCTCATCGGCTCGCACCCAGATCATCAATGTTGACCACTCCTTTGATCGATGACGATCATCTTCTCAACACCATCTATCTCCGCGTTACACAGCCTTTAATTATTGTGTATGTAAATTCTTATTTTATTATGTTATATTCTTTTACTTCTTCAAATTGGTATATATTCTAGATTGATTTTGTATATGTACTGTGCAGTTACAAGTTAGAATATGATATGCAGTACTACGAGACGCCAGTTAAGTAGTCGTACTTTGCTCCTACGGTCCTACCTAAGCTCCAAATGGAATGTTTTTTCTGTATGCTCGAGCGCTCTCGCGGCCAAGCGTGCGCGCATGCTGGGTTCTTGCTTTGTACCTTTCCGTTTGTGCTAACATATGTAGCCAGGACACATGTACCGCTCTTCGTCGTGCACTATATAGCTTGCGTTCTAATGACAAGGTCCTGATTATTTAGTTAGACCAGCACTGTGGAGTAGTTTTTTTTAATCTTTTCCTTGCTTTACTTGCATATATAGCTTCTCCTCTCAGGTGCTTTGAGAATGTGCATAAGATCTCGTATAGTCGTATCCCAGCGTGGTAAATGACAAAATATACAGTAGAAGAACTCTAAAATAGACATGCAGATTTATCTTTCAGATCTTCAAATATGATAGCAAATGGACCTTTGTGAATTCAACTATTCAAGTGTTTGCCCGTAGGATTTTGAAAAAGAACTAAGTAGACAAAACATGAGTCATAAAAAAAAACTAGCCAAAACATGCATGCATGTAATTAACTCTGAAATTTATGACAATCATGCCTGCTCAGATGCAGCAGCAGTACTATATATACTGAAACTATTGGTCATCACTCATCAGGTTGACATGATTTGCTGAAGCAACTAGTTAGAGAGCGACTCAGTTATTGAGGAGAGGGCCAGTCAGAGATCGAATTATGAGATTGGTGAGAGCTACAGATCAGATAACAGTGCCACCGGACCCCGGCCCTCCTGTGATCAATTGAGGGTGTATGTGATGCCTATTAATTTCATTGTATTACTACGTCTCATCGTAACATGAATACTCAAACAGTAACCAGCTACTGTATGAATACGCATACAGATACAGTAGCTACTCACTGTGACCATAACAACAGTACATATGCAGGAAAAGTTGCAAATTTCACCCTGAACAAGCAGTGTCTTGCAAAGATCAAACAATCCAGAAATCTTGACTGACCCTGCTAGCTGTGTCCAAAAAAAAAAAAAAAAAACAGAGAGAAGAGTTTTGACTGCCTTTTTCAGATCCTATATATCCTTTTGCTTGACCACATCTGTGTTTGCATGAGTTCGAAAGTACCAAAGAGTTAGTCAAAACAATGCTAACCACTGTGTCTACGACGACATAATGGGTTGGGATGCTGTCTAGAGGCTTGCACATGGGGACAAATGTTGCATCGTTAGGCTAAGGAATCATGTGGAGTCTCCCCTTGCATGCTTTGTAACTGTATCAGGACAGGAGCAGTACAGAAGCTTAATTTGGAGAAGATCAATACAAGGGAGAAAAAACAAGGAGAGGGTCAGGACACGATCCCATCCAACTGCAGAACATCCCCTTCGAAGATGATTGATTCCATGACTTTACGGATGGGCCTCACTGATCGATTAAAAATGAAGTCACAGCAGTTCAACAAGCTAAGGCCTCAGTTAGTTGGTGCTAGGGCCCAGCTGCCGGTGTATATATTACCTCTGTTTTCGAGTAACTATCTAAGCTTTGGCTAACAATGTTTTTTTTAAAATACTTAGTTCAGAAAAATAAAATGATATTGATAGATTTGCCATAAAAAAATACTTCAAGAATACAGTACGCTTACAACTATTTGCGTTTACATTTGAATAATAAAGCTAACAATCACAATTACTCGTAAACGAAGATAGTATATTTATTTTCATTTGTATATCGACGGTCTCCCATAGAAGACTATCGAACAGCGTATATATGGGTTCGTTTTACTTGCGTATCTCAAGCTGGCACTGCTGGAGAATACCCTCAACTTTTCCTCTTTTTTTCTGCTCTTTCACTGCATGCATGATCGATTCCTTAAGACATGTCTAAATCTACAGCTAGCTCAACTAAACTGGTCCAGCAAATTAATGCCAATTGGTCTAGGTGCACTGGAAAGAGTTTGGTTGTGTGGGCCCCCCTGTAAACTGACGGATCGAGCAGACACAGCACACGGGGAGGCACTGTGCCGTGTGTTTGGTAATGCCAAAAGGAATGTGAGGGCCCACACCGGGGTAGAGAAGAGCAAACGCCTGTGTACACGTGGTAGAGTGTGGCGTGCATGTGCAGTGTATCCTCAATGTACCATTAAAAAAAGAGAAGAGCTAACGCAATTATTCTGCCCAGCTTCTGTTCCACATGAACACACGTAAAGTCCTTCGCTTCAAACCAAAGGAATTCACTTCGATCGAACCAACATACTGGATCTCCGGATCGGCCTCTCCAAGCGCCATGCATGATTGTATTCTCCTGCTTTGTCTTGTTAATCTGTGCAGTCTCAGTTGATCGCAGTATCAAGCTGACCTTACTGACAACAAATAAGGGATAGTAATCATATGCAGTACCTCAGAATCTTCTATAATTTTCATGACATATCTCTATTTTTAAGAAGTGGATTCTTGAATAAAAGAAAATTAACTGTAGGTATTTAAGATATCCCGTAAATAAAAAAATTTATCTTAGAAACATAAACAAAGACTCTAGATGATATACGACATCCAAATATATATATATGGAGATAGGAGATCTTGCAGAGGCCAAACCACCAGAAGTCGAAGAAGTTGTTCAAACCTTGTCACAAACCAGAAGATACCCGAAATCGAGTAAAGAAGTCACCGACTAGGTTTAGATCTATCTAGGCTAGCCACATACCTTCTTATAATAGGTTCAGATCAATACAAGAAAAATATAACATAGAGTTATAACCATCAGGGAGACGCAAACCTGTATAAAACCCCATGTGTTCTTCTGTAATTTGTCTACTCAAAGTATTCCCAATTTCTTCAACAAGTTTGTTAGATTGGCGGTTTACAAATCGTTGAAAGCTGGCGTCGTTCGTAAGGATCATGACAATATGTATTCAAAAATCTACACATAACAGACCATTAACGTCACCTAGGCCTTCACCAAGAACTTCTTTTTCAGATGAGGGGTTATATGACAATAGGCGTTGAAGAATGCACACACAACTTCAACGATGAACTTCCCAGCAACGATTCAAACGACAGGTAACTCGATGTATGGAACAATGCACCAAAGATTACGGCATCGAGTTCAAACCACTCGGCTACCAAGACAATTGTGAATGTATAATTCACAGCTTTTGACAACAGGGATTATCAAGACACCAATCTAGAGCAATCCGATGAAACATCCATGATGGATCTGGATATTTCCTCCAGCAGAGGGTACCCTCGAGAAGTTTTCACCATCGGAGACAAGGCGACGATCTGGGTAATCATGACAACGATCCTACAAACAAACAGGGTCTGTTGGCTCTGGGTGCGGGCAATGGTCAGCTCCATATGAGCACACCTCCCTTAATCCTTAACAAAGCTCCAGTCTTACTGTCTCCCAACCATCAATAGGGGACTGACCATTTTAAATCTGCAACCATTAAGATGATCCTTCTTCTACAAGAGGCATTCATGCACCCTCCGACCACAAATGTGGCTACCCCAACCGGCAAGGATTGGATGAACACAACCATCGATTTGACAAATGAGGACATCATCCAAGCCAAGAACTCTCATCTGGCCCTAGCCGTAAACAGTGCTAATCAGGGCAAACCAGACGATCCCTCGTTGCGAGATGCATTGAACTCGGAGAGGCGTAACCCTAGGAACAAATATTCCCGGGATGACAATCGGGCAAACAACTGATGCCGTACTTCGCCAGTTAAATGTCATCCGATCAACGACTTGCACGAGGTCAACCAAGGGCCTCTTAAGGGGCTTCATCTGCCCCTCATCGATCTAATCGGAGAACATCCTAACATCGATCAAATCAGGACCGGTTTCTGATCTTCGTGGGAAAGACTCCCGAGGATGCTGGAACCAAGCAGGGTGCCATCAACGGATGCTTGACCTTCTCTCCAGATTTGTGCAACATAAGCTGTCCGGCAAGGTTCTGCCCTAGGATGATTGAGAAATACAATAAAAGTACAAACCCTGTTGAGTTTTATCAAGATATATACCATGGCCATCCAAATAGCTAGTAGGGACAAGAAGGTAATGGCGAATTACCTCCCTACCGTCTTTGAAGGGGTAGCCAGGACATGGTTAACCAACCTATCACCATGAACAATCTACTCATGAGAACAACTATGTGATGTATTCTGAGCTAACTTCTAGGGTAGATATGTTCGTCTTGGCACGAAAAACGATCTCTACCATTGTGAGAAAATAAAAAACGAAACCTTGCACAAGTTCGTACGTTGCGTCATCAATATCCGGAACAACATCACCAAGGTTAGTGACTACAACGTCATACAAGCATTCACCCGAGGGGTCCAGAGCCAGATATGCGTGAAAGATATCACCATTCAGGAGTCTGAGACGATAAAAAATCTCATGAAGACCGTTGATGAGTCTGTTAAGACTGAAGATGCGCTTCTCTTCATCAAGTAGATGACTCAGGGCGTCAAGCACAAGACGAACGCCAAGGGAGGTAAAGGCAAGAAATATAATTCTAAGGAAGTCTTTGAAGATCTGCATAACATCCATCCAGACATGTGTTCCGGTTCCTCCCAGGGCAAGAGCTCTACACCATGCTCCAATGAACATGACGTTAAGCCTTGGTGCGACATCTACTAGACAAACAACCACATCATCCACGAGTGCCACCTTTAGAAGAATATGGTTAAAACAGAGGTTGAGAAAGTATCCATGGGAAAGAAGACCCAGGTTATAGCACAGAGTAGGGATTCCAGCTCCAACGGTAGTGAAGACAACATAGACCTGATGTCCTTTCAGTTGGACGAGAGGACGATCGATCACATGTTCGATGGTTCTGCATCCTACGAGTCTAAAAGGTTGTACAAGATGATAGTCCGAGAAGTCTTGGTTGCCATCCCCAAGGGTCATCAGGCCGTTAAGTGGTCAAACACTAAAATCTTCTTTGGCCAAGAAAAATACCCTGATAACTTTGTACGGCTAGGCTACTTCTCGATAGCGGTCGAGCCTATGATAAATAACTACAGGGTTACCCGAGTTCTTATCTATACAGAGAGTTTCCTAAACTTCCTCTTCGCAAATGCACTCAAAGGGATGCAGAAAATAGTCTGCTATCAAGCCAGTTACTCAAGCCTTCCATAGTATATTACCTGGATCTTTGGCCACTTCCATCGGCCAGATATCGCTGCCCATTACCTTCGGGAAGCATGACAACTTCCTGATAGAAAAAATTATGTTCGACGTGGTTGACTTCGAGACGACATACAATGCTGAAAGTGATATGCCATAGAGAAAATCATAAAGATGATTGTATCACACGTCTATGTTCATGTACTTTTGAATAATGCGTTATTCTTTGGATGACTATCATTTACATTGATTAGCAAGTATGTGACTTGTATATCATGATGTTATTTTGATTTGATCCCTAGTCACATATCATTGGGATGATTCATAAGATCAGGATATGTATTGATTGATGATCACGTTTCACGGATCATAGGTATAGAGATACCAAATCAATAATATGGGTATTCATGTTAGAGAACATGATGTTGGATATACCCACTTTGAGATACTACTAGGATTGTTATTTATGATATACCATCAATTGTTATCTCAGATGGTGTACCTGCAGGATCCTTAGACCTGAGATCGTTATTGATTCCCAGAATATGTAGAGACATACTTTAGGGCTACCAAATGCTATGCCGTAACTGGGTAGTCATAAAGGTATTTTTTGGGTTTTGTCATGAAACATGTCGTGGTGTGTGAGCGATCAAGATAGAATTTGTTCCTCCTTGATAACGGGAGAGATATCTCTAGGCCTCTCGAGGTGGTTGGATTGAGAAAGTGTATGGCCATGTAAATATGATTAAAGAGTGAATCATGATGAATTCACTACTTGATCGAGTGAATAACCGAGCTATCACAAGGGTGGCACGTATCTCACCTTGAGCTTGACTGGTATCATGAGACGAAGGGATGGATGCATGTGTATATGAAGGTTCAGCCGATATGATCTTTGTGTATACTCGGGAGTCAACATGTTCTGCTAAGGACCGCTATTGACTTCGGTTTGGAAAGGGTTTCCAATACATAGCCATTTGTACATGAACCTAATGGTCACACACTTAATGGGTTAGAATAAAACATGCGAATTGGATTCGTATATGAGTTTGATTAGATTGTAATCCATGAGATGTTAGAGTCCTAAAGGGCTTTCAACATGGGAGCCCATTAGCGAGCTCTATATAAGTAGAGGTGTGGGGCGGGACGTGCGGAAAAAAACGAGGCACTCTGAAACCATAGCAGCAATCTTCTACACGATCTCCTAAAGCCCTAGCCACGCGTGTGGTTCTAGCACATCGACGCTCAACGATTCTGCCTAATACATGTGGATACCGTAGAGGCGTTGTTGCTATTGCGGCACTGATCTCCTCGGTATGTAGATCTTAACACTGCTGCTTGGCTGGTCGATATACTTGCTCAGCGCTGGTCGCGGAGCATGACGTGACTACTCAAAGCTGGTCGAGGACGCGACAGATCTGCTCAGTGGCTAGTTGAGGAACTAGTTGAGGAGCATGACCATCTGCTCGGAGTTAGTTGAGGAGCATGATCACCTAAGCGGGGCTGGTTGTGGACCTAATCGAGAATCTGTTCAAGGAGTTTGATGCGCATGATGTTGGATCGGTCTACTCCAACTCTTCTTTCACTGTACTGCACGATAAGTTGTAATGATCTATGATCTCCTACTTGCATGATTTTCTAGGTAAATGTGGTAGATTTTTTTGTTTTAGGCTAGAGTAGCCAACTCATTCGCCAACAAATGCCATATTTGGAAGACCTACTCTCGCCAAATTCATGGCAGCTACACATTACATTTATCAGAGAATGAAGATCCCAAGACTCGAGGAAGTCATTACCGTCTAGGGCTGCACGAAAGCAGGTCTACATTATGACAAATGAAGTCTGGACATGGCCAAGCACCATCAACCTAACAAGGTGACAAGAAACTCAAGGCCTAAAGCCATTGTGAAGTCTCATGGTAAAGTCAAAGAAGTTCCTCTAACAGAGCTATCCAAGACTGTTCAGATCGGCTCCAACCAGGATCCCAAATAAGAACTCACACTCATTACCTTCCTCCGGGCAAACACCGACGTGTTCACCTGGCAACCGTCAAACATGCATGGGATCCCCGGAGAGGTGATTGACTATAAACTAGCTATCCGACCTGACGCAAAACCAGTCAAGTAGAAACTCCGACGATTCGTACCTGACCGTAAAGAAGCCATTAAAGAGAAAATCGAAAGGCTCACCGAGGCATATTTTATTTGGGTGGTGGATCACCCCGAGTGGCTCGCAAACCCCATCATCGCTAGAAAGTCAAACAACAAATGATGAATGTTTGTCGACTTCACTGACCTCAATAAAGCCTGCCATAAGAACACTTTTTCTTTACCACGAATAGATTATATAGTTGACTCCACCTCTGACTATGACTATCTAAGTCTTCTCGAAGCCTACTCCGGTTATCACTAGATTAGCATGCATCCAGAGGATGAGGAGAATACCTCCTTTATTACTCTATTTGGAGTCTATTGCTATGTTAAAATGCCCTTCGTATTGAATAATGCAGATAACACTCCATGATTAGACCGACCGGAATGTTGAGGCCTACATCGATGATCTCGTCGTCAAAACCAAAAAGAAGAAATATCTCATTTCTGACCTATAAGAAATGTTCAACAATCTACACAATAATCGAGTCATGCTAAACCCGAAGAAGTGCATGTTTGGAGTTAACACGGGGAAACTACTTGGTTACATGATGTCCTACCAGGGAATAGAAGTCAATCCCAAGAAGATCAAAGCTATTGAAGAGATGCAACCTCTCAAGTCAATATGAGAAGTTCATAAACTAATCGGATGCATGGTAGCCCTCAACCTGTTTATTTCCCAGCTCAGAGATCAAGGACTTCCATTCTTCAAGTTACTAAGACAACAAGACAAATTTGAATGGTAAAAAGAAGTAGATGAAGCATTCAACAATTTGAAGATGTATCTTTCTCCGCCCCTCGTTTTAATCACTACCAACCCTGATGAAGATTTAGTCTTATACATCACGGCCGTACCACGTGCTGTAAATGGGGCATTGGTGGTGGAAAGAGAAGCATAAGATAAATGAGAGAAAAAGCTAGAGACCGCTTACTATATCAGTGAAGTGCTCCATGGTCCTAAAGAACGCTATCCGCGTGTGCAGAAGCAACTATATGTTGTATTGATGGCCTCTCGTAAGTTACGATATTACTTCTAGACTCACAAGATTACCATATCATCAATATTCCCACTAAGTGAGATCCTTGACAATAGAGATGTAATCGGCTAATCGCCAAGTGGTCCGTTGAACTTAGAGATTTCGATACCCATTTTGTGCCTTGAACAGAAATCAAGGTGCAAGCACTTGCCGACTTTATGGCCGAATGGACAAAATTAGATCAACCGCATGACGACTGCAACAACTTATCGAATGTATGGACTTTATTCTCGAACGTATCACTCACGCTTTAAGGCGCAGGTGTTGAGATCACAGTGATCTCGAAGGTGATATGCCCTAGAGACAATCATAGAGATGATTGTATCACACGTCTATGTTCATATACTTCTGAATAATGTGTTATTCTAAGAATGACTATCGCTTACTTTGATTGGTAAGTATGTGATTTATTCATGAAACTCTTTGTTTATATCATGATGTTATTCTTAGTCGATCCCTGTTCGTATATCATTATGTTGATACATAAGATCAGCACATGCATTGATTGATGATCATGTTTCATGGATCATAGGTATAGAGATTTCAGATAAATAATGTGGATATTTATGTTGCAGAACATAATGTTAGATAGACCCGCCTTGAGATACTGTTGGGATTGTTATTATGATGTGCCATCAGTTGTTATCTCAAATGGTGTATCTGCAGGATCCTTAGACCTGAAATCGTCATTGATTCCCATAATGTGTAGTGACATACTTTGGGACTGCCAAACGCTATCCCGTAACTTGGTAGTCATAAAGGTAGTTTTCGGGTTTGTCATGAAACATGTCGTGGGTGTGAGCGATCAAGATGGAATTTGCCCATCCTTGATAACAGGATAGATATCTCTGGGTCCCTCGAGATAGTTGGATTAAGATAGTGCATGGCCATGCCAATATGATTAAAGAGTTAATCATGATGAATCCACTACTTCATCGAGTGAATGGTCGAGCTATCATAAGGGTGGCACGTATCTCGTCTTGAGCTTGACTGGTATCGTGAGGCGAAGGGATCGATGCATGTGTATATCATGGTTCAGTTGATATAATCTTTTATGTATACTCAAGAGTTAACATGTCCTGCTAGGGACCGCTATTGATTTCAGTTTGGAAAGGGTTTCCGAGTCGTAGTCGTTTGTCTCTAATTGATGTCAAACCTAGCCTATTGATCTCATTGACAAGAATATTCAAACATGAATACATGTCATTAGCACTTTAATGGGCAAGTTGTTTAATGCTATTGAGCTAAGAGATTAGCACATGATATTCTTATTACGTATATCTTTTGTATCTTCACATATTTCAATGAGGTTAGTCCAAATATCATGACCATTGGTGAGAGAATATAATCGATTAAATGTATCAATGCTTAGAGATGATAAAATGATACTATTTGCTAAAGTATCAAATTGTCTCTCTCTGTTTGTGAGACGTTTTTTCATCATCTTCTAGGTGACACTACAAATATCTAAACATTTGGCTTGCAAATGATGAATCATTAGAATTTTCCAACAGGAGAAATAAGTGCGATCAAAACGTGGAGCTCTACCGATATCCATTCCTACCCCGAACGTCACAACTCTCTAGGATGTTAAGCCTATTAAGAGTACGAGATTCTTATTACCAACTGTAGGGTTGAGAAAACCAGCTCTGATACCAACTGTAGGGTTGAGAAAACCAGCTCTGATACCAACTGTAGGGTTGAGAAAATCAGCTCTGATACCAACTGTAGGAATCGATGATGTCCTAAGAGGGAGTGAATTAGGAATTAGGACACCAAAACTTATCAGCTCCAAAACTTTACAATATAAATATATATCAATTTCTATCTAAATGTGCTATATATTTATATAATGTATCTACTCCATCGTTCAAAAAGGTTTGCAACCTATACTCAATCCTAGCAAACTACTGTAGAAAGGTAAAAATACAAATGTAGATTGCAAGAATGTAAATACGAAAATGTAAAGTCAGTAGAGAGAGTAAACTCGGCTCAAGGGATTTTTATCTTGTGGTATCGATAGTATAAACGCTACTCCTAATCCATATTGGAATAACCACCTAGGCTATAGCTCCCGGGTGACACTCAGACATGGTCCTTGAGCCACTTAGATCTCAAGTAGGTTGAGTCATCAAGCCACCAAGGCAAAGACCTTACCACAAGCCTCTCTTCTGGTAACTTGCCGCGATCTTCACTTTGGAGCTTGAGCCACCAAGGCAAAGGTCTTCGCATCCCCGTATAAGAGTCTTGCCACCGCTCTACGCCAAGTCAAATGGTCAACAATCATGGTGTCGGTAAGTCACCAAGACTCCAAGGTGTCGACGTATCGCTTGGTACACGCTGTCCACTAAATGACAAGAGAACAAATACTCTAAAATGTGTGTGTTCATACACACTGTTCACTAAACTCTCATGTCTATGTATCAATAACACGATCATGCAGTGGACCGCACTGCATCAAATGTATATGCGCTTGTGCAGCCAAGAAGTGATTTTAGGATGATGCATCGTGCATTATTTATACATCACCAAGGGATGCTATTGGATGGTCCTGTCATGAAAGGGCGTATGAGGTTATGGTTAACTGTGCTGTTAACTACCTTTTTAATGAACAGGTGACCATCCAATTTACCTAATCATATCACCATTTTCCCTGCACGTGCAAACATATTATGAAGTTCTAAAGAGAGAGAAGAGGGTATTTCGATCTAATAATTCCAAATCATTTAATCTAGCAATCATCACACTAGAACACTTAGAGTCGACACTACCACAGAATCATTAGAAGCAGATGGTTTCTTAGTGCCCATCATAGATAAAATATTCTCAGACGGTTGCTAAGACAGACGTGTATGTAACAAAATAAACATCTAGGTATGAATGAACTCATAGACAGTTTTTATAAATTTGTCTATTTCTATCATACATATACAGTCGGCTTTTAGAAATATCCATCTGTGATATTGTTACATACGGTTTCTTGTAAGATTCATCTGTGTTTGTTCAGTAGACACAGATAGATTTTATAAATACTCATCTGTATTTAAAGGTCTGCAAATATTTTCAAATTTGATGGCTCATCTCCTCTAACTCTTGGCATCCCCCACACACAACCCCCTCATCTCCTCAGGCTATTTTGGCTTCATATACACACAACCCACTCACCCCCCCCCCTCTTAATATAAAGCGATGAGAAGTGTTCTTCTTCCTCACTCGCTATATCCAAGTGTTCTACTGCACACGAGAAGTGTCCTCACTCGTCATCAGCGTTGGAGAAGTGAGATCTCGGTAGGGGCCGAAGTGCTTTCACTGTATTGAGGTGAGTATTATATGATTTGAATCGTGATTTAGTTAGAGTTTATTATGTTTTCATTGCTTCAATCTGTAACTGATAATAGAGCCTTATTTTCGTCGTACATCTGCAATGGTGCAGTTCATGGTAATCAGGAGGTGGCAGGATGGGGTCATCCATATGGTGGCTTCGACGGCACGAATGTTTGGCGTTGACTGCGCCCAAGTGGAATTCGTCTTCTTCGTTGCTGCGAAGGCCCCCTCCATCGACTTTGTGTATGCTGTTAACCGCGTTCTCTATTCTATTCTTTTGGATGGAAATTTCTCCATTGATTTTCATCACAATGAAGATATTTTTGTCAACTGCAAGACATGCCTAGATGCTTATTTCTTGCTGAACCAGGGCTGACAGTTTGGTAGCAACACATTCTGGTTGTAGCTCATATGTGAGATAGTCAAGGTGTAGCTAGATCTGGATGACTGTGAGGTGCTTATTGAAGATGATGTTTGGGTTGATATTATGCTGAAACGCAGGAGTTTGAGATGATATCTTTCATCTCATCTTTTTGAAAGATGGTGTTGATCGACCAAAGTTTGTCATTCACTTTTCGTCATTTTAGAAGACGGCGTCGCCATAATATCAATCATTTTATCGTTTTGGAAGATGGCATCGATCGACCAATGATGTATAGCTAGGGATTGTGTTTACCTAGCTAGGTTTATGTGTTCTGAACAAAATGTGATGTGTATCTGTTTGATGTTTATAATATTTGTTATATGTAAATACATATGTTTTGTGCTCTGAGCAATGTGTGATTGATGTTCTGAAGAATATGTCAATATCTCGTTTAATTTATGAAACATGAAGTGTGTATCTATGTGATCATTTCTCCTCTATAAGAAAATTTGCTTCTAGATTGCATGGCCAAAAAGTAGATTTACTTATAAGGGAAAAAAGTCACATAAATGATTTTTTTTTAAAAAATCCGTCTATGACAATTAACATACGGGTTTAGTATAAACCCGTATGTGACTATGACTGTGCACAAATGGGTTTCAATAAAATCCATCTGTGAATCTTATTGCTCACAGAAGATTTTACAGAAAATTTGTCTGTCTGTAACTCTTTGGTAGACGGTTCTGAAATCGTCTATAACAAGGTCGATATCACATACACTTTTGCAGATATAGAACTTATAATCGTTTGTGATATAGAAAAATCCACTGGACTTTTGTTTTTTTAATATCTTTCCGCTGCATATGAAAACTCTGATGGTCAATATAAACTAGAATCATGAACAAAGTATTTAATATAAATTATAGTCTTCATACTATATTCATATATTGTGATGAAACGATATTGTAAACAGTATATGTTGTGATCTTGAGTTTTATCGAGTATATATGAGGACTGCTGGAATTACTCTCGTTTTAATTAAATAGTACTGTAATAAATGTTTTTAGATAATTTAGCCCTTGACACATCAAATAATATGTGCGTGCTAGCTTTTCTCTTTATCGGCAGTAGGCACTGGCGATTAAGCGGAGTCTGATTTTGACGGGTCCAACAGCTAATACCCTATTCTGGAATAGGGAGAATTATTTTGATAAATTAAATGATCATATTAATTGAATAAAATATTCTTACACCGAGGGCAAAACGTACGGAACACTCTAGGCACTCCCCTGGTGATCAACTGTTTCCGTTCGGTTTGTTGATAAGGGTCGAGAGCTTTGTAGGTCCAGCCTCACATGCAAATGCATCAGCAGCGTCTATCGCTCGTCGCCAACCTTGAGATTTGCGGTGCTATAATTTGCCAGTTCTGATCAGAACAGAACCCAAACTCTGGCACGATTTTGTAGTGCTGGATCGAGCATGCATGCATGCGTCTATGTACAACGTACTCACGAAGTACAGCACCAAATATATACACTATAATAGGACTGGTCATCTGAATCGGATAATCAGTACCGATTAGATTAGAACCGGCACCGATAAATTATTAGTGCCGGTTTCGTAACTTTTAGCGCTTATTCAATGATTGAGTCAGGATCGAATCAGTGTTGGTTCTTAAGAAAACCCAACAATGATACCTTAGTGCCGGCTAGTAATCATAAACATACACTAATATTTTTTTATCTGTACCGGTTGTACGTATCAACCGGCACTAATATTATTTCCTACATATAACTACCACTTAGTAGTTTCCATGCTTCCGCTCTCTTTCTCTCCCTATCACGCCCCTGTCCGTTGCCTCCTCTTCGTTGCGCGCCTCGGCTTGTCGCCTCTTCCTCGTAGCGTGTCGGCCCACTGCCGCCTCCTTGTCCTCTTTGTGCGCTGCCTGCCGTCGCCTCCTCATCACACGCCGGGTGTGAGGAACGGTGACGTCCGAAAAGGGGTGAATTAGGATACTTAAAAATTAATGGCTTCAAAAATTTCATAAGATAAACCTATCTTAATTTGTATCTATTTAGTGTGTCTACTCTATCGTTCAAGACGATTGCAACCTACTCTAGCAAGGTAAATTACAAGTATGTAAATACAGAAATATAAATGAGATAGACAGACAAACTCGGCACAAGAGATTTGTATCCCGTGGTATCAGTGGCATGCAAGCTACCTCTAGTCCATATTGGAGCTCTACAAAGAATATGCTTCTAATCATCAAGTCTCTTTTGATCACGGCTCTTGAGCTAACAAGTCACCAAAACATGGCCTCAAGCACTATGAGTCATTAAGCCACCAAGATGAGGTCTCACCACTAACATCTCTTTCAGTCACTTATGCACCATCTTCACTTCAGAGCTTTAGTCACAAAGACAAGGACCTCCGCGTCTCCACACAATATTCTTGCCACTGCTCCACACCAAGTCAGAGGGTCAACAAGTTACTGGCAAGTCACAAAGACTCTAAGACACCGATGTACTAAGGTACACGGTTGGATTACTCCTTGATCCACTCTCTAGGTTGCAGCACCTAGCAACACTTCTCTCTAGGTCTAATAACACTAATCACTCTTCTAATTGTATGCTAATTTCCTTGGATGATCATGTTTAGTACTTTGATTGCTTGGATGCCTTTTCAAGTGTATAAGGGCTTCTCTGGACTCCAACAACTTCAAATGACTGAGTGAAGGGGTATTTATAGACTCTACCACGTGGACTAACGGTTGCCCCAATGGCTCAAATTCACTGTGAACATCGGATGGTGCGGTGTAGACAGTGGTACAAGCACCTGAACATCCGGTGTATACAACCTCAAAAACTAGCAGTTAGAACCCCTCCCAAACCCTTATGAACACTAGACATTCCGATGTACCTTCATCTCCAACTTCGGACCACCTGGCGTGTACACTTCTTCTACTATCGGAGCCACTTCATCTTCTTTATACAAAATACTCCGATGTTGCCTTGCTTCATCACCAGACCATCCAGTGTATTGTTTGATTTATTCTTCTGTGCAGAAACACTCCAGCGTGATGATCTTCAGTACGCCAGACCATCCGGTGAGTTGATCTTCATTTTTTCATAGTTGCAATCCCTCTCTGCAAGAATTGCTCTGGTGTACTTTCCGGCATGTTCATCCCAGAGTGCTGGACTATCTAGTGTATTGCATTGCAGAACATATTCCTTTGAAAATACTTCAGCGTGCGCATCTTCATATCACCGGACTATCTGGCATGCACAAGTGCTGTGAACTGAAATGCTCCAGCATGTACAAAGTCCTCTTCACTGGACCATCCGGCATAGTCATTTTTTCTAGGACTTCTCCAATTTAATCAAACTTTTTCCCAGTTATGGTGACTTCTTCATGTATTGCATCCAAGACCTACTAACATATATTATTGACATACATGTTAGTCTCAATGACTATGTTTTCATTAATTGCCAAAATCACAATCATGGCCTAATAATACCATTTTTGCTACAATATCCCATTTTTAGTGATTGATGACAACACAACCAAATCAAAGTAATAAATGATACCAATTATAAAGAGCATAAAGTCTTACCTCATTGCTTGGATGCATATTCTTACCACTTTTGTTATGGCTCTATCTTTCTCTATTGCTACTATCTCCCTTGATCGACGCATGCAAGAGCTTCTTCAATACATACTTTTGATAACAAATATAGATGAGTCCCTCTCTTTATCAACCTTGGCATCTAGCTTGTTCTCCACTAGACATACCTCTTGCTCTGGTCGCCAAACTTTTCCCCCTATGTCAATAATCACAAAATGGCTACAAACACATGTTGAACTCAAGGAATAACAATAAAGCGCATGGGAAAAATATTCATAATAATGATACAATAAAATGATACCAATTGAAGGATACTACTTGTAGGAATAATATTTTAAGAATATGGTACCCATTGAAATGAAAGCATACGGATCACAATTATGGTGGCTTCTTGATCACCATCATCTTTGCTTGAGCTTGACTCTTACTCTTGCCTCGTCATCTTTGCTTTCATATGTGACCATTGAGCTTGTTTGCTTGCGAGAATAAGGTTTTTGATGTCGGAAGAGCTAGAAGCTTCAACCCTTATATTTATGGATATCTCATGGACGGTGGTCTTGCCAAGAACTTGGTTTGGAGTCATCTTGCTCATGTCATGGTTATCGTAGATGATAGAGACGATTAGCTTGTACTTAGAAAGAAGAGCTTGAGGTTCTCTTCTCATCACTTGATCATCTTCAATTTGCGTCAAACCTAGCCCATTGATCTCATTGACAAGAATATTCAAACGAGAATACATATCATTAGCATTTTTATAGGATAGTTATTTGAAGCCATTGAGCTTAGTTACTAGCACATGATATTTTTCATTGTGCACATCCTTTGTGCCTTCTTGTATTTCAATAAGACTAGTCCAAATATCAAGTGCATTAATGAGAGAATATACTCGATTGAAAGCATCAATGCTAAGAGATGATAAAAAGGATACTCTTCACCATAGCTAGCAAATAACAAGTCATTATAATTTTTTGTCAAGAAAAATTAGTGTCATAGAAATGTGGAACGCTATGGGTATCCATCCCAACCCTGGACGTCACAACTCTAGATGGTTAAACTTATCGAGAGAACAAGACTCTGATACCAATTGTGAGGACCGGTGATATCCTAAGAGGGGGATGAATTAGGACACTTAAAAATTAATGGCTCCAAAAACTTCACAACATAAACCTATCTCAATTTTCATATAAATGTTCTCTAGGTTTATCTAGTGTGTCTACTTTACTGTTTAAGAGGATTGCAACCAACTCTAGCAAGATAAATTATAAGTATGTAAATGCGAAAACGTAAATAAGATAGAGAGACAAAATCGGCACAAGGGATATTTATCATGTGGTATCGGTGGCACACAAGCCAACCTAGTCGACATTGGAGCTCCACAAAGGATATGCTCCCGATTGCCAAGTCTCTTTCGATCACAGCTCTTGAGCTACCAAGTCAACAAGACAAGACCTCAAGCATGATGAGCCACCAAGCCACCAAGGCGATGTCTCACCACTAACCTCTCTTTCGATCACTTATACGTCGTCTTCACTTCGAAGCTTTAGTCACAAAAACAAAGGCCTCCACATCCCGCACAATCATCTTGTCGTCGCTCCACATCAAGTCGGAGGGTCGACAAGTTAGTGGCAAGTTACAAAGACTCCAAGGCACCGGCGTACCTCTTGATACATGGTTGGATCACTCTTTGATCTACTCTCTAGGTTTCGGCACCTAGCAACATTTCTCTCTAGGCCTAATATCATTAATCACTCTTCTAATAGTGTGATAATTGCCTAGGATGATCATGTTTAGCACTTTGATGGCCTGCATGTCTTCTCAAGTGCATAAGGGTTTCTCTGGACTCCAACACCTTCAAATGGCTGAGTGAATGGGTATTTATAGCTTCAACCCTGCGAACTTGCCGTTGCCCCAACAACTCAAGTTCACTGTGAACACCGGATGGTACGGTGTAGACAGTGGTACAAGCAGTTGAACATCTAGTGTGTAAAACCTAAGAAACTAGCCGTTAGAACCTCACTCAATCCTCTGTGAATACCATACATTCCGGTGTACCTTCATCTCCAACGCTAGACCACCCAGCGTGTACACTTTTTCTACCACCCGATCCACTTCATCTTCTCTGTACAAAATACTCTGGTGTTGACTTGCTTCATCGTTGGACCACACGATGTGTTGTTTGATTTCTTCTTCTGTGCAGAAATACTTCAGCATGATGATCTTCAGTATGCCGGACCATTTGGTGTGTTGATCTTCATTTTTCCACAGCTACAATCCCTCTCTGCAAGAATTGCTCTAGTGTACTCTTCGATGTATTCATCCCCGAGCGATGGACTATTTGGTCTATTGCATTTGCAGAACATCTTCCTTTGGAAATACTCTGACGTGCACATCTTCATATCGTCAGACTATCTGACGTGCACAAGTGCCATGAACTGAAATGCACTGATGTGTACAATGCCCTTTGCGACGGACCATCCGGTGTAGTCATTCTCCTGAGACTTCTCCAATTCAACCAAATTTTGTCCCAGCTACGGTGGCTTCTTCATGTTTTGCATCTATGAGACTTACTAACATATATTCTTGACAAACATGTTAGTCCCAATGACTAATTTGTCATTAATTACTAAAATCACAATCATGGCCTAATAGAGCCATTTTTGCTACACTCCTCTTCGCACACTGGACCACCGCCTCCTCCTACTCCTTGTTGTCTCCTCGACGTCCCATGGCGAGCCGCAGTGGCGGTGGAAGTGGAGAGCATAGATCCAAGCAGTGTGGAGGTGGCCGCTGCATCCTATCCGGCCGTCTGGGTCCGGGTGACCTCCCTTGCACTCCCGGTCTCCAGATCCTCGATGGCATATACATTCCCTACTCGGAATGGCCATGAAACACATGGGTTAGTTCTGAAATTCTAGTTCTCCAATTCTAGTTAGCAATTTTAGTTAGCAATTTAAAGTTAGCAATTTTAGTTAGCAAATTTAGGTTTCGAAATTTGTATTAACAATTTAATTGTACTACCTTGTTCTTAGAGATGTTTCCTAAGGTTTTGGGTTCTTAAAGATGGTGCAACAACTTGTGGCTAATGGTAATTAAAAGTTGTGATGCCTTGTTCTTAGGCCAATGATGATAATTTGTGAGATATTTTCTAGGGTTTTGGGTTCTTAAAGATGGTGCAACAGCATGTGGCTAATGATAATTCAAAGATGCTGAAGACCATCATTGAGTCATTATCCACATGTTGTTGCACCATTTTTATCAAATTTGTGTTACTAAACCCTAAACCTCTATTGTAGTTATTATCTGATGCTAATTTTGACTCAGACTTCAAATGGGCCAATTGATTTGGTATTGACGTTTTTTTTCTCTAGGCATGCAGATGTATATATGACTTGTCCCAGGTACATTTGCATGTTTAATGATGAAAATCTCTTTGCTAAAAATTATAAGGTCAGTTAATATTGCATTTTACAATTAACAAATTTTGACATGATTAAATTCATAAACTAGCATGCTGATTGATGTAGATGCTTCCTCAACTACAATGGTTATATGGCATTATTACGAACATTGGTGGCACACCACCTATGGTGATGACTACATTGGCTGATAACAATAAAATATAGATCACTATCTCTTTTGAGGTTGCAGTACCTAAAGAAGGATATATCACTTTAACAACATCTAGATTCGAAAGAGATCAAAGGCTTATGGCTGAAAGATCTGTTGTCCATGCGCTTTTACAATCGGTTGATCTGCAACTTGGATACATGTTTCCGGATTACAACTATTTCAAATTGAAAGCGCATGAACAGGATGAGGATGTGCTTGCAATGACTCCTAATCTCTCGCAGTTACATGCAGCTGAAATAGTTAGTGACATGAACATGTAGCTTATAGCTATGATTATTTCGATAATATTAAGTTTTTTCTCTATGTTGCTGCTCTTTGCCTGTAGGATTATTACTGAAACACTCAAATGTGGACAAATCGTAGCTTGACTTCAATCTTACATCTTTTTGCCTAGCGGCAAGGGTACATAGTGCTTGGCCTGTAATGCATGAAGGTTCGTGAATGAAAGTATCAGTCACACCTTGAGTTTTGATGTGACAGCAACAATTTCGTTATCTACAGAAGTCCAATGGAACTCCCGTTTGAAGCAACAGCTAGTGTGCTCAGTTAAGCACTGAACCATTTTGATATAATATTTAGAGTTGAAATTTTAGATATGAATTATGCACGTAATGGTCTTTGATGTAATTTTAAAAATACTTGCAGTTTAAATTAATGTATTAATGTTTATAGTGACTGAAATATCTATTATGAGTGAAATAATTGCATATGTGCTTGTTATCTGTGATTGAATTATGAGTAATATATATATATATATATATATATATATATTGTTAACTATGTTGTTTTTTAGATGAATGGGAA
This sequence comes from Phragmites australis, assembly GCF_958298935.1. Taxonomy (NCBI): domain Eukaryota; kingdom Viridiplantae; phylum Streptophyta; class Magnoliopsida; order Poales; family Poaceae; genus Phragmites; species Phragmites australis. The sequence continues at coordinate 23,868,910 of NC_084936.1, read as the reverse complement.
CTGAAATCAGCACTAATAATTAGTATCAATGCTGATTCTTTATTATGAGTAATCATTGCTAGCCGGAAAATCACCACTGAAGAGGTTTTCAAACCAACACTGATAACATACTCTGCTGTAGTGATACAAATAACGCTACAATATATGTGCATGCATTATATATATTAGTATTACGCGTGTTTGCATCTAGTTCATTAGTTGAGCGAAGGTGATCGATCTTGGAATCAGAACTTATATATTGTGCTGAGACCCCTGCTGGCCCTAGCTACCATATTAGTACATGATGGACAACTCAATTGGTAATCTCTTGAAGAACCTACGAGGAAATGGAACGCTTGGCTTTTCTACTTGTTACTACATGCAGTTCAGTGCAGGGCAGGCTCCACTTGTTACTGCATTTAGCCATAGCCCCGCCTCTCCCCCTATCCCTCACTTAGCACTACTACATAACCAGGCTTAATACATATCTATCACTATCGGTTTCTTATGGACCAGCAGTGATGGGACATCACTGCCGATTCGTAGGCTGCGTGAAAAAAATCAGCTATCGTGGCTTATGAACTGGCAGTGATAAGGGGAATCACTGCCGACCGATGTCATGAGCCGACAGTGATAGCTGGACATTACCGACGGCTGGTGGAATGAGCCGGTAGTGACGTGTGCAGTATAAAACAATGGTCCTCCCTCAAACCCAGGCACAGCACCGTCCCCGACGACCTTCGTCACCCTCATGGACACATCACCGCTTCCGAGCCCTCTCCATCCAATTCCAGTGCTCGGTGAGCTTTACGGTGTCATACCTAATCTTTTGTGCGTGCTAGTTCAATCGTAGCCCAACGCTGGCCTAGTGCTCCGCCGGTCGCCACTACAAGCTCCCCCACCTCACCGACGAACTTCGGGTCGTGTGCCGCCTCTGCTCGAGCTGACCGCACGGTGGGCTTTACCACGGTCCAGGGAACCTCACCGCTCCCTTCCATTCCACTCTCAACCTCTGTAGCACGCCACCACCATCGGCCTAGCTCCGCTACTCGCCATGGTCGCCGTCGGTCGTGCTTGTCGCCATACATGCCGTCGTCAACCCCTCAAATGAGTTCACCACACTGTGTTGAGCATTTTGGTACCCCTCTCCGACCAAGCTCTGCCACTGTTCGCCACCGGCAACAGGTCAAAGTCGGAAGATCCAAAGAATGATGAAAGGAATATTAGTTATATTGATAAATCAGCTAAAATAATCTATAATTTGCAGAAAATCTCAGAAAATATGAAACCAAGTTTGTTAGTTTTGTTTTTTCATGATCTACAGGATAAAAATACATACATACATGAAATGTCCACTAAAATATCTCTATTTCTTTAAATATGTTGTAACCTGTCAATCCATAATTAAATCTTGAAATATCCAAAATTGGTCAGTCCAACTTTGTTAATCTTATTTTGTCATGATCAGCATAGGAAAAATATATTTCAAACATCAAATGCTTGTTTCGCACTAATTCTTTGTTAATCTTGATTAAGCCTTTTAAATTTGATGAATTTCTACCGAAATTAATAAAAAAACATAAAATGTGAAACTAATTTTTTTAGGTCTTCTCTATGTATAACTTACATAGTAAAAATACCTTTTATCATGTTGAGTACTTCCCTCATGTGAGTTTATTTGAACTACCTCGTATAATTTTGGATGTAAAAACAGCAAGCATGTAGTTTGGTTAATTAAGTGGGTAAATGAACTCCAATTTATATGATTCTTCCTCTACTGCATTCATAACCTCATGCACTACATCTCTTCCATATTTCATGTCGTTTGGATCACATCTCATGACATTTCATTCATTCTCATTTCAATGCACGTTATCACTCTTTAGAGAACGATGTCGCAAAGTGTCATGAGGTTGATCCCGAGGGTAAATGTGCTATTTAATTTTGATAAGTTTTTTCTATATGTATATGATTCATGTAAGGGTTGAATAATAAAGAAAATTTCTAGGGATGACACCAACAAAAACTCATCAGACCCGACTAACAAGGAGGAGTGCCACGTAGTTCTTCAAAGAAAAAGAAGGATTGTTATAGTGGAGAATGTCGTTGATGAGGAAGAGTACAATTAATTTGACGCTCTACCTACTTTTGGAGAGGAGATCGGCCTAGGTCCCATGGAAGACACCGAAGAACCTCCATATGTACGCCATGATCATAATGAAGGGTAAATCGTTAAGACAAAGTAGCTAAATTGTATTAATTACTATGTATAAATTTGTTTTAGATGCAATTATACCCCACTTATGTTATGGAAGCTTCAATTTCTAGTTTATGGTGGAAGATGTCTTTATTATCGAGCATATTGATTTTTGATTTTTAATGAATTAGCAATAGCACAAGCACTATTGCTATGTATTACTATTTTTTATTTTTAATGAATTAACAATAGCACTAGCATATTACTATTTTCATATTACATGATTTACATTAGCTATAGTTATGACCATATTTATTTTCATTTTTTTATTTAAAATATTTCTTGATGAAATTAAGATATATAGCAAGCCCCAATATACAAACTTAGGTATAAACAAATTTATTTTAATTTTTTTATTGAATTAGAAAATTGAATAATTTTCTTTGCATTAGGTGAACGAAATGTTAATAAACATAGATAGTACAAACAAATTAAAAAACACTTGAGTAGCGTAACGGTTTAATTGTTCGATCTTACCTGGGGCAGGTCATGGTTTGAGTCTCGCTGGGCGCGCATGCGCGCAACTAAAACAATTTTTTTCACCCCGGACCTATCGTGAAATGGCTTTCACTGCTGGTGAATATATTCGACCAATAGTGAAAGTTATTTCACTATCAGTGGACTTCTTGGGTCGATAGTGAAATAGGGTTCACTGCTGGTTCTCCTATTGAACCGGTCTTCATTTTGAGCCAACAGTGAAAGTCATTTTGTGTGTTCAAATGATAAGAACATATGCTGCTTGTGATCCTTTTATGTGTTCAAATGATAAGAACATATGCTACTTGTGGTCCTTTTGTGTGTTCAAATGATAAGAACAGATATGCTGCATCGGTCTTTTTGTGTGTTCAAATGATAAGAATAGATGCTGCCTCAGTCCTTTTGTGTGTTCAAATGATGCTTGTGAGTATTTCTTCTCTTCTATTCTGGACAGTACTGGTACATATTCTATTTGCTCAATGATGAATTGATACACTAAGACTAGGCAATTTACTGAGTACAATAGTATAGACCTGTGATTCTCTAGTTTTCTGATATTTGTTGTAGCCCCTGGTGAGACTTGTTGATAGTTCTTGTTAGTCTATACTTGCATACTGAGACATATTTCTTGTGTTATCTCTATAGTGGACTACCTATTATAATTTGATCATTGGATGGTGTGCTGCTATAAGTTCAGAGATTGATTAGCATATTAGATTCTGGATAAGGAAGTTGATTCATCATTTTTGTTCTATCATTACTTGTTTGAATCCTGTTGTTGAGTCTTTATTTCTGTCTCGGTAGGAAATTACTTGTCCTTTTCAGAATATGTGCTCTCTGATTTGGTACAGCATTACTGTCCATGATGATATTGTGTAATTTTTGAGAATTCTGTCTAGGTTCTAATAACTAGATTAGAACTTAGTAAATTGTCCAGTCGTTGATGTATTCAATAGAACAATTAGGGGGCAAGACCTTGATTGTCCTCGGGCCAATTGTTATTCATTTTCTGAGAGCACTTTTTATACCTACCGTCCAGTTCTTGTTGTACACTACTGTCCAGTTCTTGCCGTATTTCTTTTTTACTTAATGCAAAGCTCGACTGGGATGGTTATTACACAAGTCCAAACAGGAAGCTGTTGCGGCATACAACAATCAAGACATCCAGGCCGAGCTAAAATTGGCTACCTTTGAAAATAAGAAAAAAATTTATTTCATGTATAAAGATGTCGTAATCCTAGTTCTTGTTGTAATCATTATTTTGCTATGTAAGATGATGTGACTTATAAGATCAATGTGTCACTTGTCAGTACCTTTGTGCATATTTGTGCCTATTTTTCGACGTAAGATGTGACTTCCGGCGGTTCCCATGAATATTTTCACGGATATCCGATACCAAAGGGCTACGCCGTGATCGAATTAGATGAAGCAGTTGACCAGTACCATCATGTTGAGGTGGACTACCTCACAGAAGATGTGGCGAACACTATAGGAGAGAACAAGCACATATTTATCATGTGGGAGAAGCCCTATATAGTATTTTCACCAGGGACAGATACCGACAACCTTTACTCTCTACGACACCATGGGCCGTCGTTTCCTCGAAGATCTCCCTCTCCTCAGCAATCTTCTAGAAGAAGTCCAGCTCCCCAGCCATCGTCTCAAAGAAGTCGTGGTAGAAGTGCACCCGCTGTCAATGCACCTGGTCTGGAGGATCCTGTTGTGGCCTTTGATCAGCTTTCGGAGTTGGTACCATCGGACAACTCTTCGACGGAATGACCTTCCAACAATGATGCGAAGGAGGAGCAAGAAGCAGTGGTCTGTAAGCATGCCCAGGAGAAGGAGGATGAGAGGCTGGTTCGTCAGCTGTTGCGCTGTGGAGGAGCAAGAAGCAGTATCCCGTAAGCATGCATAAGAGGAGGACGACGAGAGGCTGACCCGTCAGTGTGATGTGGATGAGTATGAGAGGGTGGCCTGTCAGTACGCTATGGAGGAGGTGTAGGTGATATGCCCTAGAGGCGATCACATATGCGGATTGGATCTGCGAGTGAGATTTAATATGATTAAAGGTACATTAGGGTTTAGAGTCATAATGGACTTTAATGTGATTAAAGGTCCATTAGCGTACTCTATATAAGAGGAGGAGGGGCCGTGGACGCAAGGGTTGAGCCCGCCACAAAACCCTGGCCACCACATCTTTCCGAACTCCTTGTGAATCCCTAGCCGGGCGCGCGGTGCTAGCACATCGGCGTACGGTGTTCCATCCCTGTACGTGTGGATACCGTAGAGACGCTACTGCTATTGCGGCGTTAATCTTCTCGGCGTGAAGATCACAGCGCTATACATGCTCTGTGGTCGATAAGGTGATTAACAACTTCCTGTTCGTGATCGGGGACACAATCGAGGCCTCCCTGTCATGGTCGTTGCTTCCTCTACTTGGTCGAGGAGTGCGACCACCTGCTCAGAGTTGGTCGAGGAGCACGACCATCTGCTTGGAGTTGGTCAAGGAGCACGACCATTTACTCGGAGTTGGTCGAGGAGCACGACCACCTGCGCGGGGCTGGTCACGGATCTAATCGAGAAGTTGCTCGAGGAATTTGACGCGCATGACGTTGGATCGTTCTACTCCAACTCTTCTTCCGCTGCACTGCGCGTCGAGCGGTAATGATCTATGATCTTCTACTAGCATGATTTCTTAGGTGAATGCGCTAAAAAAAATTGTTTTAGGCTAGTAGCCTATCCATTCCCCAACAGGAGATCAAAGGCTCAAACCATAGTGGCGTTCAGGCATTCGACTTTAACGTCTTTGACATGTCGGTGAGCCTGGTTCATAGGTGAGGCTACGATCGATCATGTGTGGCCGGGTCCTCCTCTCCACCACCATCGCCCCCCTCGGCATCCCCGAACATAAACACGCCATCAGCCGTCCATGCGGAGACACGGTGCTCATTGTGGGAGAGGTAGAGGGATACTGGACTGGCTCAACTCGACCAACTTTTCGAAAGTGACCTGTGAGAACTATTGTGTATATATATATGTTTGTTGATGCCTAGTACCTCATTGTATGACATGAATTACTATGTATTAATAAATATATCTTTATTATTGATTCACATTAAATATATGTTTCATTGTATGCATGTATTGAGAGAGAAAGACAGAGAGATCGAAGAGAGAGAGTGAGGACAGGGAGAAGAGGGGAGAGAGGCCAGAGAGGCAAAACGATGTCGGCTGGTGGTTTCTAGGCATCATTGCTAGCTGGAGCCTTCAGCTGACAATATCTTTCACTGCCTGTCCTCCACGCCGAAAATGATAGTACCTGATTATCACTGTCCGTTACCTAATATCGGCTCCAAAATCAACAGTAAAAGAGATTTTAGAGCCAACAATGATGAAGGTTCTGCAGTAGTATAAAAGGGAGAACACGCACAAAAAGCAGTCATGGCAAGTAGCCTGAGCTTATTCCCTCACAAACATCTATTTGCCTTTGTTTTGTTTCTTATGTAGCGAGAGTGTACTTATCTAAGCTCAACATCATGTCCTGTTGCGATTTGTTTTCTTTAGTGGCGTGGTGATGGGCCGGGGGTTGGGAATTTGGGATAATGATGACCGGGGAGAGGGAGGGATCTGGAACACATGCAAGCCTCTCCCGGGAAAAGGCCAATGCCGCCCGCAGGCAACCTCATTGGCATATCCATATCGTTCCATACAGATCGCCAGCTGCTCATGCAGCATGCAGCATGCTGCAGCAGGAAGGCTCCCGGACACCAAGCGCGCAAGAATCATACTAATCATTCAGGCCTCAAAATTCTGAAGTGTGCGCTAACTCTCATGAGATTATTCTCGCTTTAGCCATGGCGGATCCGCAGCGTTCTTCCCCATAAAGATTGAGGCTTTCTGGCTTTCCGAGGCTTTAGCCCGTGGAGACTCGTCAACGAAAGAGAGACATGCCGCGTGCAGGAGATCAGGTGAAATCAAATGGATTAACTGTACAAATTCAGTGTCTCCATTGCAGGACGCTTCCACTACTGCTGAATCCACGGCCTCCATATATCCTGATTACTCGGTCCTCACATTATTGGCTTACTCATATATCCTGATTACTCGGTCCTCAAATTATTGGCTTTCACTACTGCTCAATCCACGGCATCCATATATCCTGATTACTCGGTCCTCACATTATTGGCTTACTGCATTATGTTTTTACAGCTAACCATTTCCATTTGGAACTGAGCTTGAGGTGAGCATCGAGCTGGAAAGCACTGGGCAAATCGAGCCATCTTTTTTGCAGTCGGTCTCGCAGGACCAGCTGCATGCTAACCCCAAGTGCCCACGAGTCTGTATCATTCTCTAGCTCCCTACCTCGATCGCCTTAAGAAGCTGGCCTAGGTGTGCTCACAACGTCAAATGCATCTCTGAGCTTACCTTCACTTATTCTCACGAGATCCTCGCTTTGGCCGAGGGAGATCTCCTTTGATCTTCCCGTAAAGATGGATATTTCAGTTTAAAGATGCAAGCAATTTATACTGATGACACATGCATGGTCAATTCTAGCCATGGTCTCTGTACGTAAATGTCGGTTTCTGGTCCTGCCATCTGAATGCCCGTCCGTACGTGACTGTCTCTTTTTTTTTCTTAATATTTTCAGTGCGCGAATATCCCAGCTCTCAAGTTAGAGACAGAGAAACTTCTACAGACCGCATTGCATAAATCCTAATAGCACCGGGGTTTCATCGGTATTGACTAGCAGAATCATCCGTGTAAAATGTGCGACTAGATCGATTATTTAAACGTCCAGTTGTGTTTGCTACATAACCCTATGGTATGTTACAAACAAAGCATGTTTTCTAGCTAGGGACAATGCCGCCAGACAAAGTAAAATTAAACACCAAGTTTTGTTAACTTTTATCGTTATAATATAAAGGTACTATGACATATGCATGACCACACCACCTAACAAAGATTTGTACTCACGTCCCCTCGCGACACCATTACTTCACCGCTACACGTTCATGTAGCATGCTAGCTCAGCCGGCCCTGCATTTTTTGTCGAGCATGCAAAGCATACACGCATGTGCTTCTGGTAACCACGAAGCTAAGTCGTAGCCTTCAATTCCAAGGCGTAGCTAGCTAGCATACTAGAGCTAGCACGCACGTCAGGGACCTCGATCCTTTTCCTGTCGAGTTGTAATGCAAAGCAACGGGCCGGGCCACTATACACAAACTGAACCTTTACACATAATCTCGGTCGCTTGCATTAGGTTTATATGTTTGTGATTTCCTTGTGTTGAGGCTGCACGTTGGCCAATGGCCATGCATGGGCTTTGCTTATGAGTATAGTAGCTGAGCTAGGTCGGTTTGTACGTAGCGTCCATGCCTTTTTTGCATCACAATGTGCATGCTAGGCCGGTCGGATCGACGGGCCTACCATAGCGTGAGGGAGAGATGAATGGAAGACCAGCCAGAGAAGCTGATCACTCGATGGAAAGCGAGACCGACAAGAATGATCTCCTCCAACGGTAGAGCCTTCTTTTCATGTGCCTGTGCTAAGTCAAGGACCACAAGACTTAGAGAAAGTTTCAGTTGATCTAGCATGCTAGATCCCTCCAGCCTTTTGATCCTTTGACAGCTCACAAATAAAACGACGGCGAAAAAATGCAGAACAGAAGACATACAGGTCGGGTCATCGGATTCAAATTTTGTGTGGCGATTAAGCATGCATTTGATGGAGAAGTTCAGAAATCGGTCGGTTGTCCAAATGCTGCTCAGATGTAAGATTTCGTTCATGTTTTAGACAGCGCATGTGAAAGACACGGTGATGTTTTGCTCTGCTCAGTCCGGCCAAGATATTTGTCCCAGATGATCTAATACTGGTGTCCTCCGAAGTACGGGTGCAAAATTGAATAGTGGAAAATGATTGCAGATAGACACAGTGAGATGATTAGGCCTGTCTCATTCCAAGAAAGAGCTGGGGCAGGATTTCCATGTGTCGACATGTGAAACGAGAGGAAAAGGCCTAGTAGTAGGAGTAAGAGTAATCGGTGCTCCAGTACATGTTATTTATTGGAAACATCAAACTTGTCATCCATGATCATAGCTACACAGTAACCACCTGCATGTGATTCATAATTAGTAGCAGTATTATTGGTCAATGATGCATGTAGGATTGGGATAAGAAGAAACATGTTTGGAGAATTCCTTGGTAAATTGGATATTTTTCCTTAGACCTAAATGTCGTGCTCCAGCTAGAAGTATTGCAATATTTATCCCCTAAGATGTCTTCATGGTGCGTTGAGGATCTAAGAGTCCTAACCCCCAAGTGACTGTTCTGTGTTCAAATTAATTTGAGCCGTCACCCAACCGCATCCCTGCTCCACTCTTCGCGTCATCAACCACAACCTGTAGGTGCTTTCGTTTGCCAGCCAACCTCTTTACGCGCCTTCCAACATGACTAGTACCTACTACTTCCCTCTCTATTGGTACCGGCCCCACCTCCTCTACTACATACCATTCTTTCCCTTATCCAACGGTGCATCGCCGTCAGATCTACAGCTCCGACTACCTTGAACGGGAGTGCATGTTATTAACTTGTTAGTCAATCCTTCATCATGCAAGTTCGGCCCCAGTGAGCTCTAGCGCACAGGCAAAGACAAAAGGCGGCCTACACACGCATCTTAAGCCCATCCAATGCTGATATTATTGAGGAACTTTTTTTCAGAAACAAAAACTCGACTAGGAGTAGAAATGTCCACCACCATCAATATGTAGAAGTTAGACCGAGCATTAGCTTGGTGGGAGGATCATTGCATTTGATCCTTCCAGTCCTAGGTTTGACTCCTAATAAGCTTAGGATTTTCTATTTGGCTTTACTTTAAGGATATTGTTGGAGTCGCCATCAAGGACTCCGACACCTCCTTGACTTTGCTAGTCTAGGTATGAGAACCATCAAACTTAGGATCTCTTCGGAATTCATGGCTCTGGAGGGGTTCCGGAGGCTATACCTCGAGGCTCTTCTGACCCCTGAAGCTATCGCTCTTTCAGAAAGATCAACCAGTAAGGGGTTCGCAGGTCGTCCCCCACTTGCAGCGAAATGAACGGCATTTAATACCTTTCAAGTTGTGGTCACGTTGATGTAAGTGGTGGCCGCCTGACAAGCTGGTGCAGTGCGACATCCGAATAAACGACCAGCCACTAGAACACCTGCGTAGCCATAAATTACGGGGCTATCTCTATACCCTGTGATACAGTAAAGAACTTGTATCTCTAGCAGCCTCATAAAGGCATATTTGGACATTCATACTATAAATATCAATATAAATACATACCATTGGCCACCAAGTCAAATGGACAGATTTCCCTGCAAACGCATGGTGTTCTATCCATCTTCACTTCTCCTCCAAGCTTGAGTGATTCCAGTGAATTGGCTCTCACCACACTTTGTTCGTGGAAGACATTTTCTTTCCCCAATAGCTAGCGTCGTCTGTGGGGAGAGAATACGCGTAGAAACACTAGGAGAGGTAGGATGCCAACAAAGAAGAAGACGGCTAGGAATCAAGATAGTATCTCGACCCCATATAAGGTGGGAATTCAAATCCCCAAGAAAAAGGGAGGAAAAAAGGGCTAATCCAGTGCATCTCGAGGCAAGCGACACCAAGACCTAGCAGGCCAACTCCCTGGCCACGCCAGTGCGAAAGTCCACACGGCCACCACAACAACCAAGCTCACGCTATGCCAATGCCAACCCATCAACTGGTTGAAATGAGAGTCTCATGGCCATCGGTGACCCGGCCATGACCCTAGCTATGACTGACACTAGGGGCCTCTCTATTTCAGAGGCCCTTCAATGGTAGCAAAGAGCGAGCTTCGATGTGCTTTGCTGCAGCCACACAAGCCGCTGCGGCCGACCGTCAGGCGCACGTGGTAGCCCTTTGGGCTTAGCTGGAGGAGCTGCAGGCGGTGTTGTGGGCAGCACAGCTGCCTACCGACATGACTGTTGTAGCGCCTGTAACGATCAACGCTATGTTGGCTTAGCTCCAGGGCCAGCGAGGGCTTCATCATCACGACGCATCACCATCACGCGACATCCACGATTGACCAATAGGCAATAGAGCCTCAGGCCCATCGGCGCGAGGCTCCTCTTGTCAACTCTGGCTCCCTCCTCCAGGCGGACCTGTAGGTCGTACCCTACCCAGATGGGTTCCAGACCACCAAGCTGCCTAAATGTAATGGTGATTCAGACCCTGAGGAGTTCACTCACACGTACGCCCTCGCCATCGAAGCCAATGGAGGTGGGCAGACCTCCATGGCCAAGTGCTTTCCTCTCGCTCTGGAAGGAGTAACCCTCCGATGGTTCTGGGCACTAGAACCCGAGTCTATTTACGCCTGGACCTAGCTTAAGGACACCTTCTGCAACAACTTCATGCTTACCTTCATCGAGTCGGTGACCTCTGGGAGTCTGTATGCAATTAAGCAACAGCACGGTGAGACCCTCATGTAGTACTTCCGAAAGGTTTGTCCAAACCAAGGCCCAAGTAAAGGGTATTGCAGAGTCATCGGTCATTGACGCCGCTACCCAAGGTCTGGCCATCGGGCCTCTCCTCGATCAACTACAGCTACACCCGGTGCCCTCAGTAAGCACCTCATGTGCAAATTCGAGGAACACACATGTGCGGATGAGGAGCGGCTCCGTCGGGAGACTGTGTGTATCACTATGAACCCCTACTTCGAGCCCAAGAAGCCCACCTCTCAAACGGGGTCCTCGTATGCCCCACCACCTCCGTCGGTAAAAGGGGGCTCCGAGGACGACGAGGGCTTCGAGGCGCTCAGGCCCCAGCAAAATCAATGACAGGCGAGCACAACATCGCTTAAGACCGAGGGGATCTGAGCTCGTCCCATTCCAGAGGGCGTGGCCAAGGATGCACTGGAGCCTTCCCCGAGCGGAAGTGCGCATAGTGCTGGCAGCCAGAAGAAGGATACTAGTGCACTCTGCACATGGCGGAACAAGCCCACAACACCAAAGATTGTCGGACCCTTATCACCTTTTGAGAGGAGTATCTCGAGAGGTATCCAACACGTGTGGAGGGGACCAGGCCAACGAAGAGCAACACGGAGGCCGTAGGCTAGCAACAGGCTACCAAATTGATCACCTGGCCTTCCAGAACCCTCCCCCGCTGGCTCTACCTCTGCCATCGCTACTACCCATCATGCAGCACATCAACGAAGGGGGCCATGATAGGTGGGTGGTCCTAGCCATAATAGGAGGACCCACCAGTGCCTCCTAAAAGCGACAACGACAGGATTATGCACATGGGGTCAATCATGTCGGGGCCACCAGCATCCACCATCGAGTCCTTGGATGGGCCAAAGCCCCTGTAACCTTCTCCCATGATGACGCTATAGGAGTAACCATCCCCCATACCGATGCACTGGTCATCACAGCCAACATCGCTAAATTGAAGTCTGGTGGGTGCTGATCGACGAAGGAAGCTCCGCAGATATCTTCTTCATACATGCCTTCGACTAGCTTCGCATTCCGCGGAGCCGGCTCTCTCTAGCCCAGAGGCCTCTTCAAGGTTCAACAGGGCTCCCCTTAATGCCCCGGGCTGGATAGATCTACATGTCACCTTCAGCAAAGGCCCTACTATGCGGACCAAGATGATCACCATTGACCTCCACAACATGGGCTTCGCAAGCTATCCACCGAGTGAGTGGAGATCTCAAAGGAGGAGGTCCGGAAGCTACTGGAGGTCAGCATCATCCGGGAGGTCATCCACTCAGAGTCGCTGTCAAATCCAATCGTGGTCAATAAGCCTAATGGGAAATGTCGCATGTGCATCGATTTCATGGTTCTCAACAAAGCCTGCCCACGAGACCCGTACCTGCTCCCTCACATAGATCAGCTAGTGGACTCCATCGCTGGCTACGAGTTGCTCAGCTTTCTGGACGCGTACCGGATAACACCATGTTTGGATGGTCGCTAAGGATGAGAGCAAGACTAGCTTCATTATGCCGTTCAGAGTGTACTGCTACGTCCAGATGCCTTTTGGCCTCCGAAATGTCGGAGCTACCTTCTCCGGCCTAGTATGGAAGATCCTAGAACAGTAGTTCGGACGCAACGTGGATGCCTATGTTGATGACATGTCATTAAAATCAACCTTAAAGTCGACCACGTTGCGGACCTACAAGAAACCTTCTACAACCTCCAGGTCGCTAGCTTGCAGCATAACCCAGAGAAGTGTGTCTTCAGTGCTAAATCTAGGAAATTACTAGGGTACCTCGTCCCCAGGTGTGGCATCGAGGGTAACTCTGTCAAAATCCGTGCCATCACAGAGATGGCACCCCCCCACCACAATGAAGGGGGTCTAGCGCCTGGCCGGTCGCCTGGCAACCCTCAGTTGTTTCCTTGGCAAGTCCGTCGAGCACAACCTTTCATTCTTCAAAATGTTGAGTCCAACGGGAGGCAACTCTTTGAAAGAAAAAAGTGTCTTACATCTGCGGATTCGAAGCTAGAAAGCGAAGAAACTCACCAGAACATGCAATGGGCCCAGAATACGTGTTTGTCTCTCCTTCCCCACCTTGGTCGAAGACGTGAGGTTAGCCCGCCTAGAGAGGCCGGATGTGTAGCATCGTGAACTCCTCCGCGAGGTCACGCATACTCATCTTTAGGGCCACCCTCCAAAGGAGCATCACCCTCGAGACCAATTGAGCCTTAGGGATATCCACCGCTGGGGTCCGGACGTACTCAATGTCTTGGTTGGTAGAGCAGAGGGGGGATCCGAAGCCTACATCATAATAAAACCACCCCTCCGTCCACTCAGGGTACCACCAGTCATTGATGGCCTTCACTGGGAACATGTCCTGATATTCTGGCCAAAGCTATCCTGATATTCTAGCCAGAGCTGGAAGTTCATGCTTCCATAACAGAGGGCATTCTTCTCCCTACCCTCCGTCCAAGGCTTCGGTTGGCAACTTGCTTCGTGGGTAGTAGCAAATAGCTCCGCCTGACCTTCACAACCCTCCGCCCACATGGCCCATTCGAAGATGGCCAGGCGGGTGATGGCGGTGACTGAGAGTTGGGGGAGCTCAATGTAGAAGTGGTGGAGCACCCTTTCGAGAAGCACGGTTGGGAACCCAAGCCCCGTGTAAAAGATGGCCTCAAAAACCACCACTTCACAACTCCATGGGACCGAGATCGCCTCTCACACCGGAAGGCGAACCACCAACCTAGAAAAGATGTTCCCCTACTCGACCATCCGGTCAAGATCGATTGTAGCGATAGTTGACTCCCCCAGCATGCGGGTCTACCAAGGGTGCGTCTTGCTGGCACGGCGGAGTTTCACACCAGCAACGGCCTAGGAAGTGGGGGGATCATGTCCCTCGTGGCTCCCGTCGGCTTGGCAGCCTGGTCCCCAAACGTCGCACGCCCTCAACGGGGAACCGCCCTACCGCGAGCACTAGAACGAGTCATGGCGACCCTAGAAATATAGCGAGGAGCGCTGACGGCAATGGAGAGTGGAGGCGCAGTGGCCAACGAGTGCGTTGGCAAGAGCAAGGGGAAAAAAGAGGTGAGAATGTCAGATGAAAACACCAAATGGCCAAGACTCCTGCTTTTATCCACCCAAGAAGGAGTTGTTGCCGCCTCGGGGCACGAGCGCATGTCGTATCACGTTCCCTCCCCCACTATCATGGGGAAGTGGAACCGCTCTTCACGACCCTCCAATACCAACACGCCACGCATCCCACTACCGCCCGGCCAGACACCACTACATTACTAACCGCAAGCTACATTTAATGTTCTCTCTCGCAGGTATCGTTAGGCATTCTACCTAACCACCGGATTGGTATTTCCCAACTTGAAACTACCAGAGGGCTGAGAGCCTATGGTCAAGGAGCCAAGGATCGCCGGAGGCCCTACTCCGAGTACCGCGGGGACGGTTGCACCATTGGCCATCCTCGCGAGAGACTGGTACTAGGGGAGTCACCATCAAGGACCCTCGACGCCCCTTAGGCTCCGCTAGTCTGGGCCTGAGGACCATCAGGCTCAAGATCTCTTCAGGGGCCCATGGCTCTGGAGGGGTCCCGGAGGCCATGCCTTTGGGACCCTCCTGACCCCCGAAGCCATCAGCCCTTAAGAAAGATAAACTAGGAGGGGCTCCTAGGCCCCCCCTCCCCCTCCCCCACTTGTAGCAAAATGATCAACATTTAATACCGGTCAAGTGGTGGCCGCCTGACATGCTAACGCAAGTGGTGATCGTCTGACAAGCTGGTGCAGTGCGGCGCCGGAATAAACAATCAGCCACTAGGACAACCGTCTCACTCGTCGTAGCCATGAATTACGAGGTTGTCCATATACCCTGTGATACAATAAAGAACTTGTATCTCTATTAGCCTCATATGGATATATTTGTACATTCACACTATGAATATAAGTATAAATATAGACTCTTGGTCACCAAGTCAAAGAGACAGATTTTCCTGGAAACGCGTGGTGTTCTATCCATCTCCACTTTTCATCTAAGCTTGAATCATTCCAGTAAATTGGCTCTCGCCGCACTTTATTTGTGAAAAATATTTTCTTTTATCAACAGGTGGAGTCAGCCTATTTATGGTCTCTAATAAAGATCAGAACAGTGGCACATATTAGACTCCTTTAAAAAAATATATAGACGTTGAGAATATAACATGCTGGCTAGTTAGGTGAGAACCACTCACATCAGGGAAGTAAATTTTATAGGACCATACTTAGGAAGACTCTCGTGACACTCCATTCATATCATCTATCCTGTGATTTAATGGCTGAACTGAAAAGGAGAGAGAGTACACATGTCATCACAGCAAAGAGAATCTTTTATAGGACCGAATCTTATAGAATTTGCTTCTCTTTCATCAGCCAATGTCTGAAGGAGATCCTCGAAGAAAAAAATGAGTGATGGGTAGGAATAATGCAATAAATTTCACTTGCTGCAAAAGGCCTTATTTTGAATTTTTCATTGGCAAGTGGGTAGCCCGCTCCCTTCGACCTATTTGACGAAGTAGTCGTGAAATCGAGCTACCTACAGTCCAGCAGACAGACACTGCCTCGTATGTCCGGTCGCCGCCAGCTCCCAAATTGTGCCTACAGCATGCATGCTAGGTGCTGGCAGCGTCACACGGCGCAACCCCCTCGTGAAAACGCCTCCTGACAACCGGACCGTATCATCGCGAACTACGCGTTGCTAACCTCCAAATACCGGTCCCCGGCCCCTAGAGACGCAAGTACGGTCACAGGCTCACAGCGCCACGCAGAGCCGCGCGCGCGGCCCAGCACGGTCCGTGGGGGCCCGCGCGCGCGCGGACGAGAGCCCGATCGCTTCTCGCCAGCGGCCCGGCCGGCACGCTGGCCGCTCCAATTTCCAACGCGATCGTTGCCGCGCGGGGCACGGGACCAGACGGCAGATCCCGGCCGCTGCCTGGCGCCTGCCGCACGCGACACGGCCGTTTCGGCTGCGTACTTGTACGTACAATTACCTCTCTACAGTCCCCGCGCCACGCCGCACACCACACGCATCGGCCACCGCGCGCGCGCCCTGTGCTCCGCTGGCCCGATCGTTTGCCGAGCCGAGCCGGGACTCGCCGATCGAAGCGCGGGGCGGGCGGACGCGAGTGGAGTGGACTGGGACGTGACGAGCGGCCAGTCGGACAGCCGCGGACCCGCGGTGCGAGAAGCACGGCTCGTAGGTGCCGTGTGGGTGTCGGGTTCGCGTAAGCATCTAGACAATCTGGACGCTCGCCCTGACGTCTTTGTACAGGGCATATACGTACAGGCGTTCAGAGCATACGCATGCGTGGCTGGATCGACGGGCGTTTTGGGCCGCCCGTGCTTGGGGTTGTACGAACGAACGATACGGGTTTCGTTCAAAAAAGAAAAAGCCGGTAAGTGAGGTGATTTTGGGCATTGCTGTGAGATCAAGCGAGACAGCTCTCGCATCCATCACCATTCACCCATACTCACCGTCGTGTCATCTGCCTACTCTTCTCAGTTCTCACTGCTTCCACCACCCACAAGCCTTTGGGCCAGGTTTGTCCCATCTGGCCACGCAAAGACAAAAAGCCCCTGGCGTCCACGGGTCACCCGTTTTTTCCTAGTGGAAGACATCACGGAGCCCCACCGGTCAGCCTCCACCTGAGTGCAGCAGCAGCTTTCGGTTGAACCGGAGCTGCTTGTGTGCATGCATGGATCTGGGGAGTGGACGCGCGCCCCTACTCGATCGGCACTGCTCCACTCACTCTACACAGCAATATTCCTTGGCCATATCACGACGAAGCCCTCTCGGCGGGGGCATTTGCTCGTGCATGGCAGTGGTGATTGGTGAACTGGTGAGAAGCGTGTCGGCGTCGTCGTCTGATGCGCGTTTGATCAGTGGGTCCGACAGACATGGGTGGAAAATGAGAGATGCAGCTCATTTTCCATACTCTTTCTTCAGATTGGATTAGACTATACCTCAAAAAAAGATTGGGTTAGACTATTTAGAGTGTTGATATCTTGATGGAACGGAATTTGCCGCTTGTAGTTTATGGACAAAAGACTGTCGAATCTTTGTCATCGCAGAGATGAATAATAGAGACGCGAGCCATTTGAATATGACCCAAGAAACCGTAATGCAAACATGCCTTCAGAAAGAAAAAGACATGCCTGTTTCGAGGTGGGAATTTCTACCGAACCAGGCCAATTGGACCATACCTCAGCCGCTGACATGGTAAAGTTTATGCATGAGTTGCTCATGTTTCGGTCTTTTGTGCTCGACATTCATCTCATGTTGCGTCGATTTGTCCTGCTCCGAATTCCGAAATGCTTCCAAGAAGACTGGGACAGCGGAGGGAGATGGTGTTGGGCCCAGGGTGCCTTATCCTGCTTCCATTTGGTATTGTACCAAGGAAGCTTTCTGAAGAAGGAATCCGAGAATATCTTACAGTACATTTTTTCCATTTGGTATTTGTACCAACGAAGTTTTCTGAAGGAAGAATCGAACAATAGTATCTTAAAAGGAAAAGACGGTATAGATAATGCATGAGTCTCTGATTCTGAAAGAAAACAAAAGGAGGTATAGTGCATATCCTCCAACCTAGCAAAAGGAAATGCACTCTGGAGTATGAGCTCAGTCAAGCATCGAGAAAGAAACAAATAAGATAGAGTACTATATACACTGTCCTAGCTAGCGAATGAATATGTAATTCTGAACCCAGTCAATCATGCATGTGCTATGTTAAACCAATTTGATACAACTCTGAATCATGCGTCACAATTTCTAGGTTACTTGGTGTGAAGTGTGAACTATCTAGCATCTGCTTTGTCCCTCAAAACGACTGGAGATCCTGAAGGATGTGACGTACAGGTGGCTATTTTCTATTTGGCCTAGGTGGTGCATGTATTTCTGTTCATCACCAAACTAAAGCTACTTTGATTCGATGCACCTGTGAGTACTAGATTTAGCTTCTTAAGCAAAAAAATTCCATGTGTAATCATCAGCACTAAGAACGACTGCCCACCTCAAAGAGAAATGGTCCAACATGCTTTCAGTTTGCCTTTGCCTTTGCCTTTACCTTCACCAAAATCCTTTTCTTTTCGGACAGTAAGCGTAACATCGATGTCCCGTCTTCCTAAATATAAGAATAAAAATGAAACAAATTCGAATATACTTTTCAGGAAGAGAGCAAGTCAACTATCTATGTTCTAGACTTGGTACCAAAATGCACTTCATATGTCTCCCTTTTGCTCTGTTCCAAATCTTGTAGGAGTTGTATATATCTATATATATCTTCCTCCTAGCTAGTTGATGTCCCTTTTTAGGTTCTCTATAGCTTAGATAGCTCCCATGCACCATTCATATAGCATGATGCATCGTCTCAACATGTGAGAAACAAAAATAAAAATTAAGGTTGTAATATAATGAGATACAAGAACAGCCTCGCAATAATCTTAATGATTAGATGGCTAGTTCCTATTTCCTAAATGCGTTTTACCGATTGATATATTCTCTACTCGATTTTTTTCGTTGGTTTCTTCACATATAAGACAGACCAACACTACTGAAGTAGGTTAGTTGGATCCTACCACTTAGGTTGGCTAATCCCTTCCATCTGCAGCTAGTTTAGATGCAGATCGATATAATAGGGGAGCATGTGATTGAGTAGCGAGAAACAGGCCATGTGATCGATGAATCTTTTTTAAAATAATATTATTTTATTAGAAAATTACAAAAAAAAAATTTAAAATAGGAAAGTCGCAGAAATATATGCCACCTATCAGCAATCGGAGTGTCAACTAGTCTCTTTCAGCAACCGAATAGCTAACATGTAATTCTCCAGTGACATGTCATGTGTCCCGCAGATAATATTTAAAAAAATTCATAACTTTTCATATGATCTGGTATGGAGATAGACTTTATATAAAAATTGTACATATCGATGATATCTATAACTTTTTAGTTGAACATTTTTAATTCCATTTGAATATGTTTAGATGTCAAAAGTCATTATTAATTTTATATATGAAAAACTAGATCTGAAATTTCTAGCCACTTTTTAGTATCTAAAATGATTTAAATATAAAAGTGTTAAATTTCAAAGTTGTATATATCGTCGATATGTACAATTTTATATAAAGATCATCTTCATCTAAGATCATATGAAAAAATTATAAATTTTTCTTTAAATATCATCTGTAGGACATGAGACCTGTCAGCAATTGGAGTGCCGACAGGTCTCCACGTGTGTGCCAAATGGGATGTTGACACTCCGATTATCGTTAGGTGGCTAGTCAGTAATTAGAGTACCGATTAACACCTACTTTTACAAATTTTCTATTTTAAATAATATTTTTGTAATTTTCTAATAAATAGTATTATATAAAAAATCTATGATCGATCACCTCATCGCCATAGGATCGGTGACAAACTGACGCTCGATCTTGCCTCGAGACAGAAAGAGATCGACCCGCCAGCAGTGGTGGGTCTAGGATTTTCAAACTAAGTATACATACTATGTTATGCATAACAAATTTTTTATAATCATAATTATTAAATAATGACAAGATATAAAGTATAAGTTGTTTGTACATGACAACATCTAAGGTAATATAAAGGAAATAAAAAAATTAAAATTACAATACAACTTTATGGTTCTTCATCTTTTGAAATATAGCTATGATAGTATCATCCTCAACTTAGATGTGTAACCGCTCATCAATGTCCTAGAACGCAATATTCACAAGCAATCAGCGAAAAGGCTAATGTGAAACAAAGATTTGGACCCCATTTGGAATAAAGAAATGCAAAACAGAGGAAGTACTAAAAACACAGGAACTGGAAAGAAACGTGGTAGCAAAACAAAGGAACGGAAAAGTGTAGGAATTCTACAAGTTAGGTGTTTAAAACACATAAAAAGAAAGAGTACAGAAAAGTTAGTCTTGATCTCATCAAACTAATTGAGTCCTCTTAAACAATATTGGACTATGAGCTCACCGCTCTAATTCTCTTTATGTTGCTGCTCGCCTCGGGCTTCCACGAAACCATGAGCTCGGAATGGATTTCCGAATCCTGTGTTTTGTGGAGGAAACAAAACATTTCCTCAGAAATTGGCAGATGCATTCCTCCATTCCAAACATGTGAACAGTGTTCTATTCCTCAGGAATGTCATTCCTTCAAAATTCCTCCACGAAACCTCCGTTCCAAACGAGGGCTGGCCTTTGACCATTGCTGTGAGTGCTATCTACCAGAAAATGTCAAATCTCCCTCATAGTAAGATCAATCATGCACTTCTTTCATATGGAAAAATTAGAGAAGGTGGTTCTTGGTCACTCCACTCCACACAGAAAGATTAAAACCTACTTATCCTACAAGCGTTGATATACTCCGATTCCAACTACAACCCATCCTCAATCATTTGTACAAGCTAATAGCTAAGAAAGCAACATGGACCAAGAACAGAAGCAAAGCACTGATCTTTGTCCTTGTAATTCCGATATAGCTCCGTCAGCTGCGTGTAATTGGTCTCCGTGAACCCGTTGAAGTCAATCATTTGTACAGGCTAATAGCTAAGAAAACATGGACCAAGAACAGATGCAAAGCACTGATCTTTGTCCTTGTAATTCCGATATAGCTCCGTCAGCTGCGTGTAATTGGCCTCTGTGAACCCGTTGAAGGCATTAAGAACACCAACCGTTTCAGTATCTCAGGCACAAAGATAAGAACGAAAAGAAAAAAAAGGAAGGTATCAGCTGGCGGGGAAAGAAGAGACGAGACAAGAAGATACCATTTGGAGGTGACATTAACAACGATGAGGACCTTCCTTTTAGATCATCTTTAAGGTTTCCTTTAAGGTCTAGATTTTCTTTATGAAAAGATTTTCGTTCTCTTCAACGTTCTAACGGTTTCTCTGTACGGTTCCTGTCACGAAGGGTTTTTCAGAGTTATTCTTTTTAAAATGAGATTCTCTCTACTTTCCTTTCACGATTCTCTCGAAAAGAAGTTGTTGGAGATAAAAGAAAATAAAGAGAATATAAATGATAAAAGAAATCGAGAAGAGAATGAAATAATGATCTGAGATCTCCAGCTCACCTCCTTGTTGCGGTCCTGCGCCGGGTAAGGAAAAAAAAAACCCAAAAAAATGCAAATATCAGCCGAAGAAAAAGAGAAGGATCACGCAATGAAACACGATTCTGCGAGGGGGGATCGCCGCACCTTGACGGTGAATTCGTGTATGAAGGTCTCCGGCATGGACTCGGCTGCCGCCATCTCGCCTGCTCTCTCGAATGATTTTCTCGATTCAATTTTTTGTCGAATCCCGCCGTCGGCCTCCTGGCTCGCACCCGCACCGCATCCGCCGCCGCCGTGGCCCGCCTGGCTCGCGCCCGCGGCACCGCCGCCACCACCACCACCGCCCATCTCACGGTCAAGTGCAGTCTCACGGAAATGGTTCCTCTGACGTTCTTCTTGCCGGATATCGTGCTGGCAGAAGTGGATCTGTTTGGAACGCTCCATCGAATTCCATCGAACCCATGGTGTGATGGACTCCAGGTACAAAGAGGAAAATTTTGCAAAGTACAGCAATAACGCGAGACGGGTCGCACTAGAGCAGAGCGGCGACATGAACGTCTGCCAAGCGTAGCATCGCACGTCTGGTCTACATTACTACCCTCAACTATTGCTACCCTCAAATTATTACTAGAGTTTGTTTTTCCTCTCGACTGATAAAATCAGATATATCATCTCATTTAACTATTTAAATTGGTGTAATTTATTTTATTATTGGGTTTTAATCGTAGTTTTGTCCTACGTGATGACAACTCAGTCAACCCTGTTAGCCGCGTTTTGCTGACGTGACATAAAAAATTCAAAAAGTTCATTAAAATCATAAAAAAATTTAAAATACTAGAGACAATTCTGAGACCTTATATAAAAAAAATGTTTTTGCATCATATTTCATGGAGAGAAAGCTTGAAAAAAGAAAAAAAGATTTAAAAAGTGTGCAGCTCATTTATTAACTCACATCACGGAAAATATTAACATAAAAAAAATTGTTCGTAGGTATACTTAAGAGGATCTATAAATTAGTTTCACTTCATTTAGAGTTTTATTAATTTCTCTATGATTTTTATAAAGTTCACAACCGTAAAGTGAACATATTGGGTTTTTTTCTTTGTAAAATCAATAATTAATTCATCTGAGCTTCAAATCAAGTAAAACAATTTTTATCGGTTTCCTTATAATATGATAAAAAGTATTTATACTCGTGAAAAGGTTGTGTATTTCCTGTGAGAAAAATTATTTTCTAAACCTAGTTAAATGCATAGTTAATAATTTGCTAATCAAAAATCATGAAACTAATTTTTTAGTCTTCTTAAATGACCCTCTATCTTGTAAAAATACATAAAATTATGAAACGGTTATTGTAACGTGCAAGATTAAGTAAATATATTATAACTAGATTAATTCATAATTAATTTATCATACCTCCAAAACTAGTGAAATCACTTTTATTAGTTTACTTAAATAATACTTTGTGTACAAAAAATAATGGTAGACATGACAAAGTTAATTGCAGTGTTTTATCTTAACATGTTCACTTTATACTTGTGAACTTTATAAAAATCATGGAGAAATTAATAAAAACTCTAAATGAAACTAATTTTATAGATTCTCTTAAGCACACCCTATAAACAAAAATATGTGTTTGTATGTTAATATTTTTTATATGAGTTAATAAATGAGTTGCGTATTTTTTAAAGTATGTTTTTTCTTTTCTTTTTCTAAGCTTTCTCTCCATGAAATATGATGCAAGGGATAATATTTTTTATTTTTTCACAGAAGGTCTTAAAATTATCTCTAGTATTTTTATAATTTTTTATAATTTTTTTTGAAATTTTCGATACCACGTCTGCGAAACGCTGCCAACAGGGTATACTAAGTTGTCATCACGTAGGACGAAACCACCATCAAAACCAATTAAAGAGGTAAATTACACCGGTTTAAATAGTTTAAAAGATGAAATATCTAGTTTTATAGTTTGAAGGGTATAAGCATATTCGAGCAATAGTCTAGAAGTCAATATAGACTTTTTCCATACAATTTTCTACTCAAATAACAGGGGCTATGATAGAATCCGTACTAGGTTTTGTGGACAACAACTGAGTTGGTGTTGAGTAGTCCTTGAACTTTTTCAGAGACTTGTTAGGCCCATGCTATGTAGACTTTATGGTATATGCTGGCCGCTAGGCCTGATTAAGTCCATGAAGCAAGCCCACTAGAGGGAAAAAAAAACCTTCACAACGCACATTTACTGTCAAATGTTGACGGTGGAAATCATGAGATGATTTGAGATCCATTTACAGTTCACTACATCATCTGATCATCACATTCACATAGGTTCCTGGGCCTTGAACCGAAGAAGGTAACTTTGGATTCTGGACCATTTGGTCGATTTTTTTTTTAAAAAAAAGACTCACCACAAAATTTCAGATTTTGTAGTGTAGACCTATCATTTTACAAAGCTGCATTTCATACCACAGCCCAATATTTTCTAAATTGCAACACCCGTGTCAACTGGGCCTCAGATTTTTCTTTTTGACGGGCTGACAATTATGTGTGTTATTTTTGTCAACTGGGCCACCAAATTTATTCTAAAAGGCCCTAATGTTTGCTACGGTTGTTAGCGGTCTGCAATTTTCTACTGAAATAACAGGGGCTATGATAGAATTCGTACGAGTTTTTTTTAATTTTTACATTTTCTAACTAAAAAATTAAATAAATAGATTTTGGATTAAAAAATTACAAAAATAGACGCCTACCACCCTCTCGAAGGGTTGCAGCCCTTTCAGAGGGTAGTAAGACCATCCCCAACCATATTCCCTTCATTTCGTTTCCTTCCCGATTTCCTTCCCCGTTCTTATTCTCTTTATTTCTCTCATCTCCAACAGCTTCACTTCGAGGAGAATCGCGAAGGGAAAGGAGAGAAAATCCCGTCCTGAAGGGAATGACTTTGGGAATCCCGTCGTGAAGGGAACTGTGAAGGGAAACCATTGAAGCGCTGAAGGGAACGAAAATACCTTCACGACGGGAATCTCGCCCGCGAAGGAAATCCCTTGGGTGTGGCCTAAGGATGCCACGGTGGCAAGAGCATACCTTACCACCATTCATCCAAACAGCTCAAAAACAGAATGAATCTGCTCCGTCCCATCTTATCCTACAAACCAAACACTATCTAAGTTCATGAAGCAAGCCCACTAGATGGGGAAAAAAACCCTTCACGACACACATTTACTACCAAATATCAACGGTGGAAATCATGAGATGACTTGAGATCCATTTGCAGTTCACTACATCATCTGATCATCACATTCACATAGGTTCATGGGCCTTGGGCCGAAGAAGATAACTTTCGATTCTAAACCATTTGGTCGAATTTAAAAAAAAAGACTCACCACAAATTTTCAAATTTTGTGGTTACTAATGTATATATGCTCAATTGATATACAATTGACAGTTGTAGATCACTGGGACATGGTTAATCGGCGAACACCTACACGTGAGAACAGAGAGCGTGACCCGTCATGTTTCTTTGCTCCGACAATCTCCCTCCACCCCCTTTTCCTCTCATGTGGCATCTACTCAAACCGCCGCCCCTACTGCACAGCCACCACCTCCTTTCACGCCCGATAATCGCAAGTGTCTTTATCGCCATCGCTTGTTGCCATGGCCTTGACCACACCCTCTCCTAACTTGCCGCTATGACACCCTGCCTCAACTTCGTTCATCAGCCACCCATTCCCATTTTCTATTCCCCCCTCCCCCAACGCTAACGTTAACCTCCTCTAGCGAGGCTTTGTATTCAGCACTACGATGTGAGGGATGGGCAAAATTCCAAAATCCGAAAACCAAAACTGAACCCGGAATAACCAAATATCTCATTATTTCGGTTTTCGGTTTTTGAATCTGCTCTGTTCGGTTTACCGTGTTTTGTTCGGTTTCCAGCTGCTATAAACCGAGCAGACCGAAATAAACCGATCAATACATACCCAACCTAATTAACCAGCGTCCGGTGGCGCAACAAACAAGGCCCAATTAGGTACGTAGTGGCGCAAGGCCCAATTACCCAATACTACCAAGTTGCCTGCAGGGAACCCTTCGACTCGATGCCATTCCCCGAATCTAGCGCAGAGGCGCTCGTCCTCCCTCGGTCCCTTCCCCACGCGCCCGCACGCCGCTGCCACTGCTCGCCAGCACTCGACGCTCTCCCACGCAGAGACGTCGGCGCCATCCTCTCCCACGCCGTCGCTGCCACACCCGCCTTCCTCGCCCGCGCCCGCTGCGACTCACGGCTTGCGCGGGCGCGAGTCGTCGTCTCCGCGTCGTCCGTCAAGCGACGACGACTTGCGACCTGCGCGCTGCGATGTGCACCCGCCGTGACTTCATTTAACTAATCGGTGTTCAGATCTTGTCTCTTTGGATCTGCTATGTGAGCGTCGATCTGCTCTTGGAGTCAGAGGCCTCTTTGGACGTTTGATTGATGGGTCGATTGGATAGCTGACTAGTAGTAGCAGAGTACGGGGGACGCAAGTAATCCACACATGTACATACGAATAGGATCAATCTCATTGTATGCAAGTAATCAATCACTTAATCAGTACTGATTGTTGTTTTATTATTTAATTGGTTTTAAGTTCAAACCGAAAACCAATCTAACCAAACCGAACTGTATCGGTTAATTAGGTTCGGTTTCTAAAAATTGATTTGTTCGGTTTTCATTTTCCATAAACCGAAATTCTCAACAGCCGAATAAACCAAACCGGATTAATTGCAATAACCGGATGCCCACCTCTAAGCGATGGCATTGCGCGATTGAGAACTTCCACTCCATATAATAGGGTTTCTTTCGAAAAATGCAGAATGTGTTCTGAGATGACTTGGGTTGGGTGGGGGAGGGGCGAGAGAAGCATGCTCAAATGTAGATGTGCAACTTTTTGAGTAAATTTTATAAAAATATATTTAGCTGCTAAAACACTTGCTAAACTAAATTGGCCTTTTGGAACTCTTATCCTACAGCTACACATGTCGTGTACACATGGCTCTACTGACGTCAGCATGGATTCGTATCGTCGGACTTTGCCGAAAATCAAGTCGCAGTTCGCATTTCTGGTCCGTCGGATCGAGAATGGATTAACCTACATAGTGTTTCAACAGTATCCGTTTCAACAGTATTTTTGCTACAGTAACCTACATAGTGTTTTTGGTACAGTGATTAACTGTACTTTACTGTTCATGCACTCACGAATTACTGTGCCACCCTGACTTTGCTTCAGGATTCATGTCCCGCTAGCATATGGGCCTACATGCCAGCTCATGTCAAAAGAAGGTGGCATAAGCATGGTTGCTGGCATAAGCATCATGAGACATATAAAACACTACAACACGGATATTGTTCAAAGGAGTGTTGTGCAGAGTTTACTATAAATCAGGTACTGTAGATTATTGTGCCACTAAAACTTGATCGTCCATTTCCAATCTAATGGCTCAAGTAAGGCTAAAGTCATCAGGATGGAATATTGTTGTGGTCATGGTGGGTCGTTCTAACAAATTTTCTATATTTTATAGTGTATTTCTGTATTTTATAATATATTTTAAATCAATCTATCATATTTTATTGATTCGGTCTCTCTATAATCCAGTTGGAACCCATTTAGCTTTGCCAGCTCTCTCTAAATTTCGGCCTAAACTCCGTCACTAAAATCATGGTCCTATTTCTCCGTGTCAGAGGCTCTATTTCCAACCACACTACATTTGGGTTTCAAATAAAATTGGAGACACGAAAGCATGAATCTAGACGTTGGACTCGATACCTCAAATTTTACCTTGAAGACAAATCGTTGGACTTGTTGTTCCAAACGAAAGAGGAATTCTGGCAAATGCCATATAGCTCGTGCATGGAGTTCGATCTCCACGGCTCGAAATAGTGGCATGATGACAGAGGCAGAAGACATGCTACTAGCTTGTATTTTCGTGGAACTAGGATTGCAATGACCAGTGCAAAAGCGGCTAAAGTTCGCACCCTGCAGACATTAGTAGCAGGCTCGTAGCCTGTTTTTTCAGACGCCTCTTTTTACGTATCTCCATGGATTTGTGCTGGCATACCTCAAGGTATTTGGGGTCCATTGCACCATTATTTGCAAACCGCAATACGAATTCAGAATTCACCTACTGATAGTAGCACTAGCTTTTCATGACATGCAGTAGATGCATACTCTGTCAATACTGCAAAAAGGCCATGATTAAGCGCTCCAAGCAAGCCATACTTTAGCTTTCTCCTTTCTGGCACGTATATACATGGTACACGTACAAAAATTCAGAATATTTGAAATCACCATGATGGCTTGGATTCCGGTGCGACAACTGCAAATACGATTGTATCATCGACGAGCGTGTATGAGATGTGCGAGTGCGCAGGATTGCGATCAGTGACGGACACAGCGAAATCATGAAATGGGACCGATCTTCCTCCTCCTCCTCCAACTCATCTCTCTTCTTCTCATTCTTCCCTTGCAAAAAAGGAGTGGCAGCCGGTAGGGGGAGGGGGAGGGGCTGAACATCCGCCGCTGATTGCTATCTCTGTAGAGATGATGGCTGTGTAGTGTCTACAAAGGCTTGAGGAATTTTGACGGCACAAAATTGGTTTCCTTTGATCCCAGCGCTATTGGGTTAGTTTTGTTTGGTTCGAGTCCAGATAGTGAGCATTTGAGCTGAGCAAGCCGGGGTGGTGTTGCGTGGGACCTGCTAGCTTGCGTTTGTCTCACCTTGCTGCATGAAGCATGGCCTGGCAGCAATAATCCGGTCTCCCACATAAAAAAATATGTGTTGTATACACGTACACAGTGATGGTTAAGTTCCATTGCTCCAATAAAAAAACGCAGAAATATGCATTATGCCTTCTGAAATCATATAGGTTAAAAAAGAAACAGAAAGACGAGAAGACTACCGTTTGCAAGATCTCAAACAGGAATTGAAACAAATGGTTTCAGTACACAAAAGAGTGCATGTTTTTGTTCTTCTCAAATTCCCAAGGAATGGGCAATTCCAAATTTTCCATTGTTGGAAAACTATTATCTTAGCAATTATATAAACAAATCCACCACGTTTATAACGGATATAAACACCAAAAATTACCTAAAACAAAAGAAAATTCTACACCAGCAAGCATGGTGGGTCCAGATTATAACGGCTATGATTGATTTGGTATATATATGGCAATAGTATTGAAATATAGCTCTAAGAGATATCTACAAACTCATGCAAAGCCCCATGCCACATCGTACCAAAAACAGGCCTCTATCTCTCATACGGTTTTGGAAAAAAAATCCACTAAAAAACGTGTTACATGGCCATCGAATTGTGCTAGCTGCCTATTCAAGGTTTCCAAAAGCATATATGACAAAAATGTTAGATTTGATCTCGACAAACCAGCTAATATGATCTAATTAGAAACCGAAATAAGGAGTAGTCTCGGCCCCACACGCGCCACAATCTAAGACGCAATCAACATCTTCGTTGCAACCTTGTTTCACCAAGGTCACAATATAAAGGAGATATCGGGGCTCGGAGGGAGATCTATCTCATGCAACTAAACACATACCCAACATCTAAAAGCCCTAAACCGATTAAAAGGGGCGTTGCAGTGGGGTGAAAACCGCCGCTGTCGTCAATCATTCTCTGTCTTCTTCCTCACACCAGCCACATTCTCACCTAGCTCCTTTACCAACACATACGGCTACATCAAGCCGGCTATTTCGACAACACCAACGGTCTGTACAGTTACACCGACGTATTTCTTCCTCACCGATCAACCTCACTGTCAAGAACTAATGTCGTCACTGAGTGTAGGTATACAACTCACGATTCGGCAATTAAGAGATGCTGATCTAGAGTAGGCCATCATATCAAGTTATAAATTTTCAACAAAAACGCATGCATGCATCGGATCCTCTCACCGATGGAAACCAGGCCGCCGCGTGCAGGCCCAGCCATCACCGTCCCGGTCAATGTTTGCCGCGGCCGCGAGGCCAGTGCCGCTGGAGGACGACCAAAGAAGCAGCGGCGGGAGCATGAACTACCTTACAAAAAAAAGGAATAACATCGGCGACCAGGCGAGGTGGGGAGCGTCATTGCAGGCGACGCGCGGCCACTACGACGGAGTTGACGAGTGAGCCGCACGAATGGAAAATCAGAGCGCCGGATCAATGGCGAACTCCACAGTTGTGGTGACGCGCCCAAAGAGGCCTCAGACTGGCAGGAGCATGAGCGGCCGGCCGACGCAAGCCAGGTTCGCACGGGGGAGCGACGGCCCGACGGGAGCACGAGCAGATCAAGATGGAGGGGAACGGGTGGAGAAGACGATTATAGCCAATCAAACAAGGAACCTCGCAGGCTCACAGCATCAGCCGTCAATCGATCCGGTCACAACCTTCAAGCAAAGGCCAGCCGTGGAGGCATGGAGCAGGGAAGAAGATTGGTTTGCTTTTTTCCTTTATTCAAGTTGGCGTGGATTGGTAAACAGTGGAACGTCGATCCGATGGAGATGTGAAAAAAAATGGATTTGGATCCAAGATTTATATCTGAGGATTGAGAACGAAAGGGGAGGGGAAAGTATTGGTTTTCAGGAGCTGAGATCTCGGATTAATTTGGAATGGATCTCTTCTTTGTTTGTTTTCTTCTTTCTAATTTCTCGGTATTGATGGCACCGCAGCCTCATTGACAAGAACTTCCTCAGGTACACATGACAATCGCACAAAAGAACTCTACACTCCTGTCACAGACGATGACTATATCGGAATGGGCCGGTGGTCATAGAGCATATACAGCATCGGCTTCATACAACGAAGAGATAGCTGCGGACAGCAGGCTCCAAGTTCAGAAAAGATCTTCATTATAGTACTGCTAATCACATTTATACATTTTATTATCCATTGTGTGGCATCAATTATCAACGAGGCCTTTGCTTCCCCGCATAAGGCAATAGAGTTGTGTCCTCACTTATACAATGATAGCTAGGGTGAGGTTCCCAAGTAACCGCAAGTAGGCTCTTGGGGCAAGTTCTTCTTTGGTTGCGAATCAAACCTACACAAGGGCAGTAACAGGTGATTCTTGTTCAAATCCAGGGCGAGTGAACATGAAGGAAGTGATGTTGCAGCTACGGTCTGAAGGCTACAACTGCACGATTAGCATCATTAATATTCATGGTGCAATCTGTTGAAAAAAGAACCAACTGCAGGATGCTGGCATATTGTATATGCATCCATGTCTATAATAGAATCAACCATGTAAGGTAAGTCAGCAGTGGCGTATTCAGCAGGGTGGCACGGTGGGTCATAGATCATCCTAAAATTTGCACCAGCCCTTGAATTTTTTACTGTAACTTCGGTACTATAGTACGGTTGGTATGTTAAATTATGTTAAGTTGAATCACCCTTATCTACAATTCTAGATTCGCCACCGTAAGCCACTACTTGTCCTTTCTATACTTCTATTTGAGTTTCATCGCATGAGCATTCTGTCTCTTATTCGACAACAAAGTCTTGGTTATATTAGGTTAAAGTGTGCACTTTACTAAAAAAAAACAGAGTATGCATATGTGGATCCTAATCTTGTTGTAGTTGTTGCATGTTCTAAATAAATGCATATCTACATAGCAAATATCTCATAATCATATAGCTGTATATAAGTATGCATTTGAAATTATTTTCTCAGATCAACTCCAAGGCAAGACATTTGTCTCTGATACCAACTTGAATGTTATGCATCAACTAACTTACCCAAATGTTTAAGCTGTTTGGAGATTGGTGAGCAATCAATCTACTTCGACAATACCAAGCAAATTGAAACACTTTGGTTGACTTTTCTCTAATTTCTCAGCGAAAACAATATCCAAATTCGGCACCTACTCTAACCTCGCACGGTGAACAAACTAAAAGTTAAAAAAGGGAGGACGAGGTATGAGAGACATATATAAAGATGGAAACAACGAAGAGTGATAGCTAACAAGACAAAGCCGCTTTCGTTGGCTCGTTGCTCCCTTCACGCTTTGCAAAATTTCCAAGCCTTCTTTTCCTCATCCCCTGACTAACCGTGCTTGGCATGCCGCACTGCAGCCTGCAGTGCACACACCACCTTTCGCCTTTAGACTACTCCCAATGGAAATTTCATTATTATTAAATACAACGTCATATTAGTACTTTTGGTGATGTGGCAAAGAAATAATGAAAAGAGAAGAAAAATGTTTCATTCAGATGAAACTACGTAGTCACTCTTTTCAACGAAGTTACTCTCAAACATGTGTTGCTTATGAAACAACAAAATAAAATAATGTATTATATGAGACTATTTCAACCATAAATTAAATATATTTTTGCTTATGTGACACTTCTAAAAATAAATATGAAACCTCATTGAGAGTAGTCTTAGGCCTGCGGCCTGCCTCCCAAAAGCCCTGCTATTTAAGCACGCATGGCAGTAGCTACTCGCATGCCCTGTCTCTCAGACTCTCCAGTCTCTCTTCCCCACAAGTCCACTACTGCTACTCCAGTCCGGGCGTCCGGCACACCTCCCATGGAGGCAGCCCAAGAAAGTGAGCTGCACGGGAGGCAGGCCTGGTGGCCTTTGGACACCATGGCATGCAGCTTGGACAGCACCACCAGCAGCAGCAGTTGCGTCCACTTTGAATGGGAACGACAGCTCAGCTGGTACTTTGGTCTAGGATCATTGGGAGTTGATCCCGGCGGTCCTGATACCCATGAGCGTGAGCTCGAGCTCTTCGTCCCCAAGTGTAGGTCTTGCGCTGCGTGTGTACATGGCCTGCCCTTTTGTTTTCCTCTCCCTGCAGCTTGTGTCCATGGCGGTAACTCGTTGACTGTCATGTGTGCTAGGCATGGATTCCCCGGTGTCAGAGGCGTCAACGGCGGTCACCGGCTTGCCGACGGCGCAGAATGCGATGGCAATGCCCGGGGAGCTGGATGAACTACTCCAGGTGAGTGCAAGCTTCAGCTGCGTTAAGATTCACATGCAATTCTTGTGGTAGAATCATGGCGTCTGCTTTTTCTCGTTGGACTCAAGTTGTGTCACCTCTTCAGAATTTATGGGGTTCGGACGAGGAACCGGCTGTGGGCTTGAGTTCGTTCTGCGCTCTGAAAGAAGCGAGTGCTTTCTCTTCCCAACGTAAGAATTCGCAAGCTGGTTACTGGTTTGCTCTGAACTTCTGAAGTGGTTTAACTTGGTTTACACTCTTCCTATTTTTTACGCTAACCAAGGACTTTGGTACTGTAAATTTTCATTTATTTCATGATAGTGGTACGGTTCCAAAAACTAGGACGAACTATGATGATTATTAAATAATCACGGTGCTTGTGAAATTTATGTCCGGACCCACTCGAGATTAGCAGCACATTTGTTGCCTGTCCTGACCCATCATTTGTGCATCATGCGCCTGGCTTAGCAGGCAATAGTAGTGCAGTACTAATTCTTAGCAGAAATAGAATTTTAAACACTCACTCAGATTTTTTATTTTTGAAACGAACACTCACTCAGATTTAATCTCCATCATCACTCTCCCTTCTGAAATTTATGTTCGGCCCACTCAAGATTAGCATGATAGTGATACGATTCTGCAGATGCTGCTCATCTCTCCGTGAGCTCCATTTCGCTGACGTCGCCCACATCCCCGGAGAAAACTCTGACGCAGCCACAAGCAGAGCTTCCCAGCTCCTCCTCATCCCACTGCAGCGTGGACCCACAGGCCAGTGACACCAGTGCCACCCAGCGCCAAATCGTTCCTGCCAACTGCTCGTCGTCCAAGCGCCCGGCACCAGAAGGTACAGAAGTGCAGGCTCACTGAAAGGCACTAAACTCGCAGCAATGATTTCTCACTGCTATCCCGTGCAAAATTCTCAATCTTTTTTTTTTTTTGAGCCAACAAAATCCTCAATCCTACGCATCTGTTGATCTGCATGTCGCAGAACTGGACACGGAGTGTGGCGAGAGCAGGAAGAGAAGCAGGAAGGCGCCGTCGTCCACCGTCGGTGCTGGAACAGTGGCGCACCCGTTCACCGTGGTGAAGCCTAGCGGGGTGGACGGCGGCGTGACGCTCGCCGACATCAACGAGTGGATCCTCACGCCACCCGCGCACCCTGTTCGGCACCCCGTGGGGGAGTTTGCGTGCGCCCCGTGGGTGCCGTCCGGCAACCGGCCGGCGCCGTCGGGCAGAACGGTGGCCGGCTTCACCAGGCTCCACACCGCAGGAAGAGGCACGATAACCATCGTAAGGACAAGAGGCTGAATGAATTGTACAAGTATGAGTGCTTACTGCTTTTTTTTAAAAAAAATGTTTTTATTCCGGCCTATTATTACAAAGTTTCAGCTATGGGCTAAGAAATAACAAGCCAATAAATAGCTAAATCTCAAAAGTTCCAAACATGAATGAAGGAAAACTTTAAACGCAAATTCTATTAGAAGATATCCACTCATGCTTGATGAACACCTCCATGACTGTAGTCTCCTGATTATGGCATCCTCACTTAATAAGAATTTGATAATTAATAATTAAAGATTTACCAGAAATATATATATCTAGAGATGTATATTCACCATACATGTATACTTAGTCCGATACAATAAGTTTTATAACCGCCATAAGATAAATAAGATATACGCTGATATTCCAAACAATTTATCATGTTCTACAGTCATCCAGATATTCGATAACAATACGATTCAGGAAAGTTATAATCAGAGACTACACCGCATCGCATCGCCCGTGTTCTGGCCTGTGCGCATGTCGAGTCACGCTCCTGGACTGCGTGATTTCATCACGCCGATTCGCACCATCACGAAACAGAGTCATGCACGTATACGTCCCGTCGAGGAGACTTCGACTTGGACATGCCCGACTCGCTTGTTCGATTCCGATATGATTGCGCTAATCCTCGCACATGCTCTCTGTCCCTCGCCGTCAACTCCGCATGTCCACCGTGCTTCGTCCTGCAGCTTCGATGGTCTTCGCCCAAATTCCCACACGCAACCTCGCAATGGCGTCTATCGGAGGGTTAACTCATGTCGCAGGGATCCTGAGGGACCCCTTTTTAGAGATTTGGCCGGGGGATGATCCTGAATATGTTCGCGGGAGAAATAAATGGGTATGAATGCGATGGCCGGTGGAGCGGAATGATCTAGTGCGGAACGGAGTAAATACGATGGTATTTAGACAGGTTCGGGCCGCACGGAAGCGTAACACCCTACTCCTATATGGATACTATAAATGCCTTGAGAATGTCCCTCAAGGATGTTGCTGGTTACAAGAATGTTTATCTAACTTAGAGCCTGGGGCTCCTTGTTCTTCGGTCTGCGTGTATCTGCTGCCTTTGGGTGCTCTCGATCTTCTCTTCTCTTCGCTACCTCGAAAAACTTCTCCAAAGCCTCTAAACTTTTTTTTTGTCCGTGCTGCCGGTGGCTTTAAATACCCGCCGGCAGTAGCGTGCCCCGAACGGGAGGGGGGCACGAGTTCCAAGACATCATAAATGGAAAGGACGTCATCATAGCCTCTGTGCGAAGTGACCGGGAGTGAAAAATGCGTCCCACGCCCGGTCATCCGTCACCATAAATGCACTGGCAACGAGCGCCGTGGAGAGGGCCCACCGGGCAGCCGCAAAGCGTCCCAGCGTGCCCGCCTTGTCTTGTTCTCCTGCCACACCAGCGCGGCAGACGGAACGACTCGGCCCTTACGACGTTATCCCGAGACGGGCCGGATGGCACAGGATGGGACCCGTGCTTTTAATGACCCCACGCCCTTCTGCCAGAATATGGCAGGAACTGACACCGAGCGTGGCGGGAGCAGTTGGAGGTGACAGGCCATGCGCGCTCTTTAAATGCGGCATTGGGCCTTTGACTGGCTGACACCTCATCAGTGGGACCCTCGGGGGCCACTGTCAGGGGGCTCTCTGAGTCGTCGGGGAACCGAGTGCTCGGGGGTCACTGTTCACCTCCCCGAGCACTCTCTCCCGAGAATGTCCTTTCTTGATCCTCGGGGAACCGAGTGCTCGGGGGTACTGTTCACCTCCCCGAGCACTCACTCCCGGGCACGCTTGTACGGATCCTCGGGGGCTCCGAGCACTCTCTCCCGGAACTCCCTTCAGTGGGTCTGCGGGATACTTGGGTGCCCAGGGGGCCACCACTCGCGGCCCCGGGCACATTTCTCCCGGTACTTAGCTTTCCTAATCGTCGGGGGACTCGGGTGCTTGGAGGCCACCGTATACCTCCCCGAGCACTTTCTTCCCGGTACTTAGACTTCGCAGATCATCGGGGAACTTGGGTACTCGGGGACCACTGACTATGGCCCCAAGCGCCCTTTCCCGGGACTTAATCTTTTTTTACCTTGCGGAGGAGACTCCGCGAGATGGCACCACGTGGTGGATTGCTGGCCTAGCCTCGGGATTCGGGGACCCCCGGTTCCTGATTCACCGACAGCAGCCCCCAGGCGCATTGGCAGGCGATGCTCCCGGAACTCCCTTCAGTGGGTCCGCGGGATACTTGGGTGCCCAGGGGGCCACCGCTCGCGGCCCCGGGCACATTTCTCCTGGTACTTAGCTTTTCTAATCGTCGGGGGACTCGGGTGCTCGGATGCCACCATATACCTCCCCGAGCACTTTCTTCCCGGTACTTAGACTTCGTAGATCATCAGGGAACTTGGGTACTCGGGGACCATTGACTGTGGCCCCAAGCGCCCTCTCCCGGGACTTAATCTTTTTTACCTTGCGGAGGAGACTCCGCGGGATGGCGCCACGTGGCGGATTGCTGGCCTGGCCTCGGGATTCGGGGACCCCCGGTTCCTGATTCGCCGACAGCAGCGCCCAGGCCCATTGGCAGGCGATGGCCCAGAGACTGCGGATGGGCCCTTCATCATCAACGAGGCCGAAGCCAGTACTGACGCCACGCGGCGCGCTCTTAGATCGTGGCCCTTCCGGTCCGGGCCTCTGGTACGGCCCAATGGGGAGCAGAACGGACGCGCGTCCAAACGACTCCCGAGGCGTGTGATAACGGGACGGGCGACGCGTGATAACGAGGCAGGCGGTGCGCGTGGCAACCGTGCAAATTGAGGAAAATACGCCTGGCAACTGCTGACACCCGCACGGCCCGAGGGAGATTCGCCTGGCGGTTCGCGCTGGCCGAGGAAACCGTCCCGCTGAGCGCACCGCGGCAGGCGACGTTTGAATTTCCTTGGGGTATAAAAGGAGGAGGGGAGCAAACTACCCCCCTCTTTACGCCATCTTGCGATCAAGCTTTTGCCTTCCTTGCGCTCCTGAGCCCTAGACTTTCCTTAGGCAATCAGAGCACCCCTCTTCCCCCACCCTGACGAGATGTCGAGAGCAGGAGGAAGCCGCTGCGACAGGACTCCCGACAGCGTGCTGCCGGAGTCCCGCCTTGTGAACGAGGAGGCGGCGGATAAGGTGCGGAAGTTGATGGTGCCCGAGGGCCAGTGGGGGGCCTCGGTGGTGACGCCGGCGAACTTCCCGCCGGCGACGGACTGTCCGGGGCGCATCGTCCTCTTCACTTCCTTCGTGGCGGCCGGGCTGGTGCCGCCATTCTCGATGTTCTTCCTTCAGATCCTTGATACGTTCGGGATCCAGTTGGTGCACCTCAGCCCCAACTCCGTCGTCATCCTGGCGGTCTTCGCACACCTCTGCGAGATGTTCGTGGGGGTGCCGCCGTCGGTGGCGCTCTTCCGGCACTTCTTCGTGCTGCGGTCGGCCGGGAAGAAGAGGGGCTTCTCCACCGCGGACGTCGCCGGCTGCTGCAACTTCCGGCTATGGGACGGCCTGGGGGAGCAGTACATTCCCCAGGTGCTACGGAGCAAGTGGGAGGACTGGCGGTGCGACTGGTTCTACGTCAACGTCAGCCCCCACGACCGTCTGACCCTGCCGGAGATGGCGGCGGAACCCTAGAAGGCGACCTGGGAGGTGCCGCCGCAGGCGGACGCGCGGATGGCACCGGCCCTGGAGCGCATCGACTTCCTGTGCCAGGCCAGGCTTACTTCGGTGATGGTGGTGGCGGACTACCTGCGCCGCCGCCTGGCGCCATTGCGGGAGCGGGCCCGGCCCTGCTGGGTGTACACCGGCTCCAAGGACATCACCCGGACCCAAATCGGCGTGGAGTGGGACCTGGACAGGGGGCGCTGAGGGGCCTGCTCCGGGTGGTGATCGGGGTGGTCGACCTGAGCCGGGCGGAGCTCCCCTGGAAGGAGCTAGTGCTCTGCGCCGACCCTGACCGGGTGGCGCTGCAGGCGAAGCTGCCGGAGTTCGACGCCCAGGGGCTGGTCGACCGGCTGGGGCGCCGGAACCCTGGGACTATCCAGATTCGCAGGGTGGACGAGGAGGCCGGCGAGGAGGCCGCAGGCGATCCGGCGCAGACCGGTGGCCCAGGCGCCGCAGGCGGCGAGCCGCAGGCCAGCGATGGGGCTGCTGCAGGCAGCAGCCGCCAGGCCGGAGGAGGAGGCGCCGCCGACAGTGGGGCGGCGACAGCGCTGGAGGACAGAGGGAAGCGCCCCCGAACTTTCTTTCCTGCGCCGACGTCCCCGCCGTCACCGTCGCCTGGCGAGGAGGAGGGAGGCCAGGACGCCCAATCGTCCAGTGCGGGGCCGTCGGCGGGGGCGGCATCTGCGGTTCTGGAACCAGACTTTGATCTGCTTGGACCTGGGCTGGAGCCCGGAGACCGCACAGCGGCCCCGCAGAGCCCCCCGCGGAAGAGGAGGAGGGAGGACTCCGGGCCAACGCCATCGGACCCGGGGTACAGGATCCCGGAATCGAGGTGGCAATATCGAAGACTCAAATCTGCGTAAGTCCCCCCCCCTTTTTTCCTGAGCATGCCTTGCCCGGAGTGAGTTTGGAGACTAACCTCGTTCTTCTTTTGCAGGCCGCCTACGGGCGCCACCGGAGACCAAGGACGGTCGGAGGCGCCGAGGCCGGCTCCAGCCCTCGAGCCTAGCGCGCCCGAGCCAAGTGCGCCGTTGGAGCCGGAGCCTCTGAGCGCGCCGGCCGAGACGGAACCACAGGCGCCGCCCAGCCCCGAGCGGGTGGCAGCGGCCGCGCCCGAGCAACCGGCGCCGGCTGAGCCCGCCCCGAGCGCGTCGAGCATGGGGCGAACTACCTTGTCATGGGCGGTGCCTGCATGGCAGTTTTCGGGGACCTCGAGCCCTAAGAGGAGGCTCGCAGGGGACCCAGCGCCCAGCCGCCGCCGAGCCGACCGGCCGACCCTCTCCCAGTCGTGCTAGGAAGTGCCCGGGAGGTGATCGGGCAGCTGGAGACGGCCGTGGTGGGAGAGATGACGCAGCTTGAGGCGAGCCGCGCCACCCTTGCCGTGGAGAGGGAGCGGCTTGCCGAGGGCAGGTGCCTTTTTGAGGCCCGCATCGCCGCGGCGCGCGCCGTCAACGAGAACAAGCAGCGCACGCTGGAGGAGGAGCTGGAGGCCCTGGAGGGCATTCGCACGGAGGCCGTGCGGGAGCGGGGAGAAGCCGCCCGCTTGGCCGAGGCATCGCAGCAACAAGCTGCCAAGGCGCTCGCTAGGGAGAGCCAGGCGCAGGCGCGGGAGGAGGCGGTCCTGGCCCGCGAGCGGATGACGGAGGCCTCCCAGGCCGACTTGGCCCGCCAGAAAGGCGAGGCTGACCAGATCCGCGCCGAACTCCAGCGCCGGGAGGAGGAGCTCCAGCGCCAGGAGGAGGACGTCGCAATCCGAGAGACTGACGTCGGCATCACGACGGCGGATCTGGAAGCCCGGGAGGAACTGCTGATCCTCCGGGAGACAGAGGCTGCTGAGGCGGCTTCTGGCCTCAGCCGCTCGGGAGGAGCGGGCCGCCAAGTGGGAGTCGGAGCTGACCGCCCACGAACAGGCCCTCTCCGCCCTTGCAGAGCGGGTGAAGTAGGCTGAAGCCCAGGCGTCCGGCGCCGCCGCGGCCGGGGGTCAGGGCCTCGAGGAGCGGCTGCGGAGCGTGAAGGAGGAGCTCGAGACCGCCAAGACCGAACGGGCCAACGTGAAGCTGATGATGGAAGACATCCTTCGGCAAGCGCAGAGGTCCGTGAGGGTGGCCGGGCTCGGGCGAGTCCACGTGGAGGCTAAGGGGACGGGCATCGGCCACATCGCCCTTGTCTTCTAGAGAATCAGCCAGCGTCTCGAGGCGCTCCCCCATGCCGTCCAGGAGCTAGCCGCCCGGGAAGGGCGAGGCTTGGCCCAAGCGGTGGCCGAGCATGTCCTGGCCTGCTACCGAAGCTGGGACCCGAACTTCCCGCTGGAACCAGCTCGTGAAGGGGTGGTCGAAGCCGAGGAGGAGGCCGCCCAGGAGGCAGTTCAGGGCGCCGCCACCGAGGTGGCGGCCTGCTTCACGCGAGAGGCGCCGCCGACTCCGCACCCAGGGAGCAGCGGCGAGGGCTCCGACTTAGAGTAGGCTTTTGTAGTTTTTCTTTTTCTTTGACTTGATGTAAATATGGGAGTGATCCCTCAGAATAGCTGTCCTTTTTTGTGAATATAATGTAAGCCTTTCTTTGGGATCGCAACTCCAGTGTTCTTCTGAGTGCTTGATGAAGTTTCTATTCTTTTCACTTGATGCCCCGAGGAGTACTCAGTAAGATCGGGCCTGACCTTTCCCTCCCCAAGAATGAAGTCGCCTCGACCACTCGTCGCCCGAGCAGTGAGGCCTTCTCGGCGCGTTCAGCCCCCGAGCCCTCGCGAGTCCGCAACGGCTAAGTCAAAAGACAAAGGTACAAACTTCCTTGCTCAGGAGATAGATCGATCCAGCACGGAGCACGCCATGACCAGTGAACACTTTCCCACTCTGCGACCACTCAAACAAGTAGACTGGAGACACGTGCGGGCGGGAATGCGACCAAGAGTCCCCACGGTTTGGTGGTGCCCGAGCTAGGACGGACCGGACCGAGCACCGACAGCCCGCCCCTAGGGTCTAAGCTCCCGACCGCTCGAGCAGCTCGAGCTGTGAGATAACCCGAGAACCCCAGGGGCTCGGTAGTGCCCGGGGCCTTTTAAGCGGACCGAACACCACGACCACCATGAAAGACTTCGGTCAAACATTGCCGTACGTACGGTACACCTTTCTACTGTCCGTTCTGTCGTGCTAGGAAAAGTGGACACGTGGCAGGGTTTTTGTGTGCGAGGAGACC
Organism: Phragmites australis; assembly: GCF_958298935.1. Taxonomy (NCBI): domain Eukaryota; kingdom Viridiplantae; phylum Streptophyta; class Magnoliopsida; order Poales; family Poaceae; genus Phragmites; species Phragmites australis. Next base: position 23,828,468 of record NC_084936.1, on the reverse strand, counting down.
ATCTCACCGAACAGATTAGAATACGATGGCCCCCGAGGACAGCTCGGGAACAATATATTACTGAATGTAAATTCATATGAATTTAACCACTCACCGGACAGCTGTCAACTTTTCGGCCAACCGATCCAGGAGAGGCATGCGCTCCGAGCTCGGGGTGCCCGGGAACTTGGTTCCCACGGCTGGGGCACCCGAGCATTGGGGGGCGCATGGGGAGCCCGGGGTTAGGCGATCCCGACCACTCATGCCTGAGCGGTAGGACCACCCGAGGATCCTTAGGGCCGAGCAGCGACCTAGGCACTGAGGCCCTCGCGGTCGAGCTGCTTTTGCTTTTGATTGTCGATCCTGTGACTTTAGAAAAATAGAGAAATTCTTTGTTTGGTGCGCTCTGTTAGTGCGATACTCATTATAAACTGCTCTCGCTTTCGACCCGAGACCTCTCGAATACCCAGACCGGCGGACAGAAACAGGTAGAGGCATAACACAGAGGTCCTATGGTTCGGTGGCGCCCGGGTATGACAGACCAGACCGAGCACCGATAGCCCGCCCCTGGGGCCTAGGCTCCGGACTACTTGAGCAGCTCGAGCGATAGGATTACCCGAGAACCCTAAGGGCTCGATAGTGCCCGGGAGACTACCACGACACCGAACACCACAGCCTACCACGACATATGTAAGTCAGCGGCAACTGCCCGCGCGCATACCGATCGGGATTCTTTTATCAACAGGGAAAATGAGAGAGCGAACTTTTCTTGCACAATCGAGCATCTCACCAGACAGATTAAACATATGGAATCCAGAAAAATAAATTTTGACATAAGAACGGCTCATTGATATATGTATTGTATTGACAATTTTTTTACAAGGTTGGGTGACTTACCCAGTTAGTGGTAGCCCCCGGTCAACTTGGGCGAGGGGGGGAGCCCCCGGCCTGGTTGACCTGAGCTTGCAAATATGGCCATCTACGGGAAGAACTTGCGCAGGTGCTCGATGTTCCACGCGTTGGGGAGCGGCTGCCTATCTTCTGCAGCCAACCGGAAGGAGCTTTCTCGCGGGGCACCGATCACGGTAAAGGGGCCTTCCCACATAGGGGACAGTTTATTCCTTCCTTCGCGTGACTGGACGCGTCGGAGAACTAGATCCCCCACCTCGAGAGACCGGGTGTCACCCCGTAAAACGGGAGCCACGGCTTTAGGCGCCTGAAGGGTACCTGCATCTTCTCGAAAGCCTCCTTGGAGAGGAGGTTAAGGCCTGCGCCCCCATTGATCAGCACTCTGCTGACCTTCACATTGCAGATGGTGGGGGACACTACCAAGGGTAGTCGCCCCACGCCTGCAGTACTAGCGGGGTGGTCGGCCAAGCTGAATGTGATCGGGGCGTCCGACCACTTCAGGGGCCTTACGACCTCTTCACTCGGGGTCGCCGAGTATACCTCGCGCTGCATGGTCTTGACACTGCAGCGGGAGGAGGGCGTGTACGCGCCTCCGTCGATGAAGGCGACGGTGTGCTCAGTCTCCTAGAAACCGAGCTCTGGGTTGTTGGGGGCGGCTCTGTCGTCGCCACCCTGGCGGGGCTCCTCGCGGTCCCTTTGGCGCTGCTCGATGAGGCCCTTGACCGTGCGGCACTCCGTGAGGTCATGCCACCTGGTCTGGTGAATTGGGCACCACTTCCCCGGCTCGGGCCCCACAGGAGTGGGGGCCCTTGCCGGAGCGAGAGCCCTTGCGGGAGCCGGAGCCCTCGCGGGCGCGGGCCGTCTGTCGGCGGCCGCCCGGCGTGCTTGCCGGCGGTCGGGCTCCTGGGCTGGCCCACGGGCGGGACCCTGGGCTGGCTCGACGGGGACAGCCTCGCGCCTCCTTCTCTTTTTCTTTTCCCGCCTGTCAGAGCGGGAAAGACCTGGTTGATCGGCGGCGGGGTGCTCAGGGCGCGGAACGTGCCACGCCCGAGCTTCCGCCGCCTTGGCGCACTTGTCGGCCAGCGCAAAAAGTTCCGCGGTGGTCTCGACCTCGTGCGTACCTAGCTTCTCAAGCATCCGCTCGTCGCGGACGCCCTGCCGGAATGCGACAATGACAGCGTGGGGGGTTATCCACGGGATGGTGTTGCGGACCTGGCTGAAGCATTGAATAAAGCACCGCAGCGTCTCCCCCTCCTGCTACTTGACGGTGTGGAGGTCGCACTCCAGGCCGAGGCGCGTGTATGTGCCCTGAAAATTAGCCACAAATTGGTGGCAAAGATCATCCCAGGAACTGATAGACCCTGGGGGTAAGTTCATAAGCCAAGAGCGGGCAGAGCCCCTCAAGGCAACATGAAAGTAGTTAGCCATCACCTTTTCGCTGCCACCAGCCGCTTGGACAGCGGTGGTGTATATCTGGAGGAACTCAACGGGGTCAATGAACCCGTCGTACTTCTCTGGCAGCTCGGGCCGGAACTTGGTGGGCCATTTGACCCGGCGGAGCTCACTAGTGAAGGCACGGCAACCGGTGCCGTACCCTGCGGCGCGGGCAGCGCCCTTGGGCGGTGAACGCCGGCGAGCCGGGGAGCCCCGTCGATCATGGGCCGGTAAAGAGGAGGCCTGGTCCTCAGCTTCAGTCTCCTGCCGGGTCTCCCGCTGGCACTCGAGAGTGACATGCGCGTCTTCGATGCCCCTCCGCTCGTTGAGGTGTAAGCGGAGGTCCTGGGTTCCGGAAGTGGCCAGGGGGCGGCGCTCCGCCTGGAGGCCCCGCGGCCAGCGCGAACGCCACCTAACGATGGGCCGGTCCTAGCGGCGCCACGCTGGGTGGTGATGCGGGAACTTTCGGCCAGCACCTGGCAGCGGGCCGTGCCGACTAGGGCGGCGACTTCCTGGAGCCAGCGGCCCTCCGGGGTTTCCCCCGCCGCCTGGACTGGCGGATGCCTGAGGAGAGCGTGCACCGCAAGCAGCGCACTCCCGGGACTGGCCTCGCCGAAGGCAAGCCTACACCGGAGCGGGGCCCGGCGCTGTCCAGACACGGACCTGGCGGCAAGAGTTTCGGCCACCTGCTGGGGGTTGGGTGGTGCACCGGCGACGGCGGCAGCGGCCCTGCTGGGCCCAGCGCCCTGGTCCCCTTGAGAGGGGAACACCGTGCGTGAGGATCGCGGCTGCTGCTAGGACGAAGCAGCGACTGGGGCCTCCTGAGCAAGGGGCTCCATTTCCCCACTGGAGCTGGAGCCGGAGCGCTGGAGACGATGACGACCAGCCATTTTTTCTGCAGAAGACAACAAACAAATTCAGGGATGCTTCCCCCCTACCTGGCGCGTCAGCTGTCGGAGGGTTAACTCCTGTCGCAGGGATCCTGAGGGACCCCTTTTTAGAGATTCGGCCGGGGGATGATCCTGAATATGTTCGCCGGAGAAATAAATGGGTATGAATGCGATGGCCGGTGGGGCGGAATGATCTAGTGCGGAACGGAGTAAATGCGCTAGTGTCTAGATAGGTTCAGGCCGCACGGAGGCGTAACACCTTACTCCTGTATGGATACTATAAATGCCTTGAGAATGTCCCTCAAGGATGTTGCTGGTTACAAGAATGTTTGTCTAACTTAGAGCCTGGGGCTCCTTGTTCTCCGGTCTGCGTGTATCTGCTGGCTTTGGGTGCTCTCGATCTTCTCTTCTCTTTGCTACCTCGAAAAACTTCTCCAAAGCCTCTAAACTTTTTTTTGTCCATGCTGCCGGTGGCTTTAAATACCCGCCGGCAGTAGCGTGCCCCGAACGGGAGGGGGGCACGAGTTCCAAGACACCATAAATGGAAAGGACGTCATCATAGCCTCTGTGCGAAGTGACCGGGAGTGGAAAATGCATCCCACGCCCGGTCATCTGTCACCGTAAATGCACTGGCAACGGACGCCGTGGAGAGGGCCCACCGGGCAGCCGCAGAGCGGCCCGGCGTGCCCGCCTTGTCTTGTTCTCCTGCCACACCAGCGCGGCAGACGGAACGCCTCGGCCCTTACGACGTTATCCCGAGACGGGCCGGATGGCACGGGATGGGACCCGTGCTTTTAATGGCCCTACGCCCTTCTGCCAGAATATGGCAGGAACTGACACCGAGCGTGGCGGGAGCAGTTGGAGGTGACAGGCCATGCGCGCTCTTTAAATGCGGTCTTGGGCCTTTGACTGGCTGACACCTCATCAGTGGGCCCCTCGGGAGCCACTGTTAGGGGGCTCTCTGAGTCGTCGGGGAACCGAGTGCTCGGGGGTCACTGTTCACCTCCCCGAGCACTCTCTCCCGAGAATGTCCTTTCTTGATCCTCGGGGAACCGAGTGCTCGGGGGTACTGTTCACCTCCCCGAGCACTCACTCCCGGGCACGCTTGTACGGATCCTCGGGGGCTCCGAGCACTCTCTCCCGGAACTCCCTTCAGTGGGTCCGCGGGATACTTGGGTGCCCAGGGGGCCACCACTCGCGGCCCCGGGCACATTTCTCCCGGTACTTAGCTTTTCTAATCGTCGGGGGACTCGGGTGCTTGGAGGCCACCGTATACTTCCCCGAGCACTTTCTTCCTGGTACTTAGACTTCGCAGATCATCGGGGAACTTGGGTACTCGGGGACCACTGACTGTGGCCCCAAGCGCCCTCTCCTGGGACTTAATCTTTTTTACCTTGCGGAGGAGACTCCGCGGGATGGCGCCACGTGACGGATTGCTGGCCTGGCCTCGGGATTCGGGGACCCCTGGTTCCTAATTCACCGACAGCGTCCGCGAATCACGCGAGGTTGAACTGCCCTTACGCACACCTCTTTCCACGCGTCCGCAACTCCTCGATGGCATCCATGTCGTCCACAATAACACCATTCGACTCCACAGCTAACGCTCTCGTCGACCCGCAGCAGTTGTACACGCACCTCCTGTGTGCACTAGACGCTGCATGCTCCACCTTATGTGGTATCCACCTTGCACCGTCCGTGCATTGTATGACACCTTATAGAGCATGATCTTCGTGTCTCTACGTGATCTTTCACGCAATATCTCTAGATCCAAGACAATCATAGCTCTGATACCACGTGTTAGAAAATTAATCATCAACGAAAGCAACAGATGGTCAAAAATAATACACACAATCATAAATGACACCAGAGGTACGATGTTTGTTAACAAGGTTCAACCAAACCTTATAACACCAAAGCATGACTACAGATATTCTTGAACTAGCAACATCAGTCGTTTCCCGAAGTTCCGACAGACTCGTTGAACCTATCGCTATTCTAAAATACTACTATAATTCCACCATATACCGCTAATACAACCAGTCATATACTTAATCAATTCCGTACAATAACACATATCCAACACTTCATCATCAAACTGCAATGCAAGGGTTGGTGCGGGATAGGCATAAATCAGAATTCTGTAGGGTTGACCTGTTATTGAACCACGATTCTCACATAGTACTCTGTTGACTGTTCATATTTTCAGAATAATCAGAAGAAAAATTGCACAGTTGGGCGAACACATTTGAAGATAGAACACATATGAGCACTCTCAGAAGGCAGTTTTGTTACCATGATTTACAACAATGGAAACTAAATAGTACAGGTAAAAAAACTAAATAGTACAGGTAAAAAAAATGGTAAAGCATACAATGTCAGTGAGTTAAAACCGTTTAGAGATGCTTGCTGCACAAACACCATTACCATCTGCCGCTATGGTTTTGCTGAGCCTATGATGGGATGCCAGCATCAGTTCTCTTCAGAGAAACATCACAACTTCATGCGTGCCATGTTATTTCCACGAATTCTTGCGTGAAAACGGCCTGCTCCTTAATTTATATGTCAAAGCCACATATATCAATCCAGATGGCTGATGTACAATGCAAATATATGCCCCGTGAATGCTGGGTTGGATGGGACACTTCACCAAATTGGAGAGCCTCATTTTGTTCTCCCTTTATGTTAGCCTTCTAATGCAGAAAGCTCAACCTCCTTAGTGCAAGGACGGTATGCAGCGAAGGTGCTGTCATTCGCAAAAGAACCCGGATTAAAGCAAGTAATTCCGGTATATTTGAAGGCTTTCTGCTCGCTCTTGTCACCCAATACTATCTGAAGAAGTTTTGAAAAGAGAAGAATGAGCACACACCCTCCAAACTTTCGTTGTGAGTGGTTATGACTATTTGGCAAAGGTATACTTATGAATTGTGTATGTTCAAGACACAAGAGAAGATCCACAGAAACTATAACTCAAAAACATTGTTTTTTTGGGACAAGCAGGTTTGCATAAACTATATTCTAAATGACATACCGTGTGAGGGGTTGGATACAACCGAAGGCAATGATCATAATTCCATATGATAGGTTGAACAGTAAGAGGCAATGGACAAAGATGACTCTGATGGGTGATAGTTGCTACCATCTGAAAAGAGAAGGATAGGTTATTGTTATGCTCACTACAATAACAACAATTAGAAGATGTTTAACTCACATGCTCAAAAGGGTCACTTGTTTCTTCCGTTGTTGGGGGAATTAGACATGACCGTCGCATCCTGTAAAGGAGATCTTGCCGGAAAAACACAATTTCTTGTGTATAAAACTTCACCCTGAAAATCATAGAGATAAGAATTGAGAAATTTTAAGCTGAAGTGTTGTTTTGATCATGACAACTTGATCTGGATTGGTGAAATAGGTTGGACAAGATGTTCTTTTCAAATCTATCACTTTATAAATAAAAACTCGACCTATGGGGGAAGATAGCCCATCATGGCATTACTTAAAGGTCGAGAAAAGACACCAAAGGTTGGCCACCTAGGACCACGCTGAAAACGACACACAACGATGCGCCTTTTTTTTTTTAGGAAACTGAAGCTATAATAGTTTCGCCCCCAAAAATCCAAAATCTATATTCTTAACTCTGCATGTGGTGTTTAATGTATACAGCTTCCTATTAGTGTAATCCTGGAACCAGTTGGAATTTTAGGCACTAGTTTCATGTCAAACCTGCAAGGGTTGCTTGCGAAGATTGCATTTGGGATGTGCTTCTGAAGCTCTTCAATTAGATATTTCGGAAGTGCGCACCTTGGGAGAGCTTTAGAAGGGCCTGCAGATTTGTTGTCAAGTAAGAGCAGCATATCAAGTGCTGAAGAAACACAGAAACATCTCATTGCAGATATCTCGGGAGGCAGCTGGCATTATATACAGTGAACAAGCTCATTTCTAATCCTATCAGGATCACAAAAAAAATGTTCCTACATCTAAAATAGCAAGGTAAGCTATAGTAATAGGATATCAAAAGAATGGACCAAGCAAGTTAGTTCGTGATCAGACATTCAGACTACAAAACTGGATATAGGAGTACATATGTGTGGATATGAGCAATTATCAGTTAAAAGTGTATCATTAAGTTTTGGAGTACCTGCATCATCAGGACCTGGAATGAATAAGAAACGACTATGTTCCTTTAATCTAGATCGAGCTGCGATCATCTCGCCAAGCTTTCCAAACTGCAATCTGAGTGAAGTTGCATGGGTCAGGCCTTGTCTTGCAATGGAATAGCAAGAACAAAATACAACTTTCCATCATCTCTAATGGAACACAAAGTCAGACCTGAGTTCTTCAAATGAATTGAATGCTAGATTGCAGGGCTTAGAGCAGAAATTGCCCATCAAAACAAAGAGGGAAGGCACCACCTCCACACAATCATAACCATCAAGAACAATAGCTAACTTCTCCATAGTCTTCTCTACGAGATAACACATGAACATCCTGAGAGGACAAAATAATGACAGTAATACAAAATCAAGAACTGATGTAAATAAATACCTCAGGATTGTCCAGCCAAACATCCGAAAGTATGACAAACATATCATTCACGGCCTTTTGTTCCAGTGATGTTAATCTTAGCTGTTTGATATCAATGGAAGCAAAGATTATCAGTGAAGTTATTTTTTACAAGACCTAATTATTCAATATTTGTAATGGAGTTATTGAACTTACCGTTTCTTCAGTTGGTACTACACCTCCCCCAAAGAAATCAAGACCCATAAGCAATGAAAGTGATGCTTCCCTGTCTTCTAGGGGAGGAAACCCACATGTATTGACCTGTGCATGGTTTGAATATAAGCGCACTCAATAGAATAAATAATACAGGAAAGAGATGCAAATTTTCTAGGAGATGCGAATTAAACCTGGAAAATGCCATTTGAAAGCAGCTCCCCCTCAGCGACAATTACAGTATTTTCAACAAAAAAACCTGAAGTGATTTTGTGTTCTATGTTAAGGAAAGTGGTAATACTTTCTCAATAACCATGAAACCCCCATGGATAATGCCAGATGTTGGTACACAATTTTCTGCGTATATGGTAAGTCTTCTATGCTAACCCATGTAAACCAAGAGGACTTGCCTTTGTATATCCTCCTTTACAAGTGGCTGAAGGAAGTTTAAATTGACACATTTTTATTTGGCATAGCAAAGATATGGATCTCTATTTATAGATTATTCACATGAAGGTAATAGTAACCAGCCATCAGTGTTAAAATAGCAATGGGTTCTAAGGATATGGCATTCGATAAGTCAATTGGCACTGCTCCAGTAAGATCCTCCAAGTAGAACTGGCGCTCCTCCAACTGAGATATGACCCCCATAATCCATCTCCGTCCAGTGCATCCAATTAGAGACTGTATAGAAGTTATCTACATGAAAAAAAAACTGTATAAATAACTTTGTATTGAAAGGCTAACAAAATACAGAATTTGGAAGAAAAAAAGGTTGAATAAATGTTCTTCAGGGAATATGCCAATTTTTGGAGTGGAGTAATAGGGATCACAGAAATCAATCCATGATAGAGAGATTCAACATAGAAAGGAGAAATACCTCGCAACTACCATCTTCTGCCACAACCGTGTCAAAAGCTGGCTTAGAGAAATATTTATCGCGAGAGAGCCTCTGAAGCAGCACTTGATATCTGTCCCTATAAAGGGAAGCTTTATCTCCGGCTTCTCCATGAATAGCTAATCTGCCGGTATGCCTATTTTACACAGAAAAACGCAGCATAGCATCAACAATAGAAACATGAGGGTCACTATAATCACTACCTTCCAGTTCTCCTTAAATATGGTCAAAATATTCAGAAAACAAGCTCTTTTAGCAATTCGTGTGCTCTATACGAATCTTCATAGTAAGAAAACAACTTTTTTTCTAAAAATCCATTAAATCCACATGACCGAGCTAACCAATGACGATTAGTCAGCAGCAATTTCCTGAATGCAAAAAAAAACTATTCATCTAAAACATTTTTCTAACACTTGGAGATAAGTTTAGTTTTTTTATAAAGGCACAACTTAAACTGTCCTACTAACATCCACTCTGCAAATTAGCAACCGATAAAAAGTTTATGCCAGATTAAAGCGAATTAGAATTATAGACACTTAAATAGCGCTTTTGTGGCAGAAGCTACCCAAACATCAATCCAAAATCACTATTTGAGCATCCAGTTTGGCCAAACTAACCATCTTTAACCATAGTTCAATAGTGAAACCCAAAAAGGATGAACAAATTATCAAGTCCCCATAGGGAATTTCCCGGATCTACAAAGAAAAGGCGGCGTTCACATACTCGTAGAACACTTTCTTGATTGGGTCGTAGTGGAACCGCGGGACGACAAACGCGTCCACCACCCGCAGCGCTGAGCGGGCGCTGGTGGTCTGCAGCGATGCCGCGTCGACCGCCTCCTCCGCCTCGACGAGCAGTGCCACCACGCGCCGGACCGCGTCCCGATCCAGTATCGACGACTGCACTGCGCGCGACACAGACCCAGAGCCACAGGCATCAAATTGACAGCCACCCAAACAACACGAGACGAACGGCGTGCAGTGCAGGGAACCTAGAGGGGGGAGTGCCTTACGCGGCTCCTTGTCGAGCTCGTCGAGGAGGAGGTCGAGCGCGTCGTCCTCGGCGTCGGGGAAGCGGTCGAGGAAGGCGGCAGCCTCCTCGAGGGCGTCCACCTTGAGGGTGAAGCCGCGCAGCCGGAACTTGCGCTGCAGCTTCCTGCGCGTGGCCGCCGACGGCGCCGCCATGGGAGAGGGGGCGGGGAAAGGGTGTGGCGGGAAAGGGGGGCTGGGGTTTGGGGGAAATGGCGGGATAATAATGGCGACTGCCTGGCCTTCTCCGCCTTCGTGTGCTTTCATGGGCCGTGAACGGTGATTCTACCCCACCCGGCTCGGCCCAGCCGCGCCACGGCAGTCCACCGGCTCAGCCCACCCACGCACACCCGAGCACGACATGTGTCCCTACAGCCACGCCTCGGGCCCGCGCCAGCGTACGTCACGTGGCACTCATGCTCGCCTAGCGTGCCTGGATAGGTGTCGATAGTTTCAGTAGTACTAATACCACTAGATAATACTGAGCACTACTAATATTATTAAACTATAGAACTATTAAATATTACTGAGAACTATAAAGCTATTCTAAACCTCTATGTGTATAATAGTTTTTTACACCTAATAGTTTAGTGTACATTAGTTCTAAATTCATAATACTGATACTACTGAATAAATTATTAATACTGTTTTTCGTGAGAAAAATGCTCAAATTTCTCTGCATATAGTAGAATTGAGTGTGCACGTACCAATGTACAATTGTATATGAATAAATAAATGAAATATAGAAACACAAATAAAATAGGAAACTTGTATTCTTTATTCATCCTTAGAATCCCTATATGACGTCTTAATATATTGATTGCATAGTTTTTGAATCGTAGAGGCTTGTAAGAACTCTAGTTAATTATATCCGTAGGTTGAGCCTACGGAATACCTCTGCTTAAGCTGCATCAATCGTCGTCAATCTCAAGTCTTTGTCTTGTTCTCGATAGATGTATGATACGTTGCATGAGATAAAAAAAAAATACTAGGCTCATAATTCTGGTGAGCAATTTGAACGCCACATCTTTACTCAGCGTTGTTGTTAGTCACGAAATTCATAATAAAGTCTCATAAAAAAATATTCGACCTCGACAGTCATGAACAGAAGGTGTCCAACCTCATCGGTCAGGACATATACTAGTTTCCGAACTGATCGGTCTTGATGACACGGAGAATGGGCATGGTGGGTTGATAGTATCAGGGGGCATGCTCATGCAAGCCTGGGACTTCAGCTTACGTGTGCTTTTGAGATCAGTGCGACATTTAGTCAGGCGCCTATTTGGTTTTCTCTGTAATGGCATACAAGTGTGTACTCAAGCGCTAGTCTTGCCATATATTAAAGCATGGCGATGCTTTGAATTCTTCACGGCTGCTGCCCGTGAATGGACTAGAAATATTACATAATATAATGTTGGAAGGCAAGTGTGCTAGCTCTACCCCGAAAGTGCTAATGTTGTGCACGAGTCTAATCACATCGGTCAAATGCTTCTGTGTCTCAATACGGCACCATTACCGATTAACTTACCACTTGACCCAAAATTTATGGGAGAGTTGTAGATATATTCCGTGCGCATCTCTAATTTTAGAGATCAACTCCCCCTCTATAACAGCATAGATCGGGCAGTCTATTTTGCAACACAGCTTAGTCCGTCCACTATGAAGTTCTGAACAAATCGTTTGAGTGCCTTCCCATGTTCCAAATTGGATCAAAATTGTGAGAATAATTCTGGGTGAGCACACTACACCACAGAAAGGTTTGGGCGTCATTTGCCTCTGAGTATCGAACTTGCGCACCATATTTGCTATGGTACCTCTGTGCTACAAGTACTGCTACTTGCATTACACTGACATCAGTGCATGCATGCTTGCTCTTTTACTCAGCTCTACGGCATCGCCATGAGGCATACTTAACATGTTATTGCCCTCGACAGATTCTATAGCATTGTCATATTGATCTCATACTGATCACAAATTTTTTATTGCGAATAAAGTGTTCTGCCTCCCGTACCACAAGGCCACGAATCATGAGCCGATCCCAACCAACCATACCACTTTCCAACCACTCATACCACAAACCCATAGATCATACATTGATTCATGCCATCACACCGCTTTCCACATCATCTGTATCTACCATAGACCCATGAATCATACATTGATCCGCACCAAACATGTCACTTTCCGTACCGTTCATACCACCAACCCATAGATCATAAGCCGATCCCCACCATCGTACCAACTTTCAAACCATCTGTCTCTACCATAAGTTTCCGTACCATTCGTACCGCCAACCCACAGATCATAAACCGATCCCCACCACCATACCACCTTTCAAAACATTTCTCTCTACCACAGATTCACAGATCATATGCCGATCCCCACCAAACATGCCGCTTTCTGTACCATTCGCATCGTCAACCCATGGATAATAAGCTGATCCCTACCATCGTATCACTTTTAAAACCATTTGTCTCTACCACAAACCCACAGATCATATATCGATCCCCACCAACATGCCGCCTTTTAGCTATCAATACCACATGTCCATAAATCATAAGTAGATCCCCACCATCGTACGTGTGTAAACGCCGACGACCGAATGATATGGGTCTTACGAACCTTTTGTACCTATGAAGCGCCGAAACGGCTTGTAAGGTAAGGCGTGAAGCGCTGCCACCGAAACGACCTGTTCCTGTACATCGGATGGATCTCATGATACGGCGGCCTACGAGCTAGCCGGCATTTGGCTGGCACCCGCCCACAAGTCGCTTCATCGTCGTACCAACCTAGCACCTGAGAAGGAGGGAGGAGAGATGCAAGAGTCGACACGGTGCCTCACCATTCGGTGACGCGGCCATGACGACCTCTGGCGGGCGAACCTATTTGTGAGCTCACTTCTATGTGCGCGTGCTTCTCTCAGATGGATAGGTGTGCGTGCTGTGTATGGTGGCAATGGAGGATGGAAAATATGTGTGTGTGAGTATTGGAGATGGAAGACGCTAGCCCCTGCGAGTGGCAACCTGATGGCCTTTTATACGCAAGTGCTAGGGTTGGCGGTGGAAGAAGCAGGCAATGAGAGAGGGTCGCCACTATTCCATTCGGTGAGAGAGTCATCCGATCAAGATTCCCAGGTGCCGTTTTCTGGCTTCACGACCTGATCCTTTGAAGTTCAAATTTGCTAATCACCAATCAGTCTCCTGCTTAATATGCTTTTGTTCACTGAGATGCAAACCCAAGCTAGCTATGGCCCCATCAGCAAGAGACTAGCTGACTGCATGCATGCATGAATGTGTGTAGCCTTTTTTTTTTATTTGACGTGAACAATTATAAGACTGCATGCATGTGGCTCATTTAACTTGCTCAAAATAAGGAACGACATTTGACAAACTATTATGCAGATGCGCGAGGCAAGCGTAGAGTTGAATGAAAGCTTCTCGACCACTAAAATGTATCGGTAGCCTGTGAATTGAACGTGATGGTATACGTATTTGCTATTGGCATATGGGCCACGAGCTATGAATTAAAGGCTGAATATCAGTTCGACTGGGCCTTCCAAAGAAAAAGCACTCCTTCTCTGAAGAGTTTTTTATTTTTATTTTTTTATTAAAAATTTAAATAAATAGATTTTTCGTATGAGAAATTGTAAAACTAGGCACCTGCAGCCCTCTGAGAGGGCGGTTGGGCCACTAACCGCTCCCTAAATGGGCGGGAGGCCCAACCGCCCCCTCAGAGGGCGGGTACGGCCTGCCCGCCCGAGCCGCCTCCCTTACTGCCCCCTGAGGGGGCGGGTAGGGGTCCTTACCGCCCTCTCAGGGGGCGGTAAGGGGCCTTCCCGCTTGCGCCGCTCGGCTCCCCCCATCCGGCCTCTACTATAAAAAGGGCTAAAATTAGCCTAAAATTTCATTTAATTCAGAAAAAAGAAAAAGTTGAGAAGAGGGAGAAGAAGAGAGGAGAGGGGAAGGGAGAAGAGAGCCCGGCGAAGCCTTGCTGCATTTGAGCCGCGGATTTGAAGATTATTTTCGGGTAAGTCTTTTTTTCCTTTTATTGTTGTTAATTAGTGCATTAGTAGTATATGACATAGGTTTTAGATATGTATGACCTAGGGTTTAGAAAATATTCAAAATTACTTAGAAAATTGTACGATAGTAGTGAAATATAGAATATTATTTTTACTATATTAGGGTTGTAATGTGCGACATAGGAGGTAACAATATATGATAATTTACGAACATAGGATGTAGCATTTAGAAATTATTTGATCCGATAATTAGAAATATAGTTTGTTGGTCTTAACATTGGTTATGTTTGCGGGTGTTTCCAGGGATGGCAGATAAATTAATTTTTCAGATATATTATGGTGAGGGTGAAATTAGGTGTGGTCCTAACGGTGTAGATCTGTCTGGATTTCGTCATGTCATGAAGGGTCTTAGTAAAGTTAATGAGAGAACCATTGTGGGTGTGTGCAAATGGCTCATGCGGTTTTTCCAATTGGATCCGCAGCAACATGAGCTGAAGTTGAAAGCTATCATCAGTCGTGCTAGTCATGGATACTTTAGTGAGCTTGTTCCCATCGAAGCCACATCAACTTGGAGGCAGTATATAGATATATGTTGTGAACGTGGCCCGCCGCTGGTTTTGTTAGCTGAGGCGTACCTGAAAGATCAAACTGAGGTGAACTCTGCGGAAGCAGTAGCAGGACCAAGTGAGGCAGTGGAAGATGAATCAGAGGCGGCTAATGTCGGATCCAGGGAGGATGTTGGTGATATTCCAGAGCTGCAACCGATGGGTATAGCTGATGAAGGGGAGCACATCCCTAGCATCATTGAAGATATGGATTTGGAGGATGAAGAGTTGGAGGAAGGCCTTACCGATGGGGATTCATCTGACGAGGAGGGTAATACTCCAGTTCCTGCAGAGTGGAGGGATCATGAATTTTCGAAGCTGGTGGTTAGCGAGACTGACCGGACACCGTGGCAGTACCATGAGAACGAGGTGTCACAGGGTGCTATGTACCCTACAAAGCATGCAGTTATTGATGCAGTGAAATTCTGGTCGTTGTCTCTTCGGAGGTAATTCAAGGTTGTTAAATCCAGTAAAAGGGAGTACGATGTGAAGTGTTTGGTGCCGTAGTGTCCTTGGCGGGTGCACGCATTCAGAGGGAAATGGGTAGACTACTGGCAGTGCTCAATAGTTAAAGAACATAATTGTCACATTGAGGAAATAGAGTTCGCCCACCGGAACCTGTCATCTGCCTTCATTGAAAATGTTATGTACGAGGAGATTGTGGACAACCTAAGGTATGAGTCACGATCAATAATCCGTGCTATTGAGCAAAGATTCTAGTACACAATAAACTATGCGAAGACATGGAGGGCGAAACAAAAGGCTATTGAGATGAGGTTCGGAACATATGAAGATTCATATCACAATCTACCTCGTCAATTAGCCATAATTTGTGGAAGGAACCTAGGCAGCTACTATGATATCAAGCATTGCCCCTCTACTGATGTAGAGTACAGCGGGAAAAGAGTGTTGCAGCGTGCTTTCTTTGCATTCGCCACTACTATCAAAGCATTTCAATATTGCCAACCCATCATATGCCTAGACGGAACATTCCTGATTGGGAAGTACAAAAGACAGATATTGTCTACAATTGGGGTCGACGGTAACAACCAAGTCCTGCCACTAGGGTTGCTTTCGTGGAGAGTGAGAATAGGGACAGCTGGTATTAGTTCCTAGAGCGGGTCAAACATGCAATTGTTCTTGACTGACCAGATGTGTGTCTCATTCATGATAGATATGCAGGATTATTGCAGGTTTTGCTGGAAATGCAACATGGTAGCGTTCGATGAGGTGTAGCAGCAGAGTGGCCCGACCTCAAAAGCAGATGGTGCATGCGCCATATGGGTGCGAACTTCTACATATAGTTTAAAAACAAAGAGTTGATGAAGCTTTTCAAAAAGTTGTGCAGTCAAAACCAGCAACGGAAGTTCAATGCACTATGGGAAAGACTTGATGAACTGACTCTAAAACAAACTACAGAGGCTGCACCTAACGGTGATGAACCAATCGCTCTCGGACCTCTTCCAACAGATACTCCACAGATAGTAAGGAGATCAGGCTCATCTATTAAGAGCTTCTCACAGTGGATACGTAATGAGCCAAATGAAAAATGTACTCTGTTGTACGACAGTGGTGGTGCACGGTATGGAGTAATGACTACAAATCTTGCAGAGGTTTATAACTGGGTCATGCGATGAATGAGGTCCCTACCACTAGTTGGAATTGTAGAATGCATTTTGCATGGGACTTGTAAGTACTTTATTGATCGGTATGCAGCTGCTAAGATTGTAATGGAGGACAATCGTATATTTTACAGACGGATGCTATGTGAGTACATGGAGAAAGCCAATAAGAAGGCTCACATGCATCGCGCAAATCAAGAGGGGACTGCGGAGCATAGGTTCAGTGTCCTGTGCCGGGATAAGGGTCGGAGGGGGGGGGGGGTAGATGTGAGCGGCATGTTCAAGAGTGTGTGCTAAGGAGTGGGACATGCATCTGTAGTTGCCAGAGGCCACAATTACTCCATAAACCTTGTACACACGTCATAGTTGCGTGTGCGGAGCACCATATGCTTCCCAAGCAATATGTTTCAAAGTATTTTATGAAAGATTAAATACTCAACACCTGGAATCATGAGCTGTATGGTTACGGCATTGTTGACACTTTTATAATTAATCCAGGGCCTGCAAGAATATACGTGCCTGATTTGGAAAAGATGAAGAATGCACCTGGTCGAAGACAAACTCGTCGGATTCGCAACGATATGGATGAATTCGAGGCTGGCCCTAGGGTCAAGCGGTGCAGTCAATGCAATGAAATAGGTCACACGTACAAGTATTGTCCCAAAAATGCACCTGGTGATGCACCTGTTGTCTAGGTGAGTTTTATGGTGCGTTGTGCTCGATTTGTACCATTTGAACCTTCGTTTGTTGGTAATTGTCGCAGTGTGTTAATGTTGCATATAGTGATATAGTTAATTTGCATTCAAAGTATATTGTTACTGTCTATATCTAACAATGTATTAATGTATATGTCTTTAAAATGCAGATATGACCGACCCTGCGACCCCCGAGCTTCTAGACCCTGCAGTCGACAAGAAGCATCATAGCTTCTTATCCGCCGAGCACTAGACGGAGCTAGGAGTGTTTCGACCACGAGGCCATGGAGAGCTGCTCACGATAGACGAGCGATGGAAACACAGGTACTTCGATAATTTCATACGAAATTGCCATATCACTAATGTAATTTCATATTATTGATATACTGCAATACTTGTAGGTTGGCAGCGACGTGACTCCTACCGCTTTGCCGGCTGGTCGAGGCCTGATCGATAGAGAACCCCGAGGCAGCGGCGCGTCGTTTCTACTTTGATCGGTCGCTGATAGTAGCCTTGGTCGACCGATGGAGGCCAGAGACACATATGTTCCATCTCCCGTGCGGCGAGATGACCCCGACCTTACAGGACGTAGCCTACCTCTTAGGTCTTCCTTGCGCGGGAGCTGCGGTTAGGGTCATCGATATGGAGGCTGACTGGATGAATGACATGCATCAGCGCTTTGGCCCGGTGGAGCGGAAGGCGGACGCACCCCTTACGTGCCTGACTTCTTATCCGATGCACGAGAGACAACGAAGAAGTGGATCCTACAGTTTCAGGTTCGGTACAATACAACCTATCATTTACTATTCTAGTATGTAGTAATAATCGTTTTTGACACCAGTCATATTTGCAGTCGGCGTACATACACCCCCATGCCAACGCATACACGGTCTCCAGGCATTTGGAGGCCTTTCTGCTTTGGTTGTTTGGGTGGGTTATGTTCACTAGTGGCCAAGGCCATCTGGTTACGAGGACGATTGTGCCGTACGCCAAGTTGATAGCGGATGCTGATGGAGAGGAGGTACCGCAGTTCAGTTGGGCATCCGCTGTCCTTGCTGCGACGTATCGGGCGCTCTGTGACACGTGCACGAAGAAAGAGCCACTAGCCACTTTTACCGGGTGTCTACTTCTTCTGCAGCTGTGGTCATATGAGCATTTTGCCATAGGCAGGCCGGTGGTGGACCGCTCCCCGTACCCCGAGGAATGGTACGGCGAGCCGGATGAGGACGCGCCTACTATAGCCTCGATGTGGTGCTGTCATCGGGTACGTATTTTATATTAACACTTTCCTTTGCAAGCTTTTTCCATCTAACGATTTGTAACGATGTTTGTCACGCAGCCACACTGGGCGCATGAGCAGCCTCGCAGCACTTACGAGCATTTTCGTACCCAGTTCGACAGGCTACGTCCGGATGACGTGGTATGGGAGCCTTACAACATCTTGGCCGTGCAAGGGCGTGCAGGATTGGGTTTGTCACCGTTGTGTACCCGCGACAAGGATTACTGGCTCACAAAGGCGCCGCTTGTCTTCGACATCTACGTCGAAGAATACTCACCGCACCGCGTCATGCGGCAGTTTGGCCGTCACCAGGCATTCCCTCTCGTCCACATCCGTACCGTCCCCGTGCACGTCCACAGGTACATATGCAAAATTAAAGTTTTTGTAACCTTCGTTTTACTGTGACTTACATTTACCGTGGTTCAAATGCAGGTACACACGGAAAGGCCAGCCAGCTGGTAACCTCTGGGCAGAGCGCTTGGCCCCTTACGTGGCAACATGGGCCCAAACGCTACAGGATGTCGTGGAGGAGGCCCGTCCCCACACCGAGCGGAACTTCAACAAGTACCTATGGTGGTACGTTCCACATACATGCACACGTGTCACCTACACCCCTGAGGGTGTCCGGCCCCACATCGCATCGACAACGGAGGCATACCTAGTGCATTGGGACGAGGACGCTGCATTAGCGGTAAGTTTTTCTTTGAAGTCAGTAGTCCATATTCAACGAACAAAACCGTATACTGTAATTGTTTATTCCTGTTCGTATCCGCAATCAGATATCATTTATGATGTACATAAGGATGCAGCTAGTGCCATGGACCGCCTCCGGCAAGGGCAACACCTTAGTATGTCGGATGTTGTGAGCTTCATCAAGCGGGTTTTCGACAAGACCGCGTGCCCCTTAAAGCTAACCTCCTGCCGATCTACCATAGATGTAGTAGGGGCACCTCCCACGTCCAGTGGTGTCCACGCCGAGTTATCTCGGCGGTCAGATGTGCACCGTCGTTCATCCATGTCGGCACCCACACGACCCCTTTTAACACGTCATAGAGGCTCCGAGCAACTTGGTACGAATTTTAATTTCGAACGACATTCAACAATATTCGTTACTTACTACTGCATTGATTATTAAACTTTCATTAGGTGCACCTACACAAGCCTCAATGCAGCCTCGTAGATTGAGCCCTGTGTGTCCACCCTCAGGTATTGGCGGCCCCATTCATCCCAGTTTTTAATACTTTCAGTAAATTAAGTTAATATTGTGGTCAGGTTACTTCGATGACGAGGCCAGTCCGTCTTCAGCGGCCCCACGCCCGACCCCACCCGCAATGTTCGAGCCATACTACGGCACAACAGCCTGCCTTCTTCTGCTGCACCGGCATACCACGTAGGTACAATTATACAATTTTTACTACTACTTCCAATACCACATTGTTCATATCTAACATAATTATTTGTTCGTAGGCCCCTCCAGCCAATACATATGGACGCTAGTAGAGCCTTCACAGTCCTCCTACCCTAGTCAGGAGGATGAGGCTGGCCCGAACGCCGCATACGACCTCGTTCGTGACTTCTTCGGGGGCACACCTGACTACGACGTCCTCCAGCGCTCCCAGGTACCCAGTGCTCCCCTTCGGACACAGCCCACGCAGAATGAGACCTCGACACCGGTGCTCCCTACTAGGCCTACCAGACACATCGGTCCACCTGACCCCCTCACCTACTCCAGGGGTCACGTGAGGGTTAACCAGCGGCATCGGGACCACGATGAGGCGCACGGGTGACGACAACGAGGGAGGCAGCAGTAGAATTTTAGATTTTATGTAACTTACATATGCATATTCGCTTCGTGATGTACTCCTACGTATTCAGACACGTTTACTCTTTATGGTCCACTTAGCATGTCATAACTGCATTTCGTATTCCAAAACAATGGGATCCTAGTTGCATTTCTTAATCCGACACGATCACAAGCTACATTCTGTCATCGTCATTATATCTTACAAAATAACTTATGCAACGAGTGATACCTCGCTTCCTCTGTTGGGAGTGTTACTTTAATGAAGAAGTGACCACACTACTGAACTTTAACCATGACTTGACAACACATGCCTCCTTGCGCAGGCTTTAAACAAGAAGTGACAACACTACCTAGTTTTTCCAAACAATAAATGATAACACAGGTACCAATAAATGTGGAATCTCTGACCATGATCAATGACACAGCTTTCCCATTCTTCAAGATGGAATCCGATGCTCCTGCCACCAGCTACGCCCCTGCCCTCACTCCTTTCTTCAAGAGCGAATCCAATGCTCCTGCCTCCCCCAACTATAAATAGCCGAACCTCCTTACATTGAAGCATCACTCATTTCTCATATCTCTCAAGTGCAATGTCTTCCTCAGCTCCATCAAGCCCACCAAAGAAACATTGGGGGACTACCATACCTGAAGGTCTTAAACCACCAATGTGCTTTTGTGGTGATTTTTGTAAGCTCCGCGAGTCGCAGGACATCTCATACACCTATGGCCTGCGCTTCTTCATGTGTGCCAACTACGAGTATGACAAGCCTCAACATGCAACAACTGGTTATCGACTGGTACGATAACAAATATCCGCCTCATCTTTTCCGATTTCGCACCCTTTTACTAACCGCTCATCTTGTTCATTTGTTCAGTCCCCTCCATCGCTCTATGATTTTATTCAATGACTCGACAATGAGCAAAATAACGCACATAAGCAGTGGGTCGACATGAACATGAGGTGGAGAAGGGAAGCGTATGCACGTCAGGAGTACGAGCAGCAACAAGAGGAACTTCGCCTCAAGCGGGAGGAAGAAGAGCGCATGAGGAAGACGGTGCACGACCATAACGTGGCTCAGGCTCAGGAGGCTGAGAGGGAAAGGAAGCGAAAGAGAGCCCGCCGTGCTAAGGCGGCAGGTCCCGATGCCCTCCGAAAGGGAAAGTATCCTAGATGCACTCAGTAGAGAGTATCTAATGTAACCCGACATACTTTCCCTCCCTAAGGCATGTTATGATTAGGATCGGCGCACTAATAAGTAGATCTTAGTGCAAACCGTACATGCCACCTTTATTTCCTCATCGTGTCGTCGCGGTAACAGTGTATTGTAATGTTCTCCACATATGTTTAATACTATGTTTGTCATCGTTGGCACCCCATACTCACGTAAAATGATGCAACTGCTAATTACTGATTTTTTATTCTCCGACTATTATATAAACTACTCCAAATTTAAATTCTTAATTTCCTTAAAGCCCTTCCTTTTTATTTTTTAAATTACACAAAAAAAATACATTTTTAGGGGGGGAAAAAGGTCATAACCGCCCCCTCAGAGGGCGGTTAGGTGCTCTAACTGCCCTCTCAGAGGGCTGCAGGCGTCTAGTTTTGCAAATTCTTCTACGGAGAATCTATTTATTTAAATTTTTAATAAAAAATAAAAAAATAAAAAAACTCCGAAAGTTTTATGAGATTATGTGGGCTTTGGAATTTGGAGTTGAGGTGAGGCCTGAGGTCTTGAATGCGGATTTAGTTTGTTTCAGCTGAGACTGTGAAAAGTAGATAGTATGTGGTAAGAAATTGAATTATAAAAAATTTATTGTAAATTATAAAAACTGGTGAAAGATAGATTATTGGATTGTTACGATCTAACATTTAGATCGTAACAATCTAGCTGTTAGTTTCAGTTTGTAGATTATAATCATATTACAGTTTTAATAATTCAACTACTTATTTTAGCCTATAAATTATAACTACAATTCAGCTTTTACCATTCCAAACTAAGAGGATCCAAAGCTGGACTTAAAAAAAGAGAGTCTATTTTACTCTTTATAAATATTGCATGAGTTCACTTAACCCTTAAAATATATTTTTAGTCCATTTAACCTCCTAATGTTACAATACTATATCACTTAATCCCCTTCGGCTGGTTTGCTAGGTGGTTTTGCCACGGTGGCGTCTGATGAGTGGGCCCCACGGGGCGTGCGAACTCACGCTTATTAACAGCCCCTAAGCGACATATAACATCCCCGTCCTTGACTGTGCACGCACCACAGACGATCCCCCATTCCTAGATCATTAGTGCTGCCGACACATTCTTTCCCATCAAGCCAACGTACACGCCAAAGACTGTGCACGCTTCCCCATCAAGGCAGGTGTGGGACCCTTTGGTTTTACGGTGACTTTCATCCTGAATCACTGGATAAGTACTGTTTCAGTCGGAGATTTTGAAAAATAGTTTACAGGAGTTGGGTTGCCAGAAGTTGGATTGTGAGAAGCTGGATCGTAAAAAGTTGGATTGTGAAAAAATCTTAGATTATATATAAAAAAATTTTGATGAACAATTTAGTAAAATAAGCTTTCATAATCTATCAAAAGCTAAAAAAAATCAGCTTCTCATATTCCTACAATCTAATCAGCAAATTTTAAAAAGCTATAAAAAAACTGTCTGTTTATTTCAATTTTAAATTATAAAAATTAAAAATTACAATTCGAAACTGAAACAAACAAACAGTACTAAGATGGTTAGAAAGGACTCGTTTGTTTAAACCAGCTTCAACTATATTTCTTTTATTTTATTTCCTGTTCACCCTCGTAAATTACTGTTCATCTTATAGGATTTAGATCCATCAAGCCATCCGCTGCATCTGCCTAGAGCAACAGCATGACAGCGCACATGCCTGCCCAATTGCACGAGATAAAAGCTTTTATCCTTCCTGAGCCCAGATACATAACACTAACCCCAACACCTCCACACAACCAGAAGAATAATCCCCAGAAAATCTACGAACACATCTCCTTGACCCTTCCCGAACCACACACCGTATCGATTTTGTTCTGATCCACTTTGTGCAAGAACGCTCCAGAGTCCAGAGGCTTGATGTCATCACCTCCGCCCACAAGTCACCATCAGAGTAACTCCCAGAAAATCGAGTCACTTAGTGTGAATTTGTTAGACGATAAGATTATATAGGATATGATTATTTATATTTTATTAGATTAGATGATTTTTTTACTACCTTTGTTTTTAAATAGAAGTTATTTTAGAAATTTGATTCTATTCTTAAATAGAAGGCGTTTTAGGTTTTCAAGTGGTGTTTTATTAAAGTACTCATATTAAAGTAAATATATTAAAGTAAATATATTAAAGTACTCATATTTATAAAAAAACTGCTTTTAAAAGCTCTAGTTGATCTAAACAACCTAGCTTTTATCCGGCTAACAATAATTCAACCACCAAGATAACAATAATCTCATAAGTTGGCTCTCTTTGGCTATTTTCAGCTAATGCATGTCAAAAGGACCTTTTTCCCTTCACCCCCACGACCTTATCCCCTCACCCGCATGTGTTCTTTCCACTTACGCTCGCTTTCTCTCCCTCACGGGCGCAGCCGTCGCCGCCCATCTCTCCCTCATGCTCGCAGTTGCCGCCGCCCATCTCTCGTTCACGCTAGCCGAACCCTAGCCACCGCTGGGGTTGCAGCTCTGCCACTGCTGCCGTCGCAGCCCACCGTAGCCTCGAATCTCGTTGATGGAGCTTTTTGGGAAGCACGGGAATGACGACACGTTCGTGGATCCCATCACGCCTGTCATGTCTCAAATCTTTAATCACGCAATTAAGCATAATCATACTTTTTAAGTATTATGTTTAATTTTGCGTTATTGTAATTCAGCATACTAATGCACTTTATTAAAAATCAATTGGATGAGAGAAAGAAATTCAGGAGAGAAAAGAAAGAAATTCCCAGTCAAAACGGACCATTTTCTCTAAAATGTGGGTCCCACATGTGGGCCAACCACCCTACCTCTTTATGGGCAATAGCCCACTCCTTCTCTCTCTCTCTCCCACCTGCTCCCGAGCTCCAACCGGCCAAGGCAAGAGGAGCACCCCCTCTCTCTCAAACTCTCTCTTCCTCCCTCATATCCGAGCTCAAGAGAAGGAGTGGAGGTAAGCATGTGTTACCATTGCGATCACGAGCTCATAAGCTATCCATTCCTCCAATTTATTTTCGTTTTCTCCAAGGATTCGAGCTGATTTTGTTGTCTTTTGGTGTTCTTAGTTGAAACTCAAGGAACACCAGAGTTCTTCGATTTCCCACCGTTTCCTCCTTCTCCCGGCGGTCCCCAACCTTGGTAAAGCACCTTGGGTAAGTCCTCTAGGCTTCCCCTGGTTTGGATACGCATTTAGTTGGTCAAAAATCCGAATTTGGAGCTAGGTGGTGAAGTTTGGGTATTTTTGATGATTTAGACCTAATTTGAGGATTTGGATGAATTTGAGTTAGGAATTGAGTTTCTAGGTTGGGTAGTGAGTTCTAGGACACTTAAATTAGCTCTAAGATGTTTTCTTTTGATATGGAGAAGTTCGCAAATCATTTTGATCAATTTTTCCTCCTCTCAAACGGGCTGTTCTGGAGCCACCTAGAGAATCCGGGTTAACCCGGAGGGTCCAGGTGACTCCCAGCCGAAAATAACAGAGGACCCCTCTCGGAGGGTCATCTGGAGACTCCGGTACCCGAAGTAAAATTCATAGTAAATTCTTCATAGCTCCAAAAATTATGAAACCAATTTTGTTGGTTTCATAATAACCTCCTATATCCATTAAAAATATACCTGACCATGAAATAGTAATTAAATTTCTGAGATGAATTAATTAGGTTAAATCTTCTTTAATTCGCCACTAATTCTTTACAAGTCCAAAATGAGTGAAACTAATTTTTCTAATCTCCTTATGACTTGTTGTCGGTGTATTAGGAACCAGGGGTCCCTGAGTCCCGAGACTGGACCGGCCGTCCGCCACATGTCACCATCCCGCGGGGTCCACCCTGCAGGAGAAGAAGAAACTAAAGTCCCGGGGGAAGGTGCTCGGGGCCGTAGCCTCTAGGTTCCCGAGCACCCCGGTTCCCCGATGATCCGCAGAGTCCAAATACCGGGAAGGAAGTGCTCATCCAAGTGCTCGGGAGAGAGTGCTCGGGGCTGCACGTGGCAGCCCCCGAGGACTCAGTTCCCCGAAGGTCTCATCCAAGTGCTCGGGAGAGAGTGCTCGGGGCTGCACGTGGCAGCCCCCGAGGACTCGGTTCCCCGAAGGTCTCACCCAAGTGCTCGGGGCTGCACGTGGCAGCCCCCGAGGACTCGGTTCCCCGAAGGTCTCACCCAAGTGCTCGGGAGAGAGTGCTCGGGGCTGCACGTGGCAGCCCCCGAGGACTCGGTTCCCCGAAGGTCTCACCCAAGTGCTCGGGAGAGAGTGCTCGGGGCTGCACGTGGCAGCCCCCGAGGACTCGGTTCCCCGAAGGTTCGCGCAAGATCATCCGACGACTCGAAGGGTCCCATCGTCGGGGTGTCAGCCAGTCAAGGGCCCAATGCCGCATTTAATAGGCACGCGCGGCCTGACATCCTGACATCCTGACATTCTCAGCTGCCCACGCCCCAGTGTCAGACCCCGCCATACACTGGCAGGGGGGCGTGGGTCCATTAAATGCACGGGTCCCGTCCCATTTCATCTGGATGCCTCGGGGTAACATTGCCAGAATCGAAGCGTTCCGCCTGCCACCCTGCCCTGGCAGAAGAACAAGACAGGGTGGGCGCACCGGACACCTCTGAGGCTGCCCGGTGGGCCCCCTTAATGGCGCCGGAGGGCATCCACAGTGGCGGGTGGTCGGATGCGTGCCGCATTTTTTCACCGCCCCTGTCACTTCGCCAAGACGGAATGATGACGCCTTTCTCCGTGGCACCTTGGTATCTGCACCCCCTCTTTCCCATTCTGGATAAGTCAAGGTCGGCGCGCCTATAAAAGGAAAGGATAGAGAGCCCTCGGGAGATAGACGGAAAAAAACAAGAAAAACAAGGCAAGGAAGCCCAGATAAAAAGGCGAAGAACATCACAAACAAGCAAAAGCCAAGCAAAATACGAGAGCCTCAAGCTCTCTGTAGGTAGCTCACCCCTGTAACAGATACATCCTTGAAGAATTCCCTTCAAGAAGAGATATAACACACACACACAGGAGTAGGGTGTTACGCCTCCGCGCGGCCCGAACCTGTCTAAACCCCGGGGCACCCATCTTTCTCGCACTAGGGCGATCATCTCCCACCAGCCACTGCATTTATTTCCGTTCCCGCTTATTTCCCAGACAAGCTTATCCAGGATCATCCCCCCGGCCGAATCTCTAAAAAGGGGTCTCTCGGGATCCCTGCGACAGGAGTTCATCCTCCGACACTTGTTCTATCTAGGAAAATTGTTTACCCTACATTATGTGTCATATTTTGGGGCATTTCATCATATACGTCTTGTAGCATACATTATTGCATTTCATTCATGCTTATCATTGGACTGGTTATGTTTCATAGAGCACGCCGATCCGTCGATCCCGGAGGCCAAGGGCGGTCCCGACGCGCTCCACCTATTTCAGCCAGTGCATCAAGGCAAGCATCTATCATATTGCAGTTTTGTCAAATTGAATGAAATCTAAATATTGATAAACTATGCTTATATATAGGTTTGTATGTATGGGGAGTTGATGTCGGGTTTTTATGGGTAGAACCTATGTTGATTGCATAATTTATATCTTGAATTGTTCATCTATATCCTTGTAGCCTTGATAACTTAGTAAATGTCTAAGAGTCGATCGAAATACTTAGCAAGGCATAGGTCCCCGGTAGAAGACGAGTAATGGTTCGATCGTTGTTTGCGAGTTTAGGGCTTACTACTTGTTCACATATATGGTTAGTTGGATGTTGGTTGGATGGGTGGTGAGTATGAGACGAGATGTATACGGTGTTAGGGGTGACGTCTGCCTCGAAGGAAAGTCCTAGGGGCAATTCGGGAGAGGAACCCGGGTACCGTAGACCGCTTGCATTGTTTAAGGCCGATCGTCGGGGTAGTTGGCTTTAGCACTTACCTTACTCACCACATGCCGATCTAATGGTAAGGTGAGCCGAATAACTTCACAGTTGTGGCTTTGTGGGCCTGAACATCGACGGTGTGAGCGGTCGGGTTTGTAAGTGGTACTAGTTTGCTTCGGGAGTAAATCTAGTACCGCTGCTCCGAGCGATGCACGATCTACACGGTTGGGGCTGGTTGGGAAAGATTATCACGAGTACCCCCTTGTGTGCACTTTAGCGAGTGGCACAAGTCGTATGGTCCTCGTGTCGTGTGGGTCCAGGAGTATCCCCTGCAGGGTATATAAACAGTTCAAACTGTCGCACTCTCGGTCATGAGAATGCTATTGTTTCATTTGCAGCCAATCGTAGAGTTCTCGTTTGTGGGTGATGGTTCGGATATGTGGTTGATTGTTCGGTTATTATGGTGATGGATGAGTTGGTTCAGTTTACTTATATGTTCAAGTACGTGTGTGACATTTACATTACAGTTTCATTTATGTTCAGTTGATTATTGTAGGTTAGAATGGCATGCTTGGTTAAGTATAGGTGCTCACACATATATGTCTAGGTTGCCTACCGCATATTTTTTTACTTAACCTTATGGTATGTCATTGCTAACAGCTCAATACATAATCCTTGCAGTTGGAATATTATATACCTATATTGTGTAAGTCTTGCGAGTACCTTCGTACTCAGGGTGCTGCCCTTAAGTTGATGCAGGTATTGCTGCTGTCGAGGAAGAGGCTGTCTTTGGCTATTTCGTGCCTGCCGATCAGGGTGGCGGGTAAGAGTAGTTCATCCTACTCTAGGAGGTCGTGCTTTTTGGGGCGGTGCCTAAGGGCATGTGGCACCGCTCTCTCTTTTGCTGTATAGGTTTCTTCCGCTATGTAGTTGTTGTTTCTCTTTTGCTGTAAATTGTTGGAAACCGTTGCATGTTTAAAGAACTTGTAATATAATGTTAATTACTCGCTCTTTATTAATCTATGTTGTGATGTATTATGTTGGAAGACATGTGTTCCGATCTTAGGCATAAAACACGTGCCGGGACTATCAGAGCGGTATTCGGATTAATCGTTGAAGTCGTGATTAAGTAAATGATCGACTTAATGATTAATTTAAATATTGTTTGGACGGTTCCTCACAACGCTGCCGCCTAATCCTACCACCAGGGACTTCTTCTCCAAGCCGAACACCTCCCTTGGCGGTCATGGTATTACTCCTCGATGCGGATCCAGCGGAATAGAGGGGCTCGACCTCAATTTCTAGGCCCCTAACTTCCCTAGTTTGATGTCATACCGGGAGATGCCACTTTCTTCGTTGGTCAGCAACATCGGGGAGGCAAAAATCGCATGTGGGCGTCGAGGCATTAGCCCTTCTCGACCCGCCAATGCAGACTGTGCCGTTGCGGCGACACGCACCGGATCGGGCGGTGATCCTGCTACCATGGTGGCGAGACTTTTCCACGCTCCTCAGACGATTGGAGCGGCTACCAGAGGCGCACGTGAAACTCCTCTAGTCGCCGCACTGTAGCTGGGAGTGATGGAACTCCTCGGGTCACCGCCGCCGCAGGTGGGAGTGGTGGCACTCCTCGGTTCGCCACCGATACTGGTGGGAGTGCTGGCACTCCTTGGTCGATCGATGCAGTTGCTGGCCTAGAGGAAGAGGATGAAGGTTTTGGTCACGGATCGTCAGTGAGGAATTTTTCTTGCTCGTCTGATTTTTCATTCAAGCTTAGCTGATTGATGCTTAGCTGTTGTGATTGCTCTTGGATAGCATACAGGGAACATGAACATTGTGTTTATTAATCTTCATGCATGCATGAAGGTCTCATCTTTCCACTTTTAGTGCTAGGAGAAGAAACAGCTGAAGAAGATCTAGATAGAAGCATTTCAGCAATGTCACATGTAGCTGAACGCACAAATGATAGTTTGCCTTTTGAAATAACATATGCTGTACAGAAGCTTGGAATGTACTCATATATTTTGGTTGCAGCACTTCCATTTGAGTTTTCTTTGAGTATTAATGTGATAGTTACAATTGATAGACATGTTTTTTATGTTCATTAACAGATTCTTTTAACAGTTAACACTATCCGATAGGATGATATTAATCTGATATGGTAGGCTTTTGCCTTATCAGCTAGTTGTAGCTTGCATTGACAATACAAACTGCTAGCTAGTAGGCAACTACATACATGTGAAGAAGCTAGCTAGATCGAACGATCATATATACATAGAGGATGCAACTTGGTGTATTACAGGGCGGCAACAATAGTTGCTGCAAAACGCAGGATGCAGCCTGTCAAAAAAAGACAGGGCGATAGTAGAAACTTACCGCCTAATAATAGATGGGCAAAAACTTAGCGACAAAAAAACAGTAATAAAAGTAATAATATTATAGACAATTAACACCTAAAATCAACAACCCAACCATCTTATAATTCAGGATCTAAACAGCCTCAAGTTTTTATTAGCCAGCTTTTAACAATCCATAAACCGTAAGCTAGCTTTCTATAAGCTCTTACTGATCCAAATAACATATGCTGTACAGAAGCTTGAAATGCATTCAGATATTTTGGTTGCAGCCTTACTTCCATTTCAATTTTGGTGCATTCTAAGCTAGCTAAAATATCCAAAAACCAAACACACTTATTCTCCGGCACTATGATCGACCTGGCGGAATGCTATTCACAAAGTTCGCACCGAGTGGCCGACACGCGGCTAGTGATCGCGCATGGGATCCGCCCGCAATAAACAGCTGTTCCGTCAGTCGACCGACACCACCACGCGTGCCTGGACCTCTCGCAGTCTCGCGGCGCGGACGCGTGCCTGACCTCTCATACGTGTGCGACGCGGCACTAAACAAATGGCCGCGCGGCAGGCGCCCGATCCTCTCCTAAAACACCACGTCGTGCAGGGAGCCAGGGACCCAGCGAAACAACACCACGCCGCACTCTCGTCCTCGCCTTTCCTTCCTCTCGGCCGACTCGATTCCCTCCGCCGTAGCTGTCGTACGCGTACGAAACGATGGTGGTTAGCGTGGCCACGACGGGACCCGGCACGGACGCCGAGCCGGTGCGCTCCACCTTCTTGGCCTCAAGCTGCGGCCGCGACCCGCTCCCCAGGTCAGTCACTAACTTACTATACTGCTAGTGACGGTTCCGTTCACCCAGCCCGCTGCGTTTTGGGCCAGACCACCGCGCCTTCCATTATTAGGACCTGTTTATTTTAGATTGTTTCTAGTTTTTATTTTTGTTAGAAGTGTAGAAGTCAAAACTTAAATAAATGGTTTTTCTGAAAAGTAATTATTAGGAAAGTCTATTTCTGAGAAAATAAAATAGAAGTTGAGAAATTAGCTGAGTTTAGTTTTTCCTAGGAATAGGGTGATTGTTATAAAATTTAAAATTTAAAATCCAAAATAGCTTTTATAAAAACCAAAAATATAACTTTAAAAAAACAGCATCAGAGTCTAAACAAACAGACTTAGTATTAGTACAAGTACCACCACGCGACGTGACCAGTCCACCACCACCACACAAACCGAGCCCACAAGAACCACGTCCTCTCTGCCCGTTAGTGCGGTGGAGCAGACGAGCAGCAGAGAGCGAACAGGAGGAGCAGAAGCAGCCGCCGCCGCAGCCATGGTGCTCTCGCACGCGAGCTCGAGCCGGGACGACGCCCTGTGCTGCACCTTCGCCTCGCGCTACGTCCGCGAGCCGCTGCCGCGGTGACGACCGCGATTCGCTGGCCCGACCGTGGGTGTGGTGCTGATCCGGTGGGTCACATTTCTTGGCTTGCCTGCAGGTACCGGATGCCGGAGCGGTCGACCCCGAAGGAGGCGGCGTACCAGATCATCAGCGACGAGCTGATGCTGGACGGCAACCCGCGCCTGAACCTGGCCTCCTTCGTCACCACGTGGATGGAGCCCGAGTGCGACAAGCTCATCATGGACTCCGTCAACAAGAACTACGTCGACATGGACGAGTACCCCGTCACCACCGAGCTGCAGGTTCGAAGAATCTGGTCATCTCTTTTCGAACTTCGAAGCGCTTCAACTTTGCGCGTTCTGTTTAATTCTAAATAATCTTTACGGATTAGTTCTAAATAATTTTGACTTAAGTTGCTGCATACTTCCTGAATTCCGAGGACCTAAAACCTCAGAGATGTTCCTAACATTTAGGTCCTGCTACTAGAGATCTTTTCAATAAGAGAGCTCTTCTATGGTACTCCCTCCATTTACAAATACTTATCTATTTTGACCACTTTATTTTTTATATGCAAATACTTGACACTAACATATCCTAAGATTTTATTCCAATTTTACCCCTGATATGGCCTACCATACCAACATAGGCCCACTATTAAAAATGGAATGGCAGACACCCGTATTAGAAATATTTCCAATATGCGTGCTAGACATTGGTCAAATTTCTTCTAGAAATTTCATCAATGTGCTTACGTGGCCCTAATTACTCAGGGGTATTTTTGTCAATCCACTCAAAAAGATAACTGCCTTGGGGTTTGTATCATGGCCAAAATGGCCAATGAAATGGAAACGAATGGAGTATTTAACGAGTGGGTCATATATGTGCTGGTTTAATTTAATATCTACTTATGGTATGTTTGAGATTTAGATCGAACTAGTAGGTCCCACTCAAAAATAAATAAATAAACATTATGAGAGCTCCAATTGGTGGTAGTTGGCAGGTGGTGGAGGGAAGAGGGGAGAATCAACTAGAAACAATGTTTTATTGCTTAAGGTCTGACCTCAAACTTAAAAACCGGCCATAGCAACATGAACCTTAATATTCCCTCTTATAATGTACTCTCTCCGTCGCAAAATATAGGGCGTATTAGAATTTGAAAAAACCAAACTTCATAAATTTTGATCAACAATTAGTCAAATTATACACATATTTTAATGTACAAAAGTTATATCAATAGATATGTATTTCATAGATCTTTTAATACAATATTAATTTTGTAATAATTGATAATATATTGCAAAATATATCAATGGTCAAAGTATACTTTCAAAGATTTTTTTTCAAATCCTAATACGCCTTATATTTTAGGACAGAGAGATCCTAAGATAGGGTTTTAAGACCAACTTTTTGGCTTACAATCCCTTTTTGCACACACTAGGGTGCCCTCCGAAACAATTAGTATGGCTACTTTTAATTTTTTTTCCATTGTTTTTTTCTCCCTCCACTCATCTACAGTCTCTTTTTCTTAGAGACCGTGCGAAGCCAACCTTTTGTATGAGAGCCCCTCCTTCTCTCACTACTTCTCTCTCTTCTCCACCTGGAAATAATGTTGATGTGGATGAGCTTATCATAGCCCCTTATTGTATACGCCTTACCAAGAATATGAGGATATGTGGTCCAAACATTTAGGGGCCCGGACGTAAAAGTCATGCCTGATCTTTGGTTTTGGCTTTTAAAAAAAATCCTGATCTTTGATCCGAAATCGATAACTGAAACTCGGTGGTTTTGCCGTGGTTAAGAGAACGTTGAAGTCTTGAACCCAATGGAATAATGGATGAATCAGATCAAGGCACAGACATGCAGGCACGATCTTCAGCGAAAGCTAGAAAATGCTAGAGAAAGAAATATTGTCTGATTTAGTCTTTTACCCCTCTCAAAAGTCAAAACTCTTGGCAAACCTGGAAATGGACTCTCAACTCCAAAACAAGATATTTGACTGGTACTCTGTAATTTCGTTACTTCGGTGAATAACACCGTATGTTAAAAAAAAAGATATTTGACACCATGAACTCTCAAAACTATGCAAAATACCAACTCACACTATGCCTCTCTCATTCTAAACCATCGTGGTTTTGACTGATGTGGCATCCAGTAGGTAACGTTATCTCAAAGCTGCATCCAATCGAACAATATGGACTGTTGTCTGTTGGGTTGTACATGAAAGATAGTAAATTGGGAGTGGAAGCAGAGTCAGAGTCCATAGAGGGGCATCTGTTACGATGCAGAGTAGAGCACCGGTAAACTTTACAGTCATCTAGCCCTTCACTTAACGATATTTATCTAAGCCCACAATGAGAAATACCAAGTGATTGCTAAGGCCATCTCCATTAGCTACCTCAAAATTTCATCCTCTAAAACACTATTACAGCATCCCCTATCACTATTACAGCATCCTTCATTCCATCCTGTTGGAATATGTGTCGAATATGTGTACATGGTGGGTTACAGATAGACTTGAGTTGTAATTGGGTGGGACTAGGATTAGAGTTGTAATCGAACTCCTAATTCTGGGCCTTTAAATAGAAGGCACCACCGTTGTAACCATGGCAAGACAGAAACAGTTGGGGAGGAGCGCCCGTAGTCATGCCCCGAGGATGTAGGTAACTTGGCCGAACCTCGTTAAAAACCATCGTGTCTTGTGTGTTGATCTTGTGCTTGGCTTGATGATCCTGGTGATACTTCCGCTAAATTCCTAACAAGTGGTACCAGAGCTATGAAGAAAGATCAAGGGAAGGCGCGAGGATATGTTCCACACCGCGCAAGGCTTGCACGGGTCTGTGGAAGGACGGCGCAAGGTGGAGCATGGCGGTGATCGACTATTCGGTCGGTGGATTCGGACACTTCGAGCGCGGCGGCTTGAACCGTTCGATGGGCTGCATCAACGGGGATCCATCCAGACGTGGAGATCGGTTGATGGCGGCTGGTGGCTGCTGTTCGATAGGGGTCGGTCAAACGTGACGGCCAGGTTCGACGGTGCGGCTGGAAGACGTTGCGATCAAGGTGGCGGCTTTGACTCACGGTTTGATTGACAAGCGGTCAATTCAGATCGGAGCGGCTGTTGTTTGCTCAAGGTGGAGCAGCGACAGCGGTGATGAAAGTCATGGTGGACTTCGGAGGTTGCAAAGGCGTTCGGGATTACGAAGCAGCGTGATCGACAGCGCGTGACGTGCGTGGCAGGATCGGGAGATCGCACGTGACGTGCTGCGAGGCCGGGCGCGGTGGCGACGTGGATTCTGATCAGGACTCCTGGCGTTCTGGCGATTGAGCGCCAGGTGGGGCTACGGCTTGGAAAATTTGCATGGCCATGCGGTCTAGGCAGGCTTAGGCACGCGTGGTGAGACGGCACGTGTGGCTCAAGAGTCCTCGGTGTGGAGTTCGAGTTTGAAACGGCATCGGCAGCTGCTGTCCGTGTCGGACCCGAGTGTTGAGCAGAGCACGCACGAGCCACGGCTTGGTCCAGAGGCAGGTGCGTGGCGTCGGCGTGTCCGTTCTGAACTCATGTGCCTGGTCATCTACGACGTGTTGCCCGTGTGCTTGCGGGAGAGCTGCGTGGAGCGCGTGGTTAGTGCAGGCGGCTCGATCGCACGCGAGAAGCGTTGCCAGCAGGACAGAGGCGCGGTAGAGCCACGCGTGAGCGCCAGGCCGTGCGCGGCTTGGAGGGCCTGCGGTGTTGGTCATGTGGTGGCTTGGCGGCTGGCTCACGGACGTGGCCCAGTGGGAGGTCAGCTGGATGTGGCCGATCTGGATCGGTATTGAGTCCGGATTGGATTGGTACGAGGGGACTCGGATGACGTGTGCGTACAACATACTGAAATCGAGTCGGTCAGCTGTGTCGATGTCCAGGGGCATAAACACAGGGCGTGCGAGCAACAGAAGTGCAGAACGCAGAGGCAACCGAAGTAGAAGTCCATAGGATTGCGGGAAAATTGCAATTGTGCTGTTCGTGAACTTTTGCTTGTGACGGTTGACGGCGAATGGCGGGCGGCGATCGAGCGGGTCGGCTTCGTCGTGTGCAAGCAGCGTGGCAGTCGACGGGGCTTGAGAGCGGCGGATCATGCACGAGCGGTGTACGAGGCAGGCGTACGCGCGATTTAGCGTGTGCGTAGCAGTGCGTCCACGCGGGGCGCAGGTACGAGCGTGCAAAGGCGCGTTCAGCACACGTGAGGTACACGTGAGTGGGATTCGGCGGTCTGCGGCAACAGGTAGATGGCGTCGATGGCATCCAAATTCGAGGTGATGAGATTTGACGGGACTGGCAACTTCGGGCTTTGGCAAACAATAGTAAAGGACTTGCTGGCGCAGCAGGGGATCCTGAAGGCTCTTAGTGACAAGAAGCCAGTCATGGTAGATGATGACAAGTGGGAAGAGATGCAAGCACAAGCGACGGCGATAATAAGGTTGTGTCTCTCCGATCAGATCATGTACCATGTCATGGATGAAACATCACCTAAGAAGATTTGGGATAAATTAGATGATCAATTCATGTCCAAGACATTGACTCGAAAGCTGTATCTGAAGCAAAAACTGTATGGGCTGAAGATGCAGGAGGGGTCAGATCTTGCTGAGCACGTAAACGTCTTTAATCAAGTTGTCGCTGATCTTATGAAGGTGGAGGTGACAATTGATGATGAAGACAAGGCGATTATTCTTCTGTGTTCCTTGCTAAGGTCTTATGAGTACTTGGTCACAACATTGACGTATGGTAAAGAGGCAGTCAAAGTGGATGATATTCTTGCGGCGTTATTTGCTCATGAACAAAGGAGGAAGAACAATGCTGGTGAGAGTTCATCTGGAGATGCTTTTTTCGTTAAAGGTGATCGAGGCAAGGAGACTAACAAGAAAAAGAAAAAGAAGGGGCCACAGTGCTATAAATGCAAGGATTGGGGACATGTAAGGAAAGATTGTCCAGAACTGAAGAAGGGCGTGGCAAATATTGTGGTTTCCAAGAAAGATGACTCGGATAGCGATGGTGATCTTGTCGTACTATCAAGTGAAAAGTCTTGTGGTGAAGCATGGCTGTTAGATTCGGCGAGTTCATATCATGCAACATCAAATAAGGAGTGGTTCTCTTCATACTCTGAAAGTGATTTTGGTCTTGCTCACTTGGGAGATGACATGGGTTACCGTGTTATGGGAGTCGGCAATATCAAACTAAAGATGTATGATGGACAAGAAGTGCTACTTGAGGGTGTGCGGCATGTGCTAGGACTTAGGAAGAATCTAATATCACTTGGATTTTTGCATGGAGAAGGTTGGCTATATCAGGCGATGTCAGATAAGAAGACCTTAAATGTGATGCAGGATGGCAAGACTGTGATGATAAGTGAGAAGATGGGAGATCATCAATACAAGTTGAAAGGTGAAGTCATGAAGATGGGAGCTGCAAATTTTGTGGAATACGTTCCTAGCGGCGAGGCATCCTCGTCGGATTGTTCAGGATGAGCAGTAGAGATATACAGCTCAAGTCTAGGTACACGGAGGTTCACACATGGCAGACTCAAGTTGACGTGCATATTCGTCAAGGTGGAGTTTGTTGGAATATGTGTCGAATATGTGTACATGGTGGGTTATAGATAGACTTGAGTTGTAATTGGGTGGGACTAGGATTAGAGTTGTAATCGAACTCCTAATTCTGGGCCTTTAAATAGAAGGCACCACCGTTGTAACTATGGCAAGACAGAAACAGTTGGGGAGGAGCGCCCGTAGTCATGCCCTGAGGATGTAGGCAACTTGGCCGAACCTCGTTAAAAAATATCGTGTCTTGTGTGTTGATCTTGTGCTTGGCTTGATGATCCTGGTGATACTTCCGCTAAATTCCTAACACATCCATCTCCAACAGCTACTCTATATCTTATCCACTATCTTCTTTCTCCCTATATTAAACTGTTTTTTGCCCAACCGTCATAACCGCCATAGCAGCATCGTTTTTTCACATGTTTCCGTTGCAACGGCTATTGAATGGCACGGTTAAAATAAATGAGAAGAATTTTATTTATTCGGAAATCCGTCTCATGGACATTTATTTTGTTGCGAACCTGTCCTTTCATTTCAAGTCTCATATCGGTGGTTTTGTGCATTGCTTCTTAAGTGCAATTTGATTGTCCTTTTGACCTACATAAAGTGCTATCAACACCTTCATCAACTACCAGTGGAAATTGCGGACTTCACCAAGGTGTGACATTCTGTTTCCAGCAAGGTAGTTTAGTCGCAAGACCATACTATCTCAATTTCGCGCTGTACAACCACTCCACTTTTCAACTATCAAGAAATGAAATCAATATACAACTGTACCCCTCGCCAGAATTTGCGAGATTTAGTGAGAAGGAATCAACTTGTCAGTCGCAAGGAGGTTACACATTCTCTTTGCAAAAAATTAAAGCTGGAGAAATTACAGAGCAGCTCTAGTTTGGGACACGGCAAAATCACAGATGCTGCTTCGCTTGTCTGACGGCCCCTGATGTGCTGAGTGATAGAATCATCCCTCCGTCTCTGCAAGATGTAAACGGGAAATCACGCGATTAGATCAAATGTTTTATGGCTATAGAACGAAGATAATCGTTTACACAAATAAGCCGGCTACATTGGTGAAACAAGTCTGAATGTACTCACTGAGGCCCTACTTTGACTTCCGCTTCTTTCGTCTCTTTGAGCGGAATTTCTCTTCTTCCCCTTCTGCTTGCTCTGCATCCTTGCTGAGAGCAGACCCTGTGATCTGCGCAAGGGATTCTTTGGCGCCAGTAGTTACTTCACCAAAGAAGTCCTTCACCTTGTCAACCACAGTTTTGAGCTCGTCCTTCTTTGAAAGCTGAGGTAAATAATCTTACTGTTAATGACTTACCAGAATGCTCAAAATATGTCTACCGAAAATTTGAACATTGCTATCAAAGATGCATTTTTTAGATGATCAAAGATGCTATTTCCATTCTTATGTGGAGGTTACTTCTGCATAGGAGAACTTTCCAAGACACTATATCTTAAGCTACTATTGATCATTTGAAATTTATCGTAGCAGACCACAGTTTGTTGAGTCAAATCTCTCAGGAGTGAGCTTAGGATAAAGCAAGATCATGGTTGACAAGAACTAATAATGGGGCCTCAATTAGAATATTATCTATGATAAACCGTGATAGAACCTAGAAAATCCAAGAAACGTACTTCGATCATATTACTTGTCATCAGCGCAGATCTTATGTTTCCATTTTCCTACCCATGCAAAAGTGAAGTAAATTGCAATTGTCCATTTCAACACACGGTCTTCAACACATGGTACGGCGCCTTTGCTGTGTCTATAATCTCATCTTCATCCTTTCTTGGACAGACACATCAAAGCAGTCAGTTGTTAATTACAAGTAGTAGTTTCTTGCTAATAGTAGTTGTAGTTAATTGCTTGCAGTAATTGGAGTTCTGCTGCAAGAACAAGTAGACGCCTATATATGGTCTATCGAGATAGTGAAACAAAATGACCACTTAGAGAGTGTAAAGCAAAGAAAACAACTGCTGATATTGTTAATTACTTTGTAAATGACGGCGGCAAGGTTCCTGGCGAGCGTGTCCTTGTAGATGTACTTGCCGAGGAAGTTGTCCTTGGATGCGAGCATGATCTTCGCCGTCATTCTGCCGGTCACGACGTTGAGCGGGTACCAGAAGTAGACCTACAGAAAAAGCACAAATCTTGATCGATCTGTTTGCAGCGCGCGATGGAAACTGCAGAACGAAATCGAGAAGCAGCAGGAACCGAATCGACGGGTGGAGATGTCAGCTAGAGCTAGGCACTGACATTTGCAGTGCGGATGAATATGACAAAGCGCAGGTTGCCGTCGTCCTCGATCTTGGGCAGCTGCGGCGCGCGCCGCTGCTGCTGCATCTGCCATTCCGACCAGTTCCTGCCTCGGGCCTCCACCACCAGCGCGCACCTCGGCGGCTGCCTCCGCAGCGTCGCCGTAATAAGGAAACGTCCGCCACGCAAAGACATGGATTGGGACTAGAGGACTTACCACAGGCTTGGGAGGACCACGGTCTTCCTACGGCAGCCGAGCAAACGGACGGTGGGGAAGCTTCGGTCGCCGGATCTGCGTCGTCTGCGGGCTCACTGGATGGTGGTTGCTTCCGCCGGCCACTGAAGCCGCCCGCCTCACCTCCGCAAGGACTCGTCAGCTCCACTTCCGCCTCTCCGCGGGAGCAACGGTCACTTCTTCAGTCACCTCGTGAATAGGGATGCGGCCGCCGCATCTCTCCGCAAGTTTGCCGACGCCGACCCCCTCCCCGCTTCCCTGTTCCACTCGATATGGCTTCTGCTGGAGACCAATGCGGACGCCTTCGGCGGCAAACCAGGCGCTACAGTAGTTTGCGGAGCGGAAATAGACACCGCTGGAGATGGCCTAAGTCTAAGAAAATCTAACAAGAAATAATCACATAGTATATACCTATTAAATGATATAATACAATCTCCTCTTTCATCATATAATTAAAGTAGAGGTATAGTTTCACATCACTAAAGTAGATGCGCGGAGTGGAAATATTGCAATTAATAACTACATCCTGATTTTTCTTAATGCACAAATATTTTGAATCTACGTTTAAAGAAGATGGACAAAAATAGTGAAACAAAGGGATAACACTATATATCTAAACCTAATGGCTATTTATTAATTTTGAGTAGGGTACACTCTGTCAATCATTTGCATGCTTATAGTTGTTCATATACTTCTATGTTTTTTTTGTTACCGTTGAATCCACCTAGTCAGAAAGCTAGGTTGCAAACCCATGGACAAGTTATTATCTTGAGCATTCTATGCTTTGTGCCGTGCATTTACTTATTATTTTGTTGATACTTTTGCAGAACCGTTGTGTAAATATGATAGCTCACCTGTTCAATGCACCGATTAAGGAGGATGAGACAGCTATTGGAGTCGGAACAGTGGGATCCTCAGAAGCAATTATGCTTGCAGGTCTAGCATTCAAGAGGAAGTGGCAAAACAAAAGGAAGGAACAGGGGAAGCCATATGACAAACCCAACATTGTCACTGGTGCTAATGTTCAGGTATCCTTTCTGTTTTATGAGTAAGATGCTCAGATCTTAACCATTTTTAAATGTCTAAAAGATGCCTCTGGTGATCTATCATGTTCCTAGGTCTGCTGGGAGAAATTTGCAAGATATTTTGAAGTTGAACTAAAGGAGGTTAAGTTATCTGAAGGATATTATGTCATGGATCCTGTGAAGGCTGTTGAGATGGTGGATGAGAACACTATATGTGTTGCAGCCATCCTTGGATCTACACTCACTGGAGAATTTGAAGATGTTAAGCTATTGAATGACCTGCTTGTGGAAAAGAACAAGGAAACTGGGTAAGCATTTTATCTGTTGTCTAGGGCATTATCATCTCAATGCAGCCATCACAGTGTTTTGATCTAATAGCATTGGTTGATGTATGCTTTGGGTTCTGTGTGGTGGTCAATCATTGTTAGAAGTTTTTAAATAAACCATTTTAAATAAATATTTTGAAAGCAAAGCCGTGAATTCATTTCTGAATGATGGCTGCTTGGCACGCCCCCAAGAATGGTGTAACAAATGGACTGTGCTTGGAGCCACGGGTAAGTCAAAAGTTATTTCCAAAAAATGAACCTTAGGTGAATGTCAAATGAACACCGCCAATGGTGCTATCTGGGACACCGGCATGCCATAGTTTGCAATTATGGCGTGGAAATGTTTGTAGAAATTTCATATGTTGTAATGGTTGGTGTTAAGTGGCTGGAATTTTCCTAAAATCATTCCGAAGAACGTGCTTTACTAACCTCCATATGGAAACGACCAGAGCTGTTAGTGCCAAGCAGAGCAATGCAACATATTGGACACATTAGCTCAAGTTTCTCTCAAGACGCTTACTCTGTTATACCTGCAACACAGTTGGGATGTGCCGATTCATGTTGACGCTGCGAGCGGAGGATTCATAGCGCCTTTCCTCTACCCTGAGCTTGAATGGGACTTCAGGCTACCTCTGGTGAAGAGCGTCAATGTCAGTGGGCACAAGTATGGCCTTGTCTATGCTGGTGTTGGTTGGGTCATTTGGCGGAGCAAGGAGGATTTGCCTGATGAACTCATTTTCCATATAAACTACCTCGGGACAGACCAGCCTACGTTCACGCTCAACTTCTCCAAAGGTACCTTTCTTTGAGGTCTGCGCCATTGCTTTGGTCTTTCTCATGTTGCAGGAGATTTGAGTGCTTGGTAATTTTCTGCAGGTTCCAGCCAGATCATTGCACAATACTACCAGCTCATACGTCTAGGCTTCGAGGTATTTCCACTCTCTTGATTTACAGGCTCCAGAATAGTTTCATTCAGACAGTATATGTAGCAGGCGCCAGGCACAGAATTATTGATGCACTAGTCCATTCATCATGTTCCATTCAGTTTTGTTCATGCTCTTGTGATAACCTGGTATATATTTTGGTGTCACCTTTCCTGCAGGGATACAAGAACATCATGGAGAACTGCATGGAGAACACCGCGATACTAAGGGAAGGCCTCGCGGCAACCGGCCGGTTCGACATCCTCTCCAAGGACGCCGGCGTGCCGTTGGTTGCGTTCTCGCTCAAGGATAGCAGCACGTTCAGCGTGTTCGACATCTCAGACAACCTGCGGAAGTTCGGCTGGATCGTGCCGGCCTACACCATGCCCCCGGACGCGGAGCACGTGGCCGTGCTCCGCGTCGTCGTCAGGGAGGACTTCAGCCGGAGCCTCGCGGAGCGGCTCGTTTCCGACATCGTGAAGACGCTGCACGAGCTGGAAGCGCGCGCGATCCACGCCGTGAATGTCTCTAGCGCCATCGCCGCGCAGACGGACAATGGTGCTGCGACCAAGAAGAGCGTCCTGGAGATCGAGAGGGAGATCACCGCGCGTTGGAGGAACGCGGTGAGCAAGAAGAAGACCGGGGTCTGCTGATGCGTCAAGCGGAGAGCGTGTGATTCGGAGGTTTCATTCACCGTGACGCCTTCGTGTATGCCTGTCTACGTATGACGTATCTACGTAGACGCCTGCTAGCTTTGTATTCTCGTTACGTAACTCCAGATGCTGTATTCGTCCTTTTCACGTTTTTTTCCTTTTCCCTTTTGTGGCTGTGTGCATTTAAATTATGCAGAGACCGTGAATTTTTATTTGTTTGCTTGGATCCACGTATGACGTATCTACGTAAACGCCTGCTAGCTTTGCTTGGATCCATTTGGACCGTGTACGCGTCGTATGCATGCACAGGGCACCATTTGCTGTGTTCTCGTTACGTAACTCCAGATGCTGTATTCGTCCTTTTTATGTTTTTTCCTTTTCCCCTATGTGGCTGCGTGCATTTGAATTATACAGAGATCGAAAATGAATTTTTATGTGCTTGTATTAGTTTGACGATAAAAATCAATAAAGCTTTTTCTATCCAAAAAAGGAAGATGTATTCACGTGGCATTTCGATCTGTCCGTTTGTTGTTTAGATGGTTATGTTCAGGATCTAGAAATAATGGAAGTAGCATATGTTGGATTTGTGCCAGGTCTTGGAACCTTGTATAAATTGTATCAGGCTAGCACAAGTCACCTCGATAACAGGAGATGATGAGCCCAATGACTATAACTGGCTGTGTCGCGGACCTGTCACCATAACTTCCTTAGCAAATATACTCCTCCAACTATACTCCTCACTTGTTCGAATCCAATAGCCGTGGTCGAATCCAGGTTATTTTTAGAATTAAGGATTTTCATTAAGATCATAAAAACATTACATAGATAGATACTGTGGTGTCCTATGGAGAGTTTACATGTGTCAGTTACACTGTACAGGGTCATATCTAAGGTAAAGCCTCGTAGGAGTAACAACAGGGCGACAGAGTTGCTTTGCAGCCTGCCTAGCATGTGTGGCTAATCTATGTGCAACCAAGTGTTACGATCCCACTCAATACTTGCTGTGGTTACTTCTATAGATCACAGGATAATGTCAGATCAAGAATTTAGAGAGGGTTCATAGGAACTAGAGAGGGTTCAGAGGAAG
The DNA here is from genome assembly GCF_958298935.1 of Phragmites australis. Lineage (NCBI taxonomy): Eukaryota > Viridiplantae > Streptophyta > Magnoliopsida > Poales > Poaceae > Phragmites > Phragmites australis. Next base: position 23,785,710 of record NC_084936.1, on the reverse strand, counting down.
ACATGAGAGGCTCTAGATGTCTGATCTTGCTTGCCTTCCTTCATCGAGTCCGGCTTGTCCCCAAGCCGGTGACAATGGAAAGTGATGGCACACCTCCGAAAGTCGCTCCCACGTCGAAAGTCGCTCCCACGTCGCTGACGCTTTAGGTTGCGTGGTCCACTTGATCGAAGCCTGCTCCACGACCTTGGCGGCTCGACGAAGAAGACGATGCTACAAGATGCATTCCGGTTTCGGTGGCTTGGCATTGTCAGGTACCAGCTCAAGCAGTTGAGTGGAGCTCGATATGGAAGGAGGAAGCGCCTTCCGAAGCTGAAAGACGTGTACCATCGGATGGATGCGGCTCAACTCCAGTAACTGCAGCTTATAAGCCACCGCTCCAATTTTCTGCACAATCAAGAACGGGCCGAAGTACCGGAAGGCCAGCTTATGGTTAGAACGATCAACAAGAGAGGATTGAACATACGGTTGAAGTTTCAAATACACACAATCGCCTTCGTTGAATACCCGCTCCGGCCGCTTCAAATCAGACTAATGCTTCATTCGTTGGCATGCCCGTTGCAAGTGTTGTCGGAGCAATGCTGTGCGCAGATGATGCCCAGAAGTCCAATCTTGCAAATTGGATTCTGTACACATCGAGGAATTGGAGATGCCAAAGTGCCTGTGTTCATGGCCATATAGTGCGTGAAATGAAGAGCAACCCAACGCCGAATGGTGCGACGTGTTGTACCAAAACTCCACTAATGCCAACCAAGAATGCCATTTGGAGGGACAAGAATGCACAAAATAGCGCAAGTAGGCTTCAAGGCATTGATTAATCCACTCTGTTTAGCCATCGATTTGCGAGTGATACGTTGAACTCATGTTGAGTTGAGTGCCCGCCAACTTGAACAACTCTTTGCAGAGCGCACTTGTGAAAATCCGACCACGATCAAAAATCAGCGCTTGGGAAGACCGTGGAGCTTGTACACATTGGTCAGATAAGCGTGTGCCACCTTACCACGCAGTATATGGGTGAACTAAAGGAATGAAGTGCGCATACCATGTGAATTTGTCGATAACCACCAAGACGTTGTTGTAGGTTGCAGATCACGGCAATCCTTCGATAAAGTCCAAGGAGACGAATTGCCACTCATGTTCAGGAACTGGCAATGGCTGAAGGAGGCCAGGATAGAGCATGTGTTCCAACTTCCAATTTAGCATGCTTGCATACCGCACATGCATCCACAAAATCCGTGACACCTTTCTTGAGTCCTGACCACACGAACAGTCTCCGAGCTCGGTGATAAGTTACCTGAATCCCTGAGTGACTCCCAACTGCACTGCCATGGAGAGCTTTCAGGATAGTATGTTGTATTGTCGGATTCTGGCCAACCCAAATTCGACCCTTGAATCGGATCACCCCATCTTTGAGCTAGAAGTTGGGTAAAGCAGTTGGATTCACACTAAGCTTGGCCAGCAGACTGTGAGTAGTTGGATCAGTGCTATAACTTGCCACAATATCAGCTATCTAGGATGGAACACACGTAGTGACCGCAAAAAGTTCAGAAGTTGTCGGACAACGCGACAAGACATCAGCAACAGTATTGTCCTAGCCCTTTTTTTAGATGATCTGATACTGTAAACCTTGTAGCTTAGTCAAGGCTTTGTATTGCCAAGGTGTAGTCAATCGCTGATCTTGCAGATGGGCCAAACTGCATTGTTCCGTTTTGATAAAAAGTTCACCCGTCTGCACATAGGCACTCCAATGCTCCACGGCCATTAAAATGGCCAGACATTCCTTCTCATAGGTAGATAGCTGTTGATTGTGCGGTCCCAAGGCTCTGCTGAGATATGCTAAGGGGTGATTCTCCTACATAAGCACGACTCCCATGCCCTTATCTGTAGCATCAGTATCCACCACAAACTTCTTAGCAATCAGTGTAACAAACGCTTCTTCTTCCGTATGAGTCTAAAGGAACACCACATGCTTCTTAAGAAGATCGGTCAATGGGCGACTAATAACACCAAAATGGCAAATATACTTTCAGTAATACCCGACAAGCCCCAGAAATCCGTGTCTAGAAGTATTTGTATGTCTCAAGCTAGAGAGACTCAACAAAGATCAACACAACGGATTTACCAATGTTGCAAAAATAACGTGGAAGTTGAATACATTCACTATTGAAGCAGATGGCAGTCATATGGGGATCATGGCCGTTGATGAGGGGAATGGAGTCATCTATAGTCATACGGGGATCATGGCCGTTGATGAGGGGAATGGAGTCCTCTCATTCTATGACCGCTTCTGCTTCTGCAGCACCATCTAGTCCATGAATTTCCAAAGGCACAATTCGAAGTAGTTGATGACAAAGTATGCCATCACTGACTCACGTACGATGCAGCCCTAGGAGACGAGTATGTGGCGGTTAGGAGTGGTCCTACCTTGGGTAAAGGGTGTACAGATGTACACTGAATATTTTTTGCAATAAAATTGATGTACACTGAATATTTTTTGCAATAAAATTGTAGTTTAGTATGTATATTGTATATGTAATATTAATAGTTAGGTCACATTATGTGTGTTTGAGCTAAAAACTACAAAACAACTCATATCCATCCCTCTCCTAGCTTCCCTAGTGCCCCTATCCATGCTGCTCACGTTTGGCCCAGATGAAAATGAGTGGGAAGAGAGGCAGACGCATATTAGTCAACTCCCGACTCATCATCTCGTCTAGCCGTCGTCTTCAGTCTCACGCTCTCACATCTCATCCTGCTGGATCCCTTCTTTAGGACTTTAGCTAGGGTTTCCTGCATCGTCTATTGTTGGCCACCCGCCGGTCGACAACTGATGCGGCTATGCACACCTCTCCTAACTCCCCTGGTCCGTGGGAGCATAGAAAGTAGGGCCAAAGTGCGTGAGGAGTGTCCTACTATGGGGACAATTGCAAAGGAGGCCACACCGACAGCGTCAAACGTGGGCCACAACAACTAGGATTGGCTCCAGTAGCGAGGAGGAAGATTCATCCACCGTCTCGCACACGAACGGTGGGGAATCCGCACCGCAGAAGGCTCGTGACCCATGACCTAGACCATGTCTACTCTCTTTGTGCAATATTTTAGTAATAACTAATTCAGCTGTCAATTGATTCATTGATTTATCAGTTGAGATTTGATGTAATTGATTCATATTTGCTGCATTGCAATTGGGCAGTCAATAGTTTGTTGAAACACATTTGCTTAATTAGAGTCTCTTGATTAGGCGAAAAGGATGAAGGTTATTGATTTAAATCTTTGTGGAGTGAGACAAAAAGATGCTAGTGATTAAGGTACTATTTATACCGTATCCTTTTCCTTTATAGAGGTTTAATTTTTTAATAATTATTTACTAACTATGTACATCTAATTTGAAAATCTAGCTCCCACCACTACTGGTGGTTGAAATCCGACACATCACGCTACATGGCCACCACCAGCGGATCGGCCGAGTCGACCCTGATAAGCGGGATCATGCACTTGTCGTTGTAGCTGACGTAGTTGATGACACGATCGACCTTGTGGAACACACTCCACCTCTTGGCCTTCATCAGCTCTATCGTCTTGTTGTTTGTCGTGCATCCACCTCTGCAAGTTCAGTGACGCCATGAGGTGATTGGCATTCTTGGAAGAAAGAAGAACGAGGCGGGTGGGAGGTGGATCCTGGATCCGGATCTCCTGATATCGACGTCACAGTGACTTCATTGTTGACGTGTGGGCCCGACCCTACGAGTAAGCGACGGCGCGTGACGTCAGGTATCCTCATCTGGATCCTATGGAGACAAGCCTACTTCGCGGCCTCGCCCTTCCGCTTCAAGATTGGTGCTTGTGGGAGCGGGCAGCCTCCGGAGGCAGGGGCGAAGCTACGTTGTAGCTGGTGGGTGCACATGCACCCCCTCCTATCACTAAACATAGGGGTGATGAACAGTAATAAACAGTAATTTTGTGAATAGTAATCATGCGTGCACCTCCTCGGTTTGGATCTGGTTTCGCCCCTGTCCGGAGGGTTGGCCGTGGCAACAAAATAAAGTGGTGAAATCAAGCTGGTTTTCTGCTTTGTGCTCAATTAGGAAGTGACAACGCATAAGAAACACCATAATTATATGGTATGAGGAAGAAGGTTACGATCATTTTATACACATGTATATTATTCAAAACATGCCGGAAAGTGGCAAAAACAAATTGCCATAGCTTTGAAGTGGCTTCAGAACGATTACATCTTGCGGGGTGTCATTTTCTGGTAGTGGCAACCTTTGAATCCTAATCTAAGCATGGAGTTTATGAAAATTTCACAATAGCTAGCTCAAGTAGTTCGACCAAATTCTGCCTGTGTATCGCTTAATTTGGTAGGGGTAGCGGTAGCGGTACGGAGCATCACATCCATCTGACGCGATTTATAAATTCCGGAACGGCTAGAACGATGTCTAGCCCCGCCAGTCTGCCACGAGCTTGATCTAGCCATAGCTTCTTCGTGCCAAGCACCGCTACTATACTATTGCATTCTGCAGTACTGGAGCTAGGCTACAACGCTAGGATGGAACATTAGCAGCAGATCGTTGCAGGTCACGTAGTAATTCACATACACAGAGCCACCTCTAGTCCTCTACGCGACGGCACGTACTTGGTGCGGGATAGCAGCCGCAGGGCAAGATCTATTTAACGTAATGGTCATCCCGGCAAGTGCCCGTCCAGGTCTGCACCTCCTCGGACTTGCCGCAAACACTGCACGTATCCAGGTACCGAAGCAGCCCCTTTTAACACAGCCTACCTAAAATACAATACTCCTAATAGGTGGGATTTTAGCTTTTTGACTATTTTAAAAACCATTTTACAAATAGATGTGCACACAAATGGATTGCACCAGACTATGTGGCACGTCTATACTGATAAAGCCAACTACTTCTAACACATCATAACAAAGGTTAGACACGCACGCTCTACTCTGATCGTCTTGCATATTCTATCCTATCACTGAACGTCATCATACTCATCTACGAGGTCATCCCGTAGCATTAAATGCTACGGGACATGTCAATGTGCCACCATGTGTGTCTACGACCTTACTCGTCGAAAGGATGTGCATGTGAAATAAAAAAATATTTAAGTGAGTGTCATTAAATATGATTTAACCGATTAGATGGGTACCGGTAACACCCTGATTTTTAGAGTTTGTAATTTTTTTAAAAAAATTCCAACATTAGTAAGTAGTTTCACCAGTAGAATAGATTTAAAACCTATTTTCATAAATAATCAATCAATATAGGTTATTATTTTGTGTCCATTGCATACTGAGTTTTGCTAGTAGACAGGTAAATGCATTAGAGTTCTTTTTCTTTATATTTGGTGTTTTGAGTGAAAAAGATTTTGAAAAGGTATTTCACAAAACTCAGTAGTAAATTAGTTAAGGATCTAAATAGTTGGAATTCAAAATCCTTAAATTCATCATGTATTCAATCCTTGATCATACCTAATTCTTCTCTAGTTCAATTCAAATCTAATCCAAATCCTTGTTTAAAGCCAATCTCTCCTCTTTGTCAAATTCTATCCAAATCAAAATTCAAAATCCTTATATACTCCCATTTTTGTTCAACCTCATCTTCTGGTTTCTCTCAAATTCAATCCAAACTCAATTCAATTCAAATCTTATTCAAATTTCTCTGTAAAAGTTTTTTTCTAAAACACTAGATATGCCTAAGATGCTATTGGACCCAATCTTATCCAAGCCAAAGCTCTGGGCTTGCATACAAGTTATCTATAAGGTCCAACATAAAGGATCCAAGAAATCTGTGGATATTCAGGGAGTCACATATAGCCTTATCTTTCCATGCAGTTTTGGAGTTCAAAACGGTCTCAAATGCAAATCTTAACAATACTAAAGTTATAGTCTCATCGAGAGTTTCAATTTGAACCTATGGAAGTCCCCTTTTGCATAATGCAGCTAGGAGTTATGGCCCTCGAAATGAGTGTTGCGTAGATAAGTTGGGGTTCAATGGAGCTCAGACCAGCAGTGCAGACACGGCGGCGGCCGGCCGATGGCGAAGGTGGCCGAAACTTCTTTGGAACATCGCAAACGGCCACGGATCACGATGGGACAACTTGCAAAGGAAAGAGGAGCTCACGAGGAGTCTCACCGTGGGCTTATCACTGGAAGAGAGGAGTGTGGGCGGCCGACGACGAAGAGGAGAGGTCGGCGGCGCTTGAGCTTGGGCGACGGCGCTCTAGGAGGTCAGGCGAAGCTGAAAAGTGGCTGGGAAGCAGTGGGACAATCCTGCTATACCAAAGAGGGAAGAAACGTGACCAATGGTGGCTTGGACACAGAGAAATGGTGCGGTGGCGGAGCTCTTACCGACGATGAAGAAGAAGCCGGCGCCGGGGATGAATCCGAGTGGGAAACTGAGGGGAAACGAGTGGAATGGGTGAGGAGCGTTGCAAAGAAGGGGATGAGAGGCTTATATACTCGAGAGAGGGAGAGAAATGGCTAGATTCGAAGAGAAATGGCCGGCGGCTTTAATTCCATAAATGCATCGGTTTTCCATATTTTATAGGGTTTATGGAGGGGAAAAAACGGCCGGGAGCTCGTGATTAGGGGGCAGGAATCACGGTTGTGGGGTTTAATTGGAGCAAAACAGCTCGGGGAGGCGGGATTTGAACCAGAGGTGGTAGAAATTGGGGGCGGATCGGGCTTGGGTGGGAGGAAGGAGAAAGACAGCCGCTCGGGCAGCTTGGCGGCACGGGCGCTGCAGCTCAGCTCCAGCCGAGCCCGCTTGGTGGCGAGAGAAAACGGGGAGGGGACGACTCGACACTGAGGCAGGCCGGATCGGGCGCGGCCCAGCGCGAGGAAAAGGAAGGGCGGCCCAGGTGAGAAGAATGAAAGGGAGAGGGGGAGGGAAGAAATGGGCCGGGGAAAAGGAATCAACCCAGAGGCTGTATCAATTTTGAAATCCTTTTTCTTTTATGAATTTGAGCTATTTTTCAAAAGGGGTTTTAAACGAGCGACTTCTAGCGAACTTTTGCAAACTTTTCCATGCATAAAAACCTATTGCAACTACGACGGCATGAATGCATCAAACTTATATATAACCTATGGAAAAATTAAATTTAGATATTAATTTCTTCTATTGAACCAAATTTTCAACTCCTATTTAAAATTCTAGCAAAATTTTAAAATATTAAAAAATTGAAATTTAGGGTGTTACAGTCCATTAGATGGCACCAAGCCAATTTGTGTCATGCTCTACCACGTAGGATTCATCGTTGATGTTCTTGTTGACGTAGTTGGCATGGCATCGTGTTCTTTGGCATCGTAGCCTACCACTTAGGTGTGATGTGTTATTGTTCTTTGGCATCATAGCCTACCACATATGTGCGCCACATTCTTTGACATAGCACCTTTCAACTACAAGCACATACAAATTATTAAAGAGGATACACCATAGCCTCTATTGCATGCCGTGGGGCCACTTCCCCCTTCCTTTTGGCATTCTCTCCGCCCTCACGAAGAGCCCCCTAAGCATGATGTGCCCTCTTATGTTTCTTGTCCCTCTCTCTGCCTCATCCTCATTCACCATCTTCCTATGTTTTTCCTCACGCCGATGCTCAATTTTCTCCTCCTCAATCTTTTTGCGGGCAATAATCTTAAGGTCCTCCTTGTGCTAATTCTTCACCATCTCAACACACTGCTTGGCCGAAGGGGATATCTTGTGGTTGATCCACTCCTCAAAATGACACAACGGTGGAGGATACTACCAAATAAACCAACAGTCATACAATATTTACTAAAACAAAAAAATATGCAAGATAAAATGTGTGCGCACATTTCCATACCATACATATCTTTTGTTTAGCCGGTCGATCGAAGTTGTAATTCAAGCACGTCCAATACCTCATCCACAATATGTCCCATTCATCGGACACCGCCATCTTGCACTCATCACCACAAAGGGACATTAGCGGCTTCGTAGCAGACAACTGGTGGGATGGCAATGGCAACTCAACGCAGCAAATGGAATCATAGATCCATTAAAAAAATACTACATAGACCCTAAACAAAACATATATGCAATGTAAAAAATAAAAAATCCAACTAAAACCCCTAATTTACCCTAACAAATTCCTTATACTTCAACATTAATTTGTCGGACCAATAAATAAACATTTACATACACTTTTCATAGGTATACATGAACATCATGGAGGCACACTACCAAAACAAACAATCCCTCTCTCTTCCAAATTGCTACGTGTATAGGCTAATCCTTGACACATCGTATACATCAATGACCTACTAACTTGTTTCAACCACATAATCAAGCTAAATACGAGAATAAAATCACATATTGCATGTGTCGGTGACATGGGAACCGGGGGTCCCCGAGTCGCGAGGCCCGGTCAGCAGAGTGCCACATGGCGCCTTCCCTCGGGGACTTCTCCTCGAGGTCCGAGAAGACCAAGTTCCAGGAGAGGGTGCTCGGGGCCATGAGCAGTGGTCCCCGAGTACCCGAGTTCTCCAAGAAGCCAAGTTCCGGGAGAGGGAGCTCGGGGCCATGAACAGTGGTCCCCGAGTACCCAAGTTCCCCGAGGACTCGAGAGGCCGAGTTCCGGGAGAGGGCGCTTGGGACCATGAACAGTGGGCCCCGAGTGCCCGAGTTCCCCGAGAACAAAAAAGAGGCATATCCGGGAGAGAGTGCTCGGGGCTATGAACAGTAGTCCCCAAGCACCTAGAGTTCCCTGAGGACCTGAGAAGCCTCTTGCTGGTGGACCCCACAAGGGCTCAGCTGTGAGGTGTCAATTGGTGAGAGGCCCCATGCTGCATTTAAGAGGGAGCATGGCCTGTCACTTTCAACCACTCCCCCCACGCCTGCTGTCAGTCCCTGCCATTGCCTGGCAGGGAGGCGTGGGGACATTTAATACAGCGGGTCCTGTCGCGCGTCATCCGGCGCGCTTCGGGATAACCTCGCAGGGCTCGAGGCATATCGCCTGCCGCTCTACTGTGTCAGGCTCGCTCTGACCGGACGGGCACGCGGGGTTGCTCGGTGGCTGCCCGATGGGCCCTCCCTGCTGCACCCGCTGAAAAGTGGAATGATGACGACAGGACCAGACGGGGGCATGTTTTCAACCCCTCCGTAACATCAAGCTGCAGCCCATGATGTTTGCTTTTCATTTATGGCGTCTTAAAACTCGCGCCATCCTTTCTGGACACGCTAGGCCGCCCTGACGGGGTATAAGAAGGGGCGGGCTCCCCAAACAAGAAAAAGAGAGGTCGAAGAAGTGCTTCAGATCGACAGAGGCAGAGCAAGTTCTTCAGGACCGAGACAAGCTAACGAAGAACGAGACACACGAAGCTTTAGACTTAGACAGAAATCCTTGTAACACAAAGAGATCCTCAGAGAGGTATTTTCAAAGCATTTATAGCGCACACACAAGAGTAGGGTATTACGCTCCGTGCGCCCGAACCTGTCTAAAATCCCCTGAGCATTTATTTTCTCTAGCATCCGATCATCCATCCCACATGCATCTCATTTACTCTCATTTATTTCACGTATATGGTAGATTCAGAATCATCCCCCCCCCCCCCCCCCCCGCCGAATCTCAAAGGGGTCCCTCCGGATCCCCGCTTGTGGAGTTCGTCCTCCGACAGCATGCATCACTCAAAACTAGGGTTTCATCAAATACACACCAAAATCAATTCAATCCAAAGAAAATAATTGGAGGAATGGAGAAAGATTACCTTTAGGATCTCATCCCCTTGAAAAAGGGGTTAAATCCATGCGGATTTGCAAATTTGGGGAGGGAGAGACAAGGAGACAAAGAGGAGGTTGAGCGCTCCTCTCCTCTCTTCGAAGTTACACGACGGGGTGGGAAAGGTGAGATGGAGAGGTTCGAAAGAATTAGGCCCGCACTTAAGTTCCAAGGTACGATGTCAAATTATTTGGTGTCGTGTCTTGGACCTACAATGCTAACGTTTGTGGCACCATTAACAACCCATGTCATTGAGAGGCTCCATCGCATGTCCTGCGTGGCACACAAGTGCGTGAAAATCCTGTGGTGTCGTGTAATGATACTATAACACCATAAAAATAGTTTATCCTTAGAAATCTTTTTTGAGAGGGTCTATTTATAAAAGAAGTTTTAAAAAGGTTAAAAAGTAAAAAGATCCACTTTAAAAAGCGAGTAATATCCCCTTAACTCTATGGGTTGTTGGTTTTCACAGGGATGGATCCACATTTGGAGCAACATTTTGACCACTGTATAGAAATGCACAAGGAAGTGAGAAGATCTATGGATGAACTACTCAATAGAATCGTGGAATCGCCACCTTTGATAAGACTTCATCTAGATCCATAGATCTCGTATATGAAACCCTACCAAACACCCCTTTAACATGATAGCTGGGACTTAAGTTCCATCCACCTATAATGTTTAGGACTTAAGGACATGTTTGGATTGCAATTATATTTCCCATGATTAAAGTTAGCCAAATATAATTTATCATAAAAAGTGTGTCTAACAAATTATTAATCATAAGTGTGGCAAAGTTAGTAAAAAAACTGAATAAAATATAGGGAAAAAATACAACCCTCTAAAAGTCACTTGAATTTTGATTTTCCCCTTAGAAGTTGTTTTGTTACGAAAAACCTCCTAAAAGTTTGGCTTTATTGCAAAAATCTCCCCAAAAATTCAAAAAAAAATCACAAAAAATTCTAAAAAAACTGGAGACAATTCTAAGAACTTATGTGATTTTTTTTTTCAAAAATAATATCCTTTGCATCATATTTCATGGAGAGGAAGTTTGGAAAAAAAGAAAAACGTGCAACTCATTTATTAACTCATGTTATTTTAACTTTATCATGTGTACCATTATTTTTCCTACACAAATTATTGTTTAAGTAAACTAATAAAGTGGTTTCACTAATTTTGGGGTGTTATGGATTAGTTATGAATTAATCTATCTGCAATACATTTACTCAATCCTGCATGTTATAATAATTATTTCAAGATTTCATGTATTTTTATAAGATAGAGGATCATGTAAGAAGACTAAAAAAATTAGTTTCATAATTTTTGGATTAGTAAATAATTAACTATGTATTTAATTCGAATTAATAAATGAGTTGCACGTTTTTCTTTTTTTTCAAACTTCCTCTCCATGAAATATGATGCAAAGTATAATATTTTTGAAAAAAAATTCACAGAAGGTCTTTAAATTGTCTCTAGTTTTTAAGAATTTTTTGTGATTTTTTAAATTGTTTTTGAATTTTTAGGGGTGCATTTGCAACAAAGCCGAACTTTAGGGGTTTTTTGCAATAAAACAATTTCTGAGGAAAAAATCAAAATCTAAATAACTTCTGAAATGTTTTTTTTATTTTTCTCTAAAATATAGTTTGCTATAGTTATAACAGTTAATTAAATAATTACTTAAAATTTATAACATGACTAGACTTAGATCTAACAAGACTAGACTTAAACCAAATACATCCTAGGTTTCGTCCACCTCCGATGCAAATAAAGAGACATCATCAATGCCTGGCAAGTAGACATGAATGGAAACCTTGGGCATCAAAAGAAAGGAGGTGCCTCAAAAGAAAGCACGTTTACACGGCACCTCCCTCGCAGATTTCACAGCGAAATTCAGACAGCACAACTGTCCAGTCGGCATCGAACGTTTACGGCGCCAGAAGCGTCTCCACAGTCTCGCGTACGCCGTGTGCTGTGTGCGTTTCCACGCCCGCATCACATGTGAGATCACTGTCGAACTTCGCTGACCGCGGCGCGGTTGCTAGAACCGAGACATGCGCATCCGTGTTGATTTTTTTACCACTACCGCTTCGCGCGTCCCAAATGTGCCCCAGCTTTCACCCCGCGTACGTCACGTCAAGGTGAAGACCAGCCGGGGCTCGGGGCTCGCCCGGGCCCTGGCCGCCTGGCTGGTTTTCATCCGACGCATCTATCGGTCCGGGTCAAAAGATCTTCGCTGCCATGGCATTAACAGCATCGTGCGACGCGACCGTGCAGCGCGCTAGCATCGTGCGACGCGAGGATACGGTGGGTGCCCACCACCACGGAGATGAGCCATAGCAGGGGCGCACGCGGTGCTGTCTGTGCTCGCTCGCCGTAGGGGCTCACGCGTCACCTGTGCTCCCTAGCAGCCAGTCCCCACGGCACGGCCGTAGCGTCGGTGGGCGCCGTCGTCTCCGCTCTCCAGTTGATTGCTCTGGGTGGTTTCAATAATTGCCGTGGCCTAGCGATGGGGCGACCGGACCAGCGACCCCCCTAGCACGTTGCGACGCCGGCGCGACAAGTGTGACGCCACCGTGGACCCCGGCTCCAATGATCGCCGGCGCGTGGGCTTCGGAGGCCCCCCTCCCCTCCGGTTGATGGGATCATTCATTCTTTGTCATTGCTAAGGGTGGAATCGAAAGAACATCATCAATAAAGAGAATATTTAGGGAATGGCACTCCTGTAGTTGAAAGTAGTCACACTACGCTACTATCCCTTCCACCTCTCTATTTCTATTTAGCCTGAAGTGATTTGTGTATTAACCATTTTGCCCTTCTCTCTATCAAACACAACAACAGGCGCATTTCAGCCTTACTCAACCAAACTAGCGTGAATAAACTATTCTCGGACATGAAAGTTCATAGTTTAACAAGCATAGTTTAACAAGAACACGAAAGATCATAGAATATCATTGAAATACACACAACACATCCAAATCATCCTATTTAGATGTTGAGTAGCCTCCTTCCTGGGACGACACCAAGCGCTTAGATGAAGTGGTAGAGCTAGATGATCCTCCAATATCATGGTCTCCATACATCAAATTGACAATTTTTCGAGTGATGGATCCTGGCAAAATGGTTTCAGCTGGCATTGTCTTTGGCCTTTTTGGCTTCCTCTTTTGCTAGGGCCCCTTATCCTGCATCAAATAGTCTAGTTAGTAAGTAATTTCTTATACACAAGGATGCATAAATGAAAACAAGAGACTTGACTCACCTCTTCTTTGGGCCATTCAATGGGCAAGCCCCGGTCTCACGATGTCCAAATTCTCTACAATTGATGCACATTTGTTGCTTCTTTGCACCTGGTTCATGGCTAGCTTTAAACCTGTTCTTCCTTTGTCTTTCACGGCCTCTTTTCAATGGGGGTGGTAGCAGTTTGAAACCTATGTCCACTTAAGGCCATTGTGACTTGTCTGTCATGGGTGGAATTGTGCCACTATTTGCAGTCCTAAACCTCTAAATATAGTAGGATCATCTGAATAAAAGCCAAAACATGAAGGCAAGACTTCCCAATCATTTTTCACTCCCCACAGCTGCAAGTGTGAGTGGTCAAGTCTACCACATGCCTCTATGGTGTCATATCATGATGAAAACCAAACACTTCGGCTGTGTGTAATGCTTTGGAGACCTTCATTTGTCCCAACCCTCTTTGTTTTGGCTTTGAGTTGTTAAATTATTGTTGGAAGAATGATCTCAAATAGCTTGTTCCCAATCCTTCTTCTCTTCTCCCACAAGTCCATTATCATAAGCCTCAACCTATCCATCTAACTCAACAAGAGGCAAATCCTTTATCTTCTTAATCCATTTATTGAAACTCTCAGCAAGATTATTGTTCACATAGTCACACTTGATATCATTGGAGAACATTGATCTACTCCATAAGTGATTGTGATGCGTGTTCATGAAGTCGACAACATCAGGACTTGTAGCAACAGCTTGATTGAAATGGTACTAAAAATTTTCAAGCTTGTAAGCTCTAGTTGCTGGCCACATGTTTTTGTCATAGATATCTCCATGTTACTTCTTCTTGAAGTTTATCCACAAATGTCTCATGCATTTCCTGTGTTCAATGCCAGGGAATACGACATTCACTATCCAGATCCTTGCATGCATCTATTACAATTGCTAGAACTGGTAGATGTCCAATTGACTTCTTCAACTGTCTCATGAACCATGTCCAATTTTCCTTAGATTCTTAATCAAAGATTGCCCGTGCAACAGGGAACATCCAATTATTACCATCCAAGGCTATAACAGATGCCAAGTGACCCGAGTACTTCCCATTCAAGGCAGTTGAGTCAATCCCAAGATAAGTCTACATCCTTTTTGGAATCCATCTATGCATGGCTTCATAGCTAGGAATAGCTTGTCAAAGTGGACATCATCTCCAATCAGCTTGGTGGAAATCTCAAAAATAGAGCCAAGAGACCTCTGTAGGAGTTCAGCCCTGAAATTGAACAATGGCTCAAAACTATCTTACCAAGCCCCAAAAAGTGAATCCATTTCTTTCTGTCTTCGCCCAAACTGTGCCATAACCCGTCTCTACACTATCCTTTTCTAAGCAATTTGTCTTGCGAATCAGCTGCTCCAAGAGATGGATTCTTCCTCTGCCATCCAACAACCCTCTCTGCAACCCACTTTTGAGATGCCATTGAGCTTACATATTTACCACTAGAGACACAATCATCCCCATTAGGAATCATAGTGATATGAAAAAAGGATGAAAAATTTAGGCAAGATAGACATATTTAGATAATCCAAGAAAATATACATAAGTTAGAGACAAGTTAGGCACCTCCACAGATAGCTGGCCCTACAGCTTGTTTGCAACAAACCTCCACAGGCAGCCTTTTGCCTTGCATTCAGCTCTATACCTTTCTTATCAGTCTTAATCTTGTGCACTTCAAACTCCTTTTTGATTGCATATTGCCTCAAAGCCATCCTAAACTCTTCCATGGTCGGGAAAGTCTCACCCACCTTGATATTTGGATTTTCCTTGTCAATTGCAAAACTTGGCTCAACATATGCATTGTCATCAACTGGAATTTGTGCATCATGGTCAATCTTCCCCACACCATCTTGCTCGATTCTGTGCAATCTTGTTGCCTCATCTTTGGCCCTCAACTTTAGAGACACAAACACCTCATCATCCTCCATGAATATATCAACATCATCCATCAAAGCAGGGTCCACATTCTCAACATCAGGCTCACTTTCATCATCTGATCCTGATACACTACTTGCTTCTTGCAACTGATTATGCTTCCTCTTTAATGGCAATTTCTCCATTTTTCTCTCCATTGTGATGCTACTTTGATAACCATGTTTAATTGGAAACTCAACAACCAAAGTGACTACCTTGCGGGACCAAAAAATTCAGAAATGCAGATTCCAAATCTATGTCTGTGACAATACTTTGTAATCTCCTCTTTTCAGTGTTCCAAAACCAGAAAGCAGGCTCCTGACAGCACCCCCAAACGGTTTTTGTCGGTGACATGAAAACCAGGGGTCCCTAAGTCCCGATGCCAGGATAGCAGTCTGCCATGTGGCGCCCTCCCTCGGGGATTATCTTTTCGAGGTTTGAGAAAACCAAGTCCTGGGAGAGGGTGCTCGGGGTCATGAACAGTGGTCCCCAAGCACACAAGTTTCCCGATGGTAAAAGAAAATCAAGTCCCGGGAGTGAGTGCTCGGGGCCATGAACAGTGGTCCCCAAGCACCCGAGTTCCCCGATGACAAGTGAAGTCGCAGTACCGGGAGAGGGTGCTCGGAGCCATGAACAGTGGTCCCCGAGCACCCGAGTTCCCCGAGGACCCGAGCAATACAGTACTGGGAAAGGGCGCTCGGGCTCTCGGGGCCGCGAGCAGTGGCCCTCGAGCACCCAAGTTCCTCGAGGGCCAAGAAAAAGGTATATCCGGGAGAGAGTGCTCGAGGCCGTGAACAGTGCCCCCCCGAGCACTCACAGTTCCCCGAGGGACTGAGAAGTCCTCCGCCGGTGGCCTCCACAGGGACTCAGCGGTGAGGTGTCAATTGGTGATAGGCCCGTTGCTGCATTTAAGAGGGCGCGTGTCTTGTCACTTCCAACCACTCCCCTCACGCTTGCTGTCAGGTCCTGCCACGGTCTGACAGAGGGGCGTGGGGGTATTTAATGCACGGGTCCCATTGCGCGTCATCCGGCGTGCCTCGGGATAACGTCGTAGGGCTCGAGGTGTAACGCCTGCCGCCCTACTATGTCAGGCTTGCTCTGACAGGGCGGGCACGCGGGGCTGCTCGGTGGCTACCCGGCGGGTCCCCCCGCTGTATCGCTGAAAAGCGGAATGATGACGACGACGACCGGACGGGGGCGCGTTTTCAACCCTCCCCGTCACCTCAAGCAGCAGCCCGTGATGGTTGCTTTCCATTTATGGCGTCTTGGAAATTGCGCCAACCCTTTTTGGGCACGCCATCCGCCCCGCCGGGTATAAAAGAGGGGCGGGTGCCCCGGAGAAAAAGGGAGGAAGACTTAGAGAAAGAGAGGCTTGGATCGACCGACGACATAGAACACGTCGGCGAACCCTGGTCGACCACGGCAGAAGAAGCACGAAGCTCTAGACTTAGATAACATTCTTGTAACACAGCAGATCTCCAGAGGGACATTCTCTAGAGCATTTATAGTATATACACAAGAGTAGGGTATTATACTCACAGCGGCCCGAACTTGTCTAAAAATCTTCTGAGCATTTACTTACTCCTGCATCCGATCATTTCCACTCCACCTGCATCGTATTTACTCCCATTTACTTCACGTGCAAAGCGGGTTCAGAATCATCCCCCTGGCCGAATCTCAAAGGGGTCCCTCCGGATCCCCGCTTAAGGAGTTCACCCTCCGACAGTTTTGGTTGCTGGATCATCCAACAGATTGCGCATCAAGTACCCACTATCTATATCCACATATAGAACGTGGTCTTTAGCCTCCAATTCAATCCTACTGCTATCATCGAGAATTGTTGTGTACCTGGCACTCTTAGACTTAAAGTAAATTATGTCGCTAACTCATTCCTATACATGAAAGGCATAACAAAAATTTAGAAATTGCTCCTATCCATCAGTTCTAAACGGATCAATTTGAAGCGCGCACCAGTCCAGTAAAAGACCAAATTGAACTCACCTTCGCAAGTCTTGTTCATTGCCGCCTTCAACCATGGTGGTTGTGCAACTCCTTTACAGTGACGTCCTCCACGCTCGAGCCCAAGCCACCGCCACTGCCCTCTGCGTGCGCGCCAAAGCCTCTGCCCCCCCCTCGTGTCGTGCGCATGCCCAAGCCGTTGCACCCACACGTGCGCGCTTGCCCGAGCATCGCCCCCCCTTGCGCGCTCAACCCACAGCCCCCTGAGCACGCCCCTGAGATGTGGCGCCGCCTGAGTCGCACGCCTGCTAGCCTCGATGCTCATGCCTAAGCCTCCGCGCGCATGCCCTAGCCTCCGTCGCCGCTTAGTGTTAGCATTTGGTTGTGCATGCGTTTCTTTGTTCTGTTCGTGTGTTTTGGTTCGGCTGGTGACTATTGCTGTGTTGGATAGAGAGAAGGGCAAAAGGGTCAATACACAAATCACTTCATGCTGAAAAGAAATAGAAATAGAGAGGACGAATGGATAATGATGGTGTGACTACTTTTAGCTACATGAGTGGCATTCCATGGATGCCCTCTTTTATTGATGATGCTTTCTGGATTTCACTCCTTAGCAATAGCAAGAAATGAATTATCCCCCGATTGATGGGCGCTCTGCTCCAGTCACGAGTGGTAAGAATATATGAGAGCATGCATGTTCTGGACTTTTGTGCATTTGGTTGCTCGAATCTTCTCAGTTTAGTTGGTGGATACATATAAGTTTAGAGAAAAATATATTTAGTTGTCTGTATATACTGTTCCAGTCTGATCTGACAGATAATGGATCACAACTTGGCCAGGCAGATGCATACTCTGCATCCACTCATGTAAGTGAATCTACTTTTTAGTATTACAAAATCATCTTCATATGAATAATCAATTACAATCTCAATTATTACACCTGTTTACACGGTCTCAAATTCAGTTAAACAAACAGAAACTAAGCTCAATCTATCTGACTAAACTCTATCCGAGAAATAAAACACACATATAGTACTAGTGCTACAACAAGACGAAATAGGTATGTTGCCGTTGTTGAATTTTTTTTGTTGTTGCTCGTATAAATACCCGTTCATATACACGAATTTTGCTGCATTACATGACAGCACTGGAAGGCTAGCTGTCCGTATGACACCAACAGGTAGAACAGTACTGCAGTAGTCCTAGCTAGAAGGATATGGGTCGTAGGTGGCTAGGCAACCTCAAGAAAACCCCCCTCTGAAGGAGTTAAACCCAAGCGACATTGACGAGTAACTGCATGCAGCAGCGCAAGTTTGGAACAACCGGTACAGGCACAGCCGCACATGCCATGGCCGATGGCTGCATCCTGCATGCTGCTGCTGCTGCAGAAGGGGCCAGGGGCAAAGCAGAGGGAAGGGTGGCATCGTGCAGCTACACAGATTGGCGTTTGCGCGACCCACAGGGCATGGACCAGGGAGCAGGAGCTCAGTCAGAACTCAGACGGACAGCGCGAGGCAAGCAACGAGAGAGAGCAGCACAGCGCATGGGCGCGTACGTCCGTGCATGGTGCCGCGTTAAATGCGGCGACAGACGGAGCCGAGCTGGTCACGGCCACGGCTGCCACGCTCGATACGTCCCGTGCGGCCGTGCCTGGGCGGCTGGGCGCCAGGCATTAACACGGCCCTGCGCGTGGTCTCGTACTCTCGTCACGTAGCCGCCGTGGTGGGGGCGGAGGGCGACGTGAACAACAGGCCTGCTGTGGCCTGTGCCCTGTGGGCAGCGCATGGATAGGCATGTCGGCAATCCTTCCCCTGACAGTAATCGGCAATGCACTAATTTTACGTGTACGTGCGTTTGAACAATGTTCTATGCCACTAGCTTGCCTTTTTCTTTCGTGAAATCAGGCACAGGGTCTTTTTCATCTGGACAAGTACTTCACTACCTCTATCTAGCACCTCGATACAGAAGTGTCCCTTAGCGTGAGAAGAACAGCTTAACGAGGAGCTGAGCAGCTACGCACCAAGCTACCTTTTTCAGCTCTTTTGGCCGCATGTACCAGCAACTAGCAAGTGAATCCGTCGCAAATAATTGCCATCCACCAGCATTCCAGCCACAGCCCAAGCCGGGCATCATTACGGTACGCATCCACGTTTGGCCGCGAGCGAGCTGCACCAGCAACAGGAGCACGGGCACGGTCACACGCAGCGACGACACCATGATGCTCCATGATTGGGGCGAGCGAACAAACCCGTCGGTTTTGTCCCCGTTGTACGCGTCAACAGGATTGCCCAATATCACGCAGGCGAGGCACATGCCATTCGTGATGATTATGGCGTCGGATGAGGGATCCATGGCCGTAATCATATGCGTGTGCCTGCGTGCATCCATCCGAGGAAGAATTTTAGCTCTCACTCTCACTCTCTCTCTCTCTTCTTCTTCTCTAGGTTTGATTGTTTAAGCCTCGATTTAGGCTAAGGCGACAACACTACCTGCAGAATTATTTCGTGCTCTAAGGTGAGTGAGGTATCACGTCACGGCCTAATCCAAACAATGAGTCGTCATCATTCCGTCTACGATGAAGGCTCTTCTTACAAAAAAAAAGTTGTAGGTAATTCCTTAAGTACATGTATAGCATGGTGCCTCGCATGCTGCGGTTGGTCCCCGGGCGTGCCCATTCTACTGTTCTGCTAGCACATCAATATTTCTTTCTTTCTTTTTTTGGATCACAAGGTGACTCCTGCGCCTGTCACGACTACAAATAATATTTGCTGAAAGAACTTGTGCGTAGACTTGAAAAAATAAAGTTCCGGCTTGAAAAAAGATCCAGCTCAGCCCTGGCCCGGTTCGATTTTGCCCACCATGCTGATCTACTGACTACTACGGGCTGGTCTTGACCAATAAGTTGCAGCCCAAAACAACCCAAGCCCGACCCGAAACATTGAATTTAATTATTTTTACTAGTAAAAATAGACGTGTGGCTTGGTCCGCCCCAAGCCCGATCTGAATTTGACCTGAAATTTCCTGTCCAATGGGAGGGACAAGCCTAGACGACTAATTTGGCTTTTTTGGTCCAATTGGTCCATGATGATTTACTGACGCTTGTAAATCTCAGACACTAAAATTTAAACCCGATGGATAGAATTATATCCTCGCATCTTCACCTCCACCGTCAAGAGGTGATTCACATCAATGCTAATGTATTTTTAAAGGAAAGCACAACAATCTTATGTGCCTCTAGGGAAACAGAAGTGTTGTACTACATGTACGTCGCATTTACCCTTTTATTTAAGGCATGCTAGCAAGGTGGCCTCTGCAAATTGTGCAGCTAGACTTGACCAAATATCTTTCGTAGTATGATGTCCTCTTTGATCGTAAGCATACAATAACTCACATTAAGCATATATATGAAATAATCACTTATAGCTTGAAGGGGTAGAATAATCCGTAGAGTCTACTTTGAACCGCAGAGTGGTATATGCACATGAGATTGTTGTGAAAACTACCTTAACCGCAATGGTAGTGGTAGCTGGAGTCGTAGCCACACCTGGTGTATATATGGTTGCTAGCCCACTGGGTAAGAACCATACAAGGCATAGCATTGATAGTTGAGAGACCGTCGAAGTCGATGTACATGCCGTTGTACATTGCCTCCGTAGGTACGACGCCTCCATGATCCTTGGTTGCCCATGAAGCTCAAAACGGTTGCTTCGACATCACCTCCGAAGCCGAGAATCTGTACGTTTTTCGCCCCCGTCTCCGGCATCGTCAGTAGACGCCTGATGCTCATCGTTTCCTCACCTGATGATCATCGCCTCCTCCCTGCATGCTGTAGTTAGTTGGCGATATAATCACGATGATCTAGTACCCCTGACACGGGCGCGCGTCTCGTTGACAGCTTCGAAGTGGACCTGGCCGCGATGCATGTGTCAGTCAACATCTGTTCGTTGGAGGGCTGCAGCCTCCTCGACTCGCTACCGCAGTTCACAGGATGCAGTGGCTTGTCCCTCTTCTACTTATATAGGATCCAGCCATATTGTTCCAGTGGATGTTTGTGAAACTACCATGCTGCATCAACATTCCATGCCTAGTTGTCTACTTCCTCGTCTGTTCTCGCTGTGCAAGCGTGAGACCAAGCCCTTCATCAGCTCTCTTTTCTCTGTAATTTCGTTCATGTGCCTGATCTCGCCCTCCACTTCTATTGCCCTCGTTAACTGCTGCTCCCCTCTCTCTCTCTCTTTTTTTTTTCACAGAAAAAGGATATATTAACCAGAGCCAGAAGTGATACAGTCATCATGAATAAGACTTACTACACTTTTCTCTTGCCCTATCCATGTACCAATAGTACCATAGATGCGAGCATATAATTCACTAATTCATGGTTAACTCTATTCTGGCTTCGGTCAACTTTCCTAATCTCCAGTCTCCTTCGTCCGATGAATAGGCGTTTCACCTCCCTAACCACATGGATAAGGATTGATCGATCATCCTCATGAGATGTGGTTAGCTTAATAACAATGACACAATCAGTCTCCACAATAATCGACGAAGAAGAATATTGAAGCGCTAACTCGATGCCCTCCTTGCATGCCACAAGCTCAACTTCCAAAGGTTCTGTGCAGTGTAACAGAGATCTGTATGAAGTGACAGTCCCTTTACCGTTGTTGTTATTATCGCGCAGCACCATACCAATACCAGCACCTTCATCATGAGTAGCAAACAAACTGTCAAAATTGAGCTTGTGCCAACCAGGAGGCAGGCGTACCCACCCATTGGTCACTGTATCCTTCAAGATTTGTCACGTTTCAGTTTTTGGACCTTCTCCATGGATAGCCCGAGGACTTGTTTCCCCTTCACCACGTCCGGACATGAAACTTGCTGGATCAAAATCAAGGATCGGGCATAACTCTCCAGAAATCTCTGGGACGCCTCCACCGGTGGCATCGGCTTGTGATGCACAAAATTCATCTAAGAAAAACCACAAAATTCATCTCGTGGATAGCCCATCATCCAATCAGTCACCTCCATAATATCGTTCCAAGATAATAGATTTTAGCATTTAGTATTGTAGAGATAAGTAATACTGGCAATTTTCTACTATTTAGAACTTGCCGCACGGTGCATCCCCGTTCCTTGTTCATCCCAGCACCTGAGCTAAAAACTATACGCTCCCCAAGATCGTCCCGGCCCAGCGAGCACGGCGGCAGCTGCGTGCCCAGCTTTCTGATAAAGATCGTGGGCGCTGCTAACGAAAGGGGAAAGATACGTCGCCCACGGTGATGATTAACATAATTATTAGCAGGAAGATGACCCATGCTGCTGCTGCTGCTGCTGCGCTGCATGCCCCTCTCGATCCGTCAGAGAACACGAAGCGCTCCCATGCCATCGCCCGGTTTTTTAATCCTGCCCTCATGATTCGATCCCCCCTGCCTGCTCCCTTTTGCCGGGCCACTCACGTGCGCTCGTCAAACCGCTGTCCCGCGGGTCCAAACGCGAGTCCTCGCACTCGCAGTCGCAGCTAGCTCTCGCCGTTGTCACTCGCCTCGCACACCACTCACTCAGCTCCTCCACACAGCTCTGCTGGATCTGTTGGTATAAAGCATCGTTGCCGTCGTGGGTCTCCGGCTGCTGGTCCTAGCGGTGCTTGCCTGGGGTTGTTTCTTGATTGTGGGCAGAGGGATGGAGCTGGGGCTGAGCCTGGGGGAGGTGGCCGTGGCGGACGCCGGGAAGGCAGCGCCGGAGCTGGGTCTTGGGCTTGGCGTCGGGGTTGGCGCGGGCAGGAGAGAGGAGGGCGGGACGGGGAGCAGGGTGGCGGGGGCGGGGGCGGGAGCGGGAGCGAGGTGGTGGGCGGCGGCCTCGCCGGAGCCGGCGGTGCGGCTCAGCCTCGTGTCCAGCCTCGGGCTCCAGTGGCCGCCTTCCTGGAGCGGTGAGTGGCGCAGCCGCAGGATGCGCGTGCGCGCGTGGTCTCTTGTTCCTTTGGCTGCTCTGGTTTCCTTGTTTGCGTGCCGGGTGATTTCGTGACCGCGGCGTTCTTCTTTCTTGGCAGGGCGTTCGGAAGCGCCGGCGCGCGGGTTCGATGTGAACCGGGCGCCGTCGGTGGCGGCGGGCGCTTTGGCGTTGGAGGAAGACCCGGCCACGGCGGCCTTGTCGTCGTCGCCCAACGACAGCGCGGGCTCCTTCCCGTTGGACCTCGGCCGCCGTGTCCGCGCTGAGGGCGCGGCGCAGGCCGGCGGCGAGCGGTCGTCCTCGCGCGCGAGCGACGAAGACGAGGGCGCGTCCGCGCGCAAGAAGCTGCGCCTCTCTAAGGAGCAATCCGCGTTCCTGGAGGGGAGCTTCAAGGAGCACAGCACCCTTAACCCCGTAAGGATCCATGATAACTTAGACCTTTTTTTTATCTTAATGTGTTCCTACCTCGTTCTTGGTCTTGACGTTGACGAACCTTGTCGCCGGCGATGAGCAGAAGCAGAAGGCGGCGCTGGCGAGGCATCTCAACCTCCGGCCGCGCCAGGTGGAAGTCTGGTTCCAGAACCGCCGCGCCAGGTGCTTTGCACAGAAAATCTCCCCTCCTAATCCTCGGCTAAAACCCTCTCCAGCCAGCCACGGAGCTCAGCTAACCTTCTCTTCCCCGGCGACGCGCGCAGGACGAAGCTGAAGCAGACGGAGGTGGACTGCGAGTACCTGAAGCGGTGCTGCGAGACGCTGACGGAGGAGAACCGGCGGCTGCACAAGGAGATCGCCGAGCTGCGCGCGCTCAAGACGGCGCAGCCCTTCTACATGCACCTCCCAGCCACCACCCTCTCCATGTGCCCCTCCTGCGAGCGCGTCGCCTCTAACACGTCCGCCTCCACCTCGGCGCCCGCATCGTCCGCGCCGCCGGCCACAACCACCGCCGCCGCCGTCGCTGCGCCCGCGCTCGAGCACCGGCCTTCGTCGTTCGCCGCGCTGTTCGCGTCCACCCGCAGCTTCTCGCTGGCCTCCCAGCCGCGGCCGCCGGCACCGGCGAGCAACTGCTTGTAAATACACACGCGGGCGCCGTCCGTCCCTGGCCTCCGTTGGTTGGTTCTCGTGAGAATTTTTGGGGCTTCCGAGGCCGTCCGTCGCCGTTGCGTGGACGGCTGGGATGCGAGAAATGGAGGTTGCTGGGATAGAGTTAACCTTGATTTGTTCTCTGTTTATTTTTTAAGAACAAGGAGTGTTCACGTTAGCACGAATGGATCGATTCAGGGTTTAATGCTCTGTTTGGCAGCTCAATCAGATTTTAAATTTATAAACTAATATAAAGTGATTTAAATATCTATTTTTAAATTAAAAAGGAACAAAATAACTCACTCAAAAATCGTAGTGTACACATGCCTCCACTATTTATGAAGTGCAATTGCTTCGCTGCTCTCGGTTCGTACTGGGGCGCAGATTTGCGAAATTATGGCGCCGCACGAGTTCCCAAGTAATGAAATTTTCTGGAGATTTTACTTACGTACGCCACGCCGGTGCGTGGCAGTTTGCTTTTGCGATTTGCATAGACTCGGTGTTGTTCACTTCACGGGATAGAACTCCGGACTTTGTGAGGTCTGAGTTGTGTCTGTACTGAGTAAGGAGTACTGGCAGGATTTTACTTATTACATGAAACAGCAAGGCCTGTGTTAAAAAGTTTATGGAAACTTTTGCAAATTCTTGGGGTCTGTTTGTACGGAGAGAAACGTTTTAGATTCCCGTCAGAATCAGTGAAATTTTTGCTAAGTGGTGTTTTTGACAAGTAATTTGAATCTGAAACATAAGAAATATTTCTATTTTTTGCACTGCGAGAGAGAAATGGATAAAAAGTGATTTATTTTGTTTCTGAATTACTTACTTCTCATTTTTAACTATCATCTTCTCTCGAGAGTTAGAATCAATCAGACTAGCTAAACAATTGCACATTATGATTTTTTAGTTCACAAGAGAAATATTTACAGGGATAAATTAGAACCAAAACGTTTATGAAAAAAATCTGAAATCCTATCAAACAAGCCCAAAGACACGATGAGGAAGGTGAGCATTACAAACAGTATAAATATACTTTCAAATGCATTCCCCAAATTGAATTATGGGAACATCTATTCATTGTTCAACTACTGACAAGGTTTAGGGTTTGTGGAGGAGTTGGGGGTCTTAGAGATTCATCGGTGCCGCTTATAGGGAGGACGGGGAGGCAGTGGCCCAGCGTGATGTTGTCGGAGTCACGAGTGAGGAAGCCGAGTTGACAGTAAAGGACAACAAAATAGAGAGGTTAGGATGCGGGGTAGAGAGAGAAACTGTAGCAGAAGGTACAAGAAAGTTGTTAGGCATTAGATCTCCAAACAATCAAAGATTCATGGGATTGACATGTAGCCGATTATACTTTCAAGTGAGTTTCTGATTAACAGTTATGTTTAAGGGGCCTAACCGCCTTATAATAAGTTATAAATGAGGGCCCATTCATCTCATCCAATTCATTCACAATCCATTCTACATTTGACAGGTCACATTTCCACTAATATAAGTGGTGGAGAAGTTCCTCATGTCATTTAGTTGATGGTAGGGTTTTTTTACCGTTAAATAAAATTTACCAGAGGTTACCGTTAAACATAATTTATCGGATATACCACACAAAATTCAAATAAAATTTTGATAAACATGGTAAATTTTTATCTACCGGGATTCACCGATAGACCCGGTAAACTAGGTTTATCAAGAGCGGTCGTACGTGGTCTCGTCGTTGTTGCTAGGGCTACAAAGAGATGGCAGTGACAAAGATTGATAGCCAGTCATAATGAATCAACCTATAGTTCAAAATATTCCTTAATTAAATAATATGTTGAAAAATTAATTCCGTGTGAGATCCAACACGTCCACACCTATTTGAACATGGGGTCCACCTGGCAACTAGTTGGCATGGGCAGTTCCGCTCGAACAGGGAAGTTATTCCTCAACGGTTGCCTCGTGCGATTAAGATGGTAGTTATCTCTTCTGAGAGCAGTTTTGCACCATTCCAAAGACAACTTCCATCACAAAGGGACATGACACTTCGCTAAACATTATCACCAACTGCCTTGGGCACAAGTATAAATTTATGGACACAGTGGCGGAACTTGGGCCAAATGTCAACAAGGGTCGCTGAAGCTAACTGGGCTGAAGGGGGTGAACTCAAGAAATTGACAAATTGGGCTCAAAATGAACTACGAAATGCAAAAAAACTGTTAGGATAGGGGGGCTATGACCCACCTTGGTCATCACAAAGCTCCACCCTTGCATGGATGGCGCGCCACCAAGAACAATCGGCTTCATCCACCATCAATTTGAACACTCTCAAGTTCCTTTATTTATTCATCCAATACTCTGTAATAAGCCTTCTACGCTCATGTAACTCAATTTGTCACATGCATTTTGGAGTGATCAGCATGGATAGGAACCCAAGTTTTGACTCTTGACCGGTAGTGTTAGATAAAGCAAATGTGCGTCACAAAACAAAAAGGGGTACCTTTTTGTTACAGATTAATGCCTAGTGCGACGAGGGAGGCGAAGATGAGGGTGATGAATAGGGCAGGAGCGACAACAGGTCCATGGCTAGCGCAATAAGAAGGGCGACGGCAGCAGGGACAATGGTTGCAAGTCGCAACGAGGGGAGCGACGGTGGGGTGCGGTGAAGACGATGACAGGTTGTATTGGTATGGATCGAATCACTCCCAACCAGATAAGCTGGTCCAACACGTCAGCAGCTCGTGTGGAAGGAGCACAAGGGCCATGTCATCCTGCATATGGGACGCACATGTACATTAGAAGTAAATTGGTTAAGGGTGGGTTTTTTGGAAACATTAGTACCACGATACCTAGGGTTATGTGACACTAACCATAAAATTCAGGGTTTTATGACACTAGGGCCACAAAACCTAGGGTTTTGCAAAATTTACTCTATACAAAAATACATCTACTCTATAACCTAGTATTACCTTCTATCTATCGGACATTATTGTCCAGCCACCATGCTCCTCCCCTCTACCGATGGTCGTCTCTAGCCTCTATAGAAACCATGTCCAGTTATCAAAGTCCTCTTTGCCAACCATCCCAAATGCTATTGGGAATAGATTGTTGTTTACATCCCTTACAGTAGTTGCTAGAACTTGGACACCATTAGAGAGCTTCACAAAGCAACCATCAATGACTGCAAAAGAAAAAAGATGAGAAAAATAGGACACTTGCATATGACGTGATGCTATGAATTGACAAAGCATGCTCGACAATTGAGAAACTTACTTAGGAAAGGCCTACAACCATTAATAAAGCCTTGCCTTTAAGCATTTAAGCAAATGAAGAGACCATAGAACCTTGAAAGTGTGCTCACTTCCAACATGTGAACCTCGTGTGATGAATGGACAAAATGATGGTCCATTGCATTTTACATTCACCCTATCAGGATCATTCCTTGTATAGCCATAATTCCTTCCCTGCATAATGTGATAGGATTTCAACTCCCTTCTGTACTGGTGGACATCAGTGAAGCACATGCCCTCACATAACTACGTCTGGTTCATCATGTTCTCCTTAGAAAAATAAATCCTCCTGTTAGCTCCCCTCTTCTCTCTTCTTCCCCTCTTCCTCTGCTTAGCTTCTCTATCAAGGTTCTGCCCCTCATCATTGCTTTCACACTCAACAACACTAGCCCCACCATTGTCACTAGGAAGGTCAGAAAAGTACCAACGGCTCAATTTGGGAAGACCCAACACCATCTCCACTAGCCTTTCTTCATGTGTTGGCACTCTTCTTCTTCGTAGCCTTTGATGATGGGCCCATACCCCTTGGTCCAAATCATCATCACCTACTACCTTAGGCTCCTCTACCACAACAGAAAGAGCGGTCTAATCAATAGGAGCAACATACAAATCTCGATATTGGTGTCACCTTCATAATGTTTCTTAGGATCATCTCTCTATCTCTTCATCTCCTGCAGTTGCTGAATGTAATCAAGCTTATCTTGTTGAAGTTCCACATCATCATCGATGTCATCTTCTTTATCACCATCCACTAAAAACATTGCATTGTCACCTTGTTCTCGCTAGGAGTCAACATCAAAGGGGTCAAAATGCTCAAAAGCTTCCTTTACCCTATCTTGATTAGCATGTTTCTCTACTTCAATAGTACTTGTACATACCAAATCACTAGCAGCACCAACCGCATTCCCTACTGCTACATTATTGGATACTAACTTTTTCTCAAAGAGATGTATGTCTGGCCTTTTTATGATATCATTCTCCCTCAGCATGTCCTCGCAAGAATTATTACCCTCGATGCTTGTCATGGATGCACGAGAATAACATCCAGGCATGGCAAAATATATCTCATCGCCCTCGGTGTGCCCGAGCTTCTCCACTAACTATGTAAGGCTAAAAAAATCTAATGAGATCTCTGTCCATAGGCTCCTCGACAACCTTGGCTCTAGAACCATGATCGTGTTTGAAGAACCGTAGATTCCACACCTCATCAGCCATCCTACCAAAAGATATAAATGTTGATAAATTAGATCAATACATGAACAATTACAAGCATTGGATCACCAAGTCATGATGCAGCAAGTGTGTTCAAGTCTGTCTTAAGTACATGCATGGTTTTCAGGAATTTTGCATCAATTTTAATTCAAATCCATTCAATTGGCCCAAAAGTGCATACTAAAAATCAAAACATGATGTTATCCTAAAATTGCACCCCCAACAACTCAATATCCTGAAATTGAACCCTCAACAACACTGCAACACTACCCATCGCTAATATCAATCTGTCACCATACTATCAATCTGCTTGTATTCTTCAACAGAACGTGATCACCGTAACGAGGAAACTACCCACCATGCACCCGAACATATCAAATTCAACAATTTTGCAGCCGAGCATGGGACAGAAGATGGTCTGAATACCTGGCTGTCGGTGGGGGAAGAGGGGTGGCAAGAAAGGCAACACGGTTGTTGGATCAAAGATCGCAGCGATGTGAGCGAGGTTGGGGCGGTGCTCGCTTCTGGCAATCATGGAGAGCCTTCTATGCTCGCAAATGGAAAATGAAACTGTCACCCTGGGAGTCCGTGACCTGATTTGTCGATCTATTCCTAACCAATCAATTCTAACGTGTATTAGCATGGACACACCAGCAACTCGTGTGGAAGGAGCACAAGGGCCATACCATCCTGCATATGGGACCCACATGTAAGGTTAGAAGCAAATTGGTTAAGGATGAGGTTTTTAGAAATATTAGCACTACGATACCTGGTTTTATGTGACACTGACCATAAAACCCAGGGTTTTGTGACACTAGGGCCACAAAACCCAGGGTTTTGCGAACTTTACTCAAAATTATACAATCACTTTCACACTGCATTGGTTTTATAGCTACAAGTGATATATACGTGAGCAAACAACGTCAAAATTTAATTTTAAGGAACAAAGCAAAATAAAATACATCTTACATAGTTGAGTAAAATTCACAAAACTATAACTATTTGTACCTTTGTAACGTAAAACTATAACTTCTAAGATTTATTTCACAAAATTACAACTACTTATGCCTTTAGTAATGCAAAACTATAATTTTTTGGCTTAGTCCCACCCGTAAGCCACACATTACTTATTTTCCCATTGTGCTAAAAATGTGTGTATTGACGGGTGAGACCAGATCAAAAAGTTATGGTTTTGCGTTATTAAAGGCATACTTAATTATTATTTTATAAAATAAATCTCAGAAGTTGTAGTTTTACATTACAAAAATACAAATAATTATAAGTTTGTAAAATTTACTTGGATAGAGGGAGTTTCAAATTGGAGATTTACCTGAAATCAAGATCTTGAGGCTCGAATAATGGCTGTGATCAAGTGGTCATGGATTGGGCCACTCCTTAATTTAGTCGACAGGTGATTAAGCTGTGTGACTTGACACTTGAGATCTGCCTAGCAAATAAAGATACTCTTGTTAAGCATGTCCGTGCTTTATTACCGATAATGACTAGACATGTGTAGGGCTGACCAGTGACCAGTAGACAAAGCTTTCTCAAGAGCCCAATTTATTACTCCTTACAGATGAGAGAAGAGCACTGCCGCACAGTTTGTCCCCTACAAGCTGCCTTTCAAAATCCTTTCTTGATAGCTGCTTTGTCACTGTAGAAAGGTTCAGCACTGAAGGACTCTGCACAGTGCACGGGTACCTGTTCTCACCTTCCTATCCTTTTGTTTATGAAAGAGACTACTGTGGCCATAAAAAGTAAAAGGTTGATGATTATTTTCCGAGTGTTTGAAACCAACTCGTTTTCGATCGCCATTCCATTCGTCTCTTTGGTCGATATGCAGCTATTTATATATGGCTTGAGGTGGTTTGGGTTGTTCCAAAAAACTTAGATGATGACTGAAAAATAAGATGGTTTTAAACACTTGAGAAATAGCCACGAGAAATCCTGAGTTCCTCATTTCATAAATCGTTTTGAAAGTATACGAAATCCGCCGTCAGACAGCCCAGAACAAACGCTTTTTTCACACGAGCTACCTCTACCAAATCATTCCCGGAAAATCCTTGCCTATCGAAACCGATGCTTTTCACAGAACCGGGCGTGTAATTGGTGCAACACCTGTTGGCATACGATGGCTGGCAGTGATCGGTTAACACCATCACATACAGGCATCGCCCGGCATGGTGATGAGCAGCGAAGACGACGCCGAGCATGGGGGGGACCCTTGCTGCACCGCGAGCAGACTAGACTCGCTGTGAAGCTGCATGATTGCATCGATCTTGTCTGTCTCGCTCTCAGAGACTTGCCTGTCCTCCGGTGTGTTCCCCCTCCCTACCACCGTCTGTGACGCCCACTCGCCTCTGCCTGCGGCCGCATGAACCCTCCTTGTGTCCATCATCGCATTGTCTTCTGGCTGGTCTTGGAGCTGGCTGTTTGAGTTGGACCCTCCTGTTCTCCCTTTTTTTCACTCATTCTCTGCCTCTCTGGGGTCAGGGGAATTGGCTCTTAGTTAGCACTTCTTGTCTCTGCATTGCATCAAGTTAACAAAATTACAAAATCAGTGAGGCATTGAGCAGTATAGGAGAATAAAATCTGAGAGTAACGAATACATGAAGAGCATTTGCAATTGTTATTCGTTGAGAATATTCAGATCAAGGGGCATGTGATGCTCAATTCATACCAACAGAATATCTTCTAACGCCGAACAAAGTTCTAAGTGTTCGTGGAAACGAAATTTTTGCTTGCAGCTACATGCCTCTTGCAGCACGATGAGCTGCAACTGCACTGTACCTATCGTGTACGGTGAATCCATAATAATATAATACAATATGTGGCAGAAAAGGAAAAAGAATAAACGAAATGATTGATTGAAACATCCTTGGATCATGACTCTAGCAATGACAAATGGCGACCAGGAGCCAACCTTTTGTCCCCAGTAGCTAGTACACAGACCAGGCAAGTTGCCAGTCACAAAATTGTGGTAGGTCCCCCTCGTGGCATGGGGACCTTAGAAAAAAAAGGCAAACATTCTTATCACATCTAATCCATGCCCTCGATATGTTAGATTTGTGTAAAATATCCCAATACAAAAGGTTACATAAGCTTAGAAAAGCAGCGTAAGCATGCGTTGACACTCAGTCTTAAACTTCGTCAAAATTCCAATTTCTCGGTGTACTGTAGTCTGTAGTCATTTGAAACTACTAGTGAAAACACCAGATGAATTTGCACAAATTTACTGCAAATTTTGCGTACAATTCTTGCGATCAAATCTGCCTCGCTTCGTTGTTCGCACCGGCTACTAATTTGATCGGGGCACTGACTTTATTGTATCAGTAAGGTGGAGACTTGATTAAGGTCAATGGATCATGGATGATGAAATGCAGTGTGAAAGTCTACCCTGGCTATCTGCACAGAAGTCGTGCACTGACTCTGCTGCATTGACCGTTCGCTGAAGCCTGAATCTAGTTTCCAGAAACCCAGGCACGATTGTTCAGTGCGATGAGCGAATCAGCACAGCGTTGCTCGTTGATGTTTCCTGGAAAGAATGCATCATTTGGGCGAAGCATTTTGTTCAGTGCAGCTAAAAGCTTTGAGGGTCATTTGATGAGAAAACGCTTCTGAGGTCAACGTAGGATTGTGACTTGAAACGGCCGGTCAGCTTCCACTTGACAAATTAACTGCGTTTGCCTCCTTTCCAGTGCATGGGCTGCAGTGCCTAGCATACTGAATGTTCATGCAAAGATTTCTGGAGGCAGATTGGGGTTCTATGTCAATCAAAATGAGATCTTTGAAGACTTAGGCCGATTCCAGCAGTGACTGCAAAATACTGTGCTGTCATCACTGCTCACGTTTTTACCGATCGGGAGGACGGACGAGCACTCCAGCAGAGACGGCAACTAGTGGCACAGTGATACGGAGGGCTCCAAGCGGCAGCAAAGGTAGCCTTCATTACATAGAGTATGCACGTGGGTTCGAATAGAGAAGAAGAGTAATAATAGGTAAAAATTAGAATAGCTGTTAAAGATAAAAAAAAAAAAATGATACTGTAATAGTGTTAAATTTTAAAGTATCTGCCGGAGATGATCTTAATAAAAACTGTTGTCTGTGAAGATGACAATTTCAACAACTTTACTGTATTATGCAGTATCACCACGGAAGGAACGAGTAGAACTGAAATCCAGGCCTCCAGAGGATGCAAAACGCAAACGATTATTCTCTACAGGGCAGCCGGCAATTTAGCATGACTGGAAAAGATGGACATAATTCTGCTTGAATGAAGTATCAGGAGCTAGAGTTCATGCAAGAGCCGCAACAAACATATATACAAAGGAACAACTTAAGTACAGCTCGACTATGCCACTCTTGAAACTGCATCATCAGAGCACGGTAGATGCAGGAGTGTTCTAAACCACCTTCAGGTATATGACCACAAATATGACGACATTACAGAATCTATTACAGAACTTATCATGCGAGCAAATGGTCAAGACAACTCGCATATTTTATATCCCACTAGTGGCTTGTGAGTGCCCCTGCGCGCGGGCGTTAAGTCTTGATAACTTTTAATCTGAGTTTATATATATGTATTTTTGATCGGTATAAATTGTAACTATATCAGAACATATACTGGACAAAGAGCATAGATGTGATATTGATACTTTTTACATCTCATACTTCAATTCTTCGGTTCAATATCTTCAATATCAACCCCTTATAAATAGGCAACTGAAAATGGTCCAACAACGTATGGCAATTCCTTTAGAATTTTTTTGCAGTAAAATTTCTGCAACTTGTGAATGAGAAAAAAAGGTGGCAAGTAAGGCTTAATCTGAAAATTGTCCTGAATGAGTCTTTACATGTGTACTATTTTAAAAAGAAAAAGATGGCCACTGAAAAATGGGCATCTACTATGAATTCTGCAACTAAAAGGCATCTTGTTCAACTCAAGCAAATTGATATACTTGTTGAGAACTTGTGTAAAACTATATGAAGTAGCCGAGATTAGTGTCATTTTTAGAATGAGCCTTGGAGCATCATATGTGCAATACCTTAAAAAAATGATCAGAGGAGCTGTGCATATGTTTCGACATTAGTTGAAGCTGTATTTTGGGCAAAGAATAATGCATATCTTAATGTTTGATCATGTCCTCCTTTCAATTGAAAGGCAATTGTCGCAGCCATGAGAATAATGTTTAGTTTTAGATTGCAAGTAGAGATCAGATAATCAACTTCACCTTTGCGTTGGAACAAAATAGAACCATATCACTTTCCTCTAGTTTTACCTCTTGTTTCATATTCAAATCTATTGGTGACAGATTTAGCATTGTAGAGAGCAGAAATAGTATAAATAACATGTTTGTTATAGTCAATCTTTTGGAACGTTTATACAACAAAAAAGGTAACATATTTCTTAGAGCAATGACAACACGTAAACTTAATTACCTTATAATATTGAAAGCTAGGCAGAGATAGCTTCTGAACTATCAATAGCATTGTAAAAAGCATTAACAAAACCATGGCCAACCATCATTCTTCTACGCATCCCCTACAATAGCCTCTTTTAGCACCATGCTCATTGATGATGTGATCGAAAATATTGGCCATCCAATTGGCACTTGTATCCGGGAGGATACCGTCTGAATTGGTAACATTGAACTATTCATTCCAGAAGCGAGGTAAGTGAGAGAACAATTCAAGGAATAATGCTCTCTCCCGTTGCAACCAAAAGAGTGACACTGAGTACATATGATCAATTTAACCTAAAGAACAACATTGCTAATCATTGCTGCTTGAACAGTTGGAGCATACAAACTCACCTATCATTGATCTCACTGCAACAATTCTGCTCAGTAGCAGCGACAATTCTACTCGGTGGCAGAGCTTTGAGCATGACGTGTAGGATACCTAGTCCATAATCGCATTGCTATTGCTGCTTCCAAATTGGCCATCACATCACCCCTGCATTCAACAAATGGACAATTCCATAGCCTAACAATTGATGAGTGAATGAACAGTTGGGCCTTTAAGAAGAGTTCATCTCAACAATTATCTATAGCTCAATCTATATAAATGTGTGATATTTTTACATTGCAATATAATGAATTAATGTTTAGCTCGCTTGCTCTCTTTCCCTCCTCCCTAATCTGTTGTTTGTCCGTTATGTTCACCATTGATGTAACAAAGCAAAGAAATGCATATTGATCTCAATTCAAGGTATCGATAGGTTGCAACGGGCACAATAGGATCAAGTTGTGGTATTGGTTTGATTCTATTCCTGTAAATACAGAGCTAAAATATATCACACTGATTTTACTATGAGTATCAGCTTCATAATTAAGAAAGATGCATGAATGAATAGATTTACGTGTGACAATCAATAGCAATAGTTGGATCAAAGGGAATATAAATCATGACTACTCAAAAGAACAGGAACAAAGCACACATATTTGAAAAAAAAGAGAGCACAAATCGATTGGAATCAGCTATCACGGTGGTGGAGAACCATGGCGGCATCGATGCAAAACAACTGATGCAGCCAGGGTGGCTGGGAGCGGAGGAGACGCTTGGTATTGAGGAGTAATTGGCACACCGTTAAATCAAAATCCAAATTCAACCAACATGTTCTTGTAAAGCATACCATATATTCAAGCCCACAACATTAGTCTCCCAAAACAAATTATACATTCATAGATCAATCACACCTTTTATATCTGCAATGTTATTGTTCCGCCCGTTTGTGGAACTGGCTCATGCTTTTGCACCTAGTGGCCACCAACGAAGGCGCATTGGTCAGGTCACCATCTCACTCCCGAGCCGCACTAGGGCAACCAAGGTGGGGCAAAAGTGGCAGGGGACAAGGCGCGCGCTGCGAGCGACGATAGTGTGGTTATCAAGGAGGTCCTGAAGGACCTCTATCCTCCTCAATCCGTGATGAGAGGCGAGCCAGCGAGGTTACCGCTGTCCTCCTCAACAATGTCGACCACTATCCACCGAAGGAAGCCACTGCCATCCTGATCATGCGGCATCACCGCCCAAGGATAGACCGCTCTCCCCCTCTGCGTGCGATGGCCAGCGATAATCCACACCACTGCCTCCATCTCCTCAATGCGGATGCCGATGAACTGCTCCTCACCTGCCCGCCTCGCACCATCACACAAAATGTCATGCTGCTCCGCCTTGTCACGTGTCATCACCATTGCCCCCTTCTTGCACCTTCCTATGTCACTGCTGCATCACTATTGCCATGCCATCAGAAAGGAGCTAGCTGGCTCCTGCATTGTGCACACACCCCATGCACAAGCAAGGGTGGCTGATAGCGCGATGCCCTGATGGGAGAGCATTGGAAGGAAGGAAGGGGCGACACGTGACGGGGAGGAAGGCAGACGAGAAGCTCCATGAGGAGAGAGGATGCACGGATGGGTGTCGCCAGACGTCACACAAGCGACAGACCATGGCCTCCATGTGTGGCTCTCGGCCATCATCGAGGTGGAGCGAGGCGGAGATGGCAGGGTGGCTTGCAGGCAACAAGCCGCGACCTCGATGTTGCGACTCTTGGCTGGCATCGAGGTGGATGAGGAGGAGGCGGCCGGGCGACAAGAACATGAGAGGGGAGGTGGAAACGATGGTGTGCGAGGGAGACGAGGCAGGGAAGCGAGCAACGCGACCACACGGGCGTCGAGTCTTCTGAGCGAAAGATATTTTCCCATGCTAACGAGAAGCTTCGCACTAATCGTGTGGCGGCACCTGGAACACACCGCCCACTAGATTCGGAATATTCCGAGGGTAGCTTCGAGCAGTAGGATCGGATGAGCAAGAAGAATTCTATCGATGTGGATAGCGCAGTTGGCCACCGACGCTCCCAGCTTTCATATGTAGTAATATCAATTTCACTGAAGCAAAGGCTTGGAAGCAAAGGCAGGGGCACATCGCATTTTCAGTTTCCTGGAGGCTAGAGGCAAATTAGACCAACTGAAGTGTTGGTGCTGACAACTGTTGGTAACACTTACCAGCAACCATAGAAAGAATGAAAGGGTAAGGCACATGTAATACCTGCAAATGTGCAAATTCTACCGTTGACCGTGGGGCCTGCGAGGAGTACAAAATTTGGCCTTTTGAACCGATGCTCAGATTCAGTGACCGCAGATACATAGATCTTGTCAAGACTATTTTGTTGTGCTATCTAATGTCCTGGTTAGATACTCGATGAAGTCATAGCAAGTCCAATAAATTTACACCATTGGATGGGATGGGGAAAAAAGATAAGTCGGGAGATAGGTCGTCACCCGATCCCACCTGACTCTCTATCACCTCGACTCCCCAACTTCACCCAAACCCTAGCAGCCGATCACCATCGCTGCCTCGTCGCAACCTGGGGGCCTCGGCTGCCGCCACTGGTGGAGGGCGGCCTTGGAGGGGAGGGCCGAGTAGGGGAGGTGCCAGCCAAAGACTTGAAGAGAGAAAAAAAAAAGAAGAAAAGGGAAAGAAGAAAGAAGAAGGAAGACGAGGAAAGAAGGAGGAGGAGGAGGAGGAGGAGAGAGGGAAGGAGGAAGAGAAGAAAGGGAAAAGAAAGGGGATTTTTCGCAAGTTCATCGGATCTCGTCGTTGATTCACGTTCTCGCTCCAAAGGTGATGCCGCTTCGGGACGCAGCTAGTTCCTGCTTTCGTCGTCGGTGAAGTCAAGCGAATGTAGAGGATGACTATGCTTTGACCTGTTATTTGGTTACCTCTATCCTTTAATTATTGTACTCACTAATAATTTATCAAATAAAATATGAACATGTTACTTACTTTTCGCCTTTTGAAGGTTTGACGTTTTCCCTGGATTATAAGGTAAAGGAAGTGTGATATGTCTTATTTCTTATAATTGTTTATGTTCCTCATATGCGAAGCATGATGTATAAACCTATGTTGAAAGTTATGTCATTCGATTAAGCATGAGCTTGTTGCATTAATTTTTGATAGTTTTGTGCCCTTGCTTTGCACGTACGTGGGA
The DNA here is from genome assembly GCF_958298935.1 of Phragmites australis. Taxonomy (NCBI): domain Eukaryota; kingdom Viridiplantae; phylum Streptophyta; class Magnoliopsida; order Poales; family Poaceae; genus Phragmites; species Phragmites australis. The sequence continues at coordinate 23,748,329 of NC_084936.1, read as the reverse complement.
GCGCACGGCGTGGGACGCGGGAGACATGAGAGTGCGCGGTGCGGGATGCGGAAGCGTGAGGGAGACACAGGAAGTTGTGGGACCCACACGGCGTGCAGGATGCGAGAGGGTAGACCACGCACGATAAAAGGAAAATAGCAAATGTTTTAAGTAGGAGAGACTATTTTGAAGTCTACTTGCATCTTGAAATAAGAAGTGTAGGAAGCGAGATACGTCGCTTTGCAGTTGTTCTTTATCATAATATGCAATTCTGAAGGTATTAAACATATCTTGAAAGTTATGTTGTTGTCTATACAAGAAGCTTGTCATACATATATATCTCATGCATTAAAAATTATGTTATCGTCTTATGGCCAGAACTGTACCGGTACAACATGTATGTTACTTAAGAAGGGATACGGTGTATACTCTTACGTTACCCGTGGAAGAGTAAGGGTAAGGAAAAACATATCATATGCATATATATATATGCATTCATATGGATGTCTTTACTTTAATGGCTTTGACGTTGTTCCTGTATTGCAAAGAAGTTTTTATGGTGAGCATGTGGGAAAGTTAGCAACACGATCGTTGCACATCACCACCACCTAGTATTTTAATTCTGTTGTGTAGTTAGTGCGATTTCTTAGTCGTTTCATCATCTGTTTGTCATGTTATGATATGAATGGATGATTGAGGCATGTTCCTCTCATTAGGATGTTATGTGTTTATCATGTTATGGTATGAATGGATGATTGAGATATATTCCTCTCGTTAGGATGTTTTTTTTGCTAGTGTGATATTTTATATATAACTTTCCTTGTGAATGTGTCAGTTAAACCTCGATTTTCACAGAAGATGCTGCCAAATTTTCCTTAAGGTTCAACAGGCTTATAGTTATGTCAGTTTAGTTGCGCTACGGGCTTACAGTGATCCCCAGGGTGTTACATCATATCATCGTGTTGAGAAATGTGGGGTTAACTCAGACCACCTGCAGTATGAGCTTCGATCAAAGAACTATATAATCCGTGAGAGATGCATCAGCAGATACAAGAACCTTCTTGCAACAATCCCAGCCTAACATGCCTTCAGACAAGAGAGCCGCTTCATCAACACCGAGTATAATCACTGAAGACTCCAGTATTTTCCATCTTTCCCACAGATGCAGGTCAAGTCACGGGGTAACGGGAAAGAGAAACACTCACAAATGTACATATTTATTGCGAAAGAAATAAGTTTAACCAATATACAAGGTACTGAGAAGCAATGCACTGATTCCCCTGGTCTCTGCAAAAGACAACTTAATTCAGCATGTAACAACATGCTATCATCAAGCAAGAAAGGCACTTCGAGGAGGAATCTCGTCCGAGCAAGTCGGCAACCAGAAGGACGATGCATATGGTGGTCTTCTTTCTACTGTTGTTGTTTGACAGCTAACAATAGCTACCTTAAAACCTGAGAAGGGCATGAAATGGAAGAATAATATGAGCACAACTGGAAGACTTTGCAAGCTTTAAGAAACAACATACAGTAACAGCACGATCATAGTAAATAAGAGTGGTTCTTAGGAAAGGAAAGTCAAAAAGATGCTGTTGAGTGACACTTTAAGAAGCAAACGCCTATATACTTTATTCTCTTGAGACATCCGTTTAGTTCCACATGATAGGATTTATTCATTACACAAGTTGACGAATGCTACCACGGAAGAACCCCTGCTTTATTGCCTTGCTAGTTTGCCACAACTACGTCCCTCAGTCACCAAAATAGGAATTAAGATGCATGTTTCTTTGTGTCAACTAATTTTGGCAGCATAAAAGTGCTTTCTGTGATGTGTAAAGTGAAGTACCGAACATTCATAGAGCAGGGTACTTCAGCTTTCATAAAAGCAAGCTCAAAGGAGAAACTCAAGTTCAGTAATCCACCATTTCTTCAAATAACAGCGTATGAATGTTGAAGCAGTTGGTTAACTTCTTCTCAAGGTAGATGTAAGAATAAAAGCTTGAAAGACAGAAAACCAATCACATGGAGGATAGGTCAAGCATTGATCCTACTTTATCAACCTCTTTGCAGTCATAGGCGCATAATTTCCATGAACAAAGTAATTTTCTGAGCTTGTGCGTGTGATTGTCTGGTTTTCATGCACATCGTTCAGACAACTAGTTTTTCCAGCCTTTTGTCATAATAGAGCAAGAATGATACAGACATGTTGTGGACGCTTTTGTTGGATGAAAATACAAGTGTCAGGTTCAAAGGAAGACAGGACCGGCGGCGCCAGCAGATGCAGAACGGGCCTTGGAATAGAGATAGAGATTGCCAGTCGTATTCAATAGATGTTGTTAGAGATAAAGATTGGATAGTTAGATTCGTTGAGGTTAGAGATAAGATTTGATACGGTTTGTTAGAGATAGGATTTGGAATTGGTTAGGCGTCGGCTATATATTGTAGGCTGAGGTTGTTCGGCGAAGTTAATGATCAATAAAGCTTAACTTTCCCATAATAGCTGCTCAGAGCCTCAGCAACGAAGGCGAGTACGCATCCTCCTCCCAGCCAAATCATACATATGAGGACTTGAGCATAATTTGTTAACATCAGAGAGCCATGGATTTTGGGGTAGATATATTTGTGCTCTGCTAAAAACAAGGCGTAGAAAGCATAACAAAGAAAGAATGGAGTTGTCAAGAAACTAACTGGCAAATGAGCACTAAGGAGAAGATAATATATTTTAGAACTGAAGCAAGAACAGGGAATCAGAAATTAAGGTTGTTAAACTATCAGCTAACAGTAAAATGAGTTAGTTCCATTCTTTTTAAGGAAATCAAGGCAGACTGGCTAAACTTATTTTTAGTACCACCACAATAAAGACAATGCAAATCTAAATAATAATGGCTATAAGGTACCAGAGAAAAGTCAATTAACCTATTGAAATCAACTGTAAACCACACTCAAAATCAACATTCTAACAGATGACATAGGTACATTTTTATAGGTCAACAATCAAACAATGTGAAAAACAACTTTAACCCAAATCAGCTTTGTGCCTTTGTTAGCTTTACTCAGCTTTTTCTTTACTACAATCAAAATTCCTCAAAGAACATGGCATTTCTCTACATTTTTTACCACTGCTACATCATGAAAACAAAAGGTTGAGCACAAAAGGTATTTTCTAGCCTTCAACACACAAGACATGACGACAATACTGAAAAACCTCCGAACAGATACCCTGTTCAGTATTGCACAGTAATTACTATTCACTATCGGGGCAACTATGTCTTAAGATAGTAGCACTAAGTCAACATCAACTTGACGATGAACATCTAAAAAGATTAGAATGCTTTAATCCAATTATGACTTATAAGCAAGAGCTTTAATACAATTAATAACACCAAACAATTTAACAGAAAGAAACAACAATTTCAGAAGAAAGCATATAGATTATCAACTGCAGAACACACCTAAATCACCTCATAGACGCTAACTTCAAGTTTGTAGTGCCCACTAAATCAGCTTCATGTAATTCATTATTCAAATACTAATAGAAGAAAATTAAAAAGTCAAGAATTTCCATGATCAACTAGCAGAAAACCGACGGCCAAATAGAAAAACAAAATGTAACACGACCTACACCATATGGTTCACATCACAAAACACCTAAACCGTTGGCTTCACTAAAATTGTATAGTTCGGTAACGCCAAGTCGCTAGGCAACTCAATTCATGCTCCAGGGATACAAATATAGCTACGAAAGATCAAAGATTTGCTGCGATGTCTTTACCTGATAACTCGAAGCTCTGTCTCAATCAAAAAAGGCATCCCCCTCGCGGGCCTCTGACATGACTGTATCGGACTCAGGGTGCGGTGGCCACTCAGACGACACAGTCTCACCGCTATTGGCAGGTCCACTACATCCTTCCCCAGTAACAGCCTGCGCAAGCTGAGTAGGCGACGCCGAGACTGGAGCTGCAGCAACTGCCGCATCATTGTTGATGCGAAAGCGGAAAAGGCTGGTGGCAGTTAACCGGATAGTGATCTGCGTGGGCGGCGGAGCGTGCTCCGACGGCGTGGCCTCCTCGGGATCGGAGGAGGGGAGGCGGAAGCGGCAGACGGGGCAGGAGTTGTGCATCTCCAGCCACGTGACGATGCAGCAGGGGTGGTAGAGGTGCGCACAGGGGAGCCTGCGCGCGGCGGAGGCGAGGGGGAGGTCCTCCTTGCAGATGGCGCAGATTTCAGCGGGCTCGGACACCTCGACCGTGGGCAGCGCGGCGATGGACGCGGCCGGCGCGGGCAGCTCCCCTCCGAGGTGCCCGTGTTGGAGCACGGACACTGCGGAGGCGACGTCGATGGGCCCATCGTAGAGGTGGTGGTGGGCGAGGCGGCTGAGGTAGGCGCGCGCGGCGGCGGGGTCCATCCCGAAGTCGAGGTCGTCGATGTCCTCGGAGTCGGAGGACCCGGAGAGGAACCCCGGCGGCGGGGGAGGGTACGAGTCGGGGAAGGGGTTAGGGTTCTCCTCGAGGAAGTCGCTACGGCAGTGCGGGCATAGGAGCCGCGACGAGGGCGCGGTCGGCGCGGGCAGCGAGACGGTGGAGTCGCACTCGTAGCAGTAGAACGACACGGGCGGTGCCGGCGCGGGCTCCGGTAGCGCGCCGGCGGAAGGGGAGGGCGCGGGCGCGGACATGGCCCCCTCTCTCTGGCTCGCTCGCTTGGGGTCTTGGGGATCGTCGCCTCGGCTCTGTCCTCTGCTCCACAGTCTCGCCCCCTTTCGGCAGCGTGGGGCCCTGCTCTACGGGGCTTTCGCACGGCGCGGCCGCGTTAAATTCCGGGCCCTGAGGGGCGGGGGCTGCGCGGGTGTGCGAATCCGCTCTGCTCGGGGTTGTCCCGCGGTTGACACGGCGCAGGGGTTTCCTTCAAGCGATTGCTTTGGTTTTTTTGGCACCGGTTGGGCTTAGGTTGAGTGCAATCGGCACCAACCGACTCGTGTGACTAGAGAAATTTATATTCGAGGATAGTCTAATTTTAAATTTATATTTAAATTATATTATACAGTGGAGAATACTAAAGTTTCTCTTTCTTTAATATTATTGTCCCTCCTTCTTGTCTGTGGTGCGGCTGCCTGCCACCTTCCCCTTTCTCCTCCTCCTCCTCCTCCTCTAAGCTCCAAGCAAATCTCACCTCCCCTACCTCATTAACGTTTAGCTCTACTCCAGATCAGCGTGGCAGCGACGTTTGATGCCTAATCTGTGAGAGGGACTTCATCATGAGGGCCTTTTTGCTAGTCGCGCTACTCTTGGCCGCATGCGCGACGGTGGACAAGGATAGTTTATTTACCCACCTTTCAACAAATTTGATTGGATAGTATATACAAGTTGAATGAAAAATGAGCTGAATGTTATATGAATGATATTTTCACACTAGAAATGAGAAGTACACAATTGAGTGAGTCTAAACAATAACTTGAAAATTCATTTCAAATCTAATTTTGATATCATTTGGTTTCTTAAGCATTTTGAAAGGGTGATGAAGGAAAAAGAAATAATAAACTGAATTTAGAATTTGATTTAAGGAAAAAACTACCTAATGAGGACACATATTGTTGCAAGCTAGCAAGCTTTACACAAATGTTATATTTGAAGATTTTTCAAGTGAATATGAAAGATCTATGGCAGCATGCACCAAGATATTTGATGAAAATAATGAATATCTTGTAGCAATTGGGAGTCTTGAGGGAGATTTGATCTTTGAAGAGGAGTACAAAGTTATTGGTGATACTTTGGAGCAAACAGTTATATGCAGTTGTGGGTAATTCAATAGAATTGAGATAGTGTGCTCATGCTCTAAAAGTTCTTAATTTGATCAACATCAAGTCACTGCCAACATAATATATATTAAAGAGATGGACACGAGAAATGCAGAGTGGAACAATATAAGACAACCAAGAAAGAAACATAATTGAGAATCTAAGGTTTGATGCTATGCTTCGCTATAAATTTCTATCCTACAAATTTCTCAATTTGGTACATCGAGCTGCCAGCTATCCAGAATGCAGCTTGTTAGTAAATAATGCACTTAACATGCTTAGCAAGCAAGTTGAAGAACAAATCAATGCATGCACTAGTACTGCTGATCCATGTACAGTCTGCACAGATGTTATGCCACCAAATGAATTATTGAGTAATGCAAGCCTAAACAAAAAGGAGGTCCGCGTAAGAGTTTCAAAGCGAAAAAGAACTTAGTTTGATAAGAAGCGCAAGACTAGGAAAAAAGAACAAAGGAAAAAAGGAAAAAGTTCAATGATATGTTCTTTAAAAAAAAATTCTGCATTTCAATGTTATTATTCATTCATATATTTTTTTCTTGATTCTTTGATATTATTTTCTTGGAAAGAACAAGACACCAAGGAAGAAACACTCCATATTGGTGCAGCAACACAAGTGACAAATGATAGTGCTTCTAAGGATAATGAGGAATCCGGAGAATACACGGTCCTTAATAGTTTCACTCAACTCCTAACGGATCAATCAATGATGATCTTTTTACTGAAGAATTATTTTAGCAATGGAGTCCTATGTTTTAATTTCATTTTGGTTTGATAGTTTCCTACAAGCTTGATTCTTTGGATATGGACTGGTTTGATACAAGCAGCACTGAATTTCCTTTTGGTTTGATACTAGCATGTACTTAGTACTTGCAACAAACCTTGCACTTGATAGTGTTACAAAGGAAAATTTCAGATTTACAAGTCTAGTTCTGTATATATGTTTTCTTTTGTCATTTTACAAGTGAGTATCCTGAGAGCACTCTGGCAATAGGATACTTCCTTTGTGCAAATATGAAATTTGAGTGTAAAAATTCAGAGCTAAAGTTATGGATCAACATTGATATATATTTTCTGAATGCATGTTCAGTTCTGGATCGACATTCAGCTAAAGCTCCTGTAAAATTTCTTGAAGGCATGTATCTCTAAATGTTCAATGTTTAGTGTTTCCAGTGTTCAGTCTTCGACATTCAATATCCATGCATTCTAGAGCCTTTTTCTCAATCTCATTCTCAAATGAACACACTAGTCGAGCCCAATAGGCACACTTTCATGTTTTGGTTAGGTCGCAAGGGGAAATGGTAGTGAAAAATGACAGCAAAATGCCACACAAAATGTTCAATTGACAAAACAGTCAGTGATCACAATCTCAGTTCACAAAACAATCAATCTTTACATTCAATTTACAAAACAATCAGTCGGTGCTACTACCATTGCAAAATATTCAGTCTTTACAAAACCATGATGTTGATGCTACTACTGCCAAGGGCGTCTGAAGCTGCTATTGACATCGCACTTCAGTCTGAACCTGCCGCTGATTCTGCTACTCCTCAAAGGGCAATCCATACGTCAGAGGAGCCGATTCCGAGGTAGGGCACCTGCGGCATCGAGGGGTTCTGCGTCGCCGTCGGGACGGCTGAGGCGAGGTTGGCCAGGGGCGTACTTGGAGCCCGCATCCCCGGTCCACACCTGCCCGTCCGTATCATTGCCCTGCCCCATCGTGTCGCAGTCCAACAGGATGTCGTCCCAGGCCACGAACATTGTGGAGTTGTCGCCTCCCGGCGCTTGTGCCCACGCCATCGCTGCGCAGGTGGCCAGGAGCAACATGACTAGTAGAAAGGCCCTCATGGTGGGGTCCCTCTCACAGATCGGGCATCAAGCATCGCCGCCACACCAATCTAGGGTGGAGCTAAGCATTATGTGAGGTAGGGGAGGAGGAGGAGAAAGGGGAAGGTGGAAGGCAGCCACGTCGCAGATAGGGAGGAGGGGAAGTAGCGTTAAGGGAGGGGAAGCCTTGGCATTCTTCATCGTGCGATGCTGTTTGGACGCCAATATGAGTTTGGACTGCCCTCTGACGTAGCCCCTCTACGTCAGAGGAGCCGGTTCCAATTGGCACTATGACTGTCTTGAAATCAGAGCAGTTTATCTTGTCTAAGCACCAAGTTTTTCTTGCTAGCTAACTATCCATACATTACAACAAAAATATAAATATTTGATATAGGAACATCAAGCACAAATTTAAGGTATCAAGATATAGATGCGCCATAGAAACATTGCCAAACTCTTACTCAGGAGCGAGGAGATTATCTACTAATATCTCTCCTAATTTCTTTCTTTATTTTTATTAGTAAAATTAGTTGTATATCCATAGCCGGTAACAAGGTGTAGAGGTTGAAAGACGAGGGTGAATGACAAAAGTGGGTTTTGTTAGATAGGAGGAGATTAGAGGGAAGAAGTCAGGAACCAACTCGTATTTTATAGAGTAGATATCATATTTACTGTCTATCCTAAAGTTGCATAAAAATATGTTTTGCACTATTAAACAAAGTAATACTACGTGAGTCATATAACAACGCCAAAAACAGTCCACCAAGGACTCGTGAGACTTGCAAATACACATAATGTCTTATCTCTATCTATTGGTGTGGCACCGCTTTGACGATGGGCTACAAGTGCAACATTTTATCATGTGAGTTGAAGTTTGCGTGTCAAGATCATGCTAATGGTTCCTCGATTACAAAGAAAAAGGATAATTTGCAGGTACCGGTTTGTTCAGGTAACTTGCAAGTACATGTCATAACTATCATTGTTTTTTGGTGTTTCGTTGTTTTTTTAATGATGGTGCCTTGCAAGCTCAACATTTGTCATGTGAGTTGGAGATTGCGTGTTGGGAGGACGCTAATGCTTCTCAAAAGGCACATGCCTACTCACACAACATGCAAAAGTACATGTCATATCTCATCCTTTGCTTACAAGAAAGGGAAGAATTGGTGATTATTCCGACTGTCACGTGTAACAGGATAATACACATCATGTCACAGATGGTATCTAGGACTATCTCGTGTAACATGAAGATACATACCATGTCACATCTTTTATCAAGTAATGTCACATTGCCTTTTATGATGATGTGAGTTGGAGGTTGCTTGTGTGTGACATGTAAGAATAATTATGGGCTTGGCCCCCTTTTGGCCGCACGAGGCCCTACTCTGTGGGGGTTTCCCACGGCGTAGCAGTGTTAAATTCCGAACCCTGAGGGGTGGGGGGCGTGCGGGTGTGCAGATGCACTCTGCTCTAGGATGCCCCATGGTTGATGCAGCGCAGGGGTCTTCCTTCCAGCATTTGCGTTGGATTTTTTTCCGCATCGGTTGGGTTGGGTTGAGTGCAATCGGCGATAGCCATCATTGTTGTGAAACAAGGGTAGTTTGTCACATGTCTAAGTACTGAGTTTTTTTTACATTTGTTGTCTATCCTACGATTGCATAATCACGGTAAAAACATCGTTTTGCATTATTAAACAAAATAATACTATGTGAGTCATATAGCAACGCTAAAAATGGCCCACCAAGGAGTCATGAGATTTGCAAATACATGCCATATCTTATCGTTATCTACTGGTATCGCACCATTTTGACGATGGTTAGCTACAAGTGCAACATTTGTCATGTGAGTTAAAGGTTGCGTGTCAAGAGCACGCTAACGCTTCTTCGATTACCAGGAAAAGAATAATTGATAGGTACTGGTTTGTTCGGGTAACTGGCAAGTACATGTTATAGTTTATCATTGTTTTTCGGTGTTCCGTTGGTGCGTTTCAAGCTCAACATTTGTCATGTGAGATGGAGGTTGCGCGTTGGGAGGACACTAATGCTTCTCGATCGGCGCAGGCCTACTCACACAACATACATAAGTACATGTCATATCTCGTCCTTATCTACTGGCGATAAACTGCTTTGATGATATTGCACTATAGGTTTGATATCTATTATGCAGGCAAGAGGTTGTGTGTCAACAGCATGCTAACACTCCTGTTCTTACAAGAAATGGAAGAATTGGCAATTATCATACTGTCTCGTGTAACATGACGAGACACATCATGTCACATCTTTTATCTAGGATTGTATCATGTACACTTCATGTCACATATTTGATCTAGTAATGCCACATTTGTATTTTACAATGATGTGAGTTGGAGGGTGCTTGTGTGTGGCACTAACATTTCTTTGCTATCAAGGAAGAGAAAAACTAGTAGGTGCTAGTTTGTTCATGAAACCTGCAAAATGCATGTTATTTCTTATTATTATCTACAGGCGAGGCATTTTTTTTATGATGCCACGTTATAAGCTCAATATTTATCATGTGGGATGGAGCTGGCACGTTGCGCTTTCAGGGCATGCTGATGCTTCTTTGCTAGTAATTGCTTACAAGGAAGAGAAGAATGGGCAGTGCGGCCAGTGCCATTATGTTCAACACAAGATGTTGGTTATTTAGGTAACCATGCATTATAAGTTACCATGTTAATCATGTGAAACGTTGTGCACTTGTGACACATAACATATTACCAGGGCGATCCGCATGTCTAGCTGCCGTATCGTGTTTGGTGAATGTGTGCTATAATTTCAGTATTTTTCATGTGATATGCATCTATGGACCAGCTAAAGCGACTTTCGTTTATTTGTGATACGTTGTAATGCACAGGCACCTGACTGATTTATCTAATTTTATTTATTCATGCTTCCTCCCAAACAACTGGTGAAAAGCATGCGGATTTAGTGACCTGCGGTGTGCCGGTATGCGCTGCGGTACATTTGGAGAATTAATAAAGCTCTCTTTACCCAAAAAAAGTAAATAAATCGAAACAAGAAAATTTGATCCACTCAGCCAAATTGTCATCGGGCTTGGCTCAATCATGTCGAAGTTAGGGTCACACAGGTCCGAACCATCCTCTTCCATTTGGGGCCATGTCTCAAGTTTATAGTTGAGCTTTCTGACCTCGGCCCAGCCTGATTATATGATGCAATATACAGTAACAGACTGAAGCTTCCTTATCTCCTTGTACTTTGGAGCTTCTGCCTTTCCCTCCAGCCCACTATTCCAAGCATGAAATAAAGATATTAATATATGATATGTAAAATAGACAACTTCGACGCTTTGGCCGAGTGGTTAAGGCGTGTGCCTGCTAAGTACATGGGGTTTCCCCGCGAGAGTTCGAATCTCTCAGGCGTCGAATTTGTTTTCTTTTTTGACCGAATTGTTTCGTTCCCTCTCTTACCTCTAGCGTTAAAAAAAAAGGGTTCTCAAATATATTTGACTATTGTTTTTCTATGTATTTGTTATCAAAGTTATTGAAAACACAGCCATTTCAAAGTATTTTTCATTACAAATCTACTAATATTATTCTCATATGACAAATCTTAGTACTTTTGTCTATATTAATGGCTAAAGTTCTTAAATTTTAACTTCAGTATCTCTAAACAGAAAGAATAATTACGTAAAACAGTTACTACCATTTTTTAGCATTCTGCTAGCTGTTAAGCCTAAATATTACTATCAGATGAGATATAAATCTAGCTCTTTGGGAGCTTCTAAAGTAGTAGAAGACAAATATGAGCCAAGAGAATTGTACATCACAGAATACATAATTATTTCTCTACGATAGTACGAAAATGATAAGCTTGAAAACTCAAGTTGCGGCGTAACAATCACCAGAATTAATGTAACTAGCAACAACTACGTGTGTATACATATAAAAGTAGAGGTTAAAATTTATATTTAACACTAGGTTTTAGTGTCATATTCTTATATTGCACTAGGGTTTTTTTTTACAAATACTAAGTTTTAGCACAAGTATTTTCATATTACACCAGATTTTACCTCTCACAAGTAAGACTGGCAATGGGTAAGGTCGGATCGGGTCCCGTGGGTTATACACCCAGTGGGGTCGGGGGTAATTTTACACCTGTTAGATAGTTCAGGTTCGATTTCATTCTTATTTGTCTTATAAAATTGTATAATTATTTAATTGCATTCAAGTATGAATCATGGTCAGGGTTAAAAAACCGACAGTAACCAAGCAAAAATCGTGATAACCGACCATCTCGGTCCGGTTCGGTTTCATAAACCGAACGATAACCGAATTTGAATTCAAAAAATTCGAAAAAAATAAAATAAAAACATTCCAAAAAAAACTAGACACAATTCTAAGAACTTCTGTGAATTTTTTTTTCAAAAATAATGTTGTTTGCATCATATTCTATAGGGAGGAAGTTTGAAAAAAATGAAAAAAATTGAAGCGTGTGGCTCAGTTATTAACTCATGTTAAGAAAAAGTTTAACATGCAAACACATATTTTTCTTGTGTAAAACTATCTTAAAAGGATCTTTAAAATTTATTTCACTTTATTTAGAGTTTTATTAATTTCTCTATAATTTTTACAAAGTTCACAAGTATAAAGTGAATATGTTAAAAAACAACACTGTAATTAATTTTTTCATGTCTACTATTATTTTTTCTATATAAATCATAGTATAAATAAACTAATAAAAATGGTTTCACTAATTTTTGAGGTGTGATGGGTCAGTTATGAATTAATCTAGTCGTAATATATTTACACAATCTTGCATGTTACAATAACTAATTCATGAGTTCATATATTTTTAAAAAATATAGGATCATGTAAGAAGACTAACAAAATTAGTTTCATAATTTTTGGATTAGCAAAGAGTAAACTATGCATTTAACTTGGTTTAACAAATACATTTTCTCACAGAAAATTTTAAACTTTTTTATGAGTATAAATACTTTTATGTAGATGATATTACAAGGAAACCAACAAAATTTGTTTCACTTGATTTGAAGCTCAGATGAATTAGTTATTGATTTTACAAGATTGAGATAATTTTTGGATTTTTGTTGAACTTCACTGAAAATCGAGAAAACCGCTCGATAAATCGAGAAAACCAAGCAGTTACCGAGAAAACTGGGCGGTTACCGATAATACGGAAAATTCGAGAAAACCACTCGATAAATCGCAAAAGCCGCTTGGTAACCGGTCCAAACTGACCGGTTACCGAGCGGCTAAAATCGTGATTTTTTCTCCAAATTTCAAATTTTTCCAAATAAATTTTGTCCGAATCTTTTTGAATTTTCGATCGGTTACCGCGGTAACCGCGACTTTTCGATTACTGCCGGAGCTCGGTAACTGAGCTTCGGTCGGTAAGTTGAACCCTGATCATGGTACTATTAATTCTTACATCATTATATGTTTGTTAGATTAAATTTTTTGCTTATAAAATGCTAAATGGCAGTTTTTCTAATACATAATTGACTGCTTTCTATATTGAGGGGTCACACCCGTGGGCTCCTGTTGGATTTCGGATCCGTGCTAGGTTTATGGCAGGAGGTAATTTTGCACCTGTTATGATTCGGTTCAGATTCAGATCAATTTTTTTTTATTTTGGTTTCAAATCAAGTACATTCTGTCCTGTTGCTGGCCTACTCACAAGCCGGCGAACGGCGACGCACGAACAGGGCAGCAGCAGTGTCTAGTGCTTGGGGGGCATATAATAGGGGTAGGAGAGGTTGTGCAACTCCTATTTATAGGACTAGCGGCGGCTGGTTGATGTGTAGTCCAAATCGGACACGACTCGGGTTTGAGTTCGAGTCGGTAACGGTTTCCTTTTTCGTAACTCTTTATTCCGAGAATGGTATCTTCATCGTCCTAACTACAAATTGGACGTTTCTAAACTCTAAATTATAGTACTCGAAAGGATCTACAACTTTGATATTCATTGTAATTTCTGAAAATACTATCTTAATTTTCAAAAATACACCACAAGATAAACCGTTTGAACTCAGACTTATCTGCGCAACACTGATTTCGAGGGCCATAACTCTTACCTCCATTATCCAAAAGGGGACTTCCATAGGTTAAAATTGAAGCTCTCGATAAGACCTACAACTTTGGTATTATCAAGATTTGCATTTGATGCTGTCTTGAACTCTGAAACTGTGTAGGAAGAAGAGGATATCTAGGACTCCGCGAATATTTATAGATTTCGTTGGTCCTTTTTGTTGTGACTTCTAGAAGATTTGGCTAAGAGTTTGAACTTGAGCAAGATTGAGCTCAAAGACACTTTGGGTATAACTAAGGTTTAGAAAAGAAACTTTTGTAGAGAAGTTTGAATTGAATTATAGAAGGATTTGATATGATTAATGATTGAATAGATGATAAATTCAAGAATTTTGAATTCCAACTATTAAGATTCTTAACTTATTCGCTATTGAGTTTTTACAAAAACCTTTTTAAACCATTTTTCACTTGAAAAATCAAAGAGAAAGAAAAAGAAAAAAAAACCCTAATGCATTTACATGGCTCGTAACAAAACTCAACATGCAATACAGACAAAACAATAATCTATATTGATTGATTGATTAAAAAATAGGTTTTATATCTATTCTACTGGTGAAGCTATTCAATAATCTTAGAAAATTTTAAAAAAATATAAATTTTAAAAATTAGGGTGTTACATTGGGTCTCATCGGGTCGCCACTTGAGTCATGTGCTCGTGAAAACACGAAAGGGCAGTGCCGCCGCTCGGGCTCAACAGCCATCGCTGCTTGTAGCCTTCTTGTGCTCGATCAAGAATAACAGAGGACAACAATGTTGCTGCTCGAACTTATTGTATGTTTGGTTTCTTTGCTCACTAGTTTTGTATGATAAGATTAGGCAAGATAAACTTTGCTAGAAGAGACGAGTCAATTTGGTTATCTCTCAAAAGCAATGAAATCATTACCCACATTATCTAAATTCAAATCAAGCAAATGAACCAAATATATTTCTTTGTTCTCTAGCCTTGCCACTCTGTCCCTCTGTATAACTAAGAGGATACGATTAGGACACCGCTCAAAGAAAACATACGGTTCAATCACGTGGCTTTTTTGTCCACGTTAGCTGCACAGATGTGGCAGCCCATGGACATACAAAGCACATATGCAACTACCATGTGAACCAAGACAAGTGTGTGAGGTAAAACCATATGCAATGTGAGAGTGTTTTACGCAATACTCTTTAAAAATTTGTTTGGCACGAGCACCCAAAAAAATAGAAAAGGAATCTAAGCTTCTAATAAACATTACTTAACAAGGAAAAAAGGTTATACACATGACTCACGGTTCATAGCAAAATTTATCTAATTTTCATTCCTTCTATTATACTTTTGAATACAGGTAGCAATTTTAGGGTGTGTTTGGTTCTTTAGCGAGGCTAGCCTTGCTTTCGATGAAGAGCAAATTCAGCTCACTCGGTAACAATGAATAATGGATAGTCACCATATCCGAGTACCTCAGGGTGTTTCGTAATCCTCAGAACATATCTTTATCTCTGGGAATGAGATCTCGGTAACGATGAATAATGGATAGTCACCATATCCGAGTACCTCAGGGTGTTTCGTAATCCTCAGAACATATCTTTATCTCTGGGAATGAGATCTCGGTAACGATGAATAATGGATAGTCACCATATCCGAGTACCTCAGGGTGTTTCGTAATCCTCTGAACATATCTTTATCTCTGGGAATGAGATCTCTAGAAGAAAGAAAACTACTTGTAAGTACCCAACGCACGAGGAAGGAAGAGTCCAAAGGACGTACGACACCCTCATATATATACCGGACGAGGACAAATCGTCTGCGAACGAGGACAAATTGTCTCAAGCCAGAACAAATTGTCTCAAGCGATATAAGTTCTACAATCCCCTACAAACCAACAGAAGCCAACGAAGAAGTCGCCGACTAGATTTAGATCTATCTAGGCTAGCTACACCCCCTTGTAACAGGCTTAGATCAATATAAGACAAACATAACATAGGGTTATTATCATCAGGGAGGTCTGAACCTGTCTAAAAACTCATGTGTATCTCCCTTGTGATTCGTCTACTCAAACCATCCCCTATTCTTTAGCAACTTCGTTAGATCGGCGATTCAACAATTGTCGATAGCTGGCGCTGTCCGTGGGGATCATGACAAAATGCGTTAAAGAGTATATACACGACATGTGGTTGACATTGCCAAAGCTTCACTGAAAATTGGTTTTTTGGATGAGAGGTTCTACGACAAATGGTGATTGATTGGTTAGATTTTGGCAACGAACTTTCTGGCGATGGTTCAAGCGATGCGGTAAGTCGATTCATGGTTCAATGTGCCAAAGATTACGACATCACGTTCAAACCACTCGGCTACCAAGACAACTGTGAATGTCCGATTTACAGCAAGACAGGATATATCCCCGCAACTTTTAACAACATGAATTATCAAGATACCAACCCGTAGCAATCTGATGAAGCATCCGTGCTGGATCTAGATGCCACCTCGAACGGAGAGTACCCCCGAAAAGTTTTCACTATCGGAAATGGGGGTGATGATCTAGGTCATCATGATGACAACCTAGCAAACGATCGGGGTCCTCTGGCCCTGGTAGCAGGCAATGGTCAGCTTCAGGCGAGCACACCGCCTCCAGCCCTTATCGGGCCCCCAATTCTATAGTCTCATAACTATAAACAGTGAGCACAATAGCAAGACGACAAATCAAGAATTCTAAGAAGTATACCTTTGGTCTGGCTTTCCAGCTCGGAAATTACCTTCTCTTCTCGGCAGTGATCACTTTTTTCCGTCTCAATAGCTGGTTGGGAAAGTTGCTAGCACATTGCAATGACATCCTCTTCAAGGGTGGCCACTCGGGAGTTAGCTTCCCGGTCCTCATCTCGGAGTCTCTTCAGTCGCACCACGTATACCTACATGATTTAAGGTTAGTATATATCATTTCATCAACTAAAATGGTTGTTTTTGCAGGAGGAACTCTTACCGTATAAAAGGGCAAGAAGATGTTGTCAAGCAGGAGGCCCAGTGACTATCTCCCTCCAAGTCAAATCCCTAGGCAGCACATACACCAAATTCGCAGGAAGGGCCTGGGGAGTTGGAAGACCATCTTTCTAGTCTTCGCCGACTGACATTGGGGGCTTGCTAAACCTCCTTGCACCCCCTCCGGAGGAGGCCACAACCAGGGCCTGTGAAGGCTAGGATTTAGGAACCGCTGGTGGTACTCTAGAAAGCCTACATATAAGAAAATTTAGGAACTGAACTCCTATTAACATAAGAAAAGGCACTATGGTACTGCACATACCTGGACCGTTTCTTGATAAGGGAAGGCTTCGCCGGGACTAAGAAGGATGCTGGCCTTTTAAGAGTCTTCTCGGGGGTGCTCCCACCAGTTCCCGAACTCGTATGAGTTGAGAGAGCACCTCTTGACAAACTCATAGGGACGATGGCCTTTCCACGCTCATGGGCAGAAGGCTAAAACACGCCTAGAGTCAAGAATAAATTATCAGCAAAAACCTTGAGTAAAAGCTCAACTTACCAAGGTCAAGGCCGCTGCTTCGAGTACTTGTGTGTGTAATCGGGCCTGTTAGCGACTCGGTTCCCCCATCATCATCCCCCTCTAGTTCAGCTCCGCTGGTAGGGGATGGGACTCGCTTTGATGCTCCATCACCTATGATCCTGCTTGGACCTGTACTGCCCATTATGAAAACATCATCCGAGTTTGTGGTAGGGGCTTTGTGTTCTCCGCCTCTAGATCATGCCCTCCGCATCCGAGAAGCTGTGAAGCTCGCGATGGCAGTTACCCTGAGTACAACTACTTAAAGCAAGAATCAAGAAGGACTTAGGAACTTACCAACAAGATTCTCGCCTAAGCTTTGGGATCATATCTACGATGGGAGTCGAGACGTCTTTGCGACTGGAAGAAGGGATGGCTTCAAAAAGCACCTTAACCTTCTTATTGGCGACGTCTGATGAGTATGCTGCAAGAAAAAGCAACAATCAATAAGGATAGATCTTACAAACCCCTTGCATACAACTACTCGGAGTTGGGAAGTACCTATCTCACTATTTTGGGCTGGATCCAATCCAGTTGGGAAAAGCTAAGCCCCGATAATCCTCGATTTCAGAGGACTAAGGTGGCACTTGATGAAGTCTCTGGCGATGTCGTATGCCATCCGATTCCTCTCCTTTAGGAGCAAGATCTCCTTGATAAGATTTCGGCGGAGGGCGGTCATCACCAGTTCCTCTGTCTAGGCGGCCCTTGACATCAGTGCTAGGCCCCAATAAGGAAGTCCCTTCGGTCCAGGTCGGTAGTAGAACCAGTTCTTGTGCCAACCCGACCAGGTGAAAGTACATCAAGCCCCTATGTGTGGTTTTGGTAATTAATGACAATACCTATAGACTAACAACGGTGTTAAGTTTGTTAGTAGGTTGTTCCATAGGTGATGTATGGATGAGAGATATGCATGAGCTCTAGGTAAATAGGGAGATTGAAAATGCATCGAGATGAATGAGCTTTAGATGATGCTCGGGTAAGTGATGACAATAGCTATGAACTAACAATCATATTAAGAATTGCATCAAAAGTCATTGAGATTTTAGTAATGCTCATAAGAAGAAGAGGAAGCTAAATAAGATTAGCAATAAGCTTGAAGGCTAAGTTACTTGTGGAGATCAAGTAACTAAAGATATGACTTGTTAATAGAGTTTCATGGACTAACCCATGTGCTATGTGTTTAAGAATGAGTGGGGTTAGGTTCTATATGAAGATTGACAATATGCATGAAGGCTAATAAGTTAGTTGTGGAGATCAAGTAACTTAAGGTATAAATATTATCATTTAGATTTTATGGACTAACCCATGTGCTTTGTGCTTGAGAGTGAGTTGAGGTTAGGATCCATAAGAAGGCATAAGTTGAATTGAAATCATATATGCTAAGAGTGAAGAACAAGAGTGGACTTCATATTTGATAAAATGAATTCCTTGAAGATGTCGAATACAAAGTGATTTTCTATAGCAAGACGGTGAAGGGCAAGCAAGACTTAGCTGTGATGGACCATCCATGGTGAAGGGCAAGCAAATGGCTTGGCGCCGAAGGACCAAGACAGTGGTGAAGAGCGAGTGAAGGCTTTGCGCTGATGGACCGTGGGAGGCCATGGGAAGCTATGGATGATTCACATCAATTATATGAAGAATCAAGAAGAGATGGAGTGAAGAATATATGGAAGTTGGTAACCCTCAAGGTTTGAAAGAAAGAAGTGGTACTTAAAGTTTTCAAATGCTCAAAGTGGTTCAAACGAGTTTTATCTTTGAATTTGAGTATAGGTATGCTGCACTATTAAGAAGGATGCAACGTGAGCTAATTATCGTGTTTCAGTGCTCAAGAGTTTCTAACCAAACTCATGTGAGAGTTTCTTTTTAGAAATCCCGATGTGGAAAGTGTGGAAGTATCTGAATTGGGTTTCAGAGTGTTCCTAATTTTATATTATATATTTTAGGTCATGAATTCAGTTGGGATGTGTAGCCCTCTGAATAAGCTTTCCATAGAGTCCAAAATCGTCAAAATCGGACTCTGGGATCAAAAGTTATCATCGTTTTTCAGAGGTCAGTTGTGCTGAACCTGGATACTCCGAGGTAGGCCGGATACTCCGGGCTGACCGGAGACTCCGGGTGAGTCTCCGCCAGAGGATCTCGGTTTGGGCTGTTACAGTTGACCCGGATACTCCGGTGTACCCCGGAGACTCTGGGTAAGACCAGAAAAGTTGAGTAACGGCTAGTTTTTTGAAGTAGGCTATTTATAGCCCCTCACCTCATCCTTTGTGCTGGGGCAAGGGGTACGAAAGAACACATTTCTAGAGCCAAAAGAACCTCTCCCACTCCATTCTAGTGTGTGATTTGAGAACAAAAGTGAGTTAGGTTGAGAGATTGGAAGATTGAGTGCAAATGAGCTAAATCCAATCTTGAGCACTCGAGTTCATCGGCAAGAAGTTCAATTGCCTTTGTTACTCTTGGAGGTGAAGCCTCTTAGCCGGCTAGGTGTTGCCCGGCAAGCTCCCACACGTGTGGTGAGCCGTGGTAAAGTTTGTGAAGGTCGATATCGCCTCTGAAAGGGAAGAGATAAAGCTAGTGGATCGAAGAAAGCAGTTGAAAGAGACCCGACTCGTTGGAGCTTCCTCAACGGAGATGTAGGATTCACGGTGGTGAATCCGAACTTCGGGAAACAAATTTTGTGTCTCCTCTTTTGTTCCTCTACTTTTGAGTTCTTGCTCAATCTTTGTGCATATTGCTCGATCTACTTATTTGTGTGTATTTGAGTGTAGGTTCTCCGTGAATCTACTTAGGATCATCTCCGGGAACACACGACATCACATGGTTTGAGCTAGAACTCTCTACCCATCCTTTATATTCAGTTTCGGACTCAATTCTGTACAGAACCTGAAGAATCCGGACTTTACCGGAGATTCCGGACCTGTACAACCCTGAGTATCCGGACAACCCCGGATACTCCGGATAAACAATGATTTCAGGTGTGTGAACAGTGTTTTCAGCCTTTTTCAATTTAAGTTTTATTGCATATCTTTCGTTGGATTAGAGTAATTCTTGTCACCCTAGGATTGTAACTTTCACACTTATTTAGCGTGATTGTGCACTAGTTGAGCGTAGCATATTTAGGTTTTTCACTTGTGAAAAATCTGTTAGTTTATATTCCGCTGCAAGTTTAGACCAACGGTAAAAGGGGACGAATTTTTTCCAAAAATGCCTATTCACCCCCCCCCCCCCTCTAGGTGACATCATTGTTCTTTCACTAGGAGGACTTGGCGGCAAAACTGATATACTCTGCCGACTTGCCTTCTCGGAGCCGGAATTTGGCACCGCCAGCGACCTTGTTCTAGAGCCTTTTCATAACATAGAAATACCGAAAGAGGTCGAGGGAGGGGCCGAAACTGAGATAGGCCTCGCACAAATGCACAAAGACACTTAACATGATGATGGAATTGAGGTTCAGACGGATGAGCTCCAGGCATAGAAGGCCAGTACCTAGAGGAAGAAGCTAGAAGGAGGGAAGCCAAACCCACAGCGAAAGAAGTCGAGGAAGACCATTGAGTTATGGGTGTCCGAGCTCAGGATCGTTTGCCCTACCGCCGGCAAGTAGGGGATCAAAATCCGGGGCAGAATCACCTCCTTGCTCTCGGCCTTCTCAAAAGGCCTCCTCTGTGATCTTTGACTCCCTCCACTTCGGGATTGTGCTTGCCATCTCATCGACGAGGGAGCTCTCTTTCTTAATCCTCTTCTTGCCCATGGCAGCGGAGAGATTGGGAGAAGAGGGGTTTTTTATGGTTCTTGGAGTAGAAGTGCAAGGAGAACGATGAGGGCGATAGAAGACAGTCAACAATGGAAGAATGGACGTTGAAGTAGGTTTTCCTTTGCATTTATGCAGAGGGGAGGCTCTCAGAAACTGCGGTCCAACTGATAACGTGACATGACCTAAGGCCATGATCTCCCTCCTTTTTGTCACGTTGCACTTAATGACCGGCACATGCGGGGCAGTTGATGCATACTGCGAGGAGTTTGCCTCCTCGCACAGCTACTATAATCATGATAATATGCACGAAAAGATTCTCATCACCACCCAAAATCTCCGCTGCGATGTTTCAAAATTCAAAGTTTGTCAGTACAAAACCTTTTTTCTTCCAAAGGACTAGGCCGACTAGAAATCTATCTAGACGGAATACCTTCTCGAGAACTCTCCTTAGAACTCGTAGGCATTTGAAATCCCGAGTAGGTGATCTTAAAAACCCAGAAAACTCGGTTAGATATTTTATCCTAATCAGAAAATCAAGGTTACTCGATGATATAGTCGGGCAAAATGCTTATCTTTGCTGGCTATATACTTGAACCGCCGAAGCCTCATTTCACGTACTGATATGGAGCTTGATGATGAATAATTGATAGTCACCATATCCGGGTACCCTAGGGTGTCTCATAATCCTCAGAGCATATCTTTATCTTTAGGAAGAGGATCCCTAGAAGAAAAGAAACTGCTCGTAGGTACCAAAGACATCCCGTATTTAGGAAGATCTATCTCAAAAATAGGAAGAAATAGTCTAGAGGACGTACGACACCCCAAACAAATCGTCTTAAGCGATATAAGTTTCACAATCCCATACAAACCAATAGAAGCCAAGGAAGAAGTCGATAACTAGGTTTAAAACCATCTAAGCTAGCTACATCCATTGTAACAGGTTTAGATCAATAGAAGACAAACATAACGTAAGGTTATTATTCTCAGAATTGTTCGAACATGTCTAAAACCCCATACGTGTCTCTCTTATAGTTTGTCTACTCAAAATACATGTAACGCCCGTTTTTCCCTTCCATCTCCTCTCTCTGCCCACGTCGTGCCGCAACTGTCGCCGAAAAAGTCGCTGCACGATCTCCACCCCGCGCCCCTCTCCGCAACCGCTCCTCCTGTCTTTATAATCCAAATCAAACCCCCAGACGGGCCTCCTCTCACCACACCACGCTCAAAGCCCCAAATCTCATCAAGTTTCCTCCCCTAGAGCGCCTTCACTCCATCGCCGAACCTTCCCCGAAGGTTGCCGCCGTCGCCGAGTCGTTGGAGACCGCCCCGACGCGACCTTGCCCCTCAAACGGGTTCGCCATCGTCTCCTCTCCACGTTCCGCCGCTCGCCGTTGAAGTCCGGCCACCGGAGCTCAACTCCGGCGACTCTCCGGCCAAGCACCGCCGCACTGAGCCCCGCGCTGCCGACCAGAGGAGGAAGACTCAAGGTGAGCCATCCGATCTTGCAGCAACGGCCACAATTAGATTGTAAAATACCCCTTCGCTAGCCATTCAGATCGCGCCACGTGTCCTCTTTAACCCAGTCAGCTTATGAGAGCCACGTCAGTGCCACATGTCGCTCACGTGTCAGCCGCGTCAGCCGAGCCGAGCCGGTCAGCATCCACGTCAGCGTGATGATGTCATGCTGACATCATAAATAGGGTTTTCTAATTAAAAAAAAATCTGTTAATTCTTTTAAATATGTACTTTTGCAATTAGGTCCCTAGACTTTTATGATTTCACAAAATAACCCCTGACAGCCCTGTTATTTTACTTTTAGCCCCCTGAACTTTTAGTTAATTACAAATAGGTCCCTGGTCTTTTACAAATCAGCCCCTAGAATTTTCTGTTTTACAAATTAGCCCTTATTCTTTTTCAGAAAAGCCCTTGTAGCTTAAAACCCTCATAACTTTTTCATACTAGCTCCGTTTTAGGCGATTCTTGTGCTCCCGCGATCGTAGCAGCGAGTACTTTCCGTTAGTAGGCTTTTTATAGCACCTTGCTTCTGTTTGGTGCACTGTTCTTAGTATTTCCTTTGTTTTGTTTGTCGAAAGTTCCTGCGATTAGTTGATGACGTTCTGGAATAGTTCGAGTGACTTCAAGATCAAGATTTTGATAACACTGAGCAGCACTTCGGAAGGAGGCAAGTTTCCTTGAACATCTTGCACCTATTTTTAGGAATTTATGTTAGTTGTTTATCCTTCATTGCATGCTTGTCTAAATTGAAAATCTATTAATAGGGTTTACTAGCTTTTGTCTGAATATCCTTGTCGCCATTGATGAGTCATGGGAAGAAAATGGTAGATATGCTAGTCGCTATCCTGGTTGGGTTAGAAGTTAAACTTGACTAACGATTATGCAATATGAATTGGGTATGATAATCTTTCGTAGCAACATGGAATAGGGATCCTAACAGGATGGTTGTTATGTGGATGGTGCATGAAGGCGCATTTGTTGTGCCGCACGTTGGGAATGTGTCTGTTTCTGTGTGGGGTCCTAAGGATCGGTTCTTGAAGCCTGTAACCCGGCATAACAGCACAACCATGAGACCTATATGGGTACGGCCTGACCAAGTAATTAGTGTCCTTCATATTCTGTATGCACCAATGGATGGATTAGTGGCACAAGAGGGGGCCTCTGCAGTGGATGGAATCCCTGTTAGCGGTGAAACCTTAGTGGATGTTTATAGATTTGGAGGCGCTTTGTAACGGCCTTGTAGTGAGACCCTGGCTCTACACCCTGGAAGTGTAAAAGCAAAACGGGAATCACGACTCGTGGGTAAAGTGTGCCAACTCTGCAGAGTGTAAAACTGATCGATCAGCCATGCTCACGGTCAAGAGCAGCTTGGACTTCTTCTTGATTAGTTGTGATCAGGGTTCTGGTATGGATGGTCGGGTAACCAGGTAATGGAAGTATCTGGTGAGTTATGGTAGCCGGATATGAAATATCCGATGAGCTGTTCTTCTTGTTTAAGTTATGTCTTCATACCTAGTAAATAGGATACCTGATTCTGGGAGTTATAGGTTAATGATGCTTAGTGCAGTAAATCAGTGTCTAACCTTTTTCTTGATTTAAGTCCTCATGTCATATTTTCCTACACTTGCGGAGTACGATATGTACTTACACTTGCTATTTCCAAAAAAATACATGCTGCTCAGTTGGAGAAAACTACACAGAGATTAATGAAGCTAAAGACTACAATGAAGATGGAGCGTCCTAGGTCACGTTGCCCCCAGTCGATTGCCTGTGGTGTGCCCTAAAACTTTTGTTGGAGTTTTCTCGAGTTCTTCCGCTGCTGTTCAAAACTCTGGTAATTGTTTTAATAAAGTTGTTTTTGTTCGATATAGAACTGTATATCACCGATATATCACCGTATGTATGATGAAACTGATCCTGACATATAAGTGGAATACACCTGATTGTTCTTTTGAAAAACCGGGCGTGACAATACCTCATATTCCTTAACAAATTCATTAGACCAACAATTCAACTATCGTCGACACTTGATCTGTCAAAGAAAAAACTAAAAAGCACTAGCACCAATGTAGTTAGCAAACCAACCAAAATTTGTTGCCCAATCAGACAAAGCAAGTGGCGGCAAGATCCAAACGCGCCTACAACACCCGTAGAGAACTCTGTTAAGCCTTTGTTTTTCCCGTGTTGATTTGAAATGAAGCTTCCTAGAAAAAAGAAAACAAAGCTATTTCCATTCCAGACTTAAGGTACTAGAACTTGCCAGATAAACTTCCCTTTCTTGGCTTCGCTTCCAGACCAAATCCAACACCGAACCATCCAGAAGCAGCCGCCTCTCTAAAAAGCTCCCATTTTCCGGTCATCAACCCCACCACCGCGCCACACGCAGATCCGAACGAAGCCGAGCCCGGCCAAACCCTAAGCCCCCCTCCGCGCACCCATGGCGAAGTACGGCGAGGGCGACAAGCGGTGGATCGTGGAGGAGCGCGCCGACGGCACTAACGTCCACAACTGGCACTGGGCGGAGCGCGACTGCCTCGAGTGGTCACGGGCGCGGCTCTCCGCGCTGCTCGCGGGGCTCACCGTCCTCGACGGCGAGGGCGGCCTCACCATCCGCACCACCGCGCTCGACAAGCTCGACGGCGAGGCCTACGTCAACATCCGCAAGGGCAAGGTCATCCCGGGGTACGAGCTCTCCCTCACCCTCTCCTGGGAGGCCGAGGCCGCCTCGGAGTCCGGCGTCGCCAAGGTCACCGGCGCCGCCGAGGTCCCCTACCTCGCCGACGAGAACGCGGACGAGGACCCCGACCTCCGCGTCACCGTCCGTGGCGACGAAACCCCCCTCGCGCGCCGCGCCAAGGACGCTTTCCTCGCCCGCGGCAAGCCCCTGGTCCTCGAGAAGATCCGGGAGTTCGTCGCCACCATGGCGAAGGGCGGCCCGGCGAGGGACGAGCTGGAGTCCAAGAAGACGCCCACAAAGGCCGCTGCAGTGCCTGGCGCCGCCCCAGCGGCGAAGGAGGAGGTGGCTCCTGCGCCGGTGGTGAAGGAGAAGAAGGCGAAGGGGAAGGCGAAGGAAGGATTCAAGACCATTGAGATGACGGAGAAGTTCTACTGCCGTGCCAAGAACATATATGAGATCTTGATGGACGAGAACAGATGGAGGGGGTTCACACAGAGCAATGCGAGGATCAGCAGAGAGGTCGGAGGGGAGTTTAGCCTCTTCGATGGGTCCATCACTGGCGTCAATGAGGAGCTGCAGGAAGGGAAGCTGATTGCGCAAAAGTGGCGGTTTGGGAGCTGGCCAGACGGCTTGTATTCCTCGGTAAGATCCTCACGCGATTGATGCCTAATTTACCTGTGTCATTGCAATCATTTTGGTATTGCTCTTGTATGCTCGGCGTTCTATTAGATTGGAAAACTCGGATGTCAAAAGTTAACAAATGCGGAAACTGCAATGAGTGACTCTCTCAAGGATTAAGATTGTTTAGTCAAGAAAGACAAGTTTGATATGCCCACTCTGATAAGGTAGGCATAGTGGTAAGTGAAAGAATGAAATGCTTAGCTTGTATTGATTCACACAGAGTACAACTTATATAGAGTTAGTACAGGAGCACATGTGCGCTGAGCCTAACTAAATGGCAATGACAGGTTGTTGGAGATCCTGTAGATGCGCTCCCACTACGTCAGGTGGAGCAGATAAGCGCGTGGAGTTTGTTGACGTAGAGCCGGAATCGGTCGTGTTACTGTTGATTGGTTAGCACCGAGCGCGAGGGAGAGAGAGAATGGTGCGCGAACAGCCCCCCTCGGTCTGGACGTCCAGCATGCAGACTGCGCTGAAATTCGTTGAAGAGCACGGACGATATCCCGTTGGTGAAAATGTATGCGAACTGTGAAGCTGAAGACACATGAACCACTTTTACTTCACCAAGAGGGACTTTCTCGCGAACAAAGTGAAGATCAATCTCGATGTGTTTTGTGCGTTGGTGTTGAACTAGATTGGACGATAGATACATCGCGTTGACATTGTCACAATAGACGATTGTTGCTTCTTGCAGAAGTTGCCTCAACCAACAGCTCTTGGGGACGACATTTGCGATAGCTCGATACTCGGCCTCTGCACTTGAATATGAGATGGTAACTTGGCGCTTAGTTGACCAGGAAACAAGGTCATCACTGAAGAAAACACAATAGCCGGAAGTGGATCTTCGTGTATCTAGACAACCCGCCCAATCCGAGTCCGAGTATGCCATCAAGTCAAGATAGCTAGAGCGGTAAAGTTGTAGGCCGAAAGTAGTGGTGTCACAAATGTAGTGTTGAATACGCTCTAAGAGATGAAAAAGCGATTCACGAGGGTTGTGCATGAACAAGCAGATCTGCTACACCGCGTAGCTAATATTTGGCCTAGTGAGGGTCAAGTATTGAAGCACGCCTACTAAGGTGCGGTAATCAGAGGCGTTGGAGACTGTTGGACCGGACTGGGCATATAATTTTGCGTTTGTGTCTATAGGTGTTTTGCATGGGTTGCAGTTCAGCATTTGAGAACGTCAAGTGCATATTGATGCTGGGAGAGAAATAGGCCGTTGGAGTTTGCATGGACAAATATGCCAAGAAAGTGTTTCAGGGGTCCATGATCTGTCATTGCAAATTCATGATGAAGTCTGGAAATGAGGTGAGATAGGAACTTGGAATCGTTGGCTGCCAGAATGATATCGTCTACATATAACAAAAGGTAGGCGACATGGGACGTGGTCTTGTATATGAACAAAGAAGTATTAGATTTGGAGGATTGAAACCCGACTGTATGAAGAAATGTTTGGAAGCGGAGAAACCAAGTCCTAGGTGTTTGCTTTAAACCATAAAGAGATTTATTGAGTTTGCAAGCATGTGAAGGGCTAAAAAGATCAACAAAGCCTGGTGGCTGCTGACAAAAGACAGTTTCAGTGAGATTATCGTGGAGGAAAGCATTCTTGACATCTAGTTGGTGGATAGGCTAGGACAAGGAGGTGGAGATGCTCAAGACAACTTGTATAGTTGTCGGCTTGATGATGGGACTGAATGTCTCGTCATAATCGACACCAGGTTGTTGAGAGAAGCCACACATAACCCATCTTGCTTTGTAACGAGCAAGAGAGCTGTCGGGATGGAACCTGTGGTGAAAGATCCATTTCTCCACTCGCAAGAGGAGACATGTGTTGCCAAGTATTGTTCGAGATCAAGGCATTATATTCATCGACCATGGCCTTGTGCCAATTAGGATCCTTAAGCGCCATTCGATAAGTAGTAGGAACTGGGGATGGCTCAGATGCGACAGTTAGGTTGAATATGCATTTGGGAACAAAAATGCATGATTTGGCTCTTGTGTGCATGGGGTGGGGTGTTTGCTGTGTGGGTGCATGTGTGGGTACAATAGCCTAAGTGTGGTCTGGGATGGCAAGCTAGGTGTGAGGTGCACAGGGTGAGTGGTAGCTGGTGCAGTGGGTGAGAACGAGTGGATTGGTGGCCTGGGTTCTATGGAAGCATGTGCGGGCTCAGTAGATGCGGTCGTCGGAGAATGAGGTCGTTGGTTGGTGCCGGACAAAGTGGGAAGAGGTGACACGCTGTTGGATGATGAGGTAACTGCCAAATGAATCGGCACCAAATCCAAAACAGACCCGGTGGGATAGGCATTGGTTGGTTGCCTGGTGGAGGGTGGAGTAGCCTGCAGTGTAGCAAATGGGAAAACGACTTTGTTAAAAATAACATGCATGGATATGATGATCCGGCAGTGGAGTGAGGAGCGAGCTTGTTTAGCGAAGTGGCGGTGAGGTTGGGATAACATAGGCAACCGAAGACCTTGAGATGATTGTATTGTGGGGGCTCACGATATAATACTTGGTATGGGGGCTCACGATTTAGGAGATATGTGACAGTGGTGAGGGCTTCAACCCAATACGTTTGGGGCATGTGAGCTTGAACTAATAGGTTGCACATAATATCATTGATGGTATGAATGGCCCCCTCTGCTTTGCCATTTTTTGGTGATGTGTGGGGGCATGAGAAACGAAATGTGACGCCGCGAGAACGGAGAAAAGAACGAAGCGTACGATTATCAAATTCGCGGCTATTATCACATTGTAAGCATTGTATAGAAATGTGAAATTGTGTAAGAACAAGGTGATAGAATTGTTCAATGGAGCTACCAGTGTCGAATTTTGCATGTAAAGGAGAAGTCCATACGTAGTGAGAAAAATCATCAAGAATGACAAGATAGTATTTGTAGCCTGTAAAACTCAAAGTTGGGGAAGTCCACAAATCACAATGATTATTTGGAAGGGAAAGTATGTGACAGTAGTTGTAGCAGAGAAAGGTAAACGGACATACTTGCCTAATTGGCAAGCATGACATACACGTGAGGTGCTGCTATTATTGGAACAAAAAACATAAAGCTTGAAAGGTAAATGCGAAAGGGATTGATGTCCGGGATGCCCAAGCTGATGATGCCAGAGCTCATCCGATGAGTGAACGGTGAGCGTTGTTGCAGGAGTGGAGCTTGTGGCATAGTGAAGCGGGTAGAGCCCTCTGGCACTATTGGACCTCATTAGGACTTGTTTGGGAGATCCTTCACACAAAAACCAAATGGATCAAATTCAACATATCAAGAGTTGTCAGTAGTGAACTTGCAAACTGAGATCAAATTTTTGATTAATTGTGGTGTGTAGAATACGACGAAGTGAGAATTTGTGAGGTGTAGTGTTGTGTCCAATGCCAAGGACAGGCAAGGAGGCACTATTACTGACAATAATATGGGGGTGGCAGAAGGGGAAGAACAAGAGTAGGAGAATAAGTTATTGGAGTCACTCGTCATATGGGAGATGGCACCAGTGTCCATGAACCATTTGCCGGAGGTGGACGGTTGGCTGATGGACGCGGCATGGAGCGCTTGGATCAAGCCATTCATGTCCCAAGATGGGACCAGACCCTAGGTAGAGGATGTTGACTGCATAACGGAGTATGAATGGCCTGGAATGGGAGGAGCCGGAGGGCGCGATCCGAGAATGTCGGGGCCAGTGGCGCCGGTCCAGGGTGCACGCCACGGCCCGCCAGCAAGGGCGCCCCACTGACCATAGTTGTAGTAGGGCGACAATTGTTGATTGGAGACAGAAGGCACCTGCTGTTGCTGTTGATTACGATTGCAAGAGTTGTTGTCGTGCCCCCCTCTGTCTCGACTGCGACCACGGTTGCCACGGCCACAGCCGTGATCAGGAGAGTTGTTGCGTGGAGTGAAGGAGTCCCTAGAGTTGCTGGCGCCGGTTGCAGCAAGCGTGGTGTCGTCCGCCTTCTGAGAGGAGCCAGCCTGTGAAGTCTCTTCAAGAGTTAAGACAA
Source organism: Phragmites australis (assembly GCF_958298935.1). Taxonomy (NCBI): domain Eukaryota; kingdom Viridiplantae; phylum Streptophyta; class Magnoliopsida; order Poales; family Poaceae; genus Phragmites; species Phragmites australis. Next base: position 23,718,492 of record NC_084936.1, on the reverse strand, counting down.
CATGTGTTTGCATAAATGTGGGGAAGGTAGGCAGCAACGACAAGGTAGTTCTGAGTACGGCAAATTTGGGATTGAGGCCCCGAATCATTTGGTGGACAAGAGCTCACTTGGAGTCTGGTTGATTGCAATCAGCAAGGACATTAGCCAGTTTTTTGAGTTTATGACAATAAGCAGAAGCAGAAAGGCCACCTTGACTTAGAGCATGAAATTTGGCTTCTAAAGGGGCAGCTCGGCTGGGTTTGTTACCAGTAAAGATGGCATTGAGGTGAGTCCAAACATGGAAGGCAGTGATGCTAGGTTTCATAACCATGTCTAGAAGCTCTTCTGAAATGGTGGCGTACTGCCACATGAGAAACATGAAGTTCTCCTTGACCCAGTCGGCGGCGTCTTGGCGAGGCTCGGCATCTTCGATGTGATTGCGGAGATTGAAGCGTCTGAGGACTACCAGGAAGAGGTTGTGCCATTTAGTGTAATTATTGGCTTGGATGTCTAGGGTGATGGCAAGCAGAGACTTGATGCTGACACTATGAATGGCTTGGGAGATGGGTAGGGGTGGAGCTTAGGGCAGCGGTTGGAGTGGAGCTCAGGGTGGGAGAAGAAGAGTTGCCATCAGCCATTGGTGGGAGAGATGAGGTAGGATCTTTTAGGCTCTGACACCATGAAGGAATGGAATGCTCAGCTTGTATTGATTCACACAGAGTACAACTTATATAGAGTTGGTACAGGAGCGCATGTGTGCTGAGCCTAACTAAATGGCAAGGGCAGGTTGTTGGAAATCCTGGAGATGCGCTCCCACGACATCAGGTGGAGCAGATGAGCACGTGGAGTTTGTTGACGTAGAGCCGGAATCATCGTGTTGCTGTTGATTGGTTAGCACTGAGAGAAAGAGAGATTAGCGCAACAGAGAATGGTGCGTGAACAGTAAGGACTGCTAGGCATGGTAGTTTCCTCCCAATTGAATTCGAATTCCCAAAACCAAACATAGGAGGTGAGGATTTGTGCTAGTCAATTTAAATGTTCGCTTCGTTTCCTCCAGCTAAATACCATTTAACTGCTCAAATTATTTCAGCATTATGTCTCCTCTAATTGAGCACTTTAGGTTGCCGAATTTTCTTCAGCGTACTGAGTACGTAGCATTTTCAGCAATGTGCCCCATTTGTGGAATCTTGCAATTTTTGTCCCATTTGTGGAATCTTGCAATTTTTGTCATGAGTTCATCATTACTTTAGCACATGACTTTGTTGAAATTTCTACAGTGAGTATGCAACACTTCCCAGTGATGCCTTACGTTTGTGGACTCATGAAATTTGAAAGTGGTGTTGTTGGCTTGTTGTGCTTAGCTTTATTTTGGTTGCTTAACAAGGTACTATTTTTCGTCATGTTCAAATGCTGCTTTCTGACAATTGCTGTATGATTTTGCTTTGAGAATAACTATCGATGTGCTTAAGTGGCAATACGTCTAATTATAATCGCTACTTCCATCTAGATTATTTTAACCATGCTACTTTGGATATCACCTCATTGTGTTGTATGAATCTTGAAATGCAGGTCAGGCTGGTGTTTGATGAGCCCGAATCAGGAGTTACAATCATAAAGCTCAAACAAACTGATGTGCCAGAGGAAGACAAGTATGTTCATGTTCAGTTTTCATCATGTCATCTCCTGCGCTTGATAATAAAATCTGTTAGTACTTGTGTCTCTCGTACTTAAAATCTGTCGCCTGTCTGCTATTGTAGGTACGGGAATTCAACTGTGGTGGAGAACACGGAGAGAGGCTGGAGAGAACTCATCTTCCAGCGGATCCGTGGAGTTTTTGGTTTTGGGATCTAAAGAAGTATTTGGCCTGAAGCTGGATTTCTATTTTTTACTGAGCAAGTCCTAAATCTAACCATGGGGGTTAAAAACATCTGTCATTCATGTTTTACTCACCCTGTTCTTCCATGTTGTTAAACACAAAAACGTTGCATACCATGGGGGTTAAAAACATCTGTTATTCAGCACGCTAGAATGGGCCTGCTTCCTACTCTTTACTCTGGTGTTGTCACAACTGAATCATGTAGATCAGCCGATGGTGACGGACCTGGGTACACTCTTGTTTCGTGGATGAACATGATCTTGCTGTGTGATTGTATGACTGTTGGAGTTGCAGGAGTAAGCAGTTGCCTTGTGCTTACTACTCTGATTGTTTTTTTTTTATCGTGGATTGCTAGCAAGTTACAGTTACGACTTGCGAGCACTGTGCCGTGCCGGTCGTGATCTGGCACTCTTATTTCTTAAAAGATTGCGCGTTTGTCTTCTGCTTAATTTTCAATCAGATACTAAGAAGTGGTACATGTGAATTGCTGCATATATGATCAGTGACAGGTATTCAGAAGGTTTAGGTGAGCAGTAGCTGATCTTCATCGCGTCGTAGCACCAGTTCGGTCAAGGCATTTGCTCGACTGGACGGAGCGACATAGCTGATCCTCACCGCGTTCTAAGGCTTGTTTGGCAGAAATCATAGAGTAGTTTTTCAGTTGGAATTAAAGGAGTTCTGCTAAATAGCAGTTTTCAGCTTTTAGTTCTCTGAGTGGAATCTGTAATAGTGATTATTTGAAATGAACTAGAAAAGTTTGGAGAGTTAAAAAAGCAGCTTTCTCTGATTCACTTTCCGTACAAAATCACATCCTCTATATATTTAATTTTAAAAAATCATTATAAAATCATTTTCGGCTACAGTTCGATCAAGGCATTTGCTCAACTGGACGGAGCGACATAGCTGATCCTCGTCGCGTCCTAAATCCTCCGTCCCATACTCCCAGATCCCAATTCAATCCTCGCCCGCACATCGGCTCGGTCGCTGGCGTCCGGCCGCCGCCTCCTCGTCGTTGCCAAGCTACGTGGTGGCAACGGCGCTGGTGCAGGGGCCGGTTGATATGCGCTTGAATTGGGGAGCTCGAGCGTCCTGCAGTGTGACAGCGATGAGAGCTGAGCACTTGTGACTTGCTTCTGTGAGTACATTGCATCGTAAGTGTAGCCACCCGACATTCCACTTCTAAGGTAGATCGTCAGTCTATGGTCCATGATTTGATAAGCGGATTTACCGAAGCATGAACACATAAGAGTGACAATACAGAGGCAACTTGACAAGTATCGTTAAGTAACACCTAAAATCCAAGAAGATCCAAGTTCCATGACGTTAAGGCAGGCCAAGATATCCACCCAACATATGTTTAATCTTTAAAGCTACTTCTCGTAGCCTCCTCCTAGTACGAGACATGGCACTTCTCGTGACCGCCGTGGACACATCAATCTGTTAGCCACCGGCTTGGGAAAAGTAATCTGCTAGCACACAGTTTGAAGCGAATTAACTCGAACACGTGCACGAACTACGATTAGGGGCTCGCGCTCAGCGCTCTCCTCGGCGTGGATGGGGAAGAAGCAAGGGCGCATTTGGATTCCTTGCGCCGAAATAGCTCTCCGACACTAGCAAAGCTAGTCTTGCCGAGCGAGGCGAGATGACTTGGAGGCAAGCTAACCAAACACGCCCAAAATTTGCATGGGAAATTAGATAGAACGTTGAATCTCATGGGCCCAAATCGGTGAAAACTATATGGATCATTGGGCATTATTATGGGCCTGAAAATGCCATAGTCTCTTCCAAAGCCTACACACGGGAGAAAATTGATCATTTAACATCCAAAACATGTGGTAATTGCCCGTTGAGATGACACATGCCACCTAAGTCTATGCAAATGGATCTAGTGTCAATTTAACTAACACTCTGAGGTCAAATGATCAAATCTCTCCACACATGGAGCGGACCTAGGGTTATCGAGCGCAACCATTATATATCCCGCCCCATACCCATCGGCAATTCTGCATCACCCCCCTCCCTCTCACTCCCTCCTGCGGCGCCGTCCGCACTCCGCCGTCTCGCCATTGCCAGTTACCAACACGGGCCAGGAGAGAAGCTTTCATCTCTCAGGCGATGCCTCGTCTTCCACCCTCTCTCTCTCTCTCGTTTCGGGGCCGATGACTGGAGATCCATTGTCCGTACCATCTGATTTGTGATGCATCCAATCTGCCAAGTTGTCTCTGAGGCCCCGGCTCGATCTCCTCCGTGTTGCTCGTCGCATTTGTGTGTTTTCGGTTTGTTTTTCAGATCGTCGTGGTTGTGCTTCTTTGTTCTGTGACCCGAAGGCAACAAATTAGAGTCTCTGATGCGCTCGTTGCCGTAGCGCATCCAGCGCTGCACGTTGCTGACAGCGAGCTCGGAATAAGTTATCATGCACGCGCCGTCTCTCCCTTGCGAGGTGTGCATCCCGATGTCCAATACATTTCGCATCAAATCAATACTCGTAATCTTCAAAAAAATTTGCCATTCATCATCTTCAGGTGTGTAGAGCGTAGAGTCTTGGGTTTTTGAGTTATCTAACACGTTGATCCGTACTGAACAATATCTTTGAACGAAAAGAAAAGGATGGTGTTTTCGAATTCACTATGTTTTGATATTGTAACCAGAATCTCGTAGGCAGAAGCCTTCATCGAAACTGTAATCTTGTGTAAAGACGAACAAAATTTAACATCTCGAGAACTACATTTGTCTCAAATGTTTCTTTGTACTCGTGACCAAGAAGCAAAATCCTTTGAGAGATCTACGAGTTTGGCAATATCTTACCATTGTACATCCTGTCGAGTAATTCTTTTGCTTCTGGTCGCCGGAGGAGTCCCTTGTTGTTCGGCAGGCCAGTTCCAAGACATACTGGGCAAACCAGCTTCCCCCGCCCTAATAAGACATTGGGATTCATGAGAAACATGATTAACAAATAAAACAACAGAAACTCCAGAACAAATTTGGTGTGGGCTCAAAACAGTGGGGAAGTGAAGTGGAATAGTGGACATTAGAACTGAAATACTGCATGCCGAGCATCAGTGACAATGCATCTAAGAACTGAATTCCTTTGCACGATCATGATCAGTGCACATGTTTGATGTACCATAAACTGTCTAGAATACGATGGACAGAAAGATCATACCATAGCAGTTGGGGCATTCTGTGAATTCATAAACATCTTTTGCTCTCTTTCGGTTGAGGGCCTTCCATTTTCCTGTGCCGCCACACATGTCACCTGAATCCAGCTGGAATTGAATTATCACTCCAAGAAAAAAGGGTCACCAGGTTGCAGTTTGCAAGAACTGAAGTTCTAAATAAATTATATAACGTATATGCCCAATTGATCATTTCATCTACAAAAATTAGTACCCAGGCCCAGCTATCCCAGTTGGCCACTCCGAGCAGGATTGGATATGTGGTTTCTTCTATAATCAAATAATCGATGTAGTTATTCAAGTGATAAAAATGAAAACTGCTACAAATGCAACACATTACTAGTGAACATGCAAATCCTGGAATGCCTACAAGGGGGGGGGGGGGGGGAGGTGGTTTCTTTGAAATCATAGAGACATGCTTGGCTATGAACTAATTATCTTTGCTAAATGGCACCACAACTTGCTAGTAATTCCAATCAACAAAATTATTGCTCAAACGCTCTGTTTCTAGCAACATGTTGTGTTAATATTGATGTTGGAAGCTCTACTCATAGGACTGATGAAGGAATTGGGGATCAACAAGGCTCACAGAAAGAGATCAAAGTAATGTGAAACACTTACATATTACAGCACCGCTGCCGTTACAGTTTCGGCATACAGCTTTCTGTGTGCCAGACTTGTTCATCATATCTGCGGCGAGTCCGTTTGGTGCACAAATTGTTGGGCCTGATGCACTGATTAGTGTCACAGCACAAAGGCAAGCAATACATTTTCGTCTTGAAGGAGTATGTTCTTCCTGTATAAGAGAAAGAAATGCGGTACTTGGTCACTTGAAAGATAATGGAACCCTGTAAAATGTTGCTGGAATAGCTTGTGGCTCTTCAGATATTGTCTCAGTATTGGGCTAACATAAAATCAATTCTCGAGAAATTAGAAACAACTCAGTCAAAATTTATTTATTCCTCAATGGCAGCATTGTGGTTGTCAAAACTCAAAAGTAACACCGAAACTTAGTGCACACCGATAGACCAAGATTACGCAGACAGTTAGATTATGTCATCTGTACATTCCACGTACACAAGAGTAATTCATCAGGGATTTCAGAATTTAACACTCAATTCGCATGTCTTTCAGAATTTAACACTCAATTCGCATGCCTTTCAGAATTTAACACCGGGACTGAGAATTTCTTCATTTTCTGCCACTGTGAACTATTTTGCCCCTTTCTTCTTCCTTCCCCTCTTCTCTCTCCTTTCTCCTCCCATTCCGACATCAAGCCCCCTTGTCTACCATGGCCGGCGGTGGCTCCTTTGCTCGCGCGCGGGAGGGAGGGGCTCTCAGCTAACAGGAGCTCGAGCTCCTGTCCTTGGTCTGTCATGGCCGGCCAAATCCTGCGCCTCCGAGCAAAATCCGCCATGCCAAAGCCCCGTTCCTCCATATCCTAGATGTGTGAAGCCTCGGAGAGGTCTACCCGACACTCTCCACCATTTCCCAAGCCTGATTCGTCCTCTTCTCCACCGGACCGAGCCCCTTCCCCAACTCCGACGGTTCTATTCCACCCTTCCACAACTTTTCCCGACCAACCGAGAGCACGGTGAGCTTCCCCTCGCCCTCCTCCCCCTTTTACGCGGGCCTCTTTTCCTCCGCCCTGACATGGGCACGCCCGTCCGCATGAGCCACCCGCCGCTGGCCACCTTTTGGCTGAGCCCCACCCAAATGGATTTTTCGCGGCACGCTACTCCTTTTGGATCCCTCGGCCGGGCCGATTGGGCCGCCGGTGAGAGCTGGCCGAGCCGGCCTGGAATGGGAGGAGAAAGGGGAACGAAGGGGTGAGGGAAGAAGAAAGGGGCAAAATAGTCCACAATAATTGACGGTGGTATGAAATGAAGAAGTTCTTAGCCTCAGTGTTAAATTCTAAAAGGCATGCGAATTGGGTGTTAAATCCGGAGAGGCACGTGAATTGAGTGTTAAATTTTGAAATCTCTCGATTCTTCGGTGTTGTTTACTCCTAAAACAAAAAAGCCAAGTGGGAAATTTGACTTTTCTAGATTCTAAATGTACGACTACGGGACGGACTAGTACTCTCTTCTCTTATCCATCTCTTTTCAACTCGAATTGTAGAGTTGGAAGAGAAGGAACTTGGAGAGGGAGCCCTTAACTTGGACATTATTAATGTTTCAAAGGTTACAGGCTTACAGCAATGGGGCACATGTTCAGTGAAGAGCAATAGGATATTAAGAGAAGGCAACACTCACAACCTTGCCCTTACTGGAGGACTTGTCTGCGCATTCCTTCGAACCTTCGTCTTTCGAGCAACACCTGATCTGGGGTCGCACTGAAGCACAACCATGCAAGAACTGAAGGTCAGCCTCAACACCAAAATAAGTATAGATATATTTCCCCAAGAAAACCACCCCCCCCCCCCCCTAAAAGCAAGCATCAAACTAAGCATTATTCTGTTATCTGCGCTGCAGTCGAAGATGCCATGGCAGTAATACTAAATCCTGCAAATTTGCCGCCTCTGAACAAGCAGTTTGGCTCTGAGTACGCTCCAGTAGGAAAGAACTCACCTTTACTCGGCCGGCGGTTTCCTCCACCGACGGCGGCAGCTCGGTGGCGCGAGAGGAACGCGGGGGACAGAGACGAGGCCGGCGAGAGGAGCGAGTGGCTGCCGGTGCCCGCCATTGCCGCTCGCCTCTCTCCCTCTCCTCTTGCTCGGCGTTGTGCGGACGAGAAGAGGGGGCAAGCGAGCGGCTGCGGTGCTGGAGATTGGGGAAGCCAAGTATCCGGTCCGGTTCGGACCCGACCACATTGGTGTGATTGGGTCCGACCGAGCCAGGTCGGGTTCGGTTCAGACCCAACGAGGCCGAGCCAAACGGAAGTGGCCGCGGCGAGCTCGCACCACTCGTCGGCGGCGCCGCCAGCTCGCCATGTCGACCGAGCGCGTCCACTCCCACGCGTCTGCAGGCCCTTCCGCGGCGTGCGGCGCCACCGCCTCCGTCCCCGCCTTGGGGGGCAGCAGGAGCCCGGCCGAGGAGGGAGAGAAGAAGAAGCGGCCCCTCCGGCCCGCGCCGGACGACACAAAGCCCGTCCTCCGGGACCCGGTTCGTCCTCCCTCTGACCTCCGATTTCTCTCTTGTGCGGTCGTATTGGTGCGCTGAGGATGGCTGCTTTGTGTGCAGATCTCGCGGTCGGACACCGTGGAGGCCGAGCAGGCCGTGCTGCGGCTACCGCCCTTCCCCGAACACCGTGCGTTTGTGCCAGGTGCGACCTCTCTTAACGAACACAGTTCCACTCTGCCGTAGTGTTCCGTGATGCCAGTACAATACTCTCCAATGATAAAATGGCTATAGTAAAGTTTTTGCTGAATGCTATAATTTTTACACGGTTTGTTACCTGGGGATTGGGAGTTTGCAGTCGGTAATGACTGTGCTTGTGTAGCCAGAGCAGAACGATGTGTCCTTCCTGGCGCTACTTGCATTAGTATCTCACGATAATACTACTTACATGTAGGAATGGTTGGATGTATATGTTTGTGATATATAGAAGGGACTTTGTTACTGACACATAGAACGTATAACCATTTTCCTACTCTGTAAGTACTTTGTTACTGACACATGTAAGGATTCTGATGCTTAGGTAAGTCATTTCACTGTGCGAGTTAAGGAATGGACCGTAGTGCTTATAGTCTTCAGGCTTATGATTCAATAAACTGTCCCTGATCTGGAAGAAACAGTGCGTTCAGCCACTGCTCAAATGTTTGATCAACATGATAGCTTATATGCAATTGATGGCTCATGTGAGATAAGGGCATTAAAATGCTTGCAATGTATCAGACTTCAGAGCAACAATGGTACATATTAGACTGCTCTGTTTGTGCACAACCACCACGGAGTGATGTCTCCTCCTTGCTAATTACTTTGGATTTTGGTTGTGTAAGGCCTTAGTAATCCTCTCTGGATAACTTGGTACATGTAGTATAGGGAAAAATCCATTTTACGCTGGATCCACATGAGCTGATGAGCACGAGTTGGCTTGTTTGTTCAGGTTCACCGTGATTCCCTGAATAGAGTGTATACACCTGGGCTGTATCTTGAGGGTTTTGGTTAAAACTAATTAGCTATTGTTACCCAAAAACCGTGCTTTGTAGAATTATTACTTGAGGGTATGGGGGAGATAATTTGGAGTTTGGATCCAGTGCAAACCTGTTTTGTATACTATGTTGACGACTATTTTGAACGTGCAAATATGCTCTTTGAATATATTTGTGTGTTTAAGAATGCCCATACTCATGCCAGTAGAGTTACACACTTAGGACAGTTGTAATTATAGTTTATATTTCTAATCCTGTAAAGTGTACCACTTCAGAAACGAAAAATCTGGTCATTCTCTTATTTATCTGGCATAAATACCGCTTCAAAGTTGAAAGAAACTTGGTATGTGGACTTGGTAGTAACTGTGTTTAGATCCTTCAATAAAAATGGGCTTGGTAGTAACTGTGTTGATTTGTACCGAACAAATAATGATCTTATATAGTTCTGATGTAATTGTTGATTTGTACCAAACAAAGAATGATCTTATATAGTTCTAGGTTCTAACAATTTTTACATGTGACATCTGCTTTTATGTCTTGTTAAATCATGACATTTCAGTTCAATCCTTTGCTAGAATATTCAAGTAAAATAATTCTCATTAGGACTTCTTCCATCAGGTTCAATTCTATGACGATGACGTGCGTACAAGTTACAAAATCTGATACCAGGGTCTTGTCAGATCTGTTCCACTTCTTTATGGGGAATTTGGCTCTTCTCGGCTGATGCTCCCATTTTGTGGTGAACAAGAATTGAATGTTGGAACTTGGGCGAACCCATCCTTGCATCTTCTCGTTTCATTTTTTCTTTCTTCCACATATGGAAGACCAAGGTTAAGAGCTGAAGTGATCCAAGTTGCAATTATACGCGCCATAGCTGCAAAATTGTATAACCACAATGCTTTACTGGGTTTCCTAGCAGTACTGATCCAAGCCTGCGCCAAGGGGAATGGATATTCTGTAATCTACCTTTTATTTCGTAACAGTTAAAGCAAGTATTTGTGGTCTACAAGATGAAATCAAGTTTTACTCATGATAACCTCATCTTTCAGTTTTGTTCACACAATAGTTATTCATGAAGTTACGATTTACACGGCTGTATAATTATTCCAGGAAGTTGCAATGCATTCGATATCTCAAGCTTTCTTTCGTGGCCCTTCAGAAGGTAGACTGAGAAAATTCACGTCGGTCACTGGCTTGGACTTTCGTTGCTAGAAAAACAAAGATAGACACAACAACATGCAGAGTGTAAGGGTGCTCTGTGCACATAATGTAAGCTTGCTTACCTTACAACAGGGATCGATTCATATATAGTACCTTGCTTCTGGTTCTGTCATGATCCTTTTAGTCTCTGGGGTCAGTAGCTCTCTCAGGCTTTGGTAATTAATCTCTCTTCCTTGTGCTTCTTCTATCAGACTCGTCATCTCTTTGATCTGGTTGTAAGAATCAAACTATTATGTTATCAAAAGTAATGGAGATGGGTTCCCGTTGTCGAAAATATAGTACCTTGCTTCAAGTCCTCACCAATACAAAAATAGCATTTCACACACCAGCTGCATATGTTAGGTAGGTAGCACGGAGCATCGAAATTAAGAACATCTGAAGCTTAGACGTACGTACGCATGGCTGCGATAAAACCGTCTTAACGGCAGCCGACGGGCCGAGTAAAAACTCCAGTCGGAGCCTGGAGCACTCCATTTCTGGTGTGTGCAGGCGTATTTTCTGCACGGGCACATCAAGCAACCATGGATGGACACGCTACACTGAACACACCGATGCAGTGCAGGATCAAGTTTATACTATACAAGGGCATAACCTACCTGCCGAGTTCATCGATCCGGCCGGTCGTTTGCCTGCCTTGCATGCATGCAGACGCAGGCCAGCAGTGCCACTGCTGCAGCGGCCGGCCGGCCGGGGGCATATGGAATCGGATCCTCTGACTTCACCCGTAGGTGAAGTTAGATGACTTCAAACTTCGGTGAACCGTTGGATCATGGATGGATGGATCAGATGTACTGCTACAGTGTAATGGGAACAGTAAAGTAGGAACAGTAAATTAACGGAACCGTTGCTACATCACTTTTGCTACAGTAAATTGGCGTTAGGGAAACTCTTCATCTACTCACATTTTACTGTTTACTCGTGATTTCGTCCCTGTGAGGTCAGGGGATCCGGATCCGGGGGCATATATGTCAGCTAGTACTGGCAGTGCCTATGAATGCATGTCACACTACCGGAACCGGTATTGCCGATGAATTTTAAATTTTATTATAGATAATTATAGGTTCTATTTTGAAAAAAATATCATCGATATCGATCTTGTTATATATGATTTCAAAATCATCTACTATAAAGCTAGATATAGATAAATTTTTTATAAAACTGTCTATTTGGCTTGCGTCTGCAGGCATGCATGGCAGGCAAACGGCCGGCCGGATCGATGAACTCGGCAGTAGGTTATGCCCTTTATAGTATAAACTTGATCCTGCACTGCATTGGTGTGTTCAGTGTAGCGTGTCCATCCATGGTTGGTTGATGTGCCCGTGCAGAAAATACGCCTGCACACACCAGAAATGGAGTGCTCCGGCCGGGCTCCGGCTGGAGTTTTGACTCGGCCCGTCGGCTGCCGTTGAGACGGTTTTATCGCAGCCATGCGTACGTACATCTAAGGTTCAGATGTTCTTAATTTCTATGCTCCGTGCTACCTACCTAACATACATATGCAGCTGGTGTGTGAAATGCCATTTTTGTATCGGTGAGGACTTGAAACAAGGTACTGTATTTTAGACAACGGAGAACCCCATCTCCGTTACTTTTGAAACTCGTCTACGTTAATTGTTATAGTGAATAGGGTCCTTTTAGGTATGAATATAATTTTAGTGATTAATAATTATATAGTTAATAAGACTTGTTTGTTTAATATATGCATTAATAGGTTTAACGGATGTAATATATAAAGAAATCATTGAAGCGGAACTAAAAAAGTTTAAATTGGACGAATTCAGATAATATTACACTCACCGGATGTTCCGATACTCAGGAAGGTGTACTCACCAGATGATCTAGTGCTAAAAAAGAATTCACGCTGGAGTATTTTGACTCAGAAGAGGTTTTCCAGTTCTATACACCGGATTATCCGGTATTAGAGTGATGTGCACATTGGAGCATTTTACAGAACTTGTGTAGATCTTCAAAGGAAAGGTTTTAACTCACCGATGGTCCGGAAATTAGGGGCTTGTACAAGCCGGAGCATTCTCAGATAAAAGATGAAAATATTGTACACGCCGAATGGTCCAGCGATGAGGAGTAAGCTTCACCGGAGCATTTTCCAGGAGATATTGCAACGGTTTGTCTGGTGTGATTGTATACACTAGATGGTTCGGTGATCAGAGGATTGTACACGCCGGACAAATGAACAAGGAGAAGTGGCTCGATCGGCTCAAGTCTATACACTGGATAGTCCGGATTAAACTAACACCGAAATATCCAGTGTTCACAATGAGTTTGAGTAGGGTTCCAACGGCTAGTTTCTACTGCTGTATACGTTGGATGGTCTGATGTTTGTACTGCTGTATACGATGGGTTGTCTGGTGTTTGTATTGCTCTTGACACCGAATCATCCGGTGTTCATATTCTTTTTTAGCCATTGGAGCAATGGCTAGTTCGCGGGGTTGAGATTATAAATACCTGCACTCGGTCATTTGAGTGTGCTGGAGTTCAGAAAAACTTATAAATACTTGAGAAGATATTTAAGCCACCAAAATACTAAAAGTGATCATCTAAGGAAATTGAGCATAAGATTAGGGAGTGATTAGTGCTAATAGACCTAGAGAGAGTTGTTGCTAGGTGTTGCTGTCTAAAGAAAGGATCAAGAAGTGATCCTATATTGAACCAAGTGGTACGCTGACACCTTAAAGTCTTGGTGACTCATCAGCATCGTGAGTCTTGGTGGCTTAAACTTGTTGACCCTCCGACTTGGTGTGGAGCGGCGATAAAAAGCTTATACAGGGATGTGAAGATTCTTGCCTTGGTGGTTCAAGCTCCGAAGTGAAAACGACGGTAAGTAACAGGAAGAGAGAGTTGTGGTGATGCCTTACTTTGGTAGCTTAGTGGCTCAACCTACTTGAGTTCTAGGTGGCTCAAGAGCTATGACCGGGTGTCATTCGGGAGCTATAGCCTAGGTGGCTGCTCCAACGTAGACTAGGGGTGATATTTATAACATCGATATCACGAGACAAAAAAATTTTGTGCCGAGTTTGCTCTCTCTACCTTCTTTACATTTCTGCATTTATATACTTGCAATATATATTTGCTTATTTACCTTCCTAGAGTAGTTTGCTAGGATTGGCTATAGGTTGCAAATCTTTTTGAACGGTAGAGTAGACACACTAGACGAATCTAGAGCACATTTAGATAGAAATTGATATTGATTTATCTTATAAAGTTTTTAGAACTTATTAGTTTTATGTGTCTTAATCTCCCCTCTTAGGACGCCATCGATCCCTACAATTTTCATAGATATATATATATTTTTTAAAAAACCCATATATATGACCATTTTTCCTTATAAGTAAATTTGCTTCCAAGCTGCATAGCCAAGAAACAAATTGGCTAATAGGGGGAAGGATCACATGGATACACACTTCATAATTTACAATATTAAATAGTATATTGACATATTATTCATAACATCGATCACACATTATTCAGAACACAAATACATGCATTTACATATGATAAAGGCTAAGAACATCAAACAGATATACATCGCACTTTGTTCATAACACATAACTTTATTCATAACACATAAACATAGATAGCTAAACACAATATCTAACTATACATAATTTACTATAGGGGAAACAACATTTCGCAACATCCCAAATTGTGGCAATATGTCCAAAATCATTGCAAAAAATAGGTTTTGCAACAAAATAAATTATGGTAATAGTCCCAGCAAGTTGTTGCAATAAATGGCATTGTAATATGTTATTATCATGATTTGAAAACCATTGTAATAAAACACAACATTGCAACAATTTCACTATACTTTTGCAACAGATAATAATGTTGCAATAAATATATAGCGCCATGATAAATCTCTGTTGCATTAGAATATTATTGCCACAACTTGAATTCGTGGTAACAACATCCTAACACAACGATCGATGATCCGTGGTGATACAATCCTAACGCAATGATTGCCGATCCGTGGCAATAGAATCCTAACGCAACAGTTACCGATCTGTTGCTATAGTATGTTAGAAAATGTCCCATGTAACTAATGAAGAAAAAATAGTTCTTATATGAAAAAGGTCTTAGAGAATCATGGGGTTAAAATACCCTCTCCTCTCCCTTCAAAAGAACTAACAATATATTATGCATGTTTCACGAAGAAAAACTGAATGCATTAAGCATTTGTAATGGAATCAGTTGCATGCATGCACTAAGTGCTAATGGCTATTTTACTTAGATTGTTTAATAGAGGTCTTAATGCTTTCCGTGGACATTAACCCTTCAATTTCACATAGTAGCAATTGGACCATTAATGTTCACTTTCATGCAAAATGAAACATGGTGGGCTTTGAAGCTCGTGTACATCAAGTATATATATATGTGTGTTGCAGCATAGAAAATTGCACAGTTAGCACATAAGCAATAGAAGAAAGGTAAATGCTCATAGCACATAAAAGAGTAATTTTTCTCTGATCATCGAGAGAACGCGAAAGGGAGAAGGAAGAGAGGAGAGAAATACCTCCAAGATGCAAGGTGCTAATTTGCAAGCAGGTAGGTTTGTGCGGTATAGCACATGAATAGTTGAGTTGTGCAATGCACATATAAAAGCTATTTTATATTATTCGGTTAAATCAATTTGTGCTAATACGATCTTGTATAGCTTTCACGATTTTTGCTTACATTTGGTACCAGAGCCAGGTTCTAGCACATTTGATTTACCATGATAATTATTCTCGAATATGTTGGTCGTCTCTTTCTTATGCCAATAAAATATGCATGCAACATGAAAGTTATTCCATTGTAGGCACAAAGATGAAAAATGCATTTTAATGTACTATAATTACACTAACCGACGGATATACTAGTGGACTAGAGCAAACGATTTGCAGTATATACTAGACAACATAGAACCCACAGAGGTTGGTGCCCTATGGCTACCTGTAATACTGCATAAATTTATGCATGGTACATTTAGTTCTATGGAATGCATATTATAATGGTAAATTCATGTGCGATGGAGGAATTATTACCGATAACTTATGTTGTTAGATCGCTGCGGGTTTATCTCTCTGTACAATCCTGCCCATCGAAACATACTTCGTGAACACCCTTGTCAATAAATCTGTCAGATCTAAATACCTATCTAGGTCATAGTACATCGAGTCAAAGTATATATAGTGTTGATTGTGTGTATAGATACAAATTAGCATCCAATGGTCTCGGTAGTTGTACGATAGAAGAATAAAGTTCTTCGATCCACAGAGAGCGACCATGGCCTCCGTGATGTATTTTCGACCTACCCTAGAGATCAAGTGATCGTTGACCCACATACGACATATGGGTCAAGGAATCCAATTCTCAGATTCTCTCTCTTAGCTTCTTGAATCATAAGTCTACACATAAGAGTATATTAGATGAATGAGCGTATCAATGAGTTAGGTGATTCATTAAGTATAGACCACAATTAGTAACACTTACAGTATCCAGCATCTCACTAGATCAACATCCAACTTGTGAAGACGGTAGAGAGGAATAAATTCTCGAAGGTCACGAGGAAGGATCCAGCTGGTTTTAAGAAATATCGCAGCTTGTACTTGGCGCTGAAACAAGGAGAAAGTTGTTTCTCCTCATGAAGCCTCTTCCTGTATATGTCGTGCAGAATCATACTTGCCCAGCTCAATTGCTCTAATGCTTTCTTGCTCATTAATGGATGGCATGCCACATAGGTGTTTGATAGAGGTTCTTCTTCTACCTCCTTTCTCTTGTCTTTCTGTTTGTTGGCTCTGCGGTTTCCGAGAGGTGCCGTTTTGGCAGAATATTGGCCAATTTTGCTAGACAATTGTTGTGGCTCATGTGGTGCAGAAGGAGATTTGACATTCAGTGGAGCACGATGAAAAGAGAAGTCACTGCTGTTGTGTATTGGAGACAGAGGTTGTGGAGGCAATGGAGGGGCAACCAGTGTTATGAACTTCTTCGGCCACTAAATGGAGTGGACGGCCTCCCCAAGTGTCCTAACATCATCCTCTAGGGGAATAGGAAGTGGGAGGGACATGCAATTTAGGGATGGCAATGGGTCTGCCCCTGTCGGGTTTTGCTGGAATGGACCCGAACCCAAAACCCGACTCGCCAAACCCGACTCGAACCCGAAATCAATATCTGATGCAAAACCATCCCTGGCCCCGGCCCCGACGGGGACCCGAAACCCGACGGGGCAACCCGAAACCTGGCAGTGTGACGGCGGCGGGTCGGGGCGGGGCGGGCGAGCGGGGCAGGCACGGCTGGGCAGGCGAGTGGGGCAGGCACGGCGGGGCAGGTGAGCAGGGTGGGGCAGAGCGGGGCAGGGCGGGCGGGCGCGGGCACAGGGCGGGCGGGGTTTCGGGTTTCGAGTGACACCCACAGGTGAAAAAATAAACCCAAACCTGAACCCGACCCGAGGTAAGGCCCTGACCTGACTCGATAGCTTCGCGGGGTTTTTTTGCACCCGAACCTGCCCCCGTCGGGTCTGAAACCCACGGGGACCCGACCTGATGGGGGAAATTTCCACCCTTAGTGTAATTCCTATATACCATGTCCATTGACACCCTAACGTAACCAGGTTCTAGCGGGAGTCCGTGGATCATCTATTCCCAGCAACATAGGAACACCAAGCCCGTGCCAACCTCAATGATGTTATCAGAGCCAACAATGGTAAGCAGTAAGAGCTTGCACTTGGTAGCTGCCTCTATGTCATCGACAGGGTATCTCTCGCTAGGGACCTCTTTTGGAATGTCGTTGCCAAGGGGTCACCTTCAAATCCGTCGATAGGGAGTCATGCTGATCGAGCATGTTATTTGGATCGTTATCTGGTGCAGATGCGTAGCTGCTCCAATGCCGAGCCGATGGAGATTCAAGTGTCGTGGCTGCATCTTGCTGCCTCATTGCCAGTACTCGCTCCTCGACCCGTTGTTCCATCCTTTCTGCAAGCATGTCCATCTATTCTTTTATCCTTGCTTCGACCTCAATGACAATCTCCATTCTCATCCATTCACGTTCGGCTGCTTCGCACACAGTTTTGTTTCTCCTTCGGCTCCTATATGAATCGACATCGTCAGAAAATCTCAACTTCCATGGAACGGAAACACCTATGCCACGTGTGCGACCTAGGTGCTCTTTGTTCCCCAGAGTCGAGGTTAGTATGTCTTTTTTCGAGATGGCTAGAATGATCCTTGAGTGGATTCTTCCAAAAGTTGTAGGATTTTTTGAGCCACTTGCTCGGTTTTTGGATTCTTAAAGGTGACAGAACCATCGACCGAGCGTACGACTGTTCCTCAAAACTAGTTCTAGACCTGCCTCTCCAGGATCTATGAAAATGGTGTAGAGCGATTCTCCTGAGTTGTCTGCTCATCCTCCTTGTCCCAGTCCAACTCCTTGCACACGTACCCACCAGTGCCGAGCCTGTGGGGGTGCATGTTGCATGACTAGCACGCCTTGTTAGCCTCATTATGCTGCTAAAATTCCTCAGACTGGTATCTCTCCACAAACTCTGCCCATTGATCCGTAAAGTACCCATAAGCAATATTATT
This sequence comes from Phragmites australis, assembly GCF_958298935.1. NCBI lineage: Eukaryota > Viridiplantae > Streptophyta > Magnoliopsida > Poales > Poaceae > Phragmites > Phragmites australis. The sequence continues at coordinate 23,700,573 of NC_084936.1, read as the reverse complement.
AGGGATAAAATCATGCTTCACAACTGTATTATACAACTCACTCTTGAAGGTCTTCCATGCCTTGCCCATCTTGGCTATTACCTGTCTTTCCATGTCCTCCAAGGAGCATCCTTCAGTGAAGTCAAATTGAGCTTCAATTGTTTCCCACAAGAAGCTTTTCTTGCTCTGTGGCATGGCCTTTCAGTTTGGGTAGGTTATCCTGACCCTTGTCCATCCAAGTGAGGCGCATGCTCTATGAAATGCCACCTGATCTTGCTGAGGCTGTGTTGGTACACCTGCCTCATTGACGTGAGTTATAGTGTAGTGATTCGTTGGCATTTAGTTTTTACCCCGGCCACCTCGCTTTCGCTTCTGCGCTTGAGTTTCTTCTGTTTGCTCCTGAGAAGTGGCATTCACATCCTGTTGAGCAGTGACCCCCTCTTGTTGTTGAGGATAAGAGCCTGGAGACAGTTCATGTTCATCTCCAGACACCATCTTCAAAATAGGAAGTCACTTATCTCAAGCTAACTATCACTTAGCTCAAGAATGGGGAAAGATTCAGCAGAAGGATTTTGCTAACTATCACTTAGCTCAAGCTAGTTTCAAAGGAGAACAGCATGGGGAAGTATCCTGAGAATAGCAGGCAAGTTGTAATATGTGCAATAATGAGAGTATGAATAACCATATTCCATAAAAAGCATAACAAGAACAAAACTGTTCAAAATTGATATACATGAACTTGAAAGAAAGCGCCATCGGAGCATAATCAAATATGCCAATCATCATAAATATAAAACAGTAATGAACAGCAAGCTGAAGAATTAAAATGTGCTGAAGAATTAAAATGTGCTCTCAGATAGTTCTAAATAGCTAGCCCTAGAATTATAAAATTATGCTCCCTAGCTGATCATAATACACATCACAATTGGGCATTTAGCTAAGATCACACCTAGAAAAAGAATCTACCATCCGTTCTCTGAAACTAAACAAACTTACTGGACAGAGCTACTAAACAGATTCAGAAAAGTAGAATGTAACAGAAACTGCAAAAACCGAGCTATAGAGCAATAGATGGAACTAAATAGATCAACAATTCTACAGCTCCACCAATCTAGTAGCAATTTATCCAAAATTTTAGGTTACCAGAAAGTGCACAGAGAAGCAACCGAGCTGCAAAACTCTGTATACAGGGGTTACTCGGAGATTCCCAAGTCACAACTTTCACAACCAGCTTGAGCAAAATAGTAACAGAGAAGTTTACAGGCTCAATCTATTGTACTTAGCCTAAATGCCCAATTTCGGTAAACATTATCATCATCGAGCATACATACACAAACAACCATGCTGTTCAGGACAAAAAGATTAAAAAGTAATAGTGAAAATTGATGAAAGGAGCGGGTGAGAGAGGCAAGGCAAGCAGGTAAACTAAAAATAAAGCATGTCGACCCCAAGTGTTGTGCCTACTGCTTATGTTCCCAAAAGGATTCATCCCGCCCGTGCTCAAAACAAACCTTATATTCCTCAGTTCTGCACCAAAGTCATCAAAGATCGTGTCAATATGTCTTCACTGGGGAGAATCAGCAGGGTGCCTTACCTTTCCATCTTGCTTGCGGCCCTTCGAGTGCCAACACAATAATTTGGCCTCTTTTTGATTCACAAGCAAACGCTTAAGACACAAAAGTGTAGTCCGGTTTGAAGCCTCTGATAATCAAGTGTGCTTGGATTTTTAGGTTTGTGTTCTATCTAAGAAAGTATCTTTTGTTTCTACAATCGCAACAAGGACAATATATAAATTCAACACCCTTCTCCAATCGATCCTCCTCGGCAGCTGCCAAAAAGCCATCACACCATCAAGGTACCCTTGGTTCGTATGAGAACAGTACATCTAACCACAATCCATCTACAATATATGAAGTAAATTAATATCAAATCAACCTAATAAAAGAGAGCAATCAAACTTTTCGTAAAAAAAAAGCTACCATGCATCCATGCATGAATAAACCATACAAATTACAATTAATTCAAAAATAATTAATTATTACGGTTATATTATATACATGAATATCTAAAAAATAAGAGAAAACATTAATTCAAAATTTATCTTTAAATACTACAGTTATTGATAATTTTATGTTTATATACAAAAATTCAAAATTTATCTACAACACTAGATTAAAGCTAACCATTTATAGTAACACATAATTAAACCTTCATCTATACTTTAAGCTTCATATATACCCAGAACAACTAATATATTCTAGATCATCATAAAAAAAATCTAAATCTAGATGTAGATATAGTTGATCTCTCAAGACTAAATTAGAACACAAATCAACATCATCTAATGAATAGAACAAAACTATATCATTATGGAAAAAAATGTAGATCTAGATCTAGATCTAGCTAGCTCTCCAAACCAAAATCTAGACCATCTAAACCAACATAAACATTAATCTTACATTGGAGTAACAAATGCTAATGAATCTTCAAGTTTTCACTGAAATCTAACAATTTTTTTGGTCAAAATCGCCCTCTCCCTCCAAAAGCTGTGCATGTTCGGTCACCACTGTTCTGCTTCGATTCGGAGGTAGGGGGTGATGTACTGTTCTAAAAGTACATGTGGCTTTATGTTTGGAGCAGTCTATACTAAAGTGTCCCACCTCTCCATGGCTATTTTCTCAGATGGCTCATGTTTGAAGCCGTCTGTATTAATTTTACTGACGACTCGCATTTGGAGCCGTTTGTGATATTTGTTTTATTACAGATGGTTCCAAATACGAGCCGTCTGTAATAATTACAGACATCTCTAATATGAGTCATCTGTAATACTAATACAGACGGTTCCCAATAGAAAATATATGTAATAAAAACATCCCACCACCTTAGAGGGGTCTCATCATTATCACAGCCGGTTTTTATTGTCGTCTGTGATAATCTTTGCACATACGACTTCACATATATGTATATACAAGGACGTCCCACTAAATCATTTCTATAATAGTGAAGATGCATTCGAGTGTGTGTGATTATGTTTGTGGTGGTGTGTGCTCGTGTATTATCGTTGTCGTAGTTGAAAAAAAAAAGAAGAAAAAAATGTTGGAGATAACACAAACATATCGGTCCTATACACTTTCTATTTGCCCATATTTTCACATAAAGTTCAGTAGCTAGCATCCTACTAGTTATTTGAGAACTATTGGCAACTAATATTACCAACAAAATGGAATTGGCAGTAGGAAAATCTCAACATATGACATAAACTGGTGCATACTGTACATGTTTGAGTGGCTACATTAATCTAGAACTAGACTCTATATTACATCGAGTTTAATTGCGCAGCACATCACGTTTCCATTAATCGTCTCAAAACTCATATGTAATGAATGGTATGTTTGAACAGGTTGAAGCGTTCTGAATGATAGGGACAGACAGTTGTACTATACAGGAGTACTACATATCAACATGCAATGCAATAGCTTGTAATACTCTAGTGCTGCACCTTGTTACAAAACTAGCACTTGATAAGAAGTAAACATATTTGTTTAACTAATCAGGTGTACATATATTGTCCTAAACACTAATGATTCAAAAGCTTCAAAGTTTGTTTGGCTGACCTTTTATATCGTATAATGATGGATATTATGATTATTCTACTACTACTGCACTCTTTTTAAGGAATATGCAATTATTGAACAACAGCTTTCCAGCCTTTTCCTTCTTAAAGTCAGATTGCAGTTTTTGTTGGGATGCATAAGAATATTTGTATATTTTTTCCGTACATAAAAATGCTTGATCGTATGTTTCAAAGGGTAAAAAGTAACGAATAATTTCCTGCCCACAATTTCGACATCAGAAACAAATGGTATGAAGGAGAATTTTACAAAATTATATATTGTAAGCAAATTAAACTAACAACTTCATCAGTGACCATTAGCATGAAAGCAAGCATTAGCTCCAGGTAAACGTCCTAGATGCCACCAACTAAAATAGCAACATTCAAATACAGCATGCATGTATATATATTTCTCCCTATGTGTACATTTTCATCAGTGGACCCATCTTTCACAACCAGAACTAAAGTTTCTTTTCCCCTCACTTCAGAACGAAGAAGAAGCGAGTAAATTGTCCAATTTTTTTCCTATTGTTGTAGCTAACTCTTTTAGAGGTTCGATAGTTAATCAAATAGTTAAAATGACCAGTTCAAGATAGTAAGACTAATGGGAGTGATGATCAATCATTTAATTTGGAATTTACAGTGTTTTGAAACATATGACGATTGATCAAACGTCTGAGTATTTCAGAACAAGACGTGTTAAAGAAAGCGCCACATGCTCCAAAGTACTTACTGATTTTTTTTTCCTCGTGGCTTACCGAAAGGCATGTTTTTCAAATTTAAAATAGTAGGAATGGATTTTGGATTTTTGAAATCAATGCATGCATATTCTAATTGCATAATATCTGTAAACGGATACAGGTTAATTAAGGGACCAGGACATTCTTCAGAGAAAATAGCGGGCTCAATTTACTAGAATATCTGTGCTTGCAAATGCTAGTTCGAATCTTCCAAGAAGGGAAGCTGTATGCATGCGGATGTAGTCTTGCAATTTTGCATAAACGTATGATCATCAATAAGAAAAAAAATCAGGAGCTAAAATTGTAAAAAAATACTAACTCCTTGAACCAGTTCTAGTACTCCCTTTTCCGTCCCAATTTCAGCTAAAAGAAACACTCAAGATGAATTGAACAGCTTGAAAAGAACAGATAAACGGCTCAGAGAGATATAATGTGTATTTATCACCTGATCGAGCACGACAAGCAGTGAGCAGTACCATAATCGGTATTGACCCTGAACTAAATGGTTCCAAGCATGAGAGGAGGCCAAAAAAAAAAGAGGGCACTCATTGTTTTTGTTTTGTAAAATACCAACAATTTCAAGTCCATCGCCGACCATCATTTCTCGACTACAAGCTCAGATCCAAACTCACATTCTCTTTACGCTCCGGCTCCGGCGGGGCGGGGAGCTTTTGAGGCGAAGCCGACGATGACGACGAGGAGGCCGACGGCGAGAACGACGTCGAGCCAGGTCCTCCCACGACCACTGGCTCCTCACCTCCGGGCACCGGCAGAGGTGGCGCCGGCTGTTCATGACATCGCGCGGCCAACGGCGTCCCCACGCCGAAGCCGCCTGAAGGGACCCGCCACAGCCCGGACGGCGTCACCGGGCTGCCGTCGATCGGCTGCGAGATGGACCCGGGCCCGCTGAAGTACCTGGAGCCTGTCCACGAGGGGTAGTGCGGCGGCGGCTCGGCGGCGAAGCGGTGGTGGTGCCGGTAGGCGGCGACGGCGGGGTAGTAGAGGTGGGGGTCCGGGAGCGGGTAGTACTGGCCTTGCTGCATGGCCATGGCGGTCTGGAACTGCGCGCGCTTCGCGTGGTGCCGCTCCCGCTTGTGCGCGTTCTGGTGCCCGCCCAGGGCCTGCGACGTCGGGAAGTTCCGGCAGCAGTAGTGGCACTCGAACCTCCGACTCCCCCCGCTGTCGCCGCTTGCACCCGCACCTGCCGCCGTTTGGGCAGCCGCGTCCGCTTCAGCAACACTGGTTGTGGCCGTGCTATGTTTGACGACGCTGCTGGCTTCCTTCACGTCGGTGGGGGAGGAGGCCGTGGCGGCGTCCTGCGGGACGTCGAACCCGAACAGCCGGATGCACGCCGTCCCGGAGCTGCTTGGCTGCGGCGGCGGAGGCCGCTTCTCATGGGCCGGGCGGATGAACGGCAGCTGCGAGAACGAGTCGATGCTCGCGACCGCGCTGCCGTTGGGCTTCCCATGCGCATCCCGCTCGCTCATCCTGCTGGACCGATCTCGCCGGACGGAGCAAGCGTAGGGCTAGGGTTTGATTGGGGAGAGGAGAAGTGGAGAAAAGCTAACTGCTGCTGCGTTTGGAGATGCTTGCTTGCTCATTGATTTGTGATTGTGGGGAAGGCTAGAATATTAGGATATGGGGTAAACGGAATGTGATGGATTGGAGCAGCTCAAGGGGCCTTGCTTAGTTGCTTTGCGCAGCTCTAATTGGGACCAGCTGTTTTGGGGTGTAGGGGGAAATACAAAATCAAATCAGTTTGTGCACCCACGGTTTATCTCAGCCATCTATTTTTTTTATCTAACACTTATCCATATTTTTTAATTACTTATACTATGATTTTTTTCACCTATAAACAAATGGTCCTGATAAGTTATGTGAGTCATATGTACGAATGCTCATATGAAAATTTCACTTATAGGTATAGGGTTGTCAGGGAAGACGCCTATGTGTCCCGGCTGGTTAACCCTAATTCTTTGCATTAGTTTTGGTGTTGCCGTCTACTTATGTGTAGTAACTAGGACGTGTTAATTTGTGCATCTGCATGCCGTCTTATGCTCCAATTCAAAATTCAAATACTCATTTGCCATATTTTGTAGTATTGCTATAGATCCGTACACCTTGAATTGCGCACGAAATAACTCCGTATAGAAGGAAGAGTATTACCGTAGCTATCTCAAACTATTGGAGATACCCTTAACCCCATGAATAAGGGTATTTTCAAAAGCACTGAGACTGTTGTCTTCCCTTTTTTGTGTGAATTACCTTGTAAAAAACCAGAAACACCCCCCTAAGACTCTTATCTTACATTTTCTTTTGGTGTGGAAAGCGCGCCGGAGGTGACGAGCACTGGAGCATGCCGGGGCGCACATGACTCCATGAGGTATTTTGCTCTGCCGCGGGGCGCACGGGTGGGTGGTGGCTTCATGTACGTACGGTATGGGCCGCGGGACGACGGCCGGCGCGATGGGACTTTGGGATCGAATTGGGAGGAGCCATCCATGGCGTCGCGCTGCACACGGATGACGCCAAACAAAGGTCTAGCACTTCATACGCAAGTGCAGTGATGTGTGTTCTCTAACTTCCAAGGACGACATGCTTCATCACAAGAAACTTAATTAGAGTTATCAGCATGCATGGTGTGGATCGTGAGATTAGTTGCACGTACAAGGTTTCTTGAAGGGCGCCCCGTGCGTCGGTATGAAATGAAATCTCCGCAAAACAATCCTGTTGAGTTTGTACACGCGTACATGCTTTGGCTATCTTATCCTTGTATTGAAACTTTCTCGGCTGAGCAGAGGCGAAGCTAGAATCCAACCCATCCTGATGCACATGCATCACTCAATATATCTTAGCTAGAATCCAACCCATTGTGATGCACATGCATCACTCAATATACCTTGAATAAGTTATGTATTTGTGAGAGCAACAGATATATTGATGTCTGATGCACACACTTAAAAGACATAATAGTGCACAAAAACTTAGATATGAACCTACAGCTAGTAAAAGAATTGAGACATTAGGCTCGGCTGAGCTCATTTTTCCAAAACATAAGAGAAACAAGTAACGATTGAGCAACTGGCGCGCAAGTGAGGATACCAGGATTCAAACAAGGAGGAGTAAAACCTAGCACCGTTGTTCATTTTTTAATTTCCATTGGATTGATCAAATGTAACAGTAGTACGTGTCCGTTCCCTTTCTCCTGCTCTCGCTTTCGCGTCTCCCAAGGACATATACTTACTCCTATGTTGCTAGCTATCTAGCCTTTTCACCGCTCGAGGAGACCTTTTGGCTCCCATTTCTGGAGCAGGGAGAAGTCGTTACACACAGCTAGCGGCCGGGCCGCTGCATGCCGCGCCGTGTGAGTGCGTGCGAGGAATTTTCTGAGTGGATGTTGGCCGTCGTACTCACACGACTTGTTTCTTTCTCCTTTCCTATTGCCCCACCCGAGTTCTTGTGCAATCTGCAATGTCAACCGTTGCAGCTGCTCCTGCTCGTCTTTGGTGTTTTGGGGCTGTAACATTTCCTGACCGGGAGACCCCATCCTCTGCAGTGAAGAAAGCAAAGTAAAATGTGAGTAGTGAACAGATGAAACTGTAGCGACGATTTTCTACTGATTATCGGTTACTGTAGTATCTAATCTGATACATTGTATTTAGCTGACGGCTAAGAAAAAAATTCTAATATATTTTATTGTAACCTTATACAATTACTTAGTTGCAACCGCAGAAGATCTGGATGGCTGACTGGGTGCCTGGGGCCACCAATGACTAGTATAGTTCTACTACTCTTGCAAGTTTAGTTTGCCCAAGTAGTATGTGAACGTTTAATAACATTCTGACACTAATCATTGTACTTGTCCTTTGCAACAACAGTCTTCTAGGGACATGTGCCATACTAATAACAGAGGCTACTAACTTTGTTTAGTACTAACCTTTTGTTCCCATTAGGTACTGTCAAATGCGGAGAAACGCATCCCAAAAGAAGATGCCAACGATAAAATCTTGGAAAGAGTAGAAAGAAACGGTGCGCCGTTGCATATATATGTAAATGTAAATGGATACCTCATGATCATCTATCACAAACAGTCCAAGCTAAGCTTTTGCTTACATATGATATATGAAATGCCAAAGAATCCACACTGATTGATTGCAGAAGCGCTGCAGGTTCAGGCAACATGATTCATGTGTGCATGCGCTAGCTCTCCCTGATCGATCGATCACGCAGGAACACGCGTACGGAGATGGCCCCGGCGTCCTTTATGTATGTACGTACGTATACATGTGGTGCCAGGTAGGCCACCAAGATCTCCCAAAAACTGCGATCAGAACGCTGCTACCTGTCAAGTGTCATTCACACATCAGAGTCGCTGGGACAAGCATCATGCCGATCCAACCAACCACAGCATCTCATAAATAAACCAGGTTGTCACACACAGCATCTCGTAATGTTGGTGCGAGCCTTGTTTATTAGGTCGCAGCTTCAGTTAGACATCAGGCTCTTTCGACTTCGCTCGACGTCTGATTGATCGGCCTGTGTGAGGACAGCGTCGACGTCCGCACAAGAGTTAAATGGTGAAGGACAAGTTTACCCTATTGATTAGAGTATATTATTTAAGTAGGAATATATATATGAAAGAATAAAGTAAAAAAGTGTATTAAAGTTATGATTGACTTATATTTGATGCATTTGTGAGGCGACATGGACTTATATTTGAGACCGGAGGAAGAAATATCTGTAAAAATATATTTATTTCAAATAAAAAGAGTTATGTATTATTTAAACATTTTTTATGGTTAATCCGGTAACATTAACTTTATGTGCTAATTTTTATATATATTTTAGATATCGATGGTCAAAATTAAAAAAAAAATAACCAACAACAATCCTAAATGAACTATACATTTGAGTATTTTGTCCTGTGAGATTGCATTAATCCATTATGCAACTATTGTTGATCACAGGGGCGCCGCAAGAATCATGCTCCGGAAATAAGAGAAATTCCTGGACCACATTGTGTTGAGCACTCTAAACATAGCTATAATATGACGGCCAGTCTTAGTTTAGTCAGTGAGTGTAGAGATGCTGTTAGTACATGAACCGAGCCAATCAGAAGGTCGTGATGCTGCAAGTTGGTAATAGGTACGACACTGTAACAGAATATGCTATTAGTGGCTATTAAAAACGTTATTAGTGGTAGGTTTTGAACCTACACTGATTACTCAACACTGATAATCACTGACTATCAGCGCCGAGTTTGAAATTGGCATAGAAATTCAACATCATTGCCGGTTCGAGCCATGAACCGACAGTGATGGTATTATAAAAAACAAAAAAGAAAAAGAAAAAGATGACCTACGGGCCTGGTGCCTGCGTCGCACCTGCTCGTCACTGCGGTCGCTCCGCCACGCGCGCCCTGCAGAGAAAAATGTGACGGCACGAAGGTTGTCGCCACAGATCCACCGCCCCCAGGATCCCACAGCAAGCTGAGCCGGGGTCGCTCCCCTCCACACATGACGACAGTTCCGTCCTCAAGACAGTGGCCGGTTGCACGGATCTGACGACGACATCCAAGGCGGAGGTGGCGGCGATGCGGATCTCCCCACCTAACCCATGGCCGACGGCGACACCAACGGTGGTGGCCGGCCGTATCCGGCCAACGCTCGCCTTTCTGGCGACAGAGCACATGATGTGGTGGCCGGTGGCAAACTGAGGCAGGGGCTATCCCACGCGTCGGCACCTCATCTCAGCCAGGCAATATGCAGCCCACCATCCGGGCGATGGTATGCCAACAACTATATCATGCACAAGCGACAGCAGTAGGGAGGGCGCTGAGTGTGCTAGAGAGGACAGGCGACAGCTGTGCCTGGAGAGGAGGGGTGGCAGGGGTGAGGTGGTTGAGAGAGAGAGAGGAGCGTAATGAGGTGCATGGAGAGGACTTAAATATTTTTTCTACCGACCGGATGTAAGCTGTGAGTAATAAAATAAAGTGAAGGAAAAATTTTGATCCGCCTTCGCTTCATTGTTGGTTCACAATAAAAACCAGCAGTGATACTATCACTGTCAATTTTTATTATATACCGACAGTGATGATTATTAAAAATCGACAATGATGCATTGTTGATGCTAATTTGTTATGAACTGATACGGAGATACATCAGTGAAAATCTATCATACTATTTATGATGGGTTTTGTAATAGTGCGAGAGAGTGGAGACAGGGCCATAGCTTTTCGCAGCATTTAGTCCTGTTTCACTGCGCAAATTAGGCCCGTGGGGTCATGTCGATCATTTCTGTTCTGACAATACTTTGTAGAACCGCTATTCATCCGAGGTATTTTTTTTTTAAAAAAAAGCGAATGCGTGCTCGCCTCTAACAATGCTTTGTATATTATTTTATAAAAAACAAAAGCGTGACGGGCGTATAAATTTTGAAATGGGAGCAAACAGTAAGTGCATGACTATGCCATTAATATTGGTTACCGATGGAGATAGTCAAATAGATCGTGTTTATTGGATCGGTTCGAGATCTAGCACTGTAGTCACAATCTAAGCACGGTACAACCCGAGCCGAGCTAGATCGAGCTAGTACGGAACGAGGTCATAGACCGTGTCTGGGCCGAGCACGCGGAACGGTGGGCCGGCAGGGCACGCCCTGACTAAGTCGAGTCGACACGAGCACGACCCAACGCGGGCCGACACAGACGGGCACAACCCAGCCTAACATGTCTGGATCTAGCTATTTTGTATTATATATATATATATATATAATTTTGTAGCTATTTTTTTAATCTATTTTCTATATTTTTATCTATTTTTTCATCTATTTTCTATATATTTTTAAATTTTATATCTATTTTTTATTTTTTCGGATCACTTGTGGCACTGTGCCTGTCGTGCCCACCGGACCGGTCGTGCCGCTGGACCGCAATCGTGCCTAAACCGGCCCGGTATGGCACGATGAATGATGAGCCGTGTCGTGGGGCAAGGATGCGACATACTATCTGAATCGGCACAGTCTATTACACTAACCGATCCTATCGGACCATGACTAACCGGACCCGTATGGAGCCGACCCGACCGATCCATTTAGTCATCTTTAATTTTAAAAGTTAGATACTTAGATAGGAAAATACATGCACGAGAATCCACAAGACGACTGCAATTTTGCAAGCCTCAAGACTTCGTAACAGTATATTGACAGGGGAGTAGAGCTGAGAGGACAACAACTAAACGTGCATGTTTGTAGTGTTCTAATCTGTGTACTTACCTAGCGGGTATAGTAGAGTTTTCATTGAACTCGTGTAACTCGATCTTGTTATAAATATGATGGAACTGTTGTTGTAGTCATCATAACAACATAGTGTAATAGGCTTGTAGGGGTGTATGTGGTTCGATTAGGACCTCATGTGATCGGTGTTATAAATATATGGAGGAGTATCCGTAATCATTACTCTCTGACGATATATGTTTCGGCAGAAGCTCGTTTAGAAACACCGTGTGTCTCTATTGTCATATGTCGTCTCTTACATGTTCGTCTCAATATATCAAATATATATGTGTCGCTGCGCGGGCTTATTTTTCTAACATACGCGGCGGTTGAAGAAACGCAGTAAACTTGTCATGGGGGCAACGCAGCTACAGCACCCCTGTCCCTCTTCAGATCCAGCTGCGAATGCACAGCACTACCTGTTCGGAGATAAATTAATTCTGACTCGGATACGTACTGCTCATGGGTGTACGTACGTTTGGTGGTGCAGGCACCGACCGTGTACGTGTTCTGTGGTAGTAGTAGTAGTGTAGTACCTTTGGCACTGGAGATCGACCGCCGTGTCAGTACACACATGCATATTGTATAGCTGTCAGTACCAGTACCAGTACCAGTACCAGTACCAGTACCAATACGTACGTACGCGCAGGCCATGTCTGAATTCACTGCGATCGAGTTGTGGTCTCATCTCCATGGTAAAATGATTTTCCATACGTGCTGTGGTCTCCATGGTCTGATCAGCGGCCAGCCCTCCAGCGACGGCAGGTGAGCATCGGTCCTGGGGAGGATTCACATGAACGATGCTTGCTGATATAACTCCTCTTCGCCGTTGCAGGTAGTACATTGTCCTCTCGATCGATCGTCCTTGGTCGTTCTCTGCAGTGGCTATGCTATGCATGATTGAGACATGAGATGACATAGTCATGGCCAAAAAAGTCCTGGAAACAGTATTAAGGCCTAAGGGTACGGTTTAGCAGCAGCTGTAGCCTTATACGATCGACGACATTTATCGACCAGGGATCTGTGGTCGGATAGAATGATCGAACACTTGAACTGAACAGGTGTATGTATGTTAATCGTATTGATCTTTAATCCCCATATATAAATGTCTGACAAATATCGGTTTGCTTGATTTTTTGCAATGCTAGAGATCATGCCTAGCTCTAACGCAAATCATCGTTTGTGAATTGTGATACGTATACACGTCTAGTAATACCCGGGACCGCACATCGCCATTTGTTTGTAGGTGCAAAGACGAGCAAATGAGCAACGCACACACACTGCCACTGCCAGTCTGCCACTGAAGTAGTGGCATGTTATAATTATGGAAGAACGGTACATCTTAGCCCGTAGCCTACATGCGTATGTTGATCCTTAGCGGCATACCTGACCTCTCGCAGTCTCACTGCACATGCAGCTGCACACGCACATCACGAGATCGATCGATGTGGTATTCTTCCTGGTATCGGAAAGAAACGGGAAAAACGTCCCAGAAATACACTGTTGCTCCTGTCACCGAATGTTTTCTCAAAGCATATACAGGCAGGCACTTTCCTCTCCTTTTTCCTGCACCGTGCAAAACAGGCGTACGTCCCCGAGACATAGGCAACGTGAGAGCCAATCTAACGACCCTCAAAGGCACCGAAGAAGGAAACTGACATCGACACGATGGACCGTACAGCACAACCACAGGACCTGCACTCCAACAACGGCCGGGAAATGATCAATTTGCTTTCCGGAACTTGCGCCTGGTGCCAATCGGCCAGGCTTTGCGCGTGCGCCTCCATTTACGCGGCATGACCGAGGTTTTGCATGGTGCGGAGGCTGCAAGGCGGCAGGTGGCGAGCGAGCTGAAACTTGGCCTGAACCGGTGGAGAAGAGGAGTGGCAGTCTCCTTCGGATGGTTAACGCGCAACCGCATCAGTTAATGGGACTCGGGTGTTTCGTCAGTGCGGCAGGAGGCTGTCGCCGTCGGAGTGCCCCGAAACGGCGGTCCATGACAGATACGGTATCTGTGCGTGGATCTTGGGCTGGAGTGCCGGACACGGCGACTGATTGGCGCAGCTGGAGGCAAGATGTGTGGTGCCAGGAGTGGATCACTAGTCGTTGATCATGTGAAGCACATTAGTAACTTGTTTCTGCTGCATGGATCATGGATGTTTAATTGATTGTTTGATGCGTTCTGGATAGCTGAGCTTAGCCTTGATTGGTGGAAAAGTGAAGCGACATTGCCTCGCTGGGACAACTCTCCTTTCTTGAAGTGATGGGTTTTCGCATGACAACCGTACCGTACGTGCACATCTGCTACTAGAGTTCTCCCTCCGTCCACAAAACTCATTTACACGTTTCAAAATTCAAACTTCTTAACTTTTGACTAAGGATTAATCTAACTACATATGATTTTAGTGACACGAAAGTGGTACCGATAGATCTGTATTTCAGTATACATTCTTACTGTTATGATTTTGTAGGTAGTAAAATATTGTTAGATAAATTTGCGATTAAAATTTAATTTAGAAGATCTTGCCAAGTAAAATCGTGCCGTATAAAACTGGACGAAGTTTAGGCATTTAGAAGCCAGTTTGGTTTGTGCTCAAACTAAGGACAAGCTAGCTAATCCACAATTTTGGTTAGCCCAAACCGGGGCAACCAATCTGGTGGCCTAGGTTTTTGGTCAGTTGTGAGACTTAAAATAAGATGGCTGTCTTACCAAAATTTTGGTATCGACCAAACAGTGGGCAAATCTAGTCAAATATACTAAAAAATTATAAGACGAGCTTTCGACACTATGAGGCATTGGGTCGAACAGACCTAACTACCTAAATGGCGTGCTCAATTTAAGAATAATCTAAGATCTTCCGAAGAAAAGGCACAATGTAGTCATTACAAAAAGTCACAAAATAGACGGTGAGGACTGAACATGAAATTTCTACTAGGCATGTGGATACGTAGTTTATGAGGACAGTTTATTTGCAATGGTGGTGTGCCCACCAGTGGCATATTCAAAATCATTCCCCCAAGATTAAGTGATTTAAATTGCATCGACCTGCAGTTCTGATTATTCTCGCCAGGTGACCCATATAAAGAATGTCCAGGAGCGCAATCAATCTCCGTGCCTCAGGCATACTGCAGGAATCTAATTAGCCAGAAAAAGAGCCACTGCCAGTGCCAGATGTGGTAAGCTCCAGCCTCCATGCATGTCACAGGCGAATACGGCCAGACAACCACTTGAATGCGTGCACTGTCAGGCCGCAGGTCTCAGCCAGGCGTCAGCCACCCATTTATAGGCTCAGGCGCTCAGCTCATAAGGCTATAGCTCAGCTCGGGGTGCATAAACACGGCCGGCGTACGTGGCCGGAGCCGGTGGGTGGACACGGGACTGGAAAATTCCACAACGCTGTGTGCATCTACTTAACTATATATTTGTATTAAGGTTCATACTGAATTTTAGTAAAAAAAATATAAAATAGATGTTAGAATTAACGGATGAATAAGAGTCCTCGCCAAAAAAAAAAAGATGGATAAAAGAAATAAATTGTTGAGATAAAGAGAACGTACGCACCATGTTACGAAGTTGTATTTTCTAATGAACACATTGCGCCCTTGTGCCACACATCTCAACACCCTGGGGTCGCGCACCCACCCGAATTGATCAGTCGAGCGCTAAATAGCTCGGGGACCAGCTCAAACTGATCGATCGAGCCAAGAGATCGCGTCCTGAAGAGGCCAGTTGTACGTGTCTGTAGGCGTTACTAGGCTGCGTGGCATGGGCTATGGCTGAGAGGCCGGGGCGAGAGGGACATGTGTTGGTCGGCCGGCACGCACGAACTACGTGAGCAAGGAGGAGAGGTATATGAGGCACGTGCAGTATACTTTTTTATTTATCTCTTTAACATAATCTTTAACACAAATGAAGGATCTTAATAGTCTATAAGTTCACAAAGGAAAGTAAAATTTTAACTTTATTCCGAGGGGACCGGCGGGCGCGATGGGCTGGCAGCGGTGCCCGCGCCGGGACAGGGCCTGGGTGTTGGATGGGTTTGCTTTTTATGGCGCTGTTGCTCACGTTTTCTTTTTATGGTGCTGGGTGGGTTGGAAGGATGCCTGGCGCACGCACGGGCACGGCCGCACACGGCGTTGCTCTTCGATCGGCGCGGCGCGGCGGGGTCTGGGCTTGCGTGCAGTGCAACTGTTTGCTTCAGGGACCCGTCCGTCAGCGCGTGCGAAGGACCGACCGCGTCATTTCTCGTCTCCACTTTCGACAAGTCGAAATCCACTGTTTACCTTCGAGACGGCCGGTCCCAGTTTTCACCGTGTTGGTTTGCACGAATGTGGACTGGATCAAAGTGGACTCCGAGATACTTCTCAAGGGAAAAAAATAGAAATTCTATACATCGGGTCTTTCAAAAGATTAGATAAGTATGTTTCTCTTTTTTCTATACGTGTCAATCGTTGGATTAGAAAAAAAACGTTATGAATCATGATCTCACTATAATATTTTTATAAAAGATCCTGTAAACTTTCTTTTAGAAAAATCTGAATTCTCTGGACCGGATCAAAATGGACTCCTAATACTTCTCAAGGGAAAAAAATATAAATTCTATAGATCGGGTCTTTCGAAAGATTAGATTTTTTCTTCATTACGACACGTGTCTTCCTTTTTTCCACCACGTGTTAACCATTAGATTAAAAAAAAACGTTATGAATTAGGGTTTCATGAGAATATTTCTATAAAAAAATCATGTAAAATTTCCTTCTAAAGAAAGTCTATGTCTAGTTTTAATGGATTGCAATTGGACCAGTGAACCTTCAATTTGTCGGGCTTATATACTTATATGGGCTCACTAGTATAGTTCCAAAAGTGTAACATTTTCAAAAGAAAAAAGTCCAATTTACCTCTCTCTACTCTTCCCGTGGTCTGTCTTCCCCTTTCAACTTGAAACCCGGATTTTTGTGCTCCTGCAACTATCGAAACTAGTCATTTCGACTCCCCACACCAGTTTTTAGAGCGGTTTCATCCGTGTGTCACCTGTCCCTGCTGACTCAACATTGGTGTCTGGCTATAAACCAGCAAAGGAGGTGGGAAAAGAGTAGATATGATAAGTGTTGGCGGGAATAGAGGAGAGTAGGGGGAAATCTTGGCGCGAAAGGAGATGGCCAATCCATGAAGCTCCAGCTCGTCAGCCTCTTCTTGCCGTACCACTGATGGCTGTAGATTGGCGACCCCAATCCCATACCAGAAGCATCCTTGGAGTATGAGCCGCTGGTGATGTGCAGCTGCATAAGGAAGGCGGTGATGTAGATCTCCTAGAGCGACGTCAACCCCGCACGGAGGTACCTTGTAACATCCCGAGTTTAACATGTTATTTAGTTACAAATTTCACTCTAAATTAATTTTTTTTGATTAATTAGGGTAACTAAAATCAAGAAGATATGTATATGAATGTATACATTCATATATTAAATGTATTAAGTTGAGCAGGTATTCTAAAATACACTAAAATTGTTTCCAAAATAATACCTACATTAAATTGGTTCATATGTGTTGGTTTATGGTTTTTATGGCTCTTTGCGTGGAGATTTCAAATTGAATGTCTCTCAATTTCAAATCTATTCTTAGATTCTATTCAGCTCAAATCCAATTTGATTCAAATCATCTTCCAAATCTCAGAGTGTTACTTCTAAATCCAAATTCAAATATCCTCATTTGAATACAAGACCAAACTCGAATCCAAATCCAAAAACCCTCTTTTGAATTTATTCCAAAACCCTACCTCTTTTTATTTTTTATTCCTTTTTTCCTTTTAAACCATTTTCCCCCAGGCTCAATCTCCCCCTCTCTTCTCTCTTTCTCAGCCCAGTCGGCCCAGCCTTCCTCCCCTTCTTTTCTCCCTCGCGCGGCCCAGCCAGCCCGGCTCCTTTTCCACTTTCCTTCCTCTGCGCTCGGCCCACTCGCACGCGCCGCCGGCCCAGCCTCACCGCACGTCGACTTGCTCGTTAGCGTGCCCACGTGTGACCTCAGCTGCCCACGTGTTGGCCATCCGCGCTCGTGCCTCCATCGTCTTCCTCCCTCCTCCAGCGTGACAGAGTGCCACGCTGTCCTTGCCACCACGCTGGTCGCCTTCTGCGAGAAATATCACCGCGACACCCTTCGTGTTCTCTCTCTCTCTCTCTCTCTCTCTCTCTCTCTCTCTCTCTCTCTCTCTCTCTCTCTCTCTCTCTCTCTCTGTGCCCATGCTTGCATCGTCCATACCACTGCACAACACGACTTTTGCGCCCACTCCTGCGCATGGACGCCGCAGAGCGCCTGTGCGACGGGAAAAATGGTGGGCGCCACCTCGCCACCTCGCCGTAGCACTGCCTGCCAGCGTTTGCCCAACGTCACGTGCCCACCACCACACCGACCCCTTCCCCTCTATAAATAGCGCAGTCTGGGACCTCTCCTTCCCCTTTTCCCTAATTCACCGCCGTCATTGCACGCCATCGTAGCTCACTGTTGTCGATCCATTGTCCAAGTGCTTCCCAGGAGCTCGAGAAGGACTCCTTCGTCCTTGTGCCGCTCTCCATTAGCTAAAAGCCTGACTGGAGCCCACCTGTGCCGTTTGCCGAATCGCCTCTGTCACCACTGCTCCGTCGCATCGCTGGGCACCAGCCAGCTTCTCGCTAGCCTTGAGCTCGATAAGCATTCCCGTCCCCTCGCGTATCCTCTTAGCTACTGTATAGCCATTCATGTGCCTTTTTTGACGTAGTCGTGTGTGGCTGTGAGTTTTCCTCGCCATGGGTGACCCTTATCCCTCTCATGAGCCGGCCTTCACACCGTGTTAGTCGTGTGGACCTAGCCATAGGATTGCAGGTGGCCCAGATCGCGCTAGAGTGGGGGAGGTGCTGCCCAGATTTCTTACGCCGCCATCGTCAACTCCAGTCGCCATCTGGCGTTGTCCTGGTCTCGGCCCACTTTCGATGAGCCCCAAATCGAGTCTGCCGTGTTGTGTAGAAGCCCGGTGACCACTCCTCTTAGAGAACCTCCGACCGGAGTGTGAATCCGGAAAGCTTGCTGGCGCGGCTCCACCATGATTCCTCATCGCCAATCAATCCCTTTCGCCGCTCAACAGCGTCGCGCGTCCGCGCTCCTGCGCGCGCACGTGGCCGGGCCACCGTCCGTGTACCGCTCGGCCTAGCCAAGCAGGTCGTTGCCCAAGCCCAGTAGTGGCTAGGCCAGCCCAGCCACTAAAGGTCGCACCCTAGTGGGCCAGCCCAGCTCCGCAGCCCAAACCCGAGCGGGTCAACACTGTGCAGCCCAAACCCGGCGCGGCCCATCCAAGCTCGGACTCGGCCCAATCCGAGACCATTTTGGTCCAGCTGGTACTATTTATGTGGGTCCCACCGAGTCACTATTTATGTGGGCCCAGATTACTGTTCAGTGATCCCAACCATGGCCCCACTCATGAATAGTGTGATTTCATAATTTTTCGATTTAATTTTAGATTAAATCTTTCGAGAGTCATAACTTCTCTATTCTGGCTCTGATTCCGGC
The DNA here is from genome assembly GCF_958298935.1 of Phragmites australis. Classification (NCBI taxonomy): domain Eukaryota; kingdom Viridiplantae; phylum Streptophyta; class Magnoliopsida; order Poales; family Poaceae; genus Phragmites; species Phragmites australis. Next base: position 23,681,435 of record NC_084936.1, on the reverse strand, counting down.
GATTGTTTCGCCAAAATTCATCTAAATTCAAGATCTATCTATCCATCATAGTGTGTATTCATTAGGACTCATTTGACTTTCTATTTGATGTTTTTTTATTCTTCCCTAGAATAGCTCGTTAATGATCGTAGTCACAATTGCAAATTGCTAGAATTCTGTGAGTGCTGCGTAGGAAGCGTCAAGAGGGCGGAAGATCCTGACTATAATCAAGATCTTGAAGAAAACCTCAGAGAAGTAAAATCATATTTCTTTGATCATATTGAACCTATGTTTTCAGATAATTTACATGATCAACTAAAACTAGATTTATTATCGCATATGCTATGTATTACGCTTTTCCAAACTACTTGCAATAGTTAAATCATATCAAATAATTGCCATACCTTAAATGTCTCATCTAGAATAAATATCACCCTAGGATTACCTGTCGTTAACTATATTAACATCGAACGATGTCATGACAACTGACTTGCTTAGGATTGAATACGTCTCATTGGAGCCGTCGCTTTGAAATGCATCTCTTCGAAGATAACGATTCACAGTTTAAACAATTTTACTCATATACCATGAACCCTTGATGGTTGTGAAATTCTTGATATGCTGTGGGATATGGCGGGAATGTGTAAAAATGGGTGAAAACTATTTTGGCGGGGACAGGTGGGGTAGTACTCTGGATGAGGATGCTCCTGTGGGCTTGAGTCACCTCTATGATGTCCATTGACAAAAGATACCTGCCCTGGCTATTTATGGACCAAGTCATTATGTCATCATGCTTAGCCACCCCATACAACCATGCATCCTGAATGGGTAGGACTTGACTTTTCATTCACCAGACTGAGTTGGGCATCATACTATGAGTTTGAGAGCAGCGAGCAGTCAAGGGACCATCTGTTCCTCTGTTTGAAGGTTGCTACAACATGCCTAGGCTTAAAAAGGGGGCTAGCCTTCAGTACGTGGACCCTGGTGCTTAAGGGTAAATCTCGTAGAAAAGCCCAGCAGAAAAGGTGATTGGAGTGTCTTGGTATGATTCGTTCCTCCGCTTGCAACGGTTGGAGGCTAAACATATTATCGTATGGGTACAGTGTATAACCTCTGCAGAGTGTAAACCTATTCGAATAGCTATATCCACGGTCATGGACATGTGAAAGCAGTAATCGCATTGACTAGACTTTAGGTGCGCGTGTCTTGATGAGTGAGTTTGTGGACTAGATGTTTGTGTGATGAGATTGTTGGCTAAATTTATCAGGATCTATGTGGTACTAGAGGTACACCAGATGTGCTGAAAGGGACTACGAAGCGAGGTGTAGCCCCTCCCAAGACAAAAAAACCCTAGATATAACTTGTTACTATTTTCTAGATTTAACACTGTTTCAAAAGTATTGTTACAAGGTTACCTTTGTTTTAAAATGTTAACAATAGATAATATAATTAGATACATGCATAAAATCTGTTTTACGTTTAAAATTAAAACGTAAAGCTTTATCCTTAAATTACGCCATTTATGCATCTATTAATACCTTAAAGTAGTATAGGGTTTACAGAGTACCGTCCGTACTCACTCTTATTGTCATTCAGATGAGGAAGTCGATGTTGACTTCGCCGGAGGTGAAGGTGAGGATGAAAAATAGTCTTAGAAGTCATGTTCGCACCCTAAGCTATTTGTGGCTTGGACTTTTGCTGGACGTGGAGGGGCAATAAGTCGCAGGGGGGGGGGAGCCCCTGGCGCTTGGGCGGCACAATAGCCTAGGCGATAACTCCACTGTAGACTACGTCCTATGTATGGGCTTCTCGGGATAACGTTAGGGATGCGGGAGCTGTCTCGAAGCACCTAGCTCTCTAGCACCGAAATGGTTTCTCTCTGATCATATAGCTAGGAATTCGCCACCAGCGCTTCGGACGTGGGGGCCTCCAGCGCCGAGCCTCCACCTGGCCGCCTGAGCCACCGGCCACCACAGCATCCTCCATGCGTACACGAACCTCTCGGTCAGTGACGTCCTGCTGTTTCCTGACCGAGCCAGCCTCACAGCAGACCGCACCCCGCACCTGCGCAAATCCTACTCGGCCACGAGTCCACACTCGACCCCAGACCAACCTGCATGCAGGAGCCATGCAGAACCGCGCCTATGTCGGACTCCTGGCCTCCCACGTTCGGTCTCCTGTGTCTCGACGCTTGTTCACGTTCACATGCTGACAGACGTCGATCTCCTTCGCGCCCGACCTGGCGACCTGTGCACGGATCGTCACAAAATCGGACTCGCGCCAACCGAACTGCTCAGCTGGCCGAAACAAGCATGTGATCGAATCCAAACCAATCCCAAGCCAACTCGTCTTCTACCTGGGCGCCAGACCTCCTGAGGAAAAACCAGCCTCCGTCCTGCTGCGCGCCCAGCCACAGGAGCCGTCGCGACCGCGACCTGCACGCGTCCGAGCTCCCTCTCTGCTCCAAGGGGCGCATCTCCGGGATCCTGGCTCATTAGAGCTACTGTTGCTTGGTGGAATGGATCTCCTCGATCTAATGGGCTTCTGACCGGAATTGCACTCATCTTCAGTCGAGAGGGTGGGGCGCTACTTGGACGATTCATTTGAGTCTGGATGGAGGAATTTGAGTGGATTGGGGCTTGAGGAGTGGTAGGTAGGGACGAATCACCGGAGTCGCTCTTGGAGTCGCCAGATAGCCGTTGGGACTCTGTTTCGTCTAAGGTCTTGTTCTCGCCACTCTCAAGTCTATCCATGATATGTGTATGCTTGAACTTTATGTTCTTGACGCACGACAACGATTTAACACGAGAATAATTACTAATAACCTTGATTGGGACTGACATTTTGACATCTTGGCCAACACATAATCCGAATGTGAAGCCTTCAGTTTTGCACCGGTGTTAAGCCTGTTAGATTATGATAGCTTATGAGCATAATGCAGAGTATGCGGCAAATTGGAATATGCAACACCTTGCGGTAGCTCTTGCACCGTTCACTTGTACGGTAAAAACAGACACTAAACATGACAAAAACCCAAAATGAACATCTTATTCTTCACTTGCATGAACACCTTTTGCTTTTTATAAACAGCAATCTCTGGCTGATAAAAAGTACAATTTTTCGAATTTTTTTCAATCCAAACCGCCTATCCAATTTTATGACAATGCAGCAAAGGAAAACATGTAATTACCACACAAGCAGAGCAAATGTTACAGGAAAAAAAAGAAACCTGAAATCTCACTGTCACGGATGTATGCAGTCCTGGCTGCTATGGTCATTGTTGCGCAGGCAAGGAGCAAACCTGATGACACCATGTTAGTGCCCAATGTACACAAATTGGTTTCTTCTGAGATTGATGATGGAAGTAGCAGCTGGCAAAGGATATAATTGAACGTCTTCGATCAGAGATACTGATCATGTATCCTCGCCCGGTTCTCTTCCCACCATAACCTAGCATGCATCTCACTGAATCTCTCCCGGCTGTATGAAGAACAGCCAAAAAGAACAAATATTTTACTACAGAAAAAAAGGACAGAGATTCTTGATTTATAATCAACCAACATTTACTTACTTTCTCTTTAAAAAAACGAAGAAGAACATTTCACATTTGTGACACGTATATTAACATTTTGCTGTTGTGATATTTAACTGCAATTTTGTTCTTCATATCACGAAAGTTAGTCCAGTGGAACTTGATAAATAAGATATACAAAAATCTCACTTCTCTGAAATATTAGTTCAAGTGATCCAGGCTGCCTATCTATCAGGCCTATATTACTACTGGGATACTAAGGTTGACTTTCTACCCAATATTTTTGCTGAATGTCCGTTAAAGAACCTAATTAGTTGGATTATTGAGTAGTGATATCTTTGCAAAGTTTGAGCCCTCAATGACCAAAGAACAATTGCACTAAGACAATAACCTTATTAGATAATCCTATCCACAAACCATGATCTTAAGCAGAAAACAGCAAACCTGAATCGGACGCGCCGGAGTTCTCTGATGCCACCAAGCAACGCCCGAATAGTAATATACACACCAGGTTCATCCTCTTCTACCCATTCCCTTTCTTGGTCACTTGCGTTGCTAACAGAGACCGAGAGTTCACCAGATCGATCCACCTCTTCAGGAGATGAGCTTGTCCTCCCTGACGCATCCATTGATGAAGTTTCTGTCTTTGCTCCACTAATTCTTGACAATTTAGGTGTTGATGCCAGTCCAACTGAATCATAGCACTGGTGTCCAAGGTAGCGGTGATGGCGGTAACCGTTGCCAAGGTGATTGGGTTGGTTCTCAAGAGAATCTGATGATGAATATCCTTTTGCTCCACTACCTGTTAGTGGTCTGTGGAAAGTATGTGGTAGACGCTCCTTGTTAAGTCGAGGTGTAGCTGGGCTATCCTCTTTGGAGCTCTGTATGAGGTGCAGCCATGACACAGCGAGTAGACAAGATAAGAAGGCATGTTTCAAATCATCAGAACATCTTGAAAGGTGATTGGAAGGGTCTCTTACCTCATCGTCAGACCTTGGAATGCTAGGAAGAGGAACAGATTGACGGTTAAACTTCTGAACATTGTAAAGCTCCATGACTTTCTCGTAATTTTCAGCCCACCATCTTTGTGCTTGCCATTTGTTGAACATCTCACGGCTATTATACATCAGTTCATGCACAAAAGAGCACGGCAGATACTGGTAAGTTGACATTATGTAAAAAAAATAGAGAAAACACTTTTTATGATCATCAGAAACAGAGAGCAAGCATGGTAAGGTATAATACATAAACAAAAGTAAATAAGGAAGCAGAGGAAGGACCATACTGGACCAACAGAACATAGACTTGTCGATCTGTCCTTATCTTGCTCCAACATCATTAAATTTATGCAATGCAATTCTTCTTTCCTTCAGAAACATTTTTTCTTGATCAAACCATGTTGCCATGCTCATATATCCATCCATTCCTACTAATTAAGCATGAAAAAACTGAATTAACTAGTTGACTAGCTCTCACACTTACAATAGTTAATAGGATACATCCCCCATGGAACATGCCTAAAGGTAGTTTCTCATTGTTCAAAGGGAAATATCTGAAGAAGGGGCTTAACATCGAACTTGCACTGCAAACTAGGTACAAAAGGGTCTGCCGCTTGGGCATGGATTCTTCTCTAAACTGTATTATTAACACTTAATTTTGCCCAAGAATTAGAACTTCCTGTTGGCAAAAAGGTAAAATGGTAATCTCTACCAGTGTTCCACATTGTGGATCAATGAACGCTTGGTACATGGATGTTTCATTTAGAACATGAATGATTGAGTTCTACTGATGGGACAAGAGTGGTTGTTCCAGCAGTATCCTGTGGTTAAACAAAGCATCAACACCTGGGAAAACAATTGTGATAGTGGGGGTTTTACATTGATGTGGGCATAGTTTGTGGAAGTGAGAATAAAGGGTATGATTTATAAAAACGGTATGTAGGCAGCTCAAATGTCTTTTGATTAGAAAAGACCCTCCCCCCACCACACGCACCAACACGCAAAAAAATAATAAATAAATAAAACAAAAAACAAACCCGCCCACAAAAAAATAGGAACTATGTAACAAGCATTTAAGGTAATTATTCCAATACAGTAAGTCAAAAAGCACATAATATACCAGAGTGAATAATTTATTAATGGAAAGTGAATGAGATGGTTTAAAAATTTAAATAGACACTACAGGTAATGGTCACTTGTCAGTGCAGCCCGAAAAACACACCATTGCTTCATAGCTTGCTGCATAGATACATGGATCTTGCAATTAATAGTTCTGAATATCTAAGCCACACTCAGCAAGAGATACATAAGCTCTGTGAAGTATGAAATGATGTTTAGCGCATCTAAAGACAACAAAGCAATTCAAAACCTGTGCAACCATGGCACCCCAAGTCAAATTCTAATAGGCACCTTCTTGCCTAGATCTAGAACCAAGAAATAAGCTACAAGTGCACCCTAAAGACATTAAAAAATCAGTTTGTCTTCCCATTATAACCGGTGTTACCTGGACACGGACACAAGTGTCGGAATCCGACTCGGACTTGGGTGTCCGATTCGGCAAAGAAAATTTAGACACGCGAAATACAACTCGGAATCCGACAAGGGTGTTGCAATCCGAGTCAGATTCGGAGTGTCCGGTTCGGCAATAAATTTGGACACGGGTGTCCAGGTAACACTGACGATAACATAGCAATCTTTCATTTATGCCATCTTTCCACATGTCACTACTGGAGGCAAGCAATCAAAGTAGTATGCCATAAGGAGCTTCTCTCATAAAATTCTTTATAATACATTCTGATCCTAAAAATGACTTTGCGTAATTAACCAAAAAATTCATAATTTATTGTGTATAGCTCGGTTGGTAGAACCTGCAGTTAAGAGGCCGCCCACCCGGCTTGAGCCCGAGTGCTTGCAAAAAGTGGGTATCTCCCTGAGAAATTGGTTTCAGCGAGTTTCCTAGCTGCCCAGGGTTCGGTACTCCCTTCGTTTAAGATGAGGCCAGGAGGGATGTCCTCTCCCTATGGTCAATTTTTTTTTAAAAAAAATCACTAGCACCATTTTTCCTGTATACTGTGTATATCAAGTTTGGAAGAGTCATTTATAAGATCTACTTGAAAGGAGGCACTACTCAAATAAAGTAGCAAAAGAAGTGCAACCAATCCAATGCTCCAGGTTGGCTGGCTCCCCGGATAAGCAGGGGGCTGGACGGACCCAATTAGATTAATGAGATACCAAAGCAAGGCTACCATTTCTTTATTATAAAAAGGACAATGAAAGAACTCAACCACTTGCAGTTTTTTGTTCGTTAATTCTGTTCCATCAAGACTACTCAATTCAGAGGACAAACTGCACTGGTGGTCCTCTCCTGTCTTAACCTAATAATCTAATCCTAGAGCAGGAAGAAAAAAGCCAGTACGAGTCACTGAAATGCATGACATGGATTCAGAAAAGCGGTAACGTGTAAGCTAGGCTTCAGAGCTATTCTATGCAGCTGAGCTCAATGCCGAGTGACATTTGCTTACTCCTCTGACGAATCATAGACTTCCTCAATCGCTTGAGAGAAGCAACAAACAAATATGGTTTGGAAGTATAAATCTATTAACTCTACAGCAAAAAGGCAGACAGATCCAGATTTCGTTCTGCTGCAGCATGTGGGTGACTACTAGATGCTCTTTGTAGGAATCATACCCATAGTCCCAAGCAGTTTAAACAGCACAGTGTACCATTTGAAGAATGGAAATTTGGTCGGAATCAACACATGATGCCTTGAGAAATGAGAGATCCACATAAAAAAAAAAAACCATGTGCCTTCATCCCATCCGTTCAATGCCATACTGTACAGACACACACTGGGCGGTTGATTAAATGCTAAACTGATGGCAAATTTATTGATGTCTCTTTTCTTGGTGGCGGAGCCAAGTAATTATTTCTATGAAATAAGAAATATACGTAAATAACTTATATCTGAAGAAAGATCTCTTGGAATTGCAGAAGGCCTGCAGCTCATGCACGGAAGTTGCAGATGTTGAGATTCTCACACAGCTCTCCCAAATTTAGAAATCTATAGTGCACTTCTCAAAAAATTCCTTCTAATTCTAATTCATATAATCATATGAGTACCCAAAGTGATCTATCTTGTGGCCATTTGTTAGGGACAGTGATGGACCAGGGTTTCCCTTTTGACTCTTTGAAAGATAGGCACGTATTTTGCCTTTCAAAGAAAAAAAGATAGGCACGTATTTACCCCTCCATCCTATCCTTAGCGGACAATCTCCTCTCTTTTTTCCAAATTCCATACTTCCCGCGAAAGCAAAGCCGAAAAAGAAACAAAACAACAATGGCAAAACACGAGATAAAGCACAATTTTGTCCCATCTGCTCAAAAAAAGTTACCAAGGTTCATTCAAAAGTTTGATGGAACTACAAGTTTCTCTTAAGAGATCAAGGTTTAAACTTTCCCTGGCTCAGCCGCTACAGTTTTTTTTTAAAAAAAAAAAATTTAAAAAGTTGAATTGCAACTCTCTTCTTCATTTTGCCCCCTCTACTCATGAAATTCTCCTAGAATTCAAGCAAATCAAAGAAATAAAGAAAATAAAACAAGTAAATTGTATAATTTTCCTTAAAAACAAAGTACCACACATAAAAATATGAACCACAAACTTATGTTTTCGTTGCCGGGGCAATGGAAAATGTGAATCCTCCATATCGAAAGGCAAAAATTATGAACCGAAAATAATTCATTTTTTATTCTGTTATTTATTGCAAGGAACAATCAAATTGTTCTACAAAGCAAACTTTGAGACGGATGAGCGCAAGACCTCACCTGAATCGGATGCGCTTCAGGTCGTTGCCGCCCTGCGGCAGAGAGAGGAAGGTGATGAGCACCCCAGGTTCCACCTGAGCGACCCATTCCTTCGCCTCGTCGTCCTCGCTGCCCCGCGCCGCCGTTTCCTCTTCCTCATCCCCCTCCTCATCGCCGGCGGGGAAGTCAGTGCGCGCGCTGACTGATGGCGTGACGTCGCCGTTGGAGATGGTGCCTACGCTGGGCAGCCTCGGGGTCGATGTCGAGGAGCTGCCGGTGCGGCGGTAAGCGTAGTGGAAGCGGTCCGACCCAGAGGCCACCTCGGACTCCGCGTACGCGCCGCTGTGGTGGTACGGGTGGTGCCGCCGCGACGCCGACGCCGACGACGAGCCAGCGCACGGCTTGCAGTGCCGGTACGCGCCCGACGCCTTCAGCGCCATGTCCTTGATCTGAGACCCAAGAAAATCTCCTATCAACCGTATTGCCCAGCTCACACTTCACATCAACAAGGCAAATTTCTACCAACAATTCCAACAAGCCTCGAGATTTTCGGAGAAATTGAGCCATCCCAATACCTAAAAACCACAAATTATGTCAAATTCCTACCAGTTTCTGCTTCACTCAGGCCAAGGCAAGGTAAGGTAAGGTACATTTGATCAATGATCAGGGAAAAATGCAAATTTACCACTAATCTAAACCAACAACTATCGAATCCTGGTCTACGTTATGATAAAAAAAATCAAAAGGGCACCCAGAACAACCCCGACAATTCCTGACCATAAGGGGGCACTCCAAGAATTCCAGGTCCAAGCACAGTGACCAACCTGGGCGGTGAGCGCCTTAATAGCCTGCCTCGTGGTGGGCGTGGTCGCCGAGTCACCCCCGCTTCCGGCGACGGCGTTGTCATCGTCGTCCTCAGGCGGCTCGCGCAGTGGCGGCGCGCCGCCGGGGAGCTGCTTGGAGCACGCGATGCACGTGAGCATCGCCTCTCGCCCTCCTTCGGATCCTGCGACGGAAAGAGAGCAGGGAGGGGACGGGAGGTGTGGGTTTATAAACGGAACGGAAGCTCGCGCGTGCTTCGCTGCGATGAGAATCGAGCTCGAGCGGAGGGCGTTAATGGCGGATTAGGATTCGGCGTTAAAAGACAGAGTCGCTGGTGGTGCGTGGTGGAGTTATTTTACTCTTTTCCCGGGGTTTAGTTGCGCCTACTGTACTACTGTTCACAGAGATGGAGTGCCTGCTGAGTGATGAATTCTGGAATATTCTAAAACTAAGATTGATATTTCGAAAATTTGTCTAGAGATTCTTACAATCCAAATAGACGTGGGATTGGATTTGCACCGTCCAAAGTTTAACTGAACTTCGCCTCACTTGACTCCGTTGGATTGGATGTATTTGGAATTGGATATACATGGATAGGGATCCAAACTTAGCATGGATAATAGGATGGCACGTGGACTAAATATTGGATAGTATAACATACATTGGACTTGACAGCTCTTTTTTAAGCTCAACACTAGTTATAAGCTGTAGTATCGATCTGTACGGATGCTCAAATGTATACCACACTCTATACACTAAAACACATGTTAGACCTACAATATATACACACATTTACTGAAGAGATTCACGAAACTTCCAATTCAACAAGCGACAATCACTTGACAGCTCTTGTTCTCTATGTTCGTCCCCTCTCGTGGTAACCCACCAATGGGGTATGTCCACCGCGAGGACCAATAGCCGTGTTTGCCACAACATTGACGGTGTCACTGTAATAGGTAAGGGGATGTTATACGTAGCGGGTCCCGTGTCGCCAAGTGTCAGTATGCAGCATGTATTGTCAAGATCACGGCCATACCGCGCAACTAGGGCGAAGCTCACACGACCAGCCTCCTAGTCACGCATCGAGGTCCTACGACCAGCCCACGCTGGTCGCAGAGCAGGTACCCACATACTCGATCAAGTCTCATTTAATACTGACTACTGGAGTGTTTTCCCTTTTCTAGGCACTTGCTTTTAGCGTGGCATGGTCATGGGGCGGTGTGGAATTGCAGTAACCCGTCCCGTAGCATTTAATACCGCCGGATGGTTTGACGGGTGAGCGTGACGGCGTTTGGTGATGGTACAGCAAAGGACGACCAGAGCCAGACATGCATGCCTATCTAACGTCATGATATGCTACGGGTAGTTGGCTCTGTCATGGGCTGATCTACCGTAGGGTTTGAGATGGTCTGTTTGTTTGTGCATCTTTTTCCTGGTATATAAAGAGGTCAAGACCGTGTTTGTAGCGACAGAGAACACATTCTGTAACAAGTTCACCCAATTCATAAGACAATACACATGACGTAGGGCTATTATCCCACGAGAGGTATGAACATGGATAAACATCGGTGTTCTTGAGTCCAAGTTGATACACACGTATAGGAAATGCAGATCAACATGCCCATCGTCTGTATACCCTGGATTATTGTCAGGGATCATCCCCAACAGTTAGCACCCTAGGTAGGGTCGTGTTTTTTCGCGTTTCTGCAGGTATTGATACTATGGTTGGGCTACATGTGACCGGATCCTCGACTGCTGCGGAGTCCTGTTTCGAGAACCCTAGCCGTCGCGTCATGGGATATGACCCAAATGAGCCCAGTGTGCTCCAAGTATGGGATATCGAATCGGAGTCCAAGGACTCCGATCCTAAGCAGGAGGTTTGCATGACGACTCATGGAGCAGGGGCAACATCAATGCTCTCTGTGTCGCAAGAACCGGAGGCAAGCCACAATCCGCAGGCCAAGAGGGAAACCCAATCGACGCTAGGCATGAGGGAGGTCCTACCTTTCCCCAGCAACAGTAACGCTGCTCGGAGGAGCGCCCGTGTGAAGATGAGACCATGGTGGCATCCTCATCAAGGCCGTCACGTTGCATGAGGAATGCTAATGCCAGAGGCTGCCCCCTTGAAATGTCTCGTCGTTTTATGATCAGTAACTTGACTACGAGGCCATGACCCTCGTGCAAAACCTGCTGATTGTGCGGGTACTTCTCAGCCATCCTCTGGTGGCGGTATCAGAAGGTTCACGGATGGCACCGTGGTTGAGTGATCTCGCCCTCTTAGTAGAGACCGCCTAGCACCAGACTGTGGCAGCGGCCGCCTCGTCCTCCGTATGGAACAATCGGGATCGTGGCCGCCCGGGGTCATGGTGGGCTCTGCTGCTGCAGAAATCCAGGCTTCTGGTAATTTATTCAATTATTTGAACTGTCCAAGATGGGATGGGAGAAAAAAGGAGACCCCACCATGCTAGGGCAGTTTGCCTGCTAACCTGCGCGACTCACTCCCCCACCAGTGACCTCTATTATCTAATCCAGGGCCAGAGGGCCATCCGGAAACAGGAAGAGCATGCCTAATGAGAAGAGGAAATGGGCAAGTAACCCTGCCACTCACCTTCCCCTCGTCGGGAGGTATCAAACTCCTCGATCCCCTCACTAGGGCCGCGAGACTATCGACTCTCTCCCTGATCGCACGCTGCCCAACGACGAGCGGCTCCCCGTTATGGGACGGGGTGCAACGCTTTCTCAGCCTGGCTGCGAGAGGTGCACAGGCCGATCAAGTTACGATTAGTCCTAGCTGAAAAGTATGATGGCTCAACCAACCCGGATGAGTTTCTGCAGATCTATACCACCATGGTGCAGGGTGCAGGAGGTGATGGGAAGGTCATGGCAAACTATTTCCCGACCATCCTGACCGATTTAGCACGGTCCTAGCTGATGAATCTCTCCCATGGGTTGATGTGGTCCTACGAAGACTTGTGCGACCAGTTTGTCACCAACTTTCAGAGGACCTACGCCCAACCAAGGGCCAAGGATGACCTATACTAGGTTAGACAGTGGTATGGCGAGCCACTGTGAGACTACATCTGGCATTTCACCAAATGTCGAGATATCATTCCAAAGATCACGGGTGAGTCTGTGGTCATAGGGTTCCGGAGGGGGGTTAGAGACCAGAAGATTGTCGAAAAGCTGTCCACTAAGGAGGTCCAGAGCACCACCGAGCTCTTTGAGCTCACAAACAAATGCACGCAATCTGCTGAGGATCGAGAGCGCTAGATCGACGTGAAGCCGTAGCCGACCTCTAACCAGCTTGCTTCTTCCAAAGGAGTTGACCGGAAGGAGAAAAAGAAAAAAAACAAGCGCAAGGTTGGGCCACCTGATGTCATGGCTGTTAAGCAAACCAACAAACCACGCTGACGCTTCGAGAAGAAGGATGGGAAGAACGGCAGAGGCTACTGCCCAATCCACTATACCGACGCCCACAACTTTACCGAATGCAAGATGGTGTGAGGCATTATCGATCAGGATCGCGGGGAGTGTAAGCCCAGGTGCAACGATAAGGGTGAGGCTGGGACCAACCCCAACTAATCGGCTCTAGGATTCTAGTAGGCCGATCACATGGTTCACCATATCTTTAGGGGAGCTATGACAAGTCGATGGTCCACGAGGTATGCACGATCATGCCAGGTCTGAGTCCAAGACTAAAGTGGTTGGAGGTACCCCTCACCTTTAGCCAGTCCGACCACCCTGCATACGTCAAATGCCCCGGATGATACCCCATCGTGGTAGAGCCCATGATGCACAATGTGCAAATGGGCCGTATACTGGTCGATGGAGGGAGTTGCATCAACCTCCTCTTCATGGACATGCTAGATGCCCTGTAGATCCCGAGGAGTCCATTGAAGTCATCTCCTCCCTTCTTCTGGATCACCCCAGGCTCTTCGACTAACCCATTAATGCTGATCGAACTACCCATCACCTTTGGTTCATCGAACAATTTCAGAACCAAGATGGTCCTGTTTGATGTGGCAGACTTCGGGGCCATGTACAACGTGATCCTGGGTTGATCAGGAATGGCCCAGTTCATGGTTGTCACCCACTATGCGTAGCATGTGATCAAGATCCCTGGTCGCAATGGAGAAATTACTATAGTAGGCAACCGAAAGACGGCCCTACAATGCGACAAGAGGAGCCTCGACATGGTCGAGTTGGCTCCCGGGTCACAACCTGAAAATGTAGGGCTGAGTGGTCACCCTGAAAAGGTCCATGTCACCGCTATTTCCACCGATCGGCTCAAGAAAGTATGCCTAAGCGATGCCAAACCAACCATGACAATCCAAATAGAGTCTAGCATGGACCCCAATAGGAACTTGCACTCATCACTTTCCTCTCGGCCAACGCGAATGTCTTTTCCTAGAGTCTGTCTGATATGCCTGGAGTCCCTAGAGATGTGATCAACCACAAGTTGTCAGTGCGACCGGTGAAGCAGAAAGTGCGTCGGTTCGTACCTGACCAAAAAGAAACGCTTCGTGAGGAGATCGACAAGCTCCTAGAGGCAAGCTTCATCTGAGAGGTGCAATACCCGAAGTGGCTAGCCAACCCAGTCATGGTATGAAAACTCAATGGTAAGTGGAGGATGTGCGTCGACTTCACTGACCTCAACAAGGCATGCCCAAAAGACCAGTTCCCCTTGCCCCGAATTGACCAGCTCATTGACTCAATTGTCGGTAGTGATCTGCTAAGCTTTTTAGATGTTCGTTTGGGGTACCATCAGATTAGCATGTGTAGGGCATATGAGGAGAAAATCGCTTTTGTAACACCCTTCGGGGTCTTTTGTTATGTAAAGATGCCTTTTAGTTTAAAAAGTGCTGGTGCCACTTATCAATGGTGTATCCCACTCATCGTTCGACCGTAGATCGGTAGGAATGTCGATGCGTACATCGATGATGTGGTTGTGAAAAGCCAGACCAAGGACGACCTGGTCACAAACCTCGAGGAAACGTTCAACAACCTTTGGAAGTACCGTATGAGACTGAACCCAGAGAATTGCATGTTCGGTGTCCCATCAAGGAAGTTGCTCAGTTTCCTCGTGTCTAGTCGAGGCATAGAAGCAAACCCTAACAAGATTAGAGCCATCGATCATATGGGATCCCCAACCAGGTTAAAGGAGGTTCAGAAACTAACTGGGTGTGTGACTGCGTTGAGTAGGTTCATCTTGAGGAGGCAGAGAGGGGGTTGCCACTCTTCAAGCTTCTGAAGAGGAGCGCCCACAGGAACACTTCCTGTGGGCGCCAAAACCAGAAGCAGCTTTCCAAGATCTCAAAAGGTACATCTCCTCCCTTTCAGTACTAACCGCTCTGTCGGTGTATCAGGAACCGGGGGTCCCCGAATCCCGAGGCCAAGCCAGCAATCCGCCACATGGCGCCATCCCGCGGAGTCTCCCCTGCCAGGTAAAAAAGATCGAGTCCCAGGAGAGGGCGCTCGGGGCCACAGTCGGTGGTCCCCGAGTACCCCAATTCTCCGATGATCCATGAAGTCTAAGTGCCAGGAAGAAAGTGCTCGGGAAGGCGTGCGGTGACCTCCGAGCACCCAAGTCCCCCGACGACCAGGAAAGCTAAGTACCGGGAGAAACGTGCCCGGGGCCGATAGCGGTGGCCCCCTGGGCACCTAAGTATCCCGAGGACCCACCGAAGGAAGTTCCGGGAGAGAGTGCTCGGGGCTGCATGCAGCAGCCCCCGAGCACTCGGTTCCCCGAGGATCCGTACAAGTGTGCCCGGGAGAGAGTGCTCGGGGAGGTGAACAGTACCCCCCAAGCACTCGGTTCCCCGAGGACAAGAAAGGGTATTCTCGGGAGAGAGTGCTCGGGGAGGTGAACAGTGACCCCCCGAGCACTCGGTTTCCCGACGACCCAGAGAGCCCCCTGACAGTGGCCCCCGAGGGGCCCACCGGTGAGGTGTCAGCCAGTCAAAGGCCCAAGGCCGCATTTAAAGAGCGTGCGTGGCCTGTCACCTCCAACTGCTCCCACCGCGCTCAGCGTCAGTCCCTGCCACGTTCTGGCAGGGGGGCGTGGGGTCATTGAATGCACGGGTCCCATCCCGTGCCATCCGGCCCGTCTCGGGATAACGTCGTAAGGGCCGAGGCATTCCGTCTGCCGCGCTTCTGTGGCAGGGGAACAAGACAGGGCGGGCACGCTGGGCCGCTCTGCGGCTGCCCGGTGGGCCCTCTCCACGGCGCCCGTTGCCAGTGCATTTATGGTGATGAATGACCGGGCGTGGGACGTATTTTTCACCCCCGGTCACTTCGCCCAGAGGAAATGATGACACCTTTTCCATTTATGGTGTCTCGGAACTCGTGCTCCCCCTCCCGTTCGGGGCACGCTACTGCCGGCGGGTATTTAAAGCCGCCGGTGGCACAAAAGAAACACAGCTCAGAAGTGTGGGAAAACAAAGTGAAAAAGAAACAACGGCTGAGAAGTGAACAACACGAGACAGAACAGAAGAAAGAGCAGAGAAGAGAAGATCACAAACCGAAGAACAAAGAGCCCCAGGCCCTAAGATAGATAATCATTCTTGTAACCAGCAACATCCTTGAGGGACTTCCTCAGGGCATTCATAGTATCCATACAGGAGTAGGGTGTTACGCCCCCGTGCGGCCAGAAACCTGTCTAAACACCAGCGCATTTACTCCTTTCCGCATTAGATCACTCCGCACCACTGGCCATCGTATTCATACCCATTTATTTCTCAGGCGAACATATTTAGGATCATCACTCCGGCCGAATCTCTAAAAAGGGGTCCCCCAGGATCCCTGCGACAGGAGTTCACCCTCCGACACGCTCCTTGACCTGATGAGGAGCTCCTGCTCTATGTTGCATCCACCCCACAGGTCGCGAGTGCGGTCCTAGTGGTCAAACGAGGAGGTCTTCAACGACCTGTATACTATGTCAGTGAAGTCCTACATAACATGAAGGCTCGGTACCCACATGCACAAAAGCTGTTATATGCCATGATGATGGCCTCTCGCAATCTCAGGCACTACTCCCAGGTCCACAAAATAAAGGTAATCTCCTAGCTCCCGATTAGGGAAATCCTCCATAGCAGGGATGTAGTAGGTAGTACAGCGAAGTGGGTAGTAGATCTTGAGGCGTTCAATATTCAGTTCATCTCCTGAACGGCTATCAAGTCCCAAGCATTTCATGGGTGAATGGCCAACCTTTGAGCTTGAGCATGAATAGCGATTAGATACGAACGAGCACTGGACCATGTACTTCGACAGGTCATTCACGCTGAAGGGAGCAGGGGCTAGAGTGGTCTTAAAATCACCAACCGGTGACACCCTTAGGTACGTGGGTCAATTATGTTTTCGGGCCACTAACAATGTTACAGAGTATGAGGGCCTCCTGTTAGGAATGAGGGCAGCCTCCGCACTTGGCATAAAGCACGTGCTAGCAAAAGTTGACTCGCTACTTGTCGTAAACCAAGCGCAAAAGGAGTTTCAAAGCTCTGACCCGACAATAGTAGCATATCTCGTTGAAGTGAGAAATCTGGAGTGATGCTTTATCGGTTTTGAGTTTAAGCATATCTTCTGCAGGAACAACTTCCTCGCCAATGAGCTAGCCCGTCTAGATTCTTCTCGCGAACCTGTCTCGGTCATAGTCTTTAAAGAAAGACTCACATGACCATCCACCACGGTCTCGATCCAATGTGAAGGGGATACTCTACTTGGAAACAAAGCACCTGAGGTAACACCTTTGGTGGCAATACCTCCCTCGATGTAGTCCTCGGGCGGCCATCATGTGGTCGTCCAGCTTGATTCAGGTATGACCTGGATGGATTAGATCTTAACATATCTTCAGAATCAAGCGATCCCTAACGATGACGTGTCAGCAGAAAGGGTCATGCGGCAAGCCCGCAGATACACCCTGGTAGAGGGATGCCTTTACCATGTGGAGAGCAACGGCCTTTTATTGAAATTCATCACTCAGGAAGAGGGGAGCACAATGTTCTCTGATATCCATGTAGGCATATGTGATAGCCACGTTTAATACCATACTCTGGTCAGAAATGCGTTCCAGCAAGAATTCTATTGGCCCACAACCCTCCAGGATACTTGCGAGCTGGTGAAATAGTGCGAGCTGTGTTAGTACCATGGCCAACAGACCAACCTACCAACCTAAGCATTACAAACCATACCACTCTTTTGGCCTTTCACCGTCTGGTGGCTCGATATCATGGGACCTTTCCCCAAGGCCCCTGGTGGTTATGAATTCCTATATGTGGCAATTGACAAGTTCACTAAGTGGATTGAAACAGAGTTTGTCAGGAAAATCACTACCGTAGCAGTGATTAAGTTCATACGAGGGTTAGTAGTGCAGTTTGGTAGTCCAAACCGCATAATTATGGACAACGTGACTCAATTCGCTAGTAGCGCTTTCAGAGACTAATGCGAAGAGATTAGGAACAAAGTTTGCTACGCATCGGTTGCACACCCCCAAAGCAATGGACATGTCGAGAGGGCGAATAAGATGATACTGCAAGGGGTCATAACCAGAGTCTTTGATTGGCTTCAGAGCTACTCTGGTCGCTGTGAACGACTCCCATCAGGGCTACAACCGAGACTCCCTTCTTCGTGGTTTTTGGCACATAGGCAATGCTTCCCTTCGAGATCACCCTCCAGTCTCCTCGAGTGACCAACTACTCGGACTATGACCAAGTGAGGCGATGGGAGGATGACATAAACCTGATCAAAGAGTTCCACAATCGTGCTATAATTTGAGCAGCCCAATACCAACAGAACCTCAGGTGCTACCACAACTGTAAGGTGCGGGAGTGAACATTGGTCGTAGGCAACCTCACCCTTAGATAGATTCATAATAAGACATGCCAAAAGAAGCTCTCCCCTAAGTGGGAGGGGCCCTATAAGGTGGTTGAGGTTACTCGACCTAGTGTGATCAAGTTAGCCATGGAGGATGGCCGAGAATTGCACAATTACTAGAGCATAGCCTAGTTGTGCAAGTTTTATGTGTAAGGCAATTCAAAAATGAGCCATTTTCTCTGTTTTGCAGGATCTTTCGGATAAGCGTGGAGTATGGCCTGTAATTTTTTCCAATTCAAAGATAAAATTTTCTATTCGTAGGATCTCCCGGACAAGACTGGTCTTTTGTCGATGTGTAAGTTTTTTGTTTCAAGGGTCAGATTGCCTGGTCGACAACCTTCCTGCCGACCAGACGATCAGGGCGGGAGCGATTTTAGTTTTCCTTATTGTTTTTCCTTGCTTAGGTTGTCTCACAGTTTTTTTTTTGTTTTGGTTGATCGCTCATGCCTGAGCGCCAAATAAGGAATAAAAATTGTCACTTGTTTAGTGTCAAGGGTATGGGCGAATGATGGATACCGACCACGTGGCCAGAAGTTCGAACTTGGGTCGAGCGTTGGCTGCCACCGAATGTCTTGTAGAGCTAAGGTTGTCCTTGGCACCACAAACCTAGTTAGCGAGCGACACAAAAAGCTGGGATCCCCCTAGAACCCCTCAGAAGTAACGACCACCGTGTGAGCATGAATTTTTTTATATGAAACATGTCCTCGAGCACAAAAAAGACCGATTGAATAGTGCCTAGGGGATAGTTCTAATGATTTTTTTTTCAGTATCCCTAAGGTCCGAAGATGCCCCTCAGCGGGTCGAACTGGACAGTCCAAAGAAGAGAGAAGGCTGCATATAGAAATGAGTCTACACAATTGGCGAGCTCCGTTGTGGTCTGCTGAGCATTGTCAAAACCTGCAGAGATAGCCGAAGCGAGGTCTAGGTCGGGAAAGTGATAGTTGACACAAGCAAGGGCAAGGCAGGCACTGGAGACTCTAACCTTAAAGAGGTGGTCGCCGATAGTCTCACAAAGATTCTACTCATGGTCACCTCCCTCCTTGGAGGCCGCTAGGAACCAATCGATATGACGGTCACGGTATCCCCGGTGGTCGGGCGGACGTGAACACCGGCAGCTCGGAGCAACAAGTCAAAGGGGGTGAACGCTCGACTAAGGCAATCAAAGAAGTACGCCCGCCGTTGGTCATTCTCCCTTGATGTTTGCTCTAAGTCACTTTGCATCGTGAGCAGTTCCTCCTGGCAAACTGGTCAAAAATAGGTCACAAAGTGCGCAAGGGTCAGATAGTCGGGTATTACTCGGCTATTCTAAGACTACATGGGGCTTAGTTAGAAACCAAGTTGAAATGCACCTTAGTTTATATGTGATGAGTGATTAACAATGTTGTGATTTTGGTTTATTGATTTGAGGATTGCACGAGCATGTATATGTATTGCAATTATGATCATGGCTAACCAAAGTTGTAGAGAGAAATGGATTTGGCATGTTTGTCATTGAGTTTAGGAAAGTTGTACACACCGAATGATCTGATGCTTGTGATTTTGTACATGCTGGAAGGTCCGGCGTTCAGAAGAAGTTCACGCGGAGCTTTTCATCTTTGATGCAAAAATTGAGGTACACGCTGGATGGTCCAGCGACGGACAACAATACACGCCGGAGCATTTCTTCTAGAGAGGTTGTAAATCTGCTCTGGTGGACTTACATTCACCGGATGGTTCGACGACGGGCAAATGTACATGCTGGAGTATTTTATCCTAGAGGCAAGGATTGATGTGCACACTGGATGGTCTGGTGATGGAGTGAAGTGAACGCCAAAGCTTCTCTTCCAAAGAGGTTGTAAATTAGCTCTGGTGGACTTGTACTCGCTGAATGGTCTGGCGTTCATAGGGGTGAATGTTGGATGGTTCGACGGAGCAATTCTTGCAAAGAGGTTGCAAGAGGGCTGGTTCGGAGAAGATGTACACGCTGGATGATCCGACACTGAGGTGGTGACAACACCAGAACATCAGACATTCACGATTTTTCTGAGATGTGTTTTAACTGAGGATTTCGATTTGGAACTAACTGGAGATGGTTTGGAGATAAATGTGTGATTGTCTCATGATCTGCAGGTGATGGATGCAACTTGGCAGTCAACGATGGGATGATCGAGGCCAAGCAAGGTGCTTGGTGCCACACGATCAAGGGGGCTGAGCAGAGTCAAGGGTGATCCTAGTTGTGCACATGGAGGTCAAACAAAGTATGAAAGGAGGGATGAAGATGGCATGTTGACGAAGTCAAGAGAAGGGGATGCCGATGCAAGTGACAAGGCGGTTTGAGGGATCGATAGCGGGAGAGACTTACCGACGGTCAAGGTCACAAGACGGAGTACATGCGTCAACATCAGGATGCTTGCATGAAGTGAAAGAAAGTGACAGCAAGTCACATTTTGATAAGCATGTGAGGCGGTTTCATGGTTTGGCCTCAAAATCATGGAAGGATGCAGGGAATATGACATCATCGCAAAGCTTGCATCGAGGTGAATCTAAGTTGTGAAGGTGTCACGACCACTCGATGGATGGAGCGAAAAATAGGCCAAAATGCCCCGGTGTATGCAGGAGGCTATTGGAAGAGAGGAGTGTTTTGGGAAAAAGGAGGCTTAAGGGCTAAGCTACCTTCCTAGGCCTATATATATGGGTTGGGCTGTGTGGGAGGTTTGAGCCAGCCATTTGTGCTTTGAGTGCTAAGTTGTAGAGGAAAGGACAGAGGAGAGCTTAGCATTTGTAATAGGTGAGATCTTTTTGTGAGAGAAATACTTTGTATTATGCCTAAAAGAGGGCTGACCTTTGCAAAAAAAATGAAGTGCATGTTTTCTCCAATGCTTCTGGTCATCTCCTTCTAGTTTCCTTCTTTTGGCTTCCTTGCTTTGTTGTGAGTTTTTCTTTTCCGGTTGAGATTTTTGTTTTGGTTGATGATCTGAGATTTTCCCATCGTGGGAAGTTGTTCTTCTTATTTCTAGAGGCATAAAACTCACATACAACTGTATACAAATGGGTCTTGAATTCCCTTGCCTCTAGATCATCACCTCAGAGAACTTCTTCTTCCGGTGATCTTTACTTTGGAGCAAAGGTTTCTTCCGTCAAGTTGCTATCTTTATGTGGCGATGACTCTTGGTTTGAGTGTCAATGAAACCTAGTGTTCATCTACATCCACGAGAGCTAAGATTTCCTTTGTTGCAACATGTCTTTCTTAAGTTTTTGCTTCCGCTTTTGGTTTTGAGGTGTGTTGAGTGACAAAACAGGAGAAGGCCATCAAAGAAATTTGTGATGCGTCTATTCAGCCTCCCCCCCCCCCTCTAATCACCATTCTTGGTCCTACACTTAGCCTGTAGTAAGACTGGCGCACCTTGAAGATCGCTCTGAAGGATCTCTCGGTCAACCGCAAACCCAGGTTCGCACTAAGCCACTACCTCCCGGCTCCGCTGGTCATTGTCCCTTGATGTTTGCTCCAAGTCTCTTAGCATCACGAGCAGTTCCTCCTAGCAAACTGGTCAGAAATAGGTCGCAGAGCGTGCAAGGGTTAGCTGGTCGGGTATTACTCGGCTAGTCTAAGACTACGTGCGGCTTAGCCTGTGCTAAGACCGAGCATTTCAAAGACCACTTTGAAGGATCTCTCACTCAACCACAAACCCAATCTCACACTCAGCCAGTACCTCCCAACTGCGCTGGTCATTGATGTCGTCTATGGTGGTGGTCAGGGGCTCAGAGCGAGCAGAAGATTCGGTTATGTCAGGTACTCTACAACCACAACAGCAACACAAGCCCATCAAAGGAATCCCGAAGGTGGATCATATCATTAAAACTTGAGATACAAGCTGGTGTTTCCTCTTCCTCGGTTTTCACCTGAGAGAGGAACCCTATGAACTTCAGCGGCCCTTGGCACTCCGCCTCCAGCTTCACCTCGGTTTCAGGGCCAGTGGTTGTGACCCCCTCCCGGATGACCTAATGGTTGAAATCAAGGTCGCAGCAGTGGTAACACCATAGAACATACCCTACCACGATCTTACATGCCTTCACCACATCCTCTACTGACCTCGCTGCAGGGATGCCCTGGAGCTGGGTGAACTTCTCTGCCAGGATGTTGATGTAGTAGGCCCAGCCCTGAGCGAACTCCTCCTTCAGCTCGTTGGCTTCCAGCCCGACGCACCTCAGTGCCACCCACATTGCCATAAAGGCAGTCTGAAGAAAGCCATGGGTCATTTGTTCATCCTCCATCAGCTTGGAGTGTTGAGTGACGAGCGCAACCCTGTCCACTTAAAATACACTCTTCTCCTGTAGAACTGTGGTGTTCTCCCACTGAAGTGCGCGCCTTGCCTCATTTTCCTTGGCCACCAGCTTCTCTAACTTGGCACATTTGTAGACTGCCTCCTCCTTCTCAGCGATCAGCTGGCTGATGGAGGCAGGGAGGTTGGCAACTAGGGAAAGTGGGTCGGAGGCTGGAGCAGACACTGGGGAGGCATGGGGGTCCTGGCAAGCACTTCATGCTACATTGGGACCATAGTTGGCTCAGGGGCTGGAAATTCCAGCTGAGGCACCAGAGGAGGAGTTTCTACTAGAGTTACTGATGGGGTGGAGGACCTGCAGTGACAACAAGTTGTGGGGTCAAGAAAAAAACTTGAAACGTCTACGACTAACCGAGGGACTTACCGTGTGGTCCAAGGGGTGAGCACAACTCTCAACCTCACCAAGCCACTGAGTTGATCCGACTAGGAGGCCACATCCATCATCGTGTTGTGGGCATACGGTGTCCCACGGGCGTGTTTGGACGCTTCTGAGGAGGCCGAATCATCTGTAGGACATTTTTTCCCCAGGAATAGGGACTCGATGATTAGACTAGTAGGACCCAATAGGCTCAGGGTGTGACTGATCGCTCCCCTAGTGGCTAGCACCACTTGCCATACCTCCACCCATGGTCGACTTTTGACTGTGAACAGTTTGGTCCCCAGCTGGCTTAGGGCAAGGCTAGTCGCTCCTCTATTGACCAGCGCTACGCGCAAGATCTCCACCTAAGGTCGACATCTGACCCAAAGCAGTCTGGCTGCCTCCGTGACCAAGTGTGTCGGAGGTGCGACCAGATCGATCAGGAGGAGGCAAGACCGTGCCCTGTTGGGTGTCCGGGTAGAGATCATGATGAACTCCACTCCCCGGAGCGGCTTGGCAGGAGGCCCCCGAGACCTCGTCGATGACTGGGCGTAGTAGGTCAACTTCAGGAAGAACCTGCAAATGCCCTTTACAATAGGAGTAGGTGAGGCAGAGCATTTATGCATAATGTATATCTTTAGTACTCTGTCAATATATATCTTTGAACCTATCTTGGTGAATATCATTGTAAAGGACACAAGAAGGTCAATATATATCTTTGAACCTATCTTGGTGAATATCATTGTAAAGGACATAAGAAGCTCCACCGAGATCCTTCTTATGACTAAGGTGGTGATTTTTTTCCCTTCTAAACTTTACTTAAATACAGTTGTTAATTTCCTTATGATTTTAATCAAAATGAAATAATCATTAGGTATGTTTTATTATAATCAATCCCTTCTCTTTGAGCCTTCCTTTGAACCTTTCGATTTCCCTTAAAGTCACATTTTGTTTTATAGACCCATTTACAGCCTATTATTTTGGTTCTATCAGGAATTTTTACTAAGTTCCATTCATATCTTTATTGCTTAGAGACTTTAATTCAACCTTCATAATGCTAATCCATTTAGAAGAATACTCTTTATATGAGTTGGGATCTTCTGGGACTGTTGAGGCTCACCGTTAGGTTCTTCATTATGAATTTCAGACACCTCAATAGCTCACCCTCAATTTATGCATCAATCAGATTCAGAGAAGTCTAAATAGTGGGGAATTACTTCCTTAATGAGACACTCTATTCTCCCCCTTCAAATGTGTCCTAAAAGACAATGCCACATTTTTTTAATAAGTTTTATTACAGACATTTAGAGATATCAAGAATTCATTTAGAGGAAGCAAGAAAATAATTTCTGAATATGAACTTAATGATACAACTATTGCCTCTAAAATTACATTAATAACCATAATCATCCAATGAAGAAACTAAAGTAAGATTCCTTTTGATGGAAGGAACATGAAAACATTATTAATGGAGCTTCTTTTAAAATTATAATGCCCTTGAAATTTTCCCATGCTGGGGCTGCTAATGTTATGCACATAATCTTTATTTTCAGCCCTCGGCCTCTCCTCCTCTCAGACACACATTGCGATCAAGTCGCTTTGGTCCACTTCTCTTTTTAAGTGTTGTAGTTGATTTTAAAGGAGAAAACTCAGGAGGGAGGGAGGTCATAATGAAAAGGACAAGGAAACCCTCAGATATCTCCATGTCCATGCTCTTGAGCTTGGCAGTCATGTTTGTCATCATCGTAATGTGATTTCTAAAGCTGTCAGACCCATTATACTTAGTGTTTACAAGTCTCTGAATGAGCGTTCTAGCATAAACCTTGGAGGTGCCTTTGAATTGCTCCTCCACAGACACCAAGTACATTTTAGCAGTATCTGAGTAAGGGATTGCTCCCTTAGCGCAATTGAGATAGAATTATTCATAACCATCAAAGACCAAAGGTTCGACCGCTCCCACATCTTAGCAATATCTTCATAAGTTTTCTTAAATTTCATCGTAATTCTCCACGCCAACATCAGGAGCAGTGTGAGCGTCAACCCTTAGTGCATAATCAACGTTCAGAATACCAAGGACAATCGTTACTTTAGCTTTCCAAGGGGAAAAATTAATCCCCATGAGTTGCTCTGTGCCGTCACTTGTGGCGGCAATAGAGAAAGCATTAAGAGCTGAAGGGGAAAGATTGGGCTAGATTAGAACATTATCATCAGGTAATATTTGCATGAAATTAACCCTACGTTAGTCTAATTAAAATCATGCAAAACTCACAAAAGTTTAATTCCAGCTGTATCACCAATGGACAGAAAACGGAAAAGAATTTTTAATAAACACATGACTGGCACATAAATCAACATTGGTCAGAAAGTAATTATGGACCTGCCTAAAATTAATCATAAAATTTAGTGCAAGATTGCAAACAATGCTGGTCAATATGGAACCAAAGCCAAAAGTAACATTAAAATTCTCTAAATAAATTTTCCCGTTAGTTTCAATTTACTTCGAGAAAAGTTCGTAAATTTTGGTGCATAAAATATAATTATTTTAGCCTCATTAGTTAATTAAACCAGTGCATAAAAGAAAAATATTAAATTCACTAGAAAAATTCTAGTGCATCAAACATCATGAATTTTTTGTACATTATACATTATTTGTTTTTGCCATCATCATTAATAAATTCCAGTGCCTAAAAAGAAAAGCATTCGGAATTTACTAGAAAAAACCATTAAATAGAAAAGGCCAAAAGCATTAACAAAAGTGGCCCAACTGGCATAATAATCGTGCGTGGCCCAGCTTCAAACTACGCGGTGCAATGCTCATTCGTGGCCCAGTGGGGTTAAAGCCGCCCCAGTAGCTCAGTCGAGCAACGCAACATCAGCCCATCCTGTAGTGGTGCACCGGCCCAAAATAGTTCTAGCCCATTAGGGCAACAGCAGCCCGAGCCACCACTCGCGCATGCTATTAGCTGTCGGATTCAATCCGACAGCTTCATGTTGAACTCGTCGGATCAAATCCGACTGATCCCCCAGAAACCCCAACCTATCCACTCCCGCATAACCCTTTGTCTCCTCCATGGTGGCTAAGAGAGAGCAAAATGGTGGCGCAGCATCACCAGCCAGGGAGAGAGAGAGAGAGAGACGCGAAGAAGGAAACAAGAGCGGCGCTACTGCGGGCCTACCCGCTGAATGCATGTGCAAATGAGGCTGCACACATCTTCGACGGTTATGTTGTGGTGGTGCCCAGGCTAAAGACTACAACGAGTAGGGGTGGCTAGTACCGAAGATGCCGATAGCTCAGAAATCCTACGCGCACCCGCGATGGAGGAAGCGGATCTGTTGGAGTAAGAAAAGGTGCGGGGCCTTCGACACCTTGACAGTGATAAGGAGCTCATAAACACGTAAGATCTACCACCCCCTTCTTAGTATTTCAGGGTTCCGGTTTGGGGTACTGGGATTTAGGGTTCTCAAATTGGAAAAAGGGCCTTGGATTCGGGGTTAGGGATTTGAATTGGGAATTTAGGGTTTTGGATTAAGGAATTTGAGATTTTTTAGTTTGCATTAGCGTTTCTTGGATTCCCCAATTCCCTTCCTTCTAAATGCTTTTCCCATGCTCTAATTTCCCCATCATGATCACAAAAGCACATGACATGTACATGTATGCATGAAATCAACTAATCTGTGCCTAAATTATCTTAAAACATGAACATTTGTGTACCAACATGAACTAGTTGTACTGATCTGAGCCTCAACCAACATAAACATGTACTTAAACACAACATAGAAGCCTAATTCATAAACATATGGACATAAAAACCGCCTTATTGCACTGAACCGAGCCAATTAAGATCTAAGTGACACCCAAAAGGCCTCAATCTAATCATGAACATTAACAGAGACCTAAACATGATCAATGGATATCTAATTTCAACCTAATCGGCTAACCCTAGGCCTAATCCAAGATCAAAAGTAACTTATGGGTTCATGTGGGGGCTAAATCGGCTCTGATACCAAAATGTGGTCATTATACTTTGATCTAATCATCAAATCATTAGCCCTAAACACATGAACACCTAAAGCGGAAGCGTGAAGGTTTGACCTGATCCCAATGAGGCCATAGGGCTTAATGGAGGTCGATACAGTGTTGTGGGTGAAGAAATTGCTGGCTTAGTGAGGTGCTCGGAGTAGAGGCGTGGGTGTAGGAGTCATCGCTAGCTTACTGGTGTATATGACGTCGAGGATGACGACGGTAGCGGCGGCGGTCTTCACCCCCGATATCAGCACACTTACGAATTGAATTAGGGTTTTATGTATGAGGAGAGGCGGATTAGACTTGCATGAGTTGATCATGATCACGCCAGCCCCTCCTCTCATCTATATTTATATGGTGCTGCACGAGGTGGGACCGCAACCAATGTGTTGGTTGCGCCCCTGATCTGGGTGCGTAAGTGAGGAAGGAGCTCCTCCTTTGGACTCGTTCTCTAATGGTCCATGATAGAGCCGAGGTCAAACACCAACATGATCCTCACTATATCTCACATTGGTGTGGTTTTTTATAACTCATATATATTAAGACATTAAAAACATAGTACATAGTCAAAGGAATCCCCGATTATAGGAGTGTAGCACCCTAGCTACCTTGAGCATCTCTAGTAATACATGACGAGGAGAAAGATATTCATGGTAGTGGTATGCAACTAATAATCTACTATCTGCAACTAGATTACATTGGTATGTGCAATTCACAACAAGTCAAAGCACTACCTACGAGTTGGTACCTCTCATATTTGTTTTCAACGGAGAACAATGGTAGAGGTAGCCCATGAATAAACAAATATTGGAGCAGCAGGTTTACCGATTAAGCAAAAACTGTGTACATTACATCGGGGACGGTCGTAGTAGAATGCCATCCAGCGGCTGCGGCATCAGATCTGGCTGTAAATTCCCCATACCAGTCTTGAAGAAGGTTGGCTATGATGATCTCCTTAGCAAGGATGAAATAGAATTGCGCAAAGGTGGCAGCGTTGTTCCGTTGGATGCGTCCTCCCTACTTCTTGAACTTGCAAATTTGCGCCTTCTGCATAAGGGTGAACTTAATCTAGAACCATTATCGGCCGAAATTCCTGCTCCTTTCGTCGGTGGTGAGACCAACGTAGTCCTCGAGCCGCGGTAGTGTCTCCAACCTGACGGGCTCTGACCCGTTGTGCGTGAGCCACGGGATGACTGTGGGAACGGCATGGGATACGATAGCAAAGGTGGAAGTACATACACTACTACAAAAGCTATTTTTTGAGAAACCTAGAGTTCCTTTCCACATGCGGTTAATATGACAAACCACTTGAGTAATAGGCTGGTGCGTCGTGCAGTTGCCGACCGCATGTGGAAAGTAATTTCCACAGGTGGTTCCTTATGAGAACCTTCTATAGAAATAGCTCCATTATCACAGGTGGTTCACTTAAGGATCACCTCGAAAAATGTCTATTTCCACATGTGATTTCTTATATGAACTGTCTGTGGAAATGTAGCCTTTTTTCATAGGCGGTTCACATTAGGAACCGCCTGCGGAAAAGATATTTTCCATAGGCAGTTATTTATGTGAAACGCCTGTGATAATGGAGCTATTTTTAGAGGTGGTTCACATACGGAACCGCCTCTGAAAATTAGTTTTCAAAGGTGGTTCGTTATGTGAGCCACCTGTGGTAATATCTCTATAAATAGTCCCTGTCCGCGAGAAGCTCCATTCAGACTAAGCTCACTATGTCTGAATAGTACAACTCAAAGGCAGCCTCAAAATCTGAAAACAAAGGGGGAAGATTTTGTTTTTGAATTCCTTGGAGGAGCCATCTAAGGTAAGAGTATCTCGTCCCTAGCTAGCATCTTTTTGAAATCTACAGTTAGATTTAAGGCTTATTTAGGGTTTGAATATGTTCTAGAGATGCTCATGGTTCTAGCCATTTATCCTCGAATTAGCTAAAATTTGTGGCAATGTTGATTCAATTGTGTAGATTCACATGATTCTAGCATTATATTTCAAAAATGTAGCTTTAATTTGATTGTTTAGCCTCTAGGAGGTTTTATCATGAATGATGATTCTTTGGATCTAGATGTAGAGGGGGAGAGTGATGAATCCACATTTTTTTGAGGCATAAATTTGCGCCAATGTAGATTCAATTGCGTAGATATATTATAATCATAGCAAACTTAATTTTTTCTATTTTGAAATCTTTTTAATTATGATTTTCTTATTAATAATTAATTAATTAATTAATTAATTAATTAATTAATGTATATAATTTTGTGATTGAAGTTAAATATGGATAGAGTATAGATGTACGATGCGCCAAGACATGAAGAAATATACATCAAAGGACTCTTTACTTATATTGAAGTCGTCGAGAATGACATTTTGACAAAGAAGACAAATGAAATACATTGTCCATGCTCTGACTACAAAAACCAAAAATTGTGAGACAAATCAAGCATACTCAAATCACACTTGATCTTGCGAGGTTTGTTGAGGATTACACATGTTGGTCCAAACATGGCGAAAAATGTACATGCGAACCAAATGACGATATCGCTGCTGATCAAGTGGATGGTGATGATGAGGGAGTTGAAGGGGACATTGATGTTATGATGGATGATGATGATTTCTATCCGGAGGAAATGTTATGCCACGCAGAACCGCATGTTTTAGCTGGCATGAGAGGTTTAGATAATTTTGAGGAGTTACAGAATACATCGAAGGAACTTTTGTATGAGGGATCGAAGGGCTATGAAAAGGAGTTTGTGGTACTACATTCGGTGTTTGAACTTCTAAGATTGAAGACTACCAATGGATGGTCAGACAAGAGTTTCTCGAATCTGTTGAGTCTCTTAACAAACATGCTTCTGAAGCCTAACTCATTGCCCACCACCAATTATCAAGCGAAGAAACTAATTTTTTTTGTTGTCATTGAATGTGCAAAAAATACACACGTGTCCGAACCATTGTATCCTCTACCATAAAGAGTGTGAAGCCTTGGATAGATGCCTAATGTGCAATGCGAGTCGGTACAAGACGAATGAAGATTGTGAGGATGAAGATGCTTCCGTCTTTTGGTGAAAATGGGTCAAATGCAAAAAATTGCGGGGCGATGGACAACTATAGGTGCACAACTGTCGACCTCAGCACTGTAGATAAAAAAAAATGACCCGTGGGTACTTACTGATCACATCTCACATGTTTTCTATATAATCGACCCCGCGAATGAAAAGAAGCACATAGTTGTTGCCGGAAAATAAAGAATTGTCGGAGTTGAGAACGTGGAGGATGTGGAAGAATACAATTAGTTCGATGACGTGCCGCCTTCTGGAGATCTAGAAAAGATTAAACTTGTAGAAGCAATCCTCGATAGATATGTGACGCCCTACATGCGTCTTGATGGTGTAGGGAAAACAGTTCAAGGCAAATAGTGCCATGTTATGTAGCTTAGTTTCCAAAGTGATTTTTATGTTATGCAATTTATTTTCCAATGTGACATTCATGTTATGTAACTTAATTTCTAATGTGTGGAGTAATAGACCTTTCAAAAATATATTTAATTTATATCATGGGCATGTATGGAGTAATAATATGCTTTAATTTATATTTAAAGCATGTATTAA
Organism: Phragmites australis; assembly: GCF_958298935.1. Classification (NCBI taxonomy): domain Eukaryota; kingdom Viridiplantae; phylum Streptophyta; class Magnoliopsida; order Poales; family Poaceae; genus Phragmites; species Phragmites australis. Next base: position 23,651,117 of record NC_084936.1, on the reverse strand, counting down.
CTAAGAAGCTTAATTTTTATTAACTATACGCATTGCCATATATAACAAAAATATGTATTCCGGGACTATGACATAATATACGAGATTGTATTGTATGCATATAGAATATTTAATACAAGAATATTTTAATAGAAATTTTTTTAAAAAAATATCAGTGCCGGTTCTAAGTAATAACCAGCACTGATACATGTACCAGTGTCGATTTGTTGCTAGAACTGGTACTGATGCTTATCCATAGAACAGGCGGTTCATTAAGTCAACCACCTATGAAAATGCATTTCCACAGGTGATTCATTAAGTCAATCGTCAATGGAAATGCATTTCCACAGGCAGTTTGTTAAGTCAACCACCTGTGAAAATTGATTCCTATATAAATCCAGTGCGAGGCCCCCAAACCCTATCACCCATTGACTAACTTAGAAGGCATCATCAAGCTGTCCTTTCCTAGAGCGCCGACGCCCTCTCCCAACTCCGTTTGCTACTACCAACGTTGACACCATCCGCCACCGTCGACGCCGACGCCCTGACCCTCCCCGACGAGGTGGAGCCACCCCGTGCCACAGCCACACTAAGGAGGACCGCCCTCACCACCATCGCTCGCACGGAGGAGGAGCCACCCCACGCCGTCAACACCCCCAAGAGGGAGCCGACCCACGCTGCCGCTGCCCCAAAGGAGGAGCCACCTTCACCACCATCACCCCCATGAAGGAGGAGCCGCCTCGTGCCACCACCGTCCCCGAGGAGGAGCTACTGTCACCCCCATGGAGGAGGAGTCACCTCGAGCCATCGCCGCCCCTGACACCGACGCTGAGGACCACCTCATCGTGGTGAGTACCCATCCCCTCATCTCTCTCTGTTTATGCCCAGCCGAGCTATCATAGTGAAATGACGCCTAGGGGGGTGAATAGGCGTAATCTGATTTTTAACAAACTAAAGCAGCGGATCAGATAAGGTGCGAAAGTTCCGCAGATTTTTTCGAAACTTCCGCAAATGTGCGGAAGTTCCGCAGTAATCTGCGGAAGTTCTGGACTTCTTGAAAGAAAATGAATCTATGCCTATGCAAGAATAAAGTGATTCAATTTCACAAATTACCAAGCACTAGGAGATGTCTTTCAACCTGTATATCCAAATACCTGCAGCTCAAACCTTACTAAGAGATAGATCGGGTTGAAACCCTAAAAATCAATTCAAACAAGAGTATATAACCAAATATAAGAAATTGACAAGAGAGACACGAGGATTTGTTTACCGGAGTTCGGCCACTCCACAAAGAAGTGCCTACGTCTCCGTTGAGGAGCTCACAAAGAGCCGGGTCTCTTTCAACCCTTTCCTCACCCAAGCAACCACAAAGATCGATCTTTGTGGTGACACAAACGTCCCGGAGCTCACCACAAGCTTAGGAGCTCAACGGGCGACGCCTAGCCATCTAGGTGGACGAACCACCAAGAGCAACAAACAAGAAATCCACCGGCTTAACGAAGAAACAAATGCTCAAATGATGGCTTTGAATGTCACAAGCTCTACTCTTTAATCTCACTTAATCCTAGCAAAAGATCTCACCAAGAATCACAAAGGGGAGTGAGAGAAGAGCTTTTAAGGAGCTAGAGCCTTTTGTCTTAAAGCGGGTCGAAATGAATGCCTAACCCCCGTTCGATTGAAAAGGTGTGGGGTATAAATACCTCACAGCCAAAAACTAGTTGTTACTCTCTGGAAAGTGCGGAACTTTTGCAGAAATGCGGACCTTCCGCAAGTTAACCCAAAACAGCCAAAGTGCGGAACTTCCGCACAATTTTGCGGAACTTCCGCATTTCCCTGTTTTAAAAGATTTGAGGCTATCTGAGGTGTAAGCATGGATTCTATGTCTCTCATAGGTTTGTTTGGACTTTTGAGCACTGTTTCTACGTAAGCAAGTAAGTTTCATGTCCCCCTTTATAGTATGGCATCCTAAACTCAATTTCAAAAGATAAAAGAATTTAAAAGCTATAGGATTCATGTGCCGCTTTCCTTTTTCCTTTTTTGGGGGGGGGGGGGGTACACCATTCGTCAAATTTTTGCTTGATGGAATTATACCTGTCCATACTTCATAAAGCTCATTAGTTCTTTAATTATTTTGTCATTATCACCAAAACCCACTTAGGGGCCTAGATGCACTTTCAATCTCTCCTTTTTTGGTGATTGATGACAACCCAATTAAAGCTTACAAAAGATGTATAAATGATAAAAGTTTTGAATACTTATGATATAGAGAGCTCCCCCTAACAATGTGCATTTGAATAGACTTCAAAACTTTGGCTTAAAATGCCAATTGCACAATTTTGGGATAGTGTGGAGACTCCTCCTATATCATAGCATCCATGGCGTGCAACAACAATATGTGTGCAAAATCATGAATAGACGAGATGTGCATGAAATGTTATACACAGCGAAAATTGAAATTCTGGCAATGTCCGGAACTTCCGCATATGTATGCAGAACCTCCGCAAAAATGCGGAACTTCTGTGCAAAAATGCGGAACCACCCCACTTTGACAGATTCTACTCTAAGAACAGATCTCAGCACATGAATTTTTAAAACACACTAACATGATAAACTTAGTTCCAACAAATAAATAGCAGTTCTAGCATACCACAAACAAAGGTTCTCATGTCCACCACCACACAGATAGAGTTATTACAAACGAGACGATTATACAAACACGAATAAATAGACAGACTTTCACTCCCCTTTGGCATCAAGCGCCAAAAAAGGGAGAAAAGGAAAGACTGAAGAGCAGCTACTCGTCATCATCCTCGTCCTCACCCTCTTCATCATCATCACGTTCTTCTTCATACCCGCCTTCTTCTTCACTTTCTTCTTCGATCTCACTAGTCAAGCGAGTACGGTGAGAGTTGGGAGCCGGAGGTGCCTCTTCTTCTTCTTCTTCTGCTACGTCCCACTCGGCAAAAGGATCATCGAAATTGGGCAAAGCCTAAGGAGGAGAAGTGGTAAGCCCTAAATGTGCTTTGATCTCCTTCACTTCACTTCTCATTTCATTCACCTCCGTGGCATTATACTTGCACATGTTGAAGATGGAGCGGAGCACCGACTTGACACGAGAGCCACGGTGATGAGAGCCACCACCACCATGAGATTGTGAAGAGGATGCACGAGGTGGGGCGGCATGGGATGAACTTGCACCACCGCTAGAGATCTTGATTTTCTTCAGGCGGTAGGATTCGTGAACACAATCCTTTTGAAAAGAGATCTTGGTGACCTTCTCAATGATATACATGACATATGGAGCATATGGGAGGCTCTTCCTTGCATCATTCGTGGTGTCAATTAGCTCAACCCATATAAATTCACCAACACTAAATGGTCTTCCACTGGTACCCATCCGAAGGAGAAGGTTTTGAGATAACCCATGAATCTTGGTTGCATCTCCCTTCTTTGGATATATGGTTTGACGGAAGAGGTTATTGAGAAGAAAATAGAACGGCTTCAATCCATGAATGGTGCCATCGGCCATGTTTCCATCTTCATACAAAGCGCCCAAGTTGTACTCCTTGATATTTTTCTCCACATGAATGGAACCATACTCATCATCCTTTGTTCCAAGGGCAAGAAGGCGAGAGAAGGTCTTGTAGTCGATGCAATAATGGATGTCAAGAGTTGCCCAATGGATCTCGTTCTTGTTGGCCTTGAAGAAGAAAGAAGCATGGAATTGAGCAATAATTTCTTCATTCCAATCGTATTTGAACCTCATGACTTCCTTCGTACCTTTCTCTGTGCATGCATCAATCACTTGATCAAAGATAGGATCTTCGGCCTCTTCCATATACTTCCAATCAATGTATTGCATAGGCACAATTGGCTTGATCTTACTTTGATAGATGATTGTGAGATAGAAATCAAAGTGAAATTGATTCCAAAACCATGCATCCAAAAACTCATCTCTTGGCCATAGGAAAGGATCATTCTTTCTCTCTTTCTTGACAATTACACTTTTATTCTTGTAGCTCTTGGGTAGCCGAGGACCATAGCCCATGAGAACTTGAGGGGCATGCATCTGTGGAAACTCATCATACTACACTTGATCCCTTCCAAAGGTGAGTTCAATCCGAGGAGGGGTGCGAGGGCACGTCCTTGGATCTATCTTCTTGCCCAAGCACTCTTCATCCCTCTCGGCTTGAGTCTTAAAACCTCTTGCCCTTTGAGCAACTGCTGCAGCAGCGACGGCGGTAGCATCATCACCACCACTACCACCACTAGGCTCCTTAATCTAAATGCCTTGAGCACCGGCTCTCCCACCACGTCTTGCCGGTTCCTTCCTTGCGGCAATCTTGACACGACCACCATGAGGCCTAGTCGTGCCAGAGCCACGAGCGTCATCTCCTCCTCCTTGAACTAGAGGATGAAGGCGACGTTTGCTGCGTGCTTCCTCCGTCGGATCCCTTGGATCAAGATGCTCCATCACAGCTGAAAGATAGCGGGGGTGCATAAGCTATGGAACAAGAAGGAACAAGATTGAAGAAAGAAATCACAGGTTAGAATTTATTCTGCAAACTGCGGATGTTCCGCAGAAATCTACGGACTATCCGCAAATGTGCGGAAGTTCCTCACATGTGTGGAGGTTCCGCAGTTCACAGCCCAAACCCTAAATCATGATTTCGAGGAATTTCACCATGGGAAGCAAATGCCACTAGAGGTAAGTGATCAAAGACACCTAAGGAAGATATCTGCAAAAGGAATAACACTCTAGGGCATTCAACAAGGAGATCGGGCAAAAACTCGATTTTTACCTTGAAAGAGAGAGGGGAGATGAACTTGAAGCCGATCTTAGAAAAGTTTCAAGGAGAAACCACACTAAGGTTGTTGAACTTGAAGAAGGTGCGAAGCCTCCGAAGATTTGCCTTCCAAAACACCGGAGATTTGGATTGGAGAGGGGAAACTCGAGTTGGAGATGAGGGCACGAGAGAGGGAGAGAGAGGGGTCGGTGGTAAAAGGAACAACTGCTAGGTAAAAGGATATTTTAACCCGAAGGGAGGGTTAAAAAGATTAAAAATATAAGAACTGATGAAATGCGGACCTTCCGCAGAATTATGCGGAGGTTCCGCAGATGTGCGGAAGTTCCGCATAATTATGCGGAGGTTCCACACTTTCAGCAGCAAAGAAAAGATAGATAAGGAGGAGAAAAAGAAAGAGATGTGTATTGATAGACACGAGAGATCATATCACTTGTGATTAGCCATCAGTCAACCAATCAAAACAATAACCACAAGTGACATGACGTTATCAAATATCAAAGATCCAAATTTTATAAAACACACAACTCTATGCCTATTTTTTGAAAACCCTATCTAAAATCTAGAAATCTACAACAATCAAGTATTTGCAATAATTCAAGCCACGTTGCAAGAATCTAGGATATTTAGCTCACTTCTCAACTCGCAAAACCTTTGCTCATCTAGTGGCTTGGTGAGGATATCGGCTAGTTATTTTTCGGTTCTCACATGGCGAATTTCGATATCCCGTTTGGTTGAGTGGTCTCTCAAGAAATGATGACGGATGTCTATGTGTTTGGTTCTTGAGTGTTGCACGGGATTGTTGGCTATTTTGATGGCACTCTCATTGTCACATAAAAGTGAGACTTTGGTCACATTGTAGTCATAATCTCTCAAAGTTTGCCTCATCCAAAGTAGTTGAGCACAACAAGCACCCGCGGCAACATACTCGGCTTCGGCAGTGGATAAGGCTACGAAATTTTATTTCTTTGATGACCAAGACACCAAGGACCTACTCAAGAATTGGCAAGTCTCGGATGCGCTTTTCCTATCTACTTTGCAACCGGCGTAATCGGAATCTGAATAGCTGATGAGGTCGAAGAATGACCCTTTAGGATACCATAAGCCAATTTAAGGTGTAAGAATCAAATATCTAAGAATTATCTTAACAACCACTAAGTGGCACTCTTTTAGAGTGGCTTGAAATCTTACACACATGCACACACTAAGCATAATATCGGGCCTAGATGCACAAAGATAAAGTAAAGAATCAATCATGGAGCGATATACTTTTTGATCTACGGTCTTGCCTTCTTCGTTTAGATCGAGATGCACATTTGCTTGCATAGAGGTCTTGATGAGCTTGGCATTCTCCATGTCAAATTTTTTGAGCATATCCTTGATATATTTTGTTTGACATATGAAAGTTCCTTCCTTAAGTTGTTTGATTTGAAATCCCAGGAAGAACTTCAATTCATCCATCATAGACATCTCGAATCTTTTGGTCATGATCCTACTAAATTCTTCACAAAAGAGTTGATTAGTAAAACCAAATATAATATCATCGACATGTATTTGGTAAACAAATAAATCATTATCAATATTTTTAGTGAAAAGAGTATAATCGGCTTTGCCTATTTCAAAGCCCTTTTTAACAAGAAAATCCTTAAGGCATTCATACCATGCTCTAGGTGCTTGTTTAAACCCATAGTGTCTTATGGAGTTTATAAATATATTGAGGATACTTAGGATCTTCAAATCCGGGTGGTTGCTCTACATACACCAATTTGAAGATTGGTCCATTAAGAAAAGCACTCTTCATATCAATTTGATATAGCTTGAAATCATGATGAGTAGCATAGGTAAGTAATATACGAATTGATTTAAGCCTAGCTACGGGAGCATAAGTCTCACCAAAATCCAAACCTTCGATTTGTGTGAAGCCTTGAGCAACCAACCTTGCTTTGTTTCTTGTCACGATCCCGTTCTCGTTTTGTTTGTTGCGGAAGACCCATTTGGTGCCGATCACGTTTTGATTTAGTCTTTCCACCAAGGACCAGACTTCATTCCTCTTGAAGTTATTTAACTTCTCTTGCATGGTCATCACCCAATCCGGATCTCCAAGAGCATCTTGTACCTTCAAAGGTTCCAAAGAAGAAACAAAGGAGTAATATTCACAAAAGTTTGTAATTCTTGAATGAGTAGTTACCCCCTTTTGTATATCACCAAAAATGTTATCGACCGGGTGATCTCTTTGAATGCTTTGGTGACCTCTTGGGTGTGGCACTTGAGAATGAGCTTGAATTTATCCTTCAGTATCATCTTCTTCAATTACTTGATCACTAACTTGAGTTTGTGCTTGATCTTGTGCATGTACATGGCTCTCCCTATTTTTCTGGCAATGTGCGGAACTTCCGCACCTATCTGCGGAATTTCCGCATATTTGTCCGGAACTTCCGCACATTTCTATTTCATCTTTCAAGGCTGGGGCATATCTGTATTGTCGAATATTGACTGGTCTTGCTCCAGGTATGAGAGCAATATGATGATAACAATGTCTCTTTGAGGGTAATTCAGAAGGTTCTTCAAATATTGAAGCAAATTCAGACAACAGTTCTTGCACACTGGGATGAATTGGTGCTATTGCTGGCACTGATTGCTCTTCTGCAATATGAAATACTTCAATCAAATTGCAATCAAGAATATCTGGAGTAATACCTCAGAGAATAATGGAGGATCCTTTGTATGGAATAGACATCCATTTTTTTGCCCCAATTCACCTTCATAGGTGAATAAACCTCCAACCAGTCCAAACCTAAGATCAAATCAAAAGTGCGCTGAGGTAAAACTTTTAAGCTGGAATGAAATGGATGATTCTGTATAAACCAATCAGCATGTAATATCTCTTATGTACAGTCAAGATTGCTCCATTAGCCACCTTCACTTGCATTGGTGCACTGACAGCCGGCACACTTTTGATCAGATTTGCTACAGAAGAACTGAGGAATGAGTGAGAACTTCCTGAGTCCACCAAAATCAAGAGATTGATATTTTGATTGCTGCGTTGGAATCTCATTGTTCTAGGGCCTGCGGCCTTGCCCACAGCAGCATCAGAGATGGACATGAATTGAATATCATTAAGATCTTGTTGTCGGTCATCCACAGCGTTGTCAGCCTCAGCAGGAAAGAGTTCCCAGATTTCTTGCAAGGCACAGAGCTCCACAACTGGAGCACAACGATGATCTCTACCCCAATTTTCACCACATTTGTGGCATGATCCTTTAGCCTTACGATTGCCCTCAGATTGGCCCTTTTTTCTTCCACTGACAGAGACTTGTACGAGTCAGCAGACCGACATTTCTCTCCTTGACTGGAACCTTTCCCCGTGCTGTTACCAGGAGGCAGTGGCAACGGATGAGGCCCATTTCATAATGACTTTGCAGGAGAGAATTCCCGCCTGCGATAGTCTATCTTCTTCACTGTATCAGCTACTTCTTCCTGTAAAGAAGCGAGTACACAAGCAGTATCGAGGTCCAGTGGACACTGGATAATAATAATTGATCGAATATCATCCTTGAGACCATCTATGAATCTCATAGTGTAATAGCGTGGATCAGTTATCAATTCATATGCCGTCAATTGATTGACGAGCTCTGAAAATTGTTCTATGTATTCTGACACTGTGTCAGTTTGCTTAATGTGATATAAATGTCTAATCAACACATCGTGTTAATTTCTACCAAAAAAGGTATGCAACATTGTGCAGAATTCATCCCAACTGGCCGAGCGCACACTACGTTATACTACTTGTAGCCAACTTGCTGCAGCCCCAGAAAAATGCATAGTGGCAATTTTAATCCAAATCTTGGGTGCCACGTTGTATAAATCAAAATAATCCTCACACCTAGATTTCCAGAGCTTGGGTTGGGAACCATCAAACGTGGGAAAGTGAACCATTGGCATTTTGTTGCTATAACTGGATGGGGAAGTATGGGAAACATGGTGTGATCGATTGCTAAAATGAGAACCCCATTGGGCTTCATCGATAAATTGCTTGGAGCGAGGCAGATCAGACATGCCCTTTACTAAGAGGGGAGGAAGGGTCGTGATCGACTCCAACCCAAACTCCCGGTGATGTTCATCCACGCAGTGCCCGCCTAGGCCAGCGGCTGAATGTTCAGCAGGTGACATCGCCGCAAACGTCTTCGGAGTCATGAGCAGGCCTGGTGATGAGATGGATGCTCAAGCAAGACGCGATCGATGTGCTTGCGGAGCACACCCATCTCCAGCTTCAGGTCCTCCATCGCCGCATCCACCTCTACCCAATGTTCCTCTATGTGCTTGAGACGGTCGTCATGCTTATGATATGCTTCGGATAGTTGCTTCTCCAGCGCTTGTTTTATGTTCTTCATATCGTCGATGGTCATCTTTGTGTTGGGATCCATGACGTGTAATGACCGTGAGCCTCCAGATCTGCCGCAGAACCGGTGGCTCTGATATCAATTGTTAGCACCCCGATCAATCCACGAGAGCAGAGGATATACACACATGCTTGATATCAATTCTAGATTATACGGTCGCACGAGTTCAACACGAGTTCATCTGGAGAAGAAGAAGAAGGAAGAGGACGAACGAGAGGAAAGCAGACAGGGAAGATTGGTCTAATCCAGCGTGGCCTTCCCTGGCGTGTTCCCGCCCGTTAAGACAAAGTTCCAGGCCTCTACGCCTCTCTACAGAGCCGAGCTCATGCAAACATTACAAAGCCAATCAGGCTCAATCACTCTTGAGTTCGCGTGTTTATCCCGCTCGCTCCTTCGGTTTGCTGTTGCTGCTCCCGCCGTGCCGTTTCTGTCATTTGTTGCCGGATCCCGCACAATGGCGCTGACACGCTGGAAACAGTTCCAGTCCGAAGTCCTTCAAGTACGGACGGACAACCAGACTGCCGTTTGTGCTCTGACCCAAGTGTGGCGACGAAATCTTCGAGCAAACGTCGAAGTCAACGAACAACCCGGGGAGGATTTACTTCAAGTGCTGCAAGAATGTGATATATATGTATGAGTTTGTTTGTCGATTTGGTCAATTTTACAGTCATGAGATCATTTGTTTTCCTTGTCGAAGGCAAAATGTCAAAGCTGATCAAGATAGGGCAGTTCATGGCCGTCTGCAATGTATCTGTTGTTGATTTGTTGTGCTTGTCATCCTGGGTGCGTTAGGGATGGGTGTAAAGTGAGCTGTAGCTATGTACGCATGTTTTTGCCATGTAGAATAATCTTATGCTGTAGCTATGTGCCGAAAATGTCGCGTATGAACAGTACATCAGCAAGTTTGAATTTCGCTTTCCCTCTTCTTCAAAACGGTGGTCTTCTGTTACTCCAAAAATTTTAAACTTTTTTTACGTGTTCCATAATCCATGTGCAACCCATTTTAATTAGATTCACCAAAAAATCATTTGTATATTTTAAACTAAAATTCTCCAAAAGAGGCTACTTTTATAACTTGTGATAATTGTTAGTGTCTCAAATAAATTCCCAAAAATATAGAAAAATTCACTAATATTCTTCTTATGTGATGTGATAATTTATAAAATTATTTCAAGACCTAGGTTATATGATGAAAAAGTGAGTTCCTTTGTAATGCTCTATTTATATAACAAATGATAAAAATGCATATAAATGGAGCATTATAAAGGAACTCACTTTTTCATCATATAACCTAGGGCTCTAAATAATTTTAGAAATTAGTCCATCACATAAGAAGAATATTAGTGTATTTTTCTAGATTTTTAGGAATTTATTTGAGACACTAACAATTGTTACAAGTTATAAAAGTAGCCTTCTTTGAGAATTTTAGTTTAAAATATACAAAGGATTTTTTTTAGTGAATTCAGTTAAAATGGGTTTCACATGGATTACAGAACACGTAAAAAAAGTTTTAAAATTTTTAGAGTAACAGAAGACCACCGTTTTAAAGAAGAGTGAAAGCGAAATTCAAACACGCTGATGTTACTGTTCATACGCGACACTGGTCATAGTAGGTCTGTATTCTTCACACCGTGTGCTGAATATGGTTATTCGGCACACCATGTGCCGAATATAGTATTTTTGAGTTACGATGTACCGAAAATCAATTTTCGGTAAATAAAGTGCCGAATACGAACGCTAAAATTGTAAATACGATGATATGTTGTCTATTTTGGTAAATACGGTCACGTATATTGTCTAATTTTGGATTTTTGCCCTCTATGTTCTGCAATCATCTTCAAATGTTTATCTTAATGTTTATCTTAACTATGTATCAATGTTAGTTCGGCATGCCCCTAAAGTTGCATTAAGTGTGCCATATATCCATCAGCCAGTGACAAAATAATGTAACATGCCGCATGCTATACCGAGGCAAGGCTCATGATTCCATGAACTTATTTACTATGCCACTTTGATCCCATTCGTTGTGTACTTTGTCAACTAGATCTTTGCATGTCATTATTTAATTTCCACCACTTAGCTGAAAAACGAACCCATATAGCATATTTATGTCAGTACTGGGACCTGCCAAGTTATTATGGGATGATTAGGAACCAAATGAAACAACTGAACATGTTCCAAAAGGACCTCTGTTGCAGTTTTACTGTCAACAAAGTATTGAGAAAGGCATGAGCAGTGGATCCAATTTAGTTTTTAGTGCATAGTCATGTAGTAATTTCTATGTGTTGCGATTACTGCTCTAGTCTAATGTTTCGTACTTTCATTTATATTTCAGTTGAGAGAGAGCAATGGTCTAGAGGAACTCTCGTGCTCCTTTGAGAACCTAAAGCATTTATAACTGTACACAGACTTCTGTGTGTTGTCTACCATCTTATCTACAATATGCTTACTAAAAACTGCTCCAAACCTTGAAGAGCTGTTTTTCCAGGTAACATTGAATGTTGGCTAAAAATAGTTTTTTTTACCTTTTTTATAAGTTTTAGTGCTTCTATTAATTTACCACCTTTCATCGTTTTGAGCAGATTCACTACACCAAAACACCTCGTTAGTGCCGGTTCCAAAACCTCATTAGTGATGGTTTTGGAACTAGCACTCCATAAATGACACTGATAATCGGAGACTATTAGTGCCAGTTTTGGAACTGGCACTAATGAAGTTTTCTAGAAACAGAAAAAAAAAAAGAAAAATGGCCAGGCAAACGAGCCGGCTCGATGCATTGAGCGGAGCCCGCTACCGGCCCCACATGTCGGAGCTCATCGTTGCTGAGGACGCCACCACTGTGGATCCTTGCTCCATCCTACACACTCCGTCCTGCACAAATTAAACGTGGGCACAAAGGCCGCCGCCAAACAGTTTTGTTGCATTGGGTAAGTTGGCTGCCCACTAGAGCCCCCGCCGACCGCCGTGGCCGGGGCTCTAGTCACGCCTGGCGCGGCAGACGCCAAGGTGGAACCTCAGCATGGCCAACTTACCCAATGCCAATGCGAGCAGTTCGACGATGCCACGTACCGTGCGCTCCGCAGCATGTCTGCCGCACCGTGTAGCACGCGCAGCGACCGCATGTCCATGGCCACGGCCTCGTTGACCTTGCTATTTTCATGTTGGGGCCTCCAGCACGTGGTCGACAGCCGCCTCCGCTTTGAATCCCACCGCTCCCGAGCCGGATCCCATCGCCCATGAGCCGGATCCCGCCGCCCCATGCAATGACAGGCGATGAGAGCTCCAGGTCGCCTTCGGAATTGACAACGAGCTGCATGAGCTCCATGACCGGCGTCGGCGGCCACATCACCATCTTTTCCGCCTCCGCCGCATCACATCCTTCCAAAATATCCTTCCATGAGCCACGCTAAGGAGTCACCTTTGGAGCGGCGGGGTTGACCAAGGAGAGGGCCCGAAGGCAGGAGCGAAGGCACGCGGGGCTGACCGAGAGAGAGATCGAGGAGAGGAGGAAGAGATAAGATAGAGAGATGAAGGGGATCAATGAGAGTTGCACGTGTGCATGTGCTCCTATGAAGAGATAAGGTAGAGAGAGAGGTGGACTCGAGCCGAACAAGCCAAAACTCCCGTGAAGAAATATTTTGGGTCCGATTCTTATAATGTCAGTTGCATATGGAACAATCACTGAAATAAGACTATCAGTGCTGGTTGATGGTCGGAACCAGCGCTGAAACTTTCAATGTCAGTTCTAGCCACCAACCGGTATTAATAGTAATTTTCAGTGCCAGTTCTTAGCAGCTCACTAATTTTCACGCGCGGAAAATTAAAAACCAGCACTGATACATCTTCAGTCACAGTTTTTGCACACCTGATACTGATAAGATGCTACCTATGACATATTTTGTAGTAGTTATTTGGTATTACAATCTTCAGGATTTTGAAGTGGGTGTTAACCTTTAAATGCACAATGGGCTGATGGTTTCCTTGGCAATTTTAAAGTGTTAGTATGGATGTAGCCACATGCCAGCCAAATAAGATGCACTTTATTGAGTTTGTTCTATCCAAGGCACGACGACTTCAGGGATTTCATATTTGTGTATATGAGTATTGTTCAAAATCTAGTTGCGGAGGTACTAAAATATAGAAGAGCTTCTCCACAAGCTACGGTCTTCTTCATGCGCATGGAATTTATCTAGGCCAAATTTGTGTACCTTGCGAATTACTTATTGTTACATTTATCTTTATTAAATTAATTTATTTGAACTAATGTCTGATTTTGGATGCTGTAATTAATTTTGTTCTTCTGTGTTTTGAATTGGGAACTAGATTGTAAAATAGTTGAAGACTCATTGTAAAAAAATACAGTTTCAAACTAGCCTGCAAGCTTTTTACCGGAATTTTTTTGGGTGGAATTTATTGCCACTTGAGGAAACGTCTTTAATTTCTTAAACAAATGGGCAGAATGTAGGCTAAGCCCAACTTCCTTGATGGGCTTTCTCCGCCGATGAAATACATCGCTCGAGAGCTACGAGCCCCATCGGAGGAAAGGGAACAACGGGTTCCGCGCTCACCGCCGGTCGTGAGCTCGCAGCCGGCGGCGTCCGGTCCACCTCCTTCGCATCTCTGGCATAGATTTCTTGGTCTCAAGGTTTCTTCTGTTCCAACTCGAAGGGCACAATGGAGGCCTCACCGCCTCGCTGCAAGTCGCACTGCAGGGCTACGGCGCGAACGCCAACGGCATCCTCGCGCGCTACTCCCGCCCCGCCTTCAGCTTCGGTCTCTACCTGCCCGATGCGTCGTTCTGGCGCGCGGACGACTGGGTCCCCCTCCTCGCCTATAAGGGGGTCCAGGCCCTCAAGCTCCGTTTCAGCAACTTCATAAATCATTTGACATAAAATTGTATATATCTAGAATTATGTGCTTATATGAATTTCTAAAGAGAATAGTGTTAAATCGAAGGAGCCAATTCAACTCAAGGATTTGACAGTAACTTCATAAATCATTTGACACAAAGTTGAATTTTAGCTCAGCATATTACCCACAGACAGATAGATAGACAGAGAGAATAAACAAGATACTTCAGGATATGTTGTGATCTTGTGCTCTTCAAAATCATAACAGTTAGGACAAGAACTTATCATATACAGAGATTTCGTATAACAACAGTTATCAATCTAGTTTACAGATGACCCAATTTTAAACATTATATGGAAGGAAGTGTAGAACACCCCTGCATTGGAGTGAGACTAGAGAAGGTCAAGTATTTGGACTGAAAATACTCGAGGAAGCTGAGGAGCAAGTCAAGGCAATACGAGAAAAGTTAAAGATAGCCCAATCCAGACAAAAGAGTTACGCGGATAACCGATGTTGAAAGTTAACTTTCAAGGTTAGAGATTATGTGTATCTCAAAGTCTCGCCTTTAAGAGGACTTCGCCGTTTTTAAGGTTAAAGGCAAGTTGGCACCTAACTATATTAGACCGTTTAGAGTGAGTGCTAGACATGGAGAAGTGGCCTACTAGTTGGAACTGCCGCCCAAGCTAGAGGATGTGCACGATGTGTTTCATATATCGCAGACGAATAAGTGTTTGCGACTACCAGAGAAATGGTTACCCCTGAAAGAAGTAGAACCGCAAGAGTATTTGACTTATTTGGAATAATGAGTCAAGATTATGGAAACAGCAGAGCGAGTGACACGGAGAAAGGTCATACATATGTGCAAAGTTCAGTGAAGTCACCATACTGAGGATGAAGCAACCTGAGAATAAGAAGAAGAGCTAAAGGCAGAGTTTCCTCACTTGTTTGAAGATCAGTCCGAATCTTGGGGACGAGATTCCTTTAAAGTGGGTAGGTTTTGTAACAGCCCAAAATCCTAAAACAAACAAAATATAAAACCTTTTCAAAAGAAATTAAAGAATTTACAAAATTAGATAATCCTAAGTGCATATATGTGTATATATTTGATTGCTTAATTTTGTAAGCTAGTATGTATATATATGTGGTATATATGATGTATAAGTATAATATACATGTGTATATACATGAGAGGAAAAAGGAAAAGATTTTAGAATGAAATAGGCCAAAGCCCACCTCTCTTCCCCTTCTTCTCTCAATTTCGGCCCGATCCAACCAGCCCAGTCGTCACCCTCTCTTCTCCTTTCTCTGGGCCGCAGCCCATCCTATTTGTTTGGCCCACCCGGTCATCCTCAACCTCCAACTCTCCCTCTCCCTCAATCTCTCACGCCGCGGAGCTGCGCCACTGAGGAAATCCAAGCCAGCCACGGGCCAAGGAGCAAAACCGACACATATATGAAGGAGAAGGTATTCTATATGCTCACCAGCTACAGATAAGCAAGAATCACGGCCAAGGATGCCTTATCTTCAACGGATTTGAGTTCAAACCGAGTTCAAATCGACACTGTCTCCGTTCAAATCCAGTTCGAATCACCCACGAGCCCTATCTCTTCTGGGTGTATATGGTACTCGAGACCTCTTCCCTAGAGCATCCCAAAGCAGCCATCGGTTTTAGAGCTCGAGAGCCACCGCATAACTTCATTCGCTACCGCATCGGTGAAGGAAGACGCCACCATCAATCCCAGTTGTCATAGCCCAATTGCTGTCGGTGAGGGTTTTGCTAGCACCATAGGAGTGCAAGGAAGCTTCCAGAGGCAAGCTTGATCGCCAATTGTCACCGAAGCTTCATCCATGGCGTCGACTGAGGAGAATTGCCACCGTGCGCCATCCCTGACCTAGCAAGAGTCTTCACTGAGGTTCAACAAGAGTCTAGGTGAGTTCCAATCCAGCATGTGTTCATGTTCCGTCGCTCGCTGTCGAGTTTAGGTCACCGGAGCACCGTTCCGGTGAGGGTTCGATGATGCGCCACCGCGGAAGCTGTCTCAACCGCTGTTCCGCCATTTAGATGAGAGCCGAGTGCTGTGAGCCGTTCCATTCGGAACCAACAGCTGAGATTAGATTAGCTATACCCTTTCATGATCCAATCCAAAAGCGCCACGTGGTATACATAAACCCAATCAGCCGGTCCACCACCTCACTTGCCAAGTCAGATGCCACATCAGCGACATTGTCTAATGTGTCATGCCATATCGTCATGCAGTGCCTAATCAGCTTTTCTTTTCTTTTTAATTGTTTCGTTGACATCATAAATAGTAAATATTGTGCAATAAATAATTTTTAGTATAAAAATAATTCTAAAAATAAAAATAATTATGAAATTAATTTCTAAAAAAGTTTAATAATGTTTTATAGTTTTATTTAATTATGTTTATAGTTTTAAATAGTTTTATAATTCAAATAAATGCTAGAAAATTCTAGAAAAATCCTAGAAAATCATAGATAGCTTTGAAAGAATTTTAGAAAATTTCTAGCAACATAATTTTATCTGTAGATAATCTTTCTAATTCTATTTTAATCTTTAAAAAATCATAACTTGTCAACCGTTAGCTCCATTCTGACATGTTCTTTCACCGAATTGTCCGGAATAGTGTAATCTTGTGATGATGATGTTTGTTGTGTGATATTTGGTTCTTTTTGGATCTTAGTGTTTATGTGTTGTAGACGCCAACGTTCAGAGGAGCTAGAAGGTTTGCAGGATCAAGGTTATGAAGACCCAACTGAGTTCAGTGAAGGCAAGTTATGTTCTTGATCATTTTTATCCTAGTCTTACAAATGTTTTGTTTTTACAAAAATACATGTTAATAATATGTTGGGAATCCCAAGTGTTAGATTTTACCTTAGTTTTCTCTTATCATCCTTGTTATCATAGTATGGTTTTAGGTTATGTATGGGTATATGATGCTTAGCTTTGCTTTGGGATAGAAATCATGATAATTGTTCCACGAACTTGTAATGGTCCTGTGCAATAATAATAAAATATGATGCAATAATTTTTGTAGCAACATAGTATAGGGATTTGAGCAGTTGGTATAATAAGATGTATGGTTGAGAAAGTGGTAGTCTTGCTCAAATCTAAGGATCAATTCATGGGGTAACCTTTCGGTGTTTATAGTACAACCACAAGACTGGAATGGGATAAGTCTAGCTAAGTAATTTGCTTACTCTCAGCATAGTGTAGATCAGGCAGAAGAGCGGCGAATGGACGATGTCTTGGGATCCGAAAGGCGCAAGAGTGGGCTTCCGTTGTTGAGGTAGAATCACAAGACAGTGAAACCTTAGCGGGTAGACATATGCTGAGAGGGGCATTATAAAGGCTTTGTAGTGGATTCATAGCTCACACCTCGGTAGTGTGTAAGAGTTTTTCGTCGGTCAACGAATGCTCGGCAAAACGGGATGAAACGTCTTGTGGATAAAGTATAACCTCTGCAGAGTTAAAACTGAATACTCAGTTGTGCCCACGGTCATGAGCAGCAATGAAAACCTACTATGATTATAACTTGATATTTGGTTAGTCGGATCAACTGTGATGGTGGAAATCATAGTTAAGGATGGTCAGATATAGTGGTGGGAACTATGATTGAGAGTTCAACCTTAGTGGATGGAACTTTGGTTGAGATGTTGGTTAGTTGGTTAAGTCAAGATGGATAAAATCTTGAGGTGATTTATTATTCAGTTAATTTTTACTTAAATGTTGATGAATGCAAGAGAGCCATATTAGCCTTATTCTTGCCGAGCTTTCATATGTATATTATTTATTTCACAATTTACTAAGTACGATAAGTGCTTACTCTTGCTATCATCAAATACTCAGTTAGAGAAGGTATCGAAGAGTACACTGAAAGTGGATCGTTCTAAGATATTTTCTACATCGATGATGCATGTGGAAGAGTCGTAAAGGATTAGAGTCTTCGTAGTTCGTTTAGTTCCGCTGCAGTTTATTTGGTTCTTCAACCCTTGAATGTCACTTTTGTAACATGCTTAATTCGATTAAGTATGGATATTATAATGATTATCATCAATAAAGTCACTATGTATTAGGATTGATTCTTGAGTTCAACACATATATGAGATTAGTTTATTTCTTGAACCTGTCTCGACACCTCACATACCAAAATCGGGTTTTCGGTGTTTGAAGTGCCGAATATAGATGATAAATCTAAAAATATATCACTATATTATCTATTTTAATAAATATGATGACGTATGTTACCTATTTTTGAATTTTTGCCGGGTATCCGTGTTCTCAAGGAATGATTGTTGGAATACATACACAAATAAGTTTCAGAGGAAAAGGAAAAAAGGCTGAGCCAAGTGAAACAGACATTTCCGACCAATTATTGTGCTCTATCTCATTTCAACTTTTTCAACATTTGCTGTCTTTTCAGGGCCGTGTATTATTGCTTGACTTGCACGATTGGGAGTGACCACTTCTGTCTAGATTTCCAATTTTGTTTTCTCGAGAAAGGAATATCCGAATTTATCATGCTATTACAAGCATTTTGGATGTGTCTATACGGCATCCAACCTTTCTCGTTTCTAACTATCGATAGCAGTTATACATTTAACCCCATTGGCAACGATAGGAAAAGGATCAATTTGTTATCCTTGCAATCCTACAGGGTCGTCGAACATAATACTCAGTCATCCATACAAGTCCTAGTTTACGAATTGCTTGTCAGACATCCTGTGCTTAAGACTTTCTCTTTAATTTTCTTAAGAAAAATGATTTTATTTTAGATATATGATCCTGGTCTATCTGCCTTGTAACTAGCCTGTCAAGCTCTGTACAATCCAAATCCATATAGACTATATGTGATGTGAGCAAATAAATACTATATGACAATGACACGACCAAGGTTGCCAAATGCCAAGTGAAGACGTGCATGAAAACTCAGAGAGACGCAGAGAGAGATTCTGATAAATCATTGCCCTCTTGGCAATCCATTACATGACACGGCGACGGCACCATCAGAGAGAATTTTCTTCCGTGTCCATAGAAAAGGTCGGGAAGAATTTGCCCTCCGTTTCAAGCCGCACTGCCGGACAAACACATATTGCACCAATCAACGGGTGAGCATTATGTGCAATCCAAATTGTTTTACCGCACACTCAACACGGTTTCTTGTTTGTGATGAACAGAATGACTGAAGTGACTTGAACTTTCCCTGTTGCACCGTATATATTCTTATATATATTAGTTTCAAATATGGTGAAATGTTTTTTTTGGCAGGTTTTTGGCAATCAGCTTGTATCTAGCCAGGAAAATGATCGACCCTACTATTTTGAATTAATAATAATGTTTGTTTAGTATTATTTACCTCATAGAATCAGTTATATCTAATTGCACTATATATAGAGAGAGAGAGAGCTGAATCGCCTTCAAGCACAATCAATTTCCATGCACAAAGCAGTCACCAAACCCCTGGAAGTTTTGCTTCAATCCTGGTCACCAAGAGAGGCACAGACGACAGCAAAAGCACACACCATCACAGATCACACCGCTCGTGTTGGTCAAAAAAAACTACTGATTTGTCATCTTAATAAATATCAATTGCTCGTTGAGGCTGATAGGTGGGTCAACCTAAATCTATGCAACTGAGTCTCAGTGATAAATTGACTACCACTACATATTAAAAATGGCAAATTTGCAAATCTCTCTTTAAAAATAAAAGCGATGGAAACCTAACCGGTGTAACAATTATTGCATGCAATTTGCTCGCTTCCCGGGCTTGACAGAGATGGGGTTGCAGGGTTTTTTTTAACCTCAACACTATTACATGTAGTATCTGAACATACGCTCAAACGCGCATCGCGCCTTACACATATACACCTACACACATCTTAAAATATATATTAGACCTACAACATATAAATCTACTAAAGAGATATTTACGAAACCTCAAACTCCATAAACAACAGATACGTTAAATTTTTATTGTGATACATAGACGCTCGAGATTGTAAAAAAGAAAAATCAAAATACAGGTGCAAGCTCCGATAAGGCACGAGCTTGCTCCTCGTGGATAGGGAATGATCAACCGTTCCTACTGGCCTATCAGCCTGTTCTCGGGGTTGCAAGGGTTGATGGCACCGTCGACGACCTTGACGGCTTCCTCCTGCAAGTGGAGGCATGGATTTTTGAGCTTGCACGAAGAGTCCGGTCTGGTGAAGCTAAGCATGCAGTGTCTCAGACACCTCAGTTCAGCCTGTGTGCCCTGGCGCCATTGAAGACGCAACATGCAGCATCGTCTTAGTATAGGATCGCAAGTACATGGTAACACGTTTGGTGTTTTTCCAAGGCCGATTCTGAGGATCCACCTTGGCCGTCATGCGTACTTCCTGATACGCGGTTTTCAGAACGTATGATGGTACTGTGCTAGTAGCGTTGCTGTTTCAAACAGATGCTATTTTTGTAAATTTTTTAGGAAGTGCGTAATCTTTTTTGATGGAGTGCGTAAGCAAATAGGTCGGTTATCTCCTTTTATTAAACTAGTAAGGTGACATGTGCAAATTTGCTCGGCTAGCACATTATAACGCTACAACAGTACTTTCATGAATAATACCGGTTATGCCTCCTTACTTCTTTTATAGTAAAAGAAATCATTAAGGATATGAATACACAGTATAGCAACCTCTCTTTATCAAAATATGTGATTAAGGACTCAATTAAGCTATCAAATAGGTCTTTTTTCCAACCAGAGTTACTTGACGATAGCTACTTGCGACTTATTCTATATATCAACATCTGTAGAGATGGGATATAAGAGATAATCACTACTACAGAACAGGATATAAGTAGCATCTCATTAGTGCTGGTTGTGCGAAAACCATAACTAAAGATGTATTAGTGCCGATTCTAAATCTCCCGCGCGCGAAAAATGATTGAGACGCTAAGAATCAGCACTGATATAGACTATCAGTGCCGGTTCCAGTCATAAACCGACACTGATAGTCCATATCAATGCCGGTTGTAACTCTCAACCGGCACTAAAACATAGCCGGATCCGAAATTACCCTTTAATACAATTTATCGCACTCAGTCCTCAGGTCCACAACCTTATCTCTTCCCGAGCTCTCCCGTTCACAACCTCATCTCTTACAATGTATCTCCATAGATGCCTTCCCCCACCAGTGCTCTCCCATTCACACCACACAAGAATCTTATCTCTTCCCCCATCAATGCTCTCTCTCTCCCAACCTCCGGACGCGCTTGCAGGAGGGGCACATGGTGAGGGTGGTGGGTGGGAGCATGTGTATGTAGAGGTGCGGCGAGACGAGCTTGAGCGCACAGAGTTCCTGCACCTCCTTCTGCAGCTGTCGGGTGGGCCCGACCATCGTCGACGAAGCATCCATGGAGCACAACAAGAGCTTCATCAAGGCCCTGTAGATGATGTGTCCCTTCCTTGTGCTGTTTCTTTGCTTCTTTCGTGGATCTGGCGTGTTCTTGGGGATCCAGATTGTTGTTTCAATGCTCTTGACGGTGGTGATGTGTTCGTGCAGGAGCTCAAGAACCTACGGCCACACCTCTACTCAGCCTTGGAGTACTGCGAGAAGTCCTACCTTCATAGCGAGAAGAAGCAAATGTGTTCTTGGGGGTCCGAATTGTTGTTTCAATTTGTTCGATTGATTGTGAGATGAATCTTGTGTGAAAGAATAGCAGTGAAATCTTGTTTGTGATTACCATCAATGTGTGTAATCTTGTTTGTGATTACGTGTTATGATTTTGTAATCTTGTGTGAAAAGAACAACAACGAAATCTTGTATGTGATGTGTGTAAAATCGTGGGTGAGGCCGCTGCATCGGGCGCCACTTTTTTTTGTCCCTGGAATACGCATCACTGCCGGTTGGATCCCCAAACCGGCACTGATGCTAATTTTCAGTACCGGTTCAACACCCGGCACTGATAGTCACAGACTATCAATGCTGAGTAATTAGTGCCGGATCCAAAATGGACACTGATGAGGTTTTGGAACCGGCACTGTTTACCTGTTTTGTAGTAGTGAATCCATTCAGTCAACTTATTTGATAGTCCAAATGCTCATCGGTATTGTTCTATGCACAGTTGTTCTCTCATTGGAGCATTCTCTTATCTCAAGGCCTGCTTCTAGGTATACATGAATTGATCTTATTTGCAATTGCTCCTGGACAACAAAAATATATCTTGCTTGCGCTTAGGCGCTCAAGATCTTACGAATCACTTGGTAGTTCATAAAAAGTAGATGAGGTTGTTGGCGGCGTAGATGTAGTCCTTAATCTTCTTGTCTACTTGGACTTTTTTGTAGATTGTTGCACTTTGCAACCTACTCTCAGTGTCGCTTGCCACTACTATAGGTCGCAACGGTCCACCATTTGTTATGTATGTCTGTCTGATGTTGTAACCTTGAGCTACGCAAAGTTTGATGTTTTAATTTCCCTGATGAATTCAATCAAAAGAGTGTCTCCCCCACCTACTATCGTGATTGCAAGGTGTGCAACCCAAGCCTGGCCTATGCATCCTTACCTGCCGATCCGCTGCTTTGTCAGTGTCTCTTATCACTATTTTAGGTTGTGACGTCTACCATTTGTTTCATGCAACATGGCTTCGTCGATGTCTCTTGTCACTATTTTAGGTTATGACGCTCCATCATTTGTTGCATGCAGATTGTGCATTGTCTCATATGTGTTTGACTAATGTTGTGACCTTGAGTTGCCCAGAAATAAATTTATTGTTTAATTTTTTGATTCCCTGACGAATTCAATCAAACATAGCTCCTCGCCCAATCGTGAGGTGCACACCCCAAGCCTAGCTTTTGTGCCCTTACTAGCCGACTCACGATTTCGTTGGTGTCCCTTGCCTGATGTTGCAGCCTCAAATTGTGCACCAATAAATTTATTGTATGATTTTTTTAATTTTTTAATAGTTATTTTTCTTGACACATGAATACAAATTGAATTGCTATTTTTTGTTTAACTTTTATTCTAAAATGTTATTATATTTTATTCTAAATTTTACCTTTTTCTAGATTGTATTTGACATGGACTTTTTTCTATTTTATAATCCAAGTTTCAGTTATTATGAATTGTATTTTACATGGACTGTTATTTAGGTATTTTGCTTACAATTAGTATGGAATCAAACTGTACGTTGATTTTATTTATTTTTATTATGAATTTCATCTGTTTATTAATTATATTTGGCATGGAGTATTTGGCTTAATCTAGACCGTCAAAAGATCAAAACAATTAAAGGAGTGGATATTTTTCTCTTTTCTAACTAACGTGTTAATTTTTATCCATTGAGAACGAATGTGGTGACTTCTTTTCTCTTTAATTAACTAAGATATAGATACTTTGAGTAACGATATACCTATATCGGTATTTAGACTGGTCATGTAAAAGTGATATGAGTGTATCTGTCTAAATTTATTATGTTTTTTTATGAACTAATTACATTAGAAACCGTTGCCAAAAGCAACCCTTTTTGTTATGGAGGTAATTCACACTTTTGACAATCAATAAATTTATATCGACATACTAATAAGAAATAAGAAATATAAAAAAAGAACATAAACGGTTTACATTATTATGAAACTTTATGAAAGTAACTTTGATGGTAAACGTATTACATATGGCCAATACCTTGTGTATTAGTTTTCAACTGATGGTGGTAGCAATGGTTTTTTTCCTCTTTTTTTGAGAGATGGTATAGTAGCATTGGGCTTTGTTTTTCTCTTTGCTAGCTGAATTGTCCGCGTAACTGCACATCTAGATCTAATAGTATAATTTGATTTCCTAGATAAGTGCATTGTATCTAACAAACGTTTGTTATACAAATTTAGTTGATGTGTTACCCCATCCAGTCATAAAAGAGTGATGTAACACACTTTTAAAGTTTGGTCACTGCTATTTTCTATTGACTTTTAGGCTATCTCCAGCAGCTACTTTAAATTTTCATATATAAAATACTATTACAGCATCCCCTATTATTATTATAGCATCTCTTATTTTTTTCATCTTCAACAGCTACTCTATTTTCTACCTTCTACTACTCTTCTCCTCCCTCCAGACCCACTACCAGCTTTTGTGAACAGTACTGCAACAGGACTGCTACAGTGTGTAGCTGCTGCAATGTCCCAGCACATTTAGAGTCTCCCTCCGTAACACTGTAGTAGCACTTAGACAGGGGATGCTGTGGAGATGAATTTTCAGTGCTACAGTACTTTGTGAGGTACTGTAGCACTGGATACCTCCACTGCTGGAGCTCATCTTAGAACGCACACATGTAAATGGTATGTGTGTTTTCACAATATTATAGCTCCATTTCATTTTACATCAGAGTATGCAACGTAAAATTAGTGTTTAGAGTGGTATTTTGTGGATCATGTCAATATTCACAACATCGCTATACCTCAATGCTGCCTATTTTTGTATTCACATAGATAATTCCCTTGCATGAGGCAAAAGTTGAGGGAGCCCTGGGCAGTTTTATTTCAACCAGCAGTTTCCTTCTCGTTGTCTGGCTTCATTCGCTCATGTGCCCCTGTTTTTCTTCCAACAGTTGCAGTTCCAAAATAAGCCTCTCGCCATGCCAATCTGGGCAGGGCACAAGGCATCCAAAGATGACCCCAACTGGAGGAAACGGACACGGCTGCTGAGTGACTCCTGGACCTAGTATCCACTATCCACAGATAATGTCTCCATGGCATGCAAACTGCAAACTGCACCGCCTAGTATCCACTATCCACAGATAATGGCACCATTCTGTGTATATGATATAAACTTCAGGCTCGGCACAGTGAGGATGGGTCCTCGACACGGCACCCAAGGGAAAATTTGGCGTCCTGGCAAATCTGGGCTGCAGCAGGACTCATGGCTGCATCCACTTTATCTCTGCAGGTGCACAGACACATTTTAAATTTTTTATATAACATACTACCTCGCTGTTATTTATTTGTCACTAACTTTTTTTTTACTGTAGCAATTTTGATCTTCCGATTTTTTGAAAAATTTACGATAGAAAGTTAATGTCAAAATTACTACAGTAAAAAATTGATGATATATAAACGAAAATGAATATAGTATGTAACAGCTCATGTGACACTTATTAGTTCAACAAGTATAACACCGGGATCCCTAACAGGTTAATTTGAGACATCCAATTATTTTTGTTTTGAATCCACCGCGGATAGGACTCGTCATGTGCCTGTGTTTTTCATCTCCGTCTGCATGCACAGAAGAACCAGGAGTGAGTGATGTGAGGTGAGGTGAAGGTTTTTTTGGGAAAAATGGCTCCCTCTGTTACAATGGGCGAGAGGAGTCTCACTAGTCACTACTGGTTGTGGTTGGTTTAGTCCTGACAGCCAAAGATCACACAGCCAATGTTGAATCATAGATCGATGAGAAGATTACACAGAACCGAAGACTGAGATTAGGTGAAGTGATGAATTTGGTAGTAGAATAGATTGTTTGATTTGCAGGCCCAACTGCATGGCCCATGCTACCCTTTCGTTTACTCGTACAGTAGTGGCAGACAAGCAGACGTTGGATCCGATCATGAACGGAGCAGACGGTTTCACTCAAGAAAAAAATATAGAAAAAAAGGTGAAGAGAGGCAGTAAAGTTCTATACGGAGACAGAGGGAAGTTGTGTACGTTTCGATTAAAATTTGCAGCATGTCGCTGTTTATTTTGTATACAACATTTTCTTTCTTTTTGAGAAACGTGATGGAGTGTTTGACGTCCGCTTGTCCGGTCGATATAAACCCCTCGACCCAAACTACCACGAGAGGGGCAGGGACAGAGGAGAGCAAGCAAGCGAGAGCAGCAGCACGTTGACATCACACACACAGCGCACAGAGAGCGCGGAGCTAGCTGCTCTGCCTCAACTCGGCTGCGCGCGCGGAGCAGCCGCAAGAACACGCTCGTGCAAGCAAGATGATGCTCGCGTACATGGACCGCGCCGCATCGGCTGCCGAGCCGGAGGATGCCGGCGAGCCGGTCGTGGCGGAGGATGTGGCCGGGTGCGCAGCGGCGAGGGACTTCGGCGGGCTGGTGAGCGTCCGGCCCGCCGCCGTGGTCCGCCCGGCGAGCGCGGACGACGTGGCCAACGCCATCCGCGCGGCCGCGCTCACAGCGCACCTGACCGTAGCCGCCCGCGGGAACGGGCACTCGGTAGCCGGTCAGGCCATGGCCGAGGGCGGGCTCGTCCTCGACATGCGCGCGCTCGCGGTCCCCCGCCGCATGCAGCTCGTACGGCCCCCCGGCGGTGGCGGCGCCGCCTTCGCCGATGTCCCGGGCGGCGCGCTCTGGGAGGAGGTGCTCCACTGGGGCGTCAAGAATCACGGCCTCGCCCCGGCGTCCTGGACGGACTACCTCAGGCTCACTGTCGGTGGCACGCTCTCCAATGGCGGCGTGAGCGGGCAGTCCTTCCGCTACGGTCCCCAGGTGTCGAACGTGGCCGAGCTCGAGGTCATCACCGGCGACGGCGAGTGCCGCGTCTGCTCCCCCTCCTCCCAGTCGGACCTCTTCTTCGCCGTCCTCGGCGGGCTCGGCCAGTTCGGCGTCATCACGCGCGCCCGCATCCCCCTCCACCAAGCGCCCCAAACGGTAACCAAGCAAGCCAATACCTTTCGCCGTGGAACTAAAGGCCCAAACGCAGCTCACACTGATTCTTGCTTGCAGGTGAAGTGGAGGCGGGTGGTGTACGCGAGCTTCGCAGACTACACGGCGGACGCGGAGTGGCTGGTGACTCGGACCCCGGACGCGGCGTTCGACTACTTGGAGGGCTTCGCGTTCGTGAACAGCGACGACCCGGTCAACGGCTGGCCGTCGGTGCCCATCCCCGGCGGCGCCCGCTTCGACCCGTCCCTCCTCCCCGCCGGCGCCGGCCCTGTCCTCTACTGCCTGGAGGTGGCCCTGTACCAGTACCCGCACCAGCACCGGCCCGACGACGAGGACAAGGTAGGTACCAATTGCCGCGCGGCGCCAGGGGCATTCCCGTACTCGCCGCCCCCTGGCTCTGTGGTGGTGTACTTTCGGTGGGGAGGTCTCGTGTATCTCCCGCTGGATTCTGTGACGAGCGCGTCTTCCCAAACTGCCTCCGCCTTCGCCCGCGCGTCCTGCCAAACCCCGGGCCCCGCGCCACTGGCCGCTGCACGAACGCGGCGTCGCCAGCCGGGCTCGAGCGAGCTCCAGTGAACGGCCGCGCCCCGATCTCGGTCGCGTGATGAGGCGAGGCGAGGCGATCGAATCCGTGAGTACAATGCACGGCCGTGACGCGATTGCGCTGCCGCGGCCCGTGACCACGCGGATCACGTCTTTTGTCGACAACCGCACCGCATCAGCAGCCTCCTCATCACCACCCTTTGTCCCCACGAAACAGCTCACTTCCTTCGCCACTCTCGCGTCGTAGCGTGACACGGCCGGCACGGCGGCATTCACTGTTTGATCTCGTTCCCACCGACCGATCCGTTCGTTCGTGCACCGCTCTCGCTCACCATGACTGTTCGCTTGTGCAGGGGATGATGGAGACGCTCAAGTACGTGCGGGGCCTGGAGTTCGCGGCGGACATCGGGTACGTGGAGTTCCTGTCGCGCGTGAACCGGGCGGAGGAGGAGGCCCGCCGGAACGGCAGCTGGGCCGCGCCGCACCCGTGGCTCAACCTCTTCGTCTCCGCGCGCGACATCGCTGACTTCGACCGCGCCGTGCTCAAGGGCATGCTCGCCGACGGCATCGACGGGCCCATGCTCGTGTACCCCATGCTCAAGAGCAAGTGAGTGGTCGCAGCCCCCTTCCTTCAGTTTGTACCTGTTGCTTTTGTTGGCGGTGGCGCCGCTGTGTTGGCGTGGTAGTGGAGTACTGTGGCGCAGTTGCCGTTTGGGGCAAAAGGGCCGGGAGCCAGTTGAGCCGCCTTGCCCTCGTGCTCCTCTCGCTGACGTCGCGTTGTTTTCTTGACTGACTGGGATGCTGAATCGGACGGATTGATCGGCCGTCCATGCTTATATATAATATATGACAGGGCCGGGCTCCGATTCTCCATCGCCGCTTCTGTTTTGGATTTAGCTGTGTCGTCTGCCGCCCATTAGGATCCACTAACTCAGGTCCACGGATAGCAATCAAGTACGATAAGTATGATAGTACTCATCTATACTTGTATTTACCGATTTTTTACTTTTCCATAGGTATACCTACGAACGTTTGTGAGTGAAAAGTCAACTCCAAACCTATTACCTGTGGGTATTTGTTACCCGTAGGTATACCCATTTACCTATGAGGCGGCGTGATGACGTAGTGTGATAGGGCGGCGGTGGCAAGACAAGGCGGTGGGGTGGGCTGGGGTGAGGCTACACGGCAGGTGGCGTGGGAAGGCACGCGGCTGGGTGGTGCGACGCAGGGTGGCAGCGGTGCGACGGGGTGGACGGGACGTGTATTTATATGATGTAGAATGTTAGAGTTTAGATGTGAGATATTTATTTGATGGATATACGGGTTTCACGGATATGGATATGCTTTATCCATACTTGTACCGTTTACCTGTCCGGTAGTATTTTTTACCAACGAATATACCTATATGTACCATTTACTATTCATAGTATATTCTATTCAGATATTTATCCGCAGATAAATAGATAATGGAGATAATGGTCATCCCGGTCGGGCTTATGACTGATAAATTATTTCCCTCCTCGACTCGACTGTCGACTCCACTCCACTCGAGGCTACTTCACAGTCCATGTCCTGGTGGGGCCGGCACTGTGACAGTGCGCTGCTGCTCGCCACTGGAGAGTGCTGGCAGAGCTATTTCAGTTTGTGCAGGATGATCTTTTTGTTCACGCTGTGCACTAAGAAAAAAAAGCTCGGTCGCTGCAGGTGGGATCCGAAAACGTCGGTGGCGCTCCCGGAGGGCGAGATCTTCTACCTGGTTGCGCTGCTTCGATTCTGCCGGCCCTACCCGGGTGGTGGCCCGGCGGTGGACGACCTGGTGGCACAGAACAACGCGATCCTGGACGCCTGCGGCTCCAACGGCTACGACTTCAAGGCGTACTTCCCGCACTACCGCGCCGAGTCCGACTGGGCGCGCCACTTCGGCGCCGCCAAGTGGAAGCTGTTTGCCGACCGCAAGGCCCGGTACGACCCGCTCGCCATCCTCGCCCCGGGCCAGAAGATCTTCCCCAGAGCCCTTTCCGTCGCCGCCCCCGTGATCGTGTAGGGAGGAGACTGAACTGAATTATGAGTCTGCTCTTATTGCTGTTGGTGCTAATGATGGTGATTAAGCTGCTGATCCTGGTGATGATGAACGAGGCGCAGATCGTGACCAGGACAATGATGGTGAGAGGGCCACAGGTAGGTACATTTGTGCGGGGACTGGGCAAAGGGGGATGGAGATGGAACCCCTTGGAGGTCAATCGGGGCGGTGCGACGCCGGAGGATCGAACTCTGGTGGGCTCGGCCACATCCAGTGACTTTGCCATCGAGCTCCATGCCTGTTTGCAGCGGCCAATGCTTTTTTCTCCAAATCTTGTGGACTAGTATAATACGTTGGCACGATCGACACCATTTCTTTCCTTTTCGTGCCCAGTTTCAGTCGGGGGTGAGAGCAGAATCGCGCAACACCTGTATAGCGACGAACAGCACACGCGCGCGCATACCGCGTCTCAAACGCTCAAGCGTCCATTGTGCAAACTTGTCGAGCGGAAGGACACTGCAGTAGCGACAGATCAGCATTGGTTCGAGAACAGGATAATTTTTCGTACCTTGTCAGTGATCGGGTCATCTTCCCGAGCTGCCAGGCCCTTGCGACGTGTAGTCACACACGGAACACACGTTGGCAGGCCAATCGACGAGGCCAATCGACGAGGCCAATCGAGATCGATGATGCGACGGAACACAGCTAAGTTTAGCTATCGAATAGGCGCGCGCGGCAGGGCCCAAGCCGCCCAGCTTGATCCTCACGCGGATCGATCGCTGTTGCGCTACAGGTCGCTGCTAATGACGTTGTCGAGGCCGATGATCCCAGAGAGCCCATGATTGATTGGTCCAGTCCCTGGAGGAAAAGCGTTATCAAACGCAGAAACTTATCCCCATAATTAGGTAGCCGAGGGCGACCCCAGGGTACATTTAACTGGAGCTCTCACTCCTTTATCTCCGCCACTGGAACTTAACTGAATCCTTTCTCTCACTTAAGAAAAGTTAATATGATACTACTTGTCTTTCATGGTTTTTCTGGAACCGTGTGAATTTTTTTATCTCACATGGTTCCGGTTAGGAGCCGTATGAGAAAAGCTATATAGTTATAAATGCGTGAGATAAAAAATATTTCACATGATTTTAAATATAAACTCGTCTCAAATAATAATAAGGATGGATCTAGTGTGAGATACTCTAGAATCGTAAGTAGATACCCTTAGGCTAAACATTTCTCACATAGTTACTCTGTCCCATCGGTAAAGAAATAAATGTTGTTAGTCTTCCATACCCCTCTCTCTGTGTATGCGTGGTAGTATAACTGTGGCGGGTGACTAACCGTATAAGATGAGGATTTCCGAACTGTGTCAGATGAGGTTACGTGTGGTATATTTTTTAAGGTTAGCTGCCTGACAATGCAAATCGGATAGCTTATGTTAATTACGTGCAGCTGCGACCTGCGAGAGCTTTTTAGGTGACAAAAGGAGATCGGCGAAGGGATGAGGGATCTGCCGGGATAATGACATCGTTCGTTTTATATTGGTCCAAGTGGTGTCTTTCCGAGAGCGCAAACTAGCTATGAGTAGTGTCAAAGCGATCGTATACATGGACCATCCATCACCTGCAGCAGTCTTTTCTTCAGATAATTAAAAAAGAAGAAAGAGAGAGGCCGGCGGCCGCTGACAGAAATCTCGGGGCACCGTGTTCCAACTTCAAACGCTCCACTTGGTTATGTTCGTACAAAACTAACGACACCGGAGGAGCAATCACAACTGCACTGAGCTCAGCTCGCCCGCCATTGATCGATCCGTAGGGAGCGAGGGAGTGGACAGGAGGGAAAGCTTCGAGTCATCAAGAGATTAGCATGTGTAACTGTCATGGATAATATTTTTGTGGTGACAGTGGCTTGACGAAGAAACTAAGTGCCATGTTTCGTTTTGATCAGTGCTTGCAAGTCGTTTCAGTCAGACTACATTGACAAAAGAAATACCAACTGTGAGAACTGAAAAGACGTTTACAGAGTGCTACGGATCATCCGTAACTGTATCGTGTGGGGCTGCTTTCAACTCTTGTAACTGTCAGACAACAAGGAAAGAAAACAAACGGAATAATTAGGGGAAGAAAAGGCACAGAACTTGACTGGTGACATGAAACTCTTGATATTTTGCACTGCTAATTTCCTCGACAATATATGCACTCCACCAAACAACTGAAACGGCTGTTCACCCAGTCAGTCGTTAAATTTCTTTTCCGGAACATTTACACGTCGGCAGGCAACAAATCAAGTTTACTTCCATTAAAAAAAATCAAGTTTACCATCCGAAGTGAAACTCTCCCAAATATCAGCTGGTTTTCAGTCTGATCAGTCCAACTCAATGAACTCATCGCCACTCTCAACTACTAAAGAACCGGTAGTGGAATCGGCTGTCACCGTTGATTCTAAATTGGCATCACTGATGGTTTTTAAAATTGATAATAAATTAGTAGCAGTGATAATTCATACATATTTATGGTATGAACTGATAGTAATAACCAGCAGTGATAGTAAGTATTAATGTATATTAAGGCATGAACCGACAGTAATAATCTAATTATCATGGTTGGTCCATGTCTTAAACCGACAGTGATAATACATCTAGATATGCAAAAATACTCTACCAATAACTCTTCAATATTGAAATTTATCAAATTTGAGATCAAACTTCACTACGTGAAAACAGACAAATGAGACATAACATAAGTGACGGGTCGCCAGAACCCGTCACTTAAGAGTCATAAGTAACCGGTCCTATTACAACCCCTCACTTATGTAGCCTCGAGCCGAGGCCGGGGCCGGGGCCGGGGCCGAACCATAACCCATTACTTATGACAAGTTGTCAGTAACGGGTCATAAAGTTACCCGTCACTGATAACATTAGTGACGGGTGAAGTTGTGACCCGTCATTAATAATGGGTCATCCTAGACTAGTCATCAGTGATGTATTACCTTACGACCTATCACTTATGACTTGTTATCAGTGATAGATCTCCCTGAACCAGTCATAAGTGACGGATGATATTAGAGCTAGCCAGATACTATCTTTTCTTGCTTAGTTTGCCCAACTAAAAACTTAACGTATTGTACATATTTGAAAAGATATTATGTAGAAAAGTTATAACCATACTATAGCTAAACATTTATGCATAAAAGCACAAATGTAAACACTAAACTTATAACCACACTATAGCTAAGATTCAAACCAAAGAGGTATGAGACTACAAACATTTACAGAAAAATACATCAACAAGTTGCGACTTATGTTTAGCCTGTTTCATGCATTTTCATTCACACGTTGAACAAAACTGGTGTAGGGTACGACGACGTAGTATACACAATTTTTTTATTTTTTTTATTTTTATCTTATTTTTTTCTCACATCAGCTGCGCTAGAATATGAACTATCGTATATTTTTGCTCAAGTTTGGGATAGCGGCTATGGATATAAACGCGCGTTCCAATCGTGTAGAATTTGGCCTCGAAAATTTTGCCAAACCCAACAAAATGGGAGAGAAACAGATGTAACTTTTTCTGTAGATATCCGTAGAGTCAAAAAAAATATCAAAATCAGAATCCGTATGTAAAATTTATACCCATTTTATTGAAGACACTTCGGATCACCTATTGGCAAAAACAGTCATTGCTAACAGTCAAGATTATGACCAGTCACTGGTGATGGATCATAGTTGTTACCCATTACTAATGACCTTCGACAGAAAAGATTAAAAGGATAAAATATCTGGCTTCATCAAAACGCATATGAGGGTGTGGTGGTAAGGGGGTTGCGTGCGCGAGGGGAGGTCACATGTTTGATTTTCACGGAACATGGAATATAAAAATAGTACGAAAAATAGTAAGTGACGTGAGTGGTGATAGCCTATGTATTGGGATGGCTCGGATGAAAAAAAATATTTTTTAACCTTTTTATGTTAAAAAAGCGAAAAATGTTCATCAGTCATTAGTGCAGGGTCAAGAGGACTATCCGTCACTTATGGCTTGTCATAAATGACGGGTCACGGTTATGACCCATCACTAATGTGGTCATCGGTGACGCGTTTGGGGTGACGGGTGTTGGACCTGTCACCTATAATGGTTATCACCCGTCACTGAAGATCTTTTTTCACGTAGTGCTTGAGACAGAGATTTCATATTGAAATGTTCGTGGTAGAGCATTTTAAATCTACATAAATGATAAAAACATAATTTGAAACCCTGGTGATAATAGTAAATCTAAATGAATGGCGAAAACACAGTTTAAAACTGCAACAACAATATTAAATCTATATGAATGACGAAAACACAATTATCTTGAAGTGAATGTGTTTTTTGCCACTCATTTAGATCATCTTGTTGCCATAATATTGAGATGGAGACAACAACGAGGTTGGCGATGGGCCTGAGGGTAGTGAGATAGGGAAATGGGGAGTGGGTGATGCGGCAGCGGTCAGCCCTTGGGGAGTGCTCTAGGGGAGTGAGATGAGGAGCAGGGCGTCACAACCATGGTAGGTGACGGGGACGGCGACGAGGTCAGCGACAGGCCTGAGGGGAGTGAGATGGTGAGATAGGGAGTAGGGTGGGGCGGACGCAATAGGTGGGGGTGTAGCGGCGAGGTTGGCAACATGCCCGAGGAAGTGAGCTGGGGAGATGGGGAACAGGGTTGTGCCGTCGTTGTCGGCGACAAGAGAAGATGGGCCCGTGGGGTAGCGACGATCGAAGTGGCAACAGTGATCATTGCACCACTTCGACCGCCACTACCCATCAGGATTGATATTTTGGAGGGGAGTGAGATGGGGAGTAGAGTGACACTACTACATAATAGGCGTTCACTGTCGGTTTTGGAACTAGCAGTACGCAACGGGAAGTGATAGTCAGATTGCTATCACTGTCGGTTGTTGTATACCGGTAGTATTGGTATTTTTAGGAAACAAAAAAAGAAAAAAAATCTTGAGTGCCGCTCAGCCCCCTGCGCCTACTCAGACCTTGCTCGAACGGCTCGGCCTTGCTCCACCATTCACAAGAAATGCGACGGCATGAAGGCCGCCACCCTATAACACACGACAAAGTCGCGCTCGATCTGCTTTGTCTTCCAATGTGTGCGGCAGTCCTAGAACCAGACAGTAACCTAGCACGGGTGGAGGTAGAAGTCGCACCCGCAGGCCTTATCGCCGCCACTTCTTCTTTTTGAGGCCGCTGCCAGCCGCCATCATTGCCCTATCACGAAGGCCTCCTTCAGTCGCCGCTTCTTCTCTAGGGCGCCACCAGCCCCCACCACCACCTTGGCACAAAGGCCACCACCACCCACCGCTTCTTCTCCCTAAGGCCGCCGCTGCTTCTTCTCCCTGAGGCCGCCCACCACAGCTTCTTCTCCGCGAGGCCGTCGCCAGCTACTGCCTTGGCCCGAAGGATGCTAACAGCCACCACTTCTTCTACCCGAGGCCGCCGCCGCTTCTACTCCCTGAGGCTTCCCGTCGCAGCTTCTTCTCCCCAAGGCCGTCGTCGCTGCCCTAGAATGAAGGCCACCGCTAGCCACTGCTTCTTCTCCCTGAGGCCACCTACCGCAGCTTGTTCTCCCTATGGCCGCCGCAAGCCAGCTGCCGCTACCTTGGCACAAAGGCAGCCACCAACCACCGCTTCTTCTCCCCGAGGTCACCGCCGCTTTGTTTTCCATGTCATCCTCGACTCCATCTCCGAGGCAGCCGAGGCGAGAGCTCAAATGAGAGGAGCATTGGATCTGGTGGCGTGGGAGGTCGGGATAGGAAGGGAGTGAGAAAGGAGAGAGAGATCGAGATCTGCAGGATGGGCACTTAGAAAATACCAATGTAGAGAGATTAGCTGGCCGAGCAGACATGAGCGGATGTGATCCAAAGGCCGATTGATCCAAAATTTTGGGTCTGCTCCAACCATGCATCACTACTGACTCGAGTCAAAAGGCCGATTGATCAAAAGGTTGATTGATCGAAAGGACGTGATCCAAAGGCCGATTGATAGGATCACTGCCGGTTTATCATTCAAGCCGGCAATGATAAGTTATTATCACTGCCGGTTGCTTTTTAGAATCAGCAGTGATATCTATTTTTTATGAACCGGCAGCGATACCATTATCGCTATTGGGTTTTGGCGATCCGGTAGTGATGAGCCAGTATATAAGGCATATTCTGTAGTAGTGTGAGATGGGAATCAATATGCTGGAGGGATGAGATATTTATATAAGGATTATCACCGCTGATTTTGAATATGAACTGGCAGTGATAAGAATTATTATTATCGGTTCATAACGACTCAATCATCGATATATTGATTGAGCTTATGAACTGACAGTGATACTTTTTATCATTGATGATTTGTAACATGAACCGAAGTAATGTATAATTATCGGTTCGTAGTTAGAACCAGCAGTGGATAGTGGCTATCAATATCGGTTCTTAATGACTAAATATTAGATCTGTCGATTCAGCTTATGAATCGATAGTGATAATTTATTATTGAATCGATAGTGAAAAAAGACATAAATAACTCTGTATATAATAGTGTTTCTCGCTACCAAATGGCAAGCACGCTTAAGCTACTAGGATCATCAGTCCGTTTCCGACGATCCCTGAACCCCGTTGATGCCCATCGAACTGAGGAAAAAGGGTAAGGGGCCGGCTACGTGTCATCACCCGGCCGTTCTCCGGGGCGCGGGGGCAACTGAAGTGCGAGCGAGCGAGTCAAGTGGCAATGTAACGCTCGTGATAATGTCACAAAAGGCTACTGTATCCTATAAATCGTGTCACACTAGCTATTCGATGCATCGATCAATCCGTGGAAGGTGCTCGAGCTGATAGAGAAAAAATCTAGTCCTACTGATCACTCTCTGAGAGCCAGGCAGCCACCTGCAGTGCCACCAAATGAAGATCTTTTCTTGCTTTCTTCCCAGCCAGGCAGCCAGCTACAGTCCTTCTATCGGATTTCTGAAATTTCACGTTCACCTGGTAGGCTGGTGGAGCATAAATAAAAGAACTCGAGGAATTTTGGAACCAGGCATGTGAACAAATGCAAGTGGTGGGAATTTTGGACACAACACGCAGGTGCACTTTCACTAGTAGCAGTCGTTCTACCTCACATCAATCAACTTAACAGTTGTCTGATAAGTATGGATATACGCATTAGATTGCGTTGGCCCCTACAGGGTTGGGATATGGATCGACCTTGAGAGCTGGAGTTCAGGGACAGGGAGAAACATTCACTCCTGCTGACTACATTCTTCATTCTCATCCCATGCATGCATGCATGCATGCTAGTGTCATTCAGAAAAAGTTGATTCCCTTAAATTTCTCAATGAAATTGTGAGTTGCAACATTTTCCGGAGACGTTGCTCAACTTGCTGAGAAGACTAAATAAAGCACTCTCGATCGGGGAGTTATGGGGGGATCCAGCATCAGTCACCTTTTGTGGAGTTGACCTTCGCTCTTGGGGTGAGCATCGCATTCGACCGGTGATGAACTGATGAGAATGTGCTCATGCATAGTGAGCAGAAAGTGGGGTTGTCAAATAAAGCATAATTCCAGCAGTGGCAATGCCGAGATAACAGTATGTATCAGGATTTTCACGGCGCAGCAGTGTTTTACCTTTTTCTCTTTGAGAAGACGGGAACTGCTAATGGACCTGAAGGAGCACCTTGCATTGTCGTGCTCTCCATGATCAGCTCATAAAGTAGTAGCTGTGTGTGTGCCTGTGTGAGCTTCTCCATTCATTCAGCAAGTTAGGCTTTCGCTGTGAAAATTGAAAAATGCAGGTGCACCAACAACGCAGGCTACGGAGGAGTTAGTGCCGCCAATTAGTTGGGATTATGCATGTTAACGAGGGTGTGGTGGGAAATGAGGCCATCTTGGCTGGCCTCTCTGTGATTCAAATAAGATGCACCAGAAATCAAATGATGAGCTCTTAGCACATGAGTGTGTAGTGTGTGGCAAGGTATCATGGGTGTTTGTAAGCTAGCTAGGGTTTAATTTCTGATAGCCACAATTTGGCGTTTAAAGAACACCGGGGTCTCTCCCAAATATTTTTTAGGAATTAACCCTAGATTAATTGGCAAAGCTCTAAGGGTGGAGCGAGCGACCAGGGATCAATCCGTGGTCCCTGCAGGCCTTAAAGAAGGCTGGGATGCTTGCCCCTTTTAAAAAAAAAATAAAAAAAAATGATTGAGTTCGTAGCTAGGTTTGAAATGACTTGGAACTCGGCTCACACGAGTGCTTTGAATTTTCTTACAGATACGTGTAAACCCGGCCCCACACTTAGCACGGTCCAAACTTGGCCCATCCATAGAGCCCAGTACAGACAAGCCCAAAAGAGACGGTCTTGTTTGCTATCATTTATCGATCAGAAGGATTACTAACGAATCTCTGAACTCTGATAGTCTGATACAAGCATCTTCCTCCAGCTGCCTTGCTCCAGAACGCTTTGCCTGCCTTGCTTCCTCTCCATCGATCGTCACTGCACAACTGAACATCTATTACAGCTCGCTCGCAGGCGCAGGCAGCAGACTCCTATTTCATCATGATGAGCACCCATCTGCCTAGCTGGAATTAAGCTTTCCGATTTCCGGAAAGCGGGGCAAAGAAGAAGCCCAGCTTTCCACCGTATCTCCCTCTCCCAGCCTTAACTTACACCTCCCAAGGAGATTCGACACTACTGACATCGCTTTAGCTCGCAACGCACTTTAAGACCAGTAGGTTCTGCTCGTCGTGCAGATGCAGCCATGCAGTGTAAGTACTCGTTAAGACGGCGTAGTACTGCTAGTGCTTGGTATATATGTAGTCCTAGGTAGCCTTAACAGCACGGGAATCCAAAGATTTGATTTGACACTAGTCATAGTTAAATCGGTCGGCAAGCATGCAGGCACACACATGACATACTTACACTGGCGTTGTCATTGACAGTACTACGCACACATGACCTACTAGTTCATTCATGTCCATGCGATCGGAGGATGCAACACTGGCGTTGCCATTGACAGCTTCGACAAGGTCAGGGTTCACGCATGTGATGGAGGAGCGTTGCTTGCGGCATGAAAAGGGCAGGTGCCAAAGCAAGGGAAAGCAAAAAGGCCGCCCAGTTCCCAGGTTATGCATGCATGGCTGCTCTGCTTTGCTTTGCTTGCTTTTGAGGCTACCAATCAAGCTTCTCTCTGCAGCAAAACGCGCATCAGTGTCAATAAAGCGAAAGATTCCGGGGCAGAGTCCGCTACAATAGAACACGACAGGTACTCCGATAAAAAGAGAAGCCACGCACAGGGCTTCAAAGTCCTAGTAGTAATACTTACCATTATATACTCATTACATTAGAGAGAGAGAGATTTCTTGGTGCTGACAAGTCTGCTTTGAACTGCAGAACGTCGATAGGCTTCTTTTTAGCGTTCAAAGTTGACGTGTTGCGGGTGCAGAGGCGATTCTCCTCTCCTCTCCTCTCCGCAGAAAGCTAAAGCTTTTCCAAATCCAAGATGTGGCCTTTTCTCCCCACTCCATCTCTCTACTCCCTTTCTCGTGATACTGCGTTTTGTCATGCTGCCTACAGTGTTTGTATCTTTTGATTTCTGGATTTACTAGCTTTTATCTGCCGCATCGCATCTCTCAACTAACGAGAACCGGTAGTACAAATATTCTAGACAAAATCAGAATCTCATGCATATTAGATCAGCAGCTGTTTGAATTTGGATGAAAGAACAATCAGTCGTTACTACAGAAGGCCACGTATCTAATGAGATATCATAGACCCAAAATAAAAACTGATTGTGAATTAGATAAATCAGATAGTTCTTAAAGTGAACCCTTTGCCGAGAGCTCTAGAGTGCAAAAACAATTCTGGATGCATGCACATCATAGACGATTCTGTTGAACGAACCGTCCCTAACATAATGTAAGATGGTTGATCTTCACAACCATCTACTATATGTAACAACACTATGGACATTTTTTTTTTCAATATAAACGAACTGCAATGTGTTTCCAAATGTTTTTTCGGACGAGCTGACTGCATTATTGCAATGACAACAGTTGTTTTTCTAGTGGAACTGATTGGAATATAAAGAGTAAAAAACTGACTATATGTCCTTTTAGAGTTAGGGTTTTATGGGAGGGATGAAGATATGACAGTTGGTTTTAACGAAAGATCGTTTGTTTTTATCAGAACCTTATAAGTAGCCTAACATTTCCTCTAAATTTTTATTTCCACTCCCTTCCAATTTTCAACTCCATTACCTCCCAAATTTCATCTCATTGCGCGGCCTCCACCTCACTGCCCGCCCTCCTCCACCATGCCTCCTTGACAGCGATGGCTCTTGCCTACTTGTCCTCGGCAAGAGCTGGGGAAGGCGGCAACGATGTGCATGCTGGCAACATTGATGATGATATGGTAGCAGGGGCGAAGCTAGATCCAAATCGAGGGGTGCACGCATGGTTACTATTCATAAAATTACTGTTCATTTATTGTTCATCATCCCTATATTCAGTGGTAATTTTAGATGTGAGAGGGGTGCATGTGCACCCACCAGCCACAACGTAGCTTCGCCCCTATATGGTAGTGTGGATCCGGCGTAGCCAAATCCCACGTGGGAGGTGTTAACGTGGCTTCGAGGTGGCCGCCATTCGTGTAGGAGCGGAAGACGACACGGGGGAAGAAGTCGCTGATGCAACAGCAAGCCAAGGAGAAAGGAGGGCATGACCGTCGATGCAGTGGCGCCAAGGAGGAAGAAGGCTAGTGTGGCGGCCCAACTACAAAAATGCGCAGATGGACAACGACGTGCAGATCAACGTTGGTGCCGTTCTATTTTTTCTTGTTTTCTTAGTGTGTGCGCTAGTGGATGTGATGACGATCTTTGTGCCAACCGTGTATACATGATTCATGTAGGATTTGATGACACCCATATAATGTCAAAGATATCAACAGCCATTTAGCGGCTGACCCGTCCCTTGCCTACTCGTCCATGGAAGCATCGGCTCTGAGTTCGAGGTGGTCATGGAAGGAAGTAGACTACGTTTTTGTTTTGTCGGCCTTCACACACATCACAGACGATTATTGTCTAACACCGTCTGAGATATGTCATAAAAAAGAGACAATTCGTCCTAGCAAATGTCTGTCATATAGTCTACCAGACGATTACTATTGCATGAGGCGGCGCATATGGGTGCCATCATAGACTGTTTCTAGTGTTAGCCGTATCGGATATGTGATTTCACAGATGTCTGACAACCATCAGCCATTAGGAGATCATCAAAACACTTTCTGGCAGACATGGAAAACGATCTGGCATAAACGTTTAGAGTCAACTGTCATGATGTTCTAGCCGACTGCCATTTAACGTTTTGTAGTAGTGAGTAAACCCAAGTTTCAAAGAACCACAAGATCGAATGATATTCATTGAACCGTGACAAACTGTTTTACTCCACTCAAATGGGGAATCATGTCCTAATGTACGTTTCACGTGTGATAGGTGATAAGAACAAAGAGTAATGCTTTCTCGTATGATCATATCCACCGATATCTTCAGCGGAGATAAAGAAGAACATCATTCGCGAACATGAGAGTAATGGGGAATAAAAAAATGCGTCAAGCTCGACCGATACCCCTAATCCTGTAACATGACATTTGAGGAGAAGGTGGGGAGGTGTCTACACCGAAAAGAAAACAACTTGTAACAAATTGATATATGCCGTGGCAAAGCAAATTAAAATAAGACAATGATGCATTACACGAACATTTTTTTCGCAGAGGAAGACTATTATACTCTCGATTTACATTGTGCTCTAGCATCTCACTGGTTAACAACCTCACTTCCCTTCTTTAGTTAAACTCACGTTGTTCTTCCAACGTATTCTAGTATTTTCATGCAACCTTACACTGCAAATCTGAGAGAAAGGAAGTTCAAAGACTGCCTTGTGCTTGTCTTCTTCTGCACATGACATTTCTATTGGAGGATCTCCTTTTGTGACATCTATAGTAAACAGATCAACTGCCTTTCAGTCATGGACACCAGGAAAATGCAACTCCACTCCGGTTATTTGTGCACACACAGGTTATTTGTGTGATTCGTATATTTTGAGATTTGAAAAGGCAGTAAAATGGTAAAAAAAGGTCATTCCACCATAACAAACATATAAAAAACTGAAATATTTACGCATCATACAAAATAGCTAGAAAATATGACCATCCCAACAGAAAAATACATAAAAACCGAACACTAAAAAACCAAAAAGTATGAGCATCCCACCGGAATAAGCGCATACAAAAACTGAAAAAATGTGGTTGATAACAACGTAAAACTACCGCATCTCTCCAGAATATGGCTATATCGACATGTACATTTACAAATCTACTATTTTCTGCATTTTTTTAGTTTACTCCAAGATTACACAACTACAGAAAGACTTATTAGTGCCCGTTGAAAAATAACTTTACTGCTAGTTTTTCAATTGGCACTCTTAAATCAGTACTAATAGTGCCAACTATCAGCGCCGGTTGCCCACCCAGCACAAATGCTATTTTTTGACAATAAAAAAGAGAAAAATGGCGGCAGCGGGAGCGGCATTCGAGCCGACTCAGATGCTGTTCCCGTCGCC
Source organism: Phragmites australis (assembly GCF_958298935.1). NCBI lineage: Eukaryota > Viridiplantae > Streptophyta > Magnoliopsida > Poales > Poaceae > Phragmites > Phragmites australis. Next base: position 23,609,235 of record NC_084936.1, on the reverse strand, counting down.
GCTCCTGTCGCCAAATCTAACCATATACTCATCTCAAACATAAGAACACAATCTCACTATATACACATCTTTGTCGATACACAAGAACACAATCTCATTCATATACTCATCTCATCCAAATACTCATATCAGCTGGTACACAAGAAGACAATCTCATCCATATACTTATCTCACCCATATACTCATCTCAAACATAATAACACAATCAAATCAAATGAAAATAATACAAAGAGGGAGATCCAGTACGCGTCTGAGCCGCACGCCACTCCTGCTCCCGAGTCGCACGCCGCTCAGAGGTCGGCCTCCGCCCGCTCCTACGCCTGAGCTGCACGCCGCGCGGAGGCCAGCCTTCGCCAGCTCCTGCGCCCGAGCGCACGGCGCTCGGAGGCCAGCCTCCGCCCTCTCCTGCGCTCGAGCTGCCTGCTGCCTGAGTCTGCTTGTGATGGAGGAAAGGAAAGAAGTAAGGGGAGGGGAGAGAGAGAGAGAGAGAGAGAGAGAGAGAGAGAGAGAGAGAGAGAGGAGGACTACGGCGCTTCCAAATCAAGAGAGATGAGGAGATCCAGTTCGAGAGAGAGGGGAGAGAGAGGACGCCGGAGTGGCGACTGGGAGCTCACAAAGCTTGGCGCTCTCAATGAGCACGGGCTCGATGAGTGGGCTACTGCTCTTATGAGGCAGAGGGAGGGAGAGAGAGGAAGAGATAAGGTGGAGAGAGAGGGAGGGAGGAGACGAAGAGATAAAGGACGCGAGCTGAGCCGAACAGACACGAGCTGAGCCAAAACGTCATTTAACAGAAATTTTGGGTACGTTCGTATCAGTGCCGATTGTGGTTCGTACCAGCACATACCTGACTATCAGTGTCGGTTCGTGTTACAAACCACATTGATGTATCAGTGCCAGTTTGTAACATGAACCGGCATTGATAGTCAGGTATTAGTACCGGTTCTTAGCGATTCCATCATATTTCACACGCAAGAGTTTAAAAATCGACACTGATGCATTTTCTGTCACGGTTTTTGTTGATCTGGTACTGATAGCGCGCTGTTACTTTTGACCCCTTCTATAATATTGTTAGTGTGCGAAATATATGGACGATCCAAATAACTAGCGTGTGCATACCCGTTCTGGAAATTTCCCTTCGATGCACACCACCACACCGGCACATTATTTTCTCACAACACATACTTGTCATGAACCTGGGTCAAAACGGTAAAAGTCAACTGTCAACTCGGCACCCACAGGGAATATGCAAAAGAAATGAAAAGATGGGTTGGGTCTAGAGTCTTTTCATGACTAGGGCATCTGATTCTCCATTCAACTAAAGTGCAAATCTACTTGAACTCGGTACGCGCCCACAGCTGACGACAGCTGCATCATGGTGTGCACCTGGTTTCTCCAACATGGAGCCCAAGAAAAATGTACGTGTATAACGAAGAAAGAATCAAAGGAAAAGGCTCAACGAAGAAAGTGTCTTGTGTCATGCATGCCCTTGTAAAGTTATTCATTTCATGCTTGCAGTACAGTCAGTACTGCTGTCCATTTTGATCTGCATGCAGCTTCTCTGAAGGTTGAAGGCAGATCAAGCTTAAGATCCATGAAAAGAGCACTGGTAGATTTGATTTTTGCAGAGAGCTTCAGATGTTTGTTCATGGACCAGGCAGCATGACTGCAGAAGATACCCTTAGACCATCTCTAACCGTTATAGCTAATTATTATCTCTTATTTCCTTCAGTATATT